>NC_134545.1:23320000-23975000 GCF_050624435.1 Tenrec ecaudatus | reverse complement strand
CACTGGGCATGATGTCACCACAGTCGTGCGTTTCTCATGACCCAAGAATGTGAGTGTGTTTGCACTGCACATCGGTCGGAGCCGGTGATGCAAGCATGGCCTGGAAAACAGGCCCCAGACAGGCAGGCCCTGCAAAGAGCTGCGGTGCAGAGGCCTGGCCGGGGCCCAGCTAGTGCTTAACTCCTTCCTGGCAGAGCTGGCTGCTTCCAAGATGTGGCCAAGGAGCCTCCACCATCCAGCCCCACTTCTCTCCCAGGCAGGGACCCTGGTGGTGACAAGCCCCGAAGTTGCAGTCACCAGGATTTGCTGGCTCTGTGCTTGCTCTGAGACCCTGGGCATCTCTGTTGCCTCAACTGTACCTGGGGAGAAGAATCAAGCCATTAACCCTTGACCCCCGAGCCTCCATTTCCCCATTTGTTCAATAGAGAAAGGAACCAGGTCTCCCATCCTTTGTCCACGACTCTAAGTTCAAGAACCAGACAACCAAAGGCCTGGCTGAGCCCAGTCTGAGCAGACAGAAACGATGGAGAATATTTACCGCCACGTAGCGTCTACGCTCCCATCTCTTGCTATGGGATGATTCATATGTTTGGGGGAAGCTGGGCCACTGGGCTGAGGGTGGGATATGTACCGGATTCCCTTTCTAAAATCCAAAACACGTGCTGGATTTTAAAGCCCAGCCCCAAGAATATTGGTGAGGGCAGGGGCCCAGGCCACCTGACTGGTTGCCTGAAATTACCAACGTCCAGGCCAGTGCTCAGCTCTGTGCCTGCCTTGTCCCCAGCCACCAGCCCAAGGCCTGACACCCGGTTGGCTCCCCACCGATATTTGTTGAATCAACTGAAGTGATGCATGCCGCATAAAATGATCTGTGTCACGGTGGTAATTATGGAGAAACTGAGGCCCAAGCTTCTGAGCAAGCCTGTCCTGGATTCTTTCCACAGAGAGAGTTCTGACTTTCCCCAAAAAAGGTAGCCACTTACATTTCTCTGGCAGCTGCTCACGAGCAGCATGGTGACTGCCCACCCCCACCCCACCCCCCACCCCCTCCGCACCACACTCCCTCCCTCTACACCCCCCCCCACTCACATTCCAAAGCAGCCTCCCTGCCGGTTGACTGGTTTGTGGGCACTGATGAGTTTTCTTTGGCAGAGAGCTCAGCTGATAAAAAAGGGGGGCCTATATAGAAATCTGGGGCGGGAAGGGTGGTCACGGGGCAGGGGGAGGGGGCGGGAATGAGGATTGAAGGTGTCTGGAGAGGATGGGCTATGCCAGCTTGAGCCTAAGGACCAGGCCCTGGACTCTTCAAAGGGCTGCAGATGTACAGTCAAGTCCTGCCTCAATCTTCGGGCTGTCCCAAGCTCAGACTCTGTCTCATGCTGGGCAGGGTGCCCCTCTCTGCTCCTCAGTTATCTCAGTGTATGGATGTATGTGCTTGGTATATTGCAGTGATGAAGAAACATCAGATAGAATTCCTGTAGGACGTTCGTTCCGTAATGATCCCAGTGTGTGAGCAAATACTTAGCTAAGGACATCCCAGCCCTCATCTCATTTCTTCCTCCCTATATATGTCATCAGAAGAGACCAGCCCCTGGAGAAGAACACCAGGCTTTGAAGCCCCACCAGGAGGTGGATTGACAGTGGCTGCAACTGCAACAGTGAACTTGAACATCCAATCGAGAGGATGGCGGAGGACCAGGCAGTGTTTTTTTCTGGTGTACTGGGCGGGCAGTGCTTCCTTCTGTCAGACTCTGAGTGTCTCATACGATGGCTTCAGAAAGATCTAGTAGTCAGTTTCATCCTCAGTTCCTGGAAGCAGGGGATTCCAGTTGCGTAGGGCCCCCAGCATAGCGTATCACCTTGGGGGGTACTAGAGCCATGGAATCCCCATCAGATTCATGGGGAAGATGGCCATGCAGCTCACACAAGGCTGAGACTCTTGCAAAGCTTGGTAGAAGAGGTAAGGGGAAGAATCAACTCTCGGGAGAAAGATGAGGCTTGCTACATCTGGAGAGAGTTACCCACAGGGGCAGGTTAGAGGTCCACATGGAAACCAAGGACTGAAGGGAAGTGACCTGTCCTCTCTCAAGACACGATCCTTCCCTCCATTAAGCACTAGACAGTATTTCTCAGTGACTGAAACTGTGTTTCACGGTCTGACTGACCAGGGTTCAAGTTTAGGCTTATCCTGGTGCCAAGGACCCCCTCGCCCACATGCCCCGCCCACTCTGAGTTTCCAGCTTTCCAACCGAAAAAAGGGGGAGGGTGATAGTAACAGCTTCACCGGGATAGTAGCGAGTTCGAGTCTTGGTTCATGGTTATCAATTGAACAATGTTCCCCTGGCACCTGGTCTGTTAGCTTTGAGGAGTTTCTTATCTGGAAGAAGAAACTGTATGCAAAGTGTGGGGCATAGGGAGATACCTGATGGATGGAAAGACGCAGGGACACATGAATGGATGGATGATTAGAGAGATGGATAAGAGTGAGTGACTTATTCCAGGTCACAAAATCAAGAGGCAGCTCCTCCTGATACCGCAGACTGAGCCCTGAAGGATGCATAAGAACTGGTTAGAGATGGGCACTGGTTAGAGAAAAGGCTTAGAATTAGGAATTATTGCCGCATGGGTAAAAGACGTGGTCACACGTGTTTTATTTTACTAGCTCGCCCAAGAAGACTGGTGCTAGTGGAATCAGTGAGGAGGGGGGTCTGAATGGAGGCTGTCCCAGAGTGCTCTGAACCATAGCCAGGAGGTAAAGTAGGGAGCAGGGGCCCACAGCCCAGATGAGCAGGCAGGAGCAAGCCCAGCCTGAGGATCGGGCCTGATGTAGCCATATTTGGTTTTCGTCTGTTCTGCTGCCTACGCAAAAAAGGAGCTAGGATTGGGAGCAGGGGCCTGTAGTCGCGGTGACAGTGGTTAAGAGCCTGCCTCGAGAGTCAAGGGGATGTTGGTTCAAATCCTGCTCAGCTAGGGATAGTTGTGTGACTCTGGACAAGTTATATCACTCTTTAGAGGCTCGGATTTCTTTCTCAGTGAAACAGTAGCAATAAGGATAAGCAGTCACTACGCTTACTCATGCCAGCCGGTGTAAACGTTCTACCTGCATCATCTTGTTGGAGTCTTCGTCACAAATGTTGTTAGTCCGGGTAGACCAGAGAAACAAATCCATAAAAGCTCACATGTGTCTAAGAGAGAGTTTTACATAAAGGGTATATTAAGAAAGCATCCCAACCCAGTCCAGTCCAAGCCCATAAGTCCAATATTAGCCCATATATCTGATGCCAATCTATAAAGTCCTCTGCGGACTCATGAAACACATGCAGACACTGAATGCGGGACAATCACAGGCCAGTGGATAGAAAGTCTTTGGATCCAGTGGTGTTGTAAGCATCTCAGCGCTGGCAGGGGTCTCTACATGGCTTCTCCGGCTTCAGAGGTCTGCTTGCATCAGGGTAGCTCCATGTGGCTCCTCCAGCTCAGGCACTAGTGTAGTTCCAACTGTCTTGTCAGCTGCAATGTCTCCCAGGGAGTCAGCAGAGAGCAAGAGGAAATCCAGGAGTTCCCAGAATCCTCAGGAGAAGGCCATGCCCACCCAGAGGCCTCCTTGGCTATGACCCGATTGACAGACTAGACTCCACCCATACACTCTTAATCCTCTCAAGTCCCAAATTGACACCAGATGATGTAGCTACCCCGAAAACAAACGTGTTACCGTCGAGTCGATTCCAACTCCTGGCACCCCATGCGTTAACAGAGTAGATAGGAGTGCCATAAAATTTCCTCGACTATAACCTTTACGGAAGCAGGTCTCTCGGATTTGCTTCCAGAGAGGTGTGCTGGGTGGGTTCAAACCTCCGACTTTTCAGTTCACAGCCAAGTATAAACCATGTGAACCACTCAGGAACCTTCCATCACAGCCGAGAAGTATCGGCATGGTGCCTCTGAAACAGGAAATGGTTTCTCATCTATACGGGAAACAGGAAATGATTTCTCATCTATACGGGAAACAGGAAATGGTTTCTCATCTGTACGGCAGTGATTTCCTCCAAGTTCCTCTGGTGCCCACTACGAGGTAAAAAGGGGAGTGATTTTCTGAGGGTGGGGCCTGCATCTCCAGAGGAGAAAACCCAGGCCCAGAGAGCTAAGGTCACACACAAGTCAGAAACTGAGCTAAGAAAGTGCTTAGCAATTTACCTCGGTTTTCCTACATCCCATTCTGGTTACTTCATAGTTTTCATCTCAACTGCTACCCAAAAGTCCCAGTAAAACAATGTCTGGTATCTATTCTCATCATCCAGTTTCTGAAATGCTGTCAAAGCCTTATTAGGCCCCTCAGAAATGATCGTCCGCAGGAGCTGGCCACATATCATGTCCACTTTACAAGTGGAGAGAAGAAACAGAGGTTGCCTGAGTTCTTACAACCAGCTGGAGGGGGGGACCAGCAGGGGACCAGAGTGCTGTCTGACTCCCGTTTCAATTCTTTCTTTCTTTCTTTCTTTCTTTCTTTCTTTCTTTCTTTCTCTCTCTCTCTCTCTCTCTCTCTCTCTCTCTCTTTCTTTCTATCCACTACAGTTGACCCTCAACATTGAGAGTGCAGTCTATTTTACTTCCTAGCCAAGTCAAGTCATGCTTACAGAGATGAATCGGATAAAAGGAAGAATTCATCTGAGGTCCGTCCACTTGAGACAAAAGGTCAGATTGGACTGCTAATTAGTGGACCGCTTCTCAAATAATAAGTTAGGCCTTCTTTGTAAACCGTGAAAGAATCGGGTGAATGACTACGTTATTCTAAGTCAAATCATCTCCACATGACAGGCAGGAGCCTGTTGAAACCCATTAGCCCAGTGGTTCTCAACCTGTGGGCTGCGACCCCTTTGGGTTGATAACAGTAGCAAAATGACAGTGATGAAGTAGTGATCAAAATAATTTTATGGTTGGGGGTCCCCACAACATGAGGAACTGTATTAAAGGGCCGCGGCATGAAGCAGGTGTAGAACCACTGCCTTAGCCCATCTCTGTCCTTCTGGAGGTACCGCCAGTCCCACAATGTACCAGGTGGGGGGGACTGTCCATGGCATTAGATGTGGCCAGTGCTTCTCAGACCATGGATTTTACATCCTAGGAAACTTCCCCCAAAATTGTGGTTCATGGATGTCAGTATTTTTCCATGAATATTAAAAAATAAGGAAAATTAAAGGCAGTGACTCAAATTCAGCAAAAGTAATCTCAAATTTTAACAACTAAAAGCTTACTTTTATGTAGAGATAGTAAGTGGATTAATGATTCCTTGTGGTATGGCAGGGACGTTTGGGGGAAACTAATAACTATAATAACAATATTAGAACTAATAATGTGTACAAGCTTGAAGAGAATGTTTTACAACTGTGATAATGATTGTACGATTTCTTGATGTGATTAAACTATTGAATTGTATGATGTATGAATTATATGCCAATAAAACTGTTGGAAAATTTTTTTACCTTTAGAATTTCTAGTTTCCAGTCCATCATATAAAAGGCTTGGAAGTCATTACTCCCATCCTCATAATAAGAAAAAAAGCTGAAAACAAAACTGAAAATCAACAGCTGCTCTCAGATCCATCAGAAAATTGAGGTCATAGGGCAAGCTGCTGCCCCGAAGCGTGGAGACGTCACACGAGCAATTACATAGAATCACAGCTTATCAGGAGCAGAAGCTCAAAGATAAAGTTTTGGGCATCACAACAAAAATAAACCCTAAGTCTCTGACACTACTTCAGGAGTCTCTAGATGACATAAAATGACAATTAAGCCCAAAGACAACTGGGACCACAGAAACAAAAGCACTCCCAGAAGTTTTAGTCTCTTACCCACTTACAGCGTTTAGACACTTTTTAGATGTGATGTTAGACGCAGCTCCATCAAATTGTAAATATAGCCTAACAAGAAACATAGCAACTCCTACCAAACCTAGCACTAAAGGCTTGGCTTCTGCTACTTGTTATATTATGCCTGACTTTCAACAAAAATGTATAGAGCATGCTAAGAAGCCTAAAGAGGCTCGGCCTGAAGAGACAAAGCCAGCATCAGAACCAGACTCGTGGATGGAAGATATTTGGGAATGATCAGATCAGGCATGTAAAGTAATTACGATTAATGTGCTGTAGGCTCTAAGGTGAAAAGTGGGCGACATGCAAGAACAGAAGGATAATGTAAACAGAGAAATGGAAAACCTAAGAAAGAATCGGAAGAAAATGCTAGAAATCAGAAACACTGTCCTAGACATGAAGAATGCCGTTGATGGGCTCGTCTGTAGACGGGACACAGCCACGGAAAGAATCTGTGAGCCTGAAGATATGTCAACAGAAATATCCCAAACTGGAAAAGGAATGGGGGAAAAATCAGAAATATAAGATCCAAGAACTGTGAAACAAGTACAAAAGAAACAACATCTACGTCATGGTAATACAAGAAGAAGAAAGAGAAATAACTCATCATCGTGTCCCATTTTTCTCACAACCAGTGGAAACCAGCCGAACATCTGACCCACAGACCTGACCCAGACTGGACCTAGCCCTTCCACAATGGTGTGAGCCACTTTCTTGATATACGTTTCTATGTACATCAAGAGAACCCAGCCTAGCACAGCAGATTTGCTCAATACAGCATACTATCTGATTGCTGGACTCCTGCTTCCGTGAATATTGACTATAGATAAAAGCAAAATGAAATCCTTGACCGCTTCGATGTTTTCTCTATTTATCACGATGTTATGCATTGTTCCAGTTGTGAGGATTTGGGTTTTCTTTACAGCGAGTTGTAATCCATATTAAAGGCTGCAGTCCTTGATTTTGCAAGTGAGTAGCTAAATTCGTTGGGTGTCTTTGAGTTGGGAGTCACATAAAATTGTATCTTGATTAAGAAAAAAATATGATTGAAATAGGATGTTATGGAGATTTATTGGATTCTAGGAGTAGACAGAAGGTTCAAACAACCAGTTACTGCTAGCAAAGAAAGAGAAATTTAAGAACAAATGGAAACAGGTGTGTGTGTGTGTGTGTGTGTGTACACGCATGAACTTCTCTCTGTGTATTATTTGTCATCATGTTCAAGGAACCTCACGTAGTAGAGAATATGTTTGTGAAGAGTTTCAAATTTTCATATCTCATAGCACCAGCCATGAAAGACAGATCAGTTCCTATGTGGAAAAAGAAAATTCATGGGCAGTGTCCGTGATGGTTAAAGTTATGTGTCAATGTGGCTGGGCCAGGCTTCTCAGTGGTTTGACAGTTAAGTCTCTATTTTGTCATATAATGTAATGAACTCCATGTTGTGGCCTTGTATGAACAGCCAATAAGTTGTAAGGGCAGGTTCCTCAGGAATGGAGCCTGCACATAATATACACGGACATTCTGGCAAAACTCACTGAGTTTTGCTTTCTCTGGATCCTGCCTCTGGCTCCCCATTTGGCCTCTGGTTCTTAAGACTTGAGCCAATGGCCTGCCATCTGACCTGCTGAACTTGGGTCCATCAGCCCCTGCAGCTATGTGAGCCAGAAGCTTCCAGCCTAATGCCTAGCCCACAGACTTGGGACCTGCCAATGTTTACAATGTTGTGAGCTATTTCATTGAGTTCTTTACCTCTTTCTCCCTCCCTCATCCTCCTCTTCCTATTCCTTCTCTTCCTCCTCCTCCTCCTCCACCTTCTGCTCCTCCTCCTCCACCCTCTCCTCCTCCTCCTCCTCCATCTTCTTCTTCTTCTTCTTCTTCTTCTTCTTCTTCTTCTTCTTCTTCTTCTTCTTCTTCTTCTTCTTCTTCTTCTTCTTCTTTCTCTCTCTCTCTCTCTCTCTCTCTCTCTCTCTCTCTCTCTCTCTCTCTCTCTCTCTCTCTCTCTCTCTCTCTCTCTCTGTCTCCTCTCTGGTTTTCCTTCTCTAGAGACCCAGCCAAAGTGGGGTCTAGAGAAACCATCATAAGGATGTTTTCGAAACTGATTCTCAAGTTGTACTAGTCCTAAAAGCTCAGATGATTCTTCTGCCGGCAGTAATCCATGCCATGCCTATCTGTATTGATGCCCAACGTATCACCACCAAGAAATCAAATACTGGTGAGAAAACGGCCCTTAGTGATAATGTTCTACACTTTTTTTCTGAATAGGAAATATAGGGAAACTGATTGGTTGTCCTTCTTTCACTAGACAAAGTAGGACTTCCGAGGCAAACCTCAAGGATCGCAGAAAAGATCTCAAATTTGTCACTTGAAAGCCTGGTTTCTTCTGTAATACAGCTGATATTGCCCCAAAGCCAAACCCAGCATCTTACCTTAAGAGTGGCTGAATTAAAATGTCAATTGAATTTTCGGCTCGAATGACATCTGAAGTTAAAGGGAGGACATGGGTGGAAGAAATGGCATCCTGGAACTGGGAATAAGGGCATCAGGAAGCTAGGGACACTGAGCCCCTAAATTCCATGGAAGCACTTCTGCAAACAGAACCGACCCTTACTGCCATCTGAAGAGATGACTTCATTTTGTCTGCTAAGGCACCTCTTCAGGAAAACTGTATCTCTTTACCACCACCACCCCTGCCCACTCTGATGCAATTAGCTCAGCAATGCCTCCAACGTTTTCTTTGAGATAGAGGCTGGGCCTTTGCCTGGGTCATCCCCTGAGGCATAGGGCTTACAAGGACACACCCAGGACACACCACCACTCATTTTTCAAGACCTATAACTGGACTTTAGTCCTAGGGAGCCCTACAAGGTAAACTAAAAAGTCTGATGCAGGAAAAGGTACGCTACACTCCCAAGGAACAGTGTGATTATTTTTAATGCACACAGACAGAAATGTAGGGAAAATCGGGGGAATGGCTATTAAGGGTGGGAGATAATAGTACAAGGAACACGAATCTGCATCAGTATGAGTTTATGAATGTGGTCATATGAGATACAAAGGTTTTGTCCATTGTTTCATCTCAAGAAGTTAGAAAAGAATCTGTAGGGTTTTTTGGTTGGCTCACGGGAGCATGGGTTACATCTAAATCAAGTTGAAGAACTTGACCTGTTTTGGTATACTGTAGAAAGAGGTGTCAGAAGGCTTAAGGAAAATGGCACGTTAGAGTGGATTTTTCAGGGTAGACTCACAAACACACACATACCATGGCCAGTTGTGTTAGGCAAGGTTCTTTAGAGAAATGAGACCAGGACACTTATGATTTTATAGATGGATAGATAGATAGATAGATAGATAGATAGATAGATAGATAGATAGATAGATAGATAGATTTATACAGCGAGAAGGAATACAACAGCTAATTAGTCCACACAGCAGTGCAGAGGTTTCAGTTCAACTCACTTCTGTGGAACAGTTAATACACTGGAAGTCCTTCAGCTCACATGGGCCGCCAGGTCCAAGGTCAAGGAGGCAGACAGCAGAGTCCTCCCTGGGGCAAGGCAGGCAGAGTCTGCCCACAGGAACAAGCAGCAGGGTGGGTCACCGACAGTCAGTAACTCGGGAGCTTAACAAAGCAGGCCCAGATGGAATGTGGAACGCAAGCAATGCAAGGCGACGGGATCCCCCAGCTTCAAGCTCAAGCAATGTGCAATGTAGGCACCAGCAGCATGGCGAAGCAGGCCTCGGAGGAGCCTCCAGCTCTATTGACACAATCCTCGGGCTGGCCTGGCCCACGGGTGGTGCAGCTCACAGGTTGAAGCAGAGAATTGAGCACAGCAGCATCATGAACCCAAGAGCAAGAGATGGAGGTGGGCCTGGCCGAGCCATTGATCTCTTTGCCCTCCAATCAAACTGCAACCTGATTAATCCCACATGTTCCTATTGGCCAGGTTGGCACAATAAAACCTAACTATCACACCAGTGGACACACTTTTTACCACCACAGCAAGGAGCACATGTGTGAAGGGAGCCTCAGTATCTTTGAACACAGCTGTGATTGCTACCTTAAGTAAGTCAGATTTTAACAGTGGAAACGGTCCTAACCGAACTGACACACCTACTACAAAGGGGCTAGTTAGACTTCATGGTGGGAGGAGCCAGGGGCAGCGCTCCATTGACAAAGACAAGGTGCATACAAGTTCTGTAGAAAGGTAAGTTAAAACGTATTGCTAACATACATGGATTCACACATGTATTTACTTCACACAAAACATACTTTAAAATCATTCTATGATCAGTGAATGGTTGCTGACAAGTTCTCTGAGTAGCACACCTGAAATCTTGTTAACGCACTTTCAAAGCAAGGAGGTGGTTTGCACCATGTCGTGTAGTGGGGGCAGGGGAGGGGGAGTTATTAGGAAGTCAGGGCTTATATAGAATTTTTAGCAAATGCAAGTGGACATCTTCCTAAATCACCGAGGCTTTGCAACCTATGCATAGGGATACTGTCCCACCTCAAACAACACTTTTTAGAGGGAGCAAACATTGTAAGGAAAGTCAGACTAGGAAGGAAGTCTGTTACGTTCATACTTTTGAGTGGTTTTTATTTTGTGCAAAATTTAAAAACAAAAATTTATATTGTAATTAGGTAAGAATTATTTACATTTCAGACTGTCAGTTTTGTGTTCAACACCTTAAACTTCTCAACAATAGTTTTCCCTGCACCCTCTTTGATTTCTATACTCTCTCTTGTAGCCTACTATCTTCCCCTTCACACAAGGTGACTCTGATCTACCCTCTACCTATTGCTACACACACACACGCACACACACACACACCTGGACCCCAGTAACCATCAAAGGTGGTTTCTTTGGGTATGAACACCTTTTTCCTTTTCAACAATGGTTGACTACAATATGTGTTGAATACAAGACACATACAATATGTGGGCTTTAGGAATTGACTCATTTCACGGAGCATAGTGTTCTCTAAGTTCATCACACCATAAGGTGCTCCACAGTTTCATCGTTGTTCTTTCGTGATTCCTAGTTTTTCTTTGTGTATATGAACCAAATGTGTTTATCCAGTCTTTCTCTGATGGGCACTTAGGTTGTCTCCATAGCCTGGCCATGATGAACGGAGCTTTGATGAACATGCGTGCACATCTATCCGTTGGCGCTTCGGCCCTGTGTTCTTTAGGGTATGTACCCAGCAAAGGATTGCTGAGTCGTGTGACATTTCTATTCTCAGTTGTTTGAGGAAGCGCCTTGCCACTTTCCACAGTGGCTACATAATTTTACAGTCCCTCCAGCAGTGTACGAAGGTTTCAATATCTCCACATCCTCTCCAGCATTTGTTATGTTCTCTGCGCTGCTTTTATAAATTGCACTGTCAATGCCAGTGCAAGGTGGCCTCTCGTCACAGTCTTGATTTGCTTTGCTCGGATGGCTAGTGATGGTGAACGTTTATTCATGTTTGTTGGCTACCTAGATCTCTTTCTTAGTGACCTATCTGTCTGTGCATGTCCTCTGCCCATTTTTTAAATGGGAATATTCATCTTTTTTCTTGTTGGGGTGCTACAATTTCCTATAGATTTTGGAGATCAGTCCCTTGTCTGATGTATCCTTGTCGAAACTTTTTCCTAGTCTGTGGGTTCTCTTTTCATTCATTTGATGAAGTCTTTTGATGCACATGTGTCTTATTTGTAGAAGGCTATAGTCATCAATTTTGTTTTCTGCTCTGTGTATTGTTTGTTTTGCTTTATTTGGTAATATGTTTATGTTCTTTACGAGGGTCCTTAAGTCTGCCACCATTTTTATGTCGATGATCTTTATCATTTTAGGATTTACATTTAGGTCTTTAATTCATCTTGAGTTCATTTTTTTAATGGTGTGAGGTATGGGTCCTGTTTCATTCTTCTACAAATGGAAACACTATTTTGCCAGCACTGTCTGTTGAAGAGATCGTCTCTTCCCTACTTAATATAGTTAAGCCCTTGGTTGAAGGTCAGTTGTCTGCAGGTGGGTGGATTTGTTTCTACATAACTATACTCTTTGAGGATGACTGGACACTGGCTCTGAATTCACACGAATGGCAAGAGAGCCAAAATGTCACTGTAGCTCACCAGTCAGAGGAGGGGTGTGGAGGTCAGATTACCCATGGGGTCTTAGCTCATCATCTCACAGTGGATCCATATTGCCGTGATGTCACCAGCTCCAGAATGGATCATTGGACTAAAAATACTAAGCAAATGGCAGAACCCTGCACTGAATTTCTGGCACATCTAGTAAAGCTTATTGTTGGTAGGGGAAAATGCCAAGGCCATTAAATATACCCCTGAGTAGGGAAATAGTCAACAAAAAGCATTGCCATATTCTTGGAGGGATTGCAGAGATTAATGAAGCCACAAGAATCTGAAAGATACAGGCGTGGCGATTCCCACCATATACCAATTTAACTCGTCTATTTGGCCTTTACCAAAGTTAGATGGATCTTGGAGAATGACAGTGAACTGTTGTAAACATAACTAGGTGGTGACTCCAATTGCAGCTGCTATCCCAGTAGTGGTTCCATTGCTTGAGCAAATAAATGCATCTCCTGGTACCTTGTATGCTGCTACTGGTCTGGCTCATGGCTTTTTCTCAAATCTGGTTTTGAAAATCACCAGAATCAGTTTACCTTCAGCTGACAAGGCCAGCAATATATCTGTACTGTCCTACTTCAGATATCCATTGCTCCAGCCTTATGTAAAATTGTAGTCTCAGAAGACCTTGATTACCTTTCCTTTCCACAAGATATCATAGATACTTTACAGGGAATCCAGGACAGATGATTCCTGCAGGACCAGTGGTGAGAATAGTGATACTGGGAGGTTAGAGGGAAGGTGAGGTATAAAGGGAGAACCGATTACAAAGATGTACATATAACCCCCTCCCTGGGGGGTGGACAACAGAAAAGTGGGCGAAGGGAGATGTCAGACAGTGTAAAATATGATAAAATAATAATTTATAAATTATCAAGAGTTCATGAGGGAGGGGTAATGAGGAGGGAGGGAAGGGGAAAAAATGAGGAGCTTATTCTAAGAGCCCAAGTGGAAAGCAAATATTTTGAGAATGATGGGGCCAACAAATGTACAAATGTGTTTAATGCAATGGATGCGTATACGGATGGTGATAAGAGTTGTACGAGCCCCCAATAAAATGATTTAAATCAAAAAATAAGAATAAAAAAATAAAATGATGATATTGTGCTGATTGTGCCTAGTAAAAAGGAATTATCAGTGACTCTCGATGGTGGTTACACACTTGCATGTTGTTGCTAATATTAGGCGTTGGCAAGTTGGCTCCAAATCATAGCAACTATGTGTACAGCACAACCCAACAAAACCCTGCCCGGCCCCGTGCCATGCTCACAGCCATTGTGGTTTGAGCCCAGTCTGGTAGCCACTGTGTCAATCAATGTCATTCAGTTTCTCCCTCTCTTTTGCTAACCCTGCACTTCAGCAGATGACACCACCTTGCTTGCTGAAAGTGAGGAGGACTTGAAGCACTTGCTGATGGAGATCATGGATCGCAGCCTTCCGTATGGATTACAACTCCATGTAAACGGGACCAAAATCCTCACAACTGATCCAACAGGTAACATTATGATAGACAAAAGATTATAGCTGCCAAGGATGTCATCTTGCGTAGACCCATAATTAGTGCTATGGAAGCAACAGTCAAGAGATTCAATGATGCTTATTAATAAATATGCTACACAAGACCTCTTTGAAGTGTTGAAAAGCAAGGGTGTTACTTTGAGGCCTAAAACAAAATTGACCCAAGCCCTGGTGTTTTCAATCACCTCATCTGCATGAGAAAGTTGGACATTGAATAAGAAAGACCAAGGAAGAATCCATTTATTTGAATTATGGTGCTGGCCAAGAATCTTGAATGTACCATGGAGACAGGGAGGGAGCATTAGAACTGACTGTGATGGTGTGTATATACAACGCTCTTTAAAAGGAAATTTAACTATGGAAGTGCATTCTATATAAATATAAAATCAAGAAAACTACTTTAAGAAAAGAAATAAACCAAATTTGAACAATGGTTACCATGTGTGAAGAAGAAGAGTTTTTACCTAGGGGGCATTGAGTTGATGTTGATGGTGGTGGAATGATTTGGAAAAGGATATCAATAATGGTTGTACAACACAAAGAGTCTAATCAATAGCACTGAATTATACACGTCAACATTGTTGAATTAGACTCACTCTCACTCACCCAATCACTCTCTCAGTCTCTCACTCACTCATTTACTCTCTCTCTCACCCTCTCACTCACTCTCTCACTCACTCTCTCACTCATTTACTCACTCACTCTCTCACTCATTCACTCACTCACTCTCTCACTCATTCACTCACTCTCTCAGTCTCACTCACTCACTCACTCTCTCAGTCTCACTCTCTCGCACACTCAAAAAAATTGTTGAATTAGAGAATGCTTTGTTGTGCATATTTTGTGACAATTGAAAAATGATTACATGAATAGCAATGAGGACAAGAAAGAAGAGAAGGTTCTGGAATTGACTGTGGTGATGATTGTACACCTCTCCTTGCTATGATGGAATTATTGAATTGTGTGACATGTGGATGGATGATGGGCCAATAAAACTGTTAACCAAGACAAAGTGCCAATTGCACTGTTTAAAAAAGGAAAGCCCCAGGGACTACCAAATTTTAAACAAATCTGTCTTGGAAGAAGCACAGTCAGAGTGCTCCTTGGAGAGGAGGATGGTGAGACTTGGTCTCACATACTTTAGACATGTTCTCAGGAGAGACTAGCCCCTGGGGAAGGACATCGTGCTTGGTGAAGTCGAAGGGAAGCGGAAAAGGGGAAGGCCCTCAGCAAGATGGGTTGACAGTGGCTGTCACAACGGGCTCAAGCAGAAGACAAATTGTGGGGATGGTGCAGTGCTGGGCAGTCTTGCTCTGTTGTGGATAGGGTCATTATGAGTCAGAATGAACTCAACAGCGCCTAATCACAGCAACTTTAACAAGCATAATGCCTGTATTCATCTGGGTACTTTAGAGAAACAAATCCACAGAAACTCATGTATAAGACAAAGTTTTATATAAAGGTTAAGTGTGCATCAAGAAAACAGCCCAACCCAGTGCTACCCAAGCCCACAAGTCCAATATTAACCCATTTGTCCAACACCAGTCCACAAAGTCCTCCTCCATCTCACAAAGCAGACAACAATGCCAACTGCAGGAGGAAAGCCGAGTCAGTGAGTGTGTAAGCATCTCAGCGCTGGCAGGGGTCTCCACACGGCTGCTCTAGCACCCAGGGCTGCATCAGGGTAGGTCCATGTGGCTTCTCCTTGGGGATGTCTTGCAGGAAGTGAGCCTTCCCAGCTGAAGCAGGGAACTGGCTGAGACAGCTGCACCCTGGTCTGACCATCACAAAGCAAGAGACCCGAGAACTAGAAAGGTGAGGCTCACCGAGCCATTCATCCCTCCACCCTTCAATTAATCCCATATGTGTTTATCAGCCAGGATGGCACAATAAACTACCTCAATGCCCTTCTCAAGGGACTGGTCCCATCCAATAACATCTCCAAAGTATGCTAAGTGAAGTTTTGATGAGGAACATTCTGAATGTGCTGCTTCCAAAAGAGATTTGTGCATTCTTCTGGCAATCCATACAGATATTCTATTCTTCACCAAAATTACAATTCAAAGGTACCGATTCTTCTTTGGTCTTTATTATTCTTATTCAGTTCTCATATGCATATGAGGCCTTAAAAAAGTCTAGCTTCAGGCAGGTGTGCCTTGTACGCCAGAGGTTGGAAAATCAATTTGACAAAAATTCAGGTGTCCTCTTGGTAAAATCTCTAGTGACCCAGTAGTATGGGGCATGTCAAGATATTTGAAATGTGAAGGATAAGTTATTGCATCTGACTCCCTACAACTATCATCCCCCACTTGCTGTCAGTTTGTCCCACATCCACAGCTTGTGTGTTGCTGTGATTCTGAAGGCTGTGTCACTGGTATTTCAAATACCAGCAGTTGCCAAAGTGACTAGGTTTCAATAGAGCTTACAGACTACAAAAAGGATAGCATTAAAACACGATCATTCACTGAAACCGGATGAATAGAAGAAGAAAATTGCCAGAAATGGTGCCAGAAGATGAGCCCTTCGGGTCAAAAGACCCTCGAAATATGACTGAGGAAAAGCTGCCTTCTCAAAGTAGAGTTGATCGTAGTGATGTGAATGGGAGAAGCATGCGGGAGTAAAGCTTTGGGACCTTCCTTTGCTGATGGAGCGAGACCTGGGGAGGAGGAGATTGTACAGTTGCCGCCATACAAAACTGTGCTGAGGTTATTGTAATCCAACAGACAATCCCCTCGAGTGAGACGGAAAACGTAGTGGAAATTGTAGTCAAGATGAGGGAAGGGGGACATGCATGTCTCAGAGAAGGCAATTACATCTCTGCTGGTAGAAAAAATGGGGAGTAGAAATTTCCCAATGAGAGAAAAAAACACTTAACAATACGTATGTAGAAGCCAAGGAGAAAATATACCTCATTGGAAGTTCCTCGTTGGACCATTTTGACACCGTTTCTCCGTAACCCTTGGTGATTCAGTCCATGTGTTATTGACTATGGGGACTTTAGAATCTGTTCTTTCAAGGTGCACAGCATCCTCTATAGGCCACACCAGAAGGACCTGCTATGGAAATCCTGCTAAGTGAACTGAGATTTACCTCAACCTCACCTGGGGCCCTTGGACTTAATGCTGAAACTCCCTAGTGTGAGAAGACGCAGGTGACTACTGACTCAGGGGCATAGAATTGGCATCGACATTGGGCTTTGATTTGAATCTCTTGCCTTAAGGGTGCCCAAGGATGGTGGCCCAGAACTACCATATACTTGCTATTTTATGCCCTCCTTGCTTCATTATGACGTCTATTAATCTGGTGGCTCTGCTGCTGTGAATGAATATTGGAAGATTTGCCCTATCACCAATGCTTGTTGTTATGTAAATAGTGTCCAATCACTTAAGAGTATAATATGTATAAATAATCAATTCATGTATTGCAGTTCTTACCTGGACAATACTCACATAATCTCCTTTTCTCAACAGTGGTTTTTTTTTAATCATTTTATTGGGGGTTTATACAGCTCTTATCACAATCCATACATCCATCCATTGTGTCAAGAACATTTGTACATTTGTTGCCATCATCATTCTCAAAACATTTGCTTTCTACTTGAGCCCTTGGTATCAGCTCTTCATTTTTTCCCCTCCCTTCCTCATGAACTCTTGATAATTTATACATTTTTTCATGTCTTATACTGACTAATGCCTCTCTTCACCCACTTTTTTGTTGTCCATTCCCCTGGGAGAGGGTTATATGTAGATCATTGTGATTGTTTCTCCCTTTCTCTCCCACCTTACCCTTACCCTTCTGATATCACTACTCTCATTATTAGTCCTGAGGGGGTTATCTGTCCTGGATTCCCTGTTTCCAGCTCTTATCTGTACCTGTGTACATGCTCTGATCTGGCCGGATTTATAAGGTAGAGTTGGGATCATGACAGTGAGGGGAGGGTTGGGGGATGGGAGGAAGCATTAAAGAACTAGAGCAGTGGTTCTCGACCTTCCCAATGCTGTGACCCTTTAATACAGTTCCTCATGTTGTGGTGACCTCCCAAACCATAAAATGATTTCTGTTGCTACTTCGTAATTGTAATTTTGCTACTGTTATGAATTGGGCGACCCCAGTGAAAGGATCATTCAACCCCCAAAGGGGTCAAGGCCCACAGGTTGAGAACCGCTGAACTAGAGGACAGTTGTATGTTTCTTTAGTGCTATACTGCACCCTGACTGGCCCATCTCTTCTTTGTCACCCTTCTGTGAGGGGATGTCCAACTGTCTACAAATGGGCTTTGAGTCTCCCCTCTGCATTCCCCCTTATTCACATTGATATGATTTTTTGTTCTGGGTCTTTGATGCCTGATACCTGATCCCATTGACACCTCATGGTCACACAGGCTGGTGTGCTTCTTCCATGTGGACTTTGCGGCTTCATAGATAGGTAGTGCAACATTGTTTTAAAAGCAATGCTAATGGCTAAACTAATGACATGAGAAGGAAGTGGTTATACATTGAGCCGCTAACCACAAGATCAGCCGTTTGAAACCACCAGCAAGCTCCCCAGGAAAAGAATGAGGCTTTCTACTCATGTGAATATTTGCCAGCTTGGAGACTCACAGTAGCAGTTCCACCCTGCTCTGCAGGGTTGCTAGAAGTCTGAATTGCCTTTATGGCAGTGTAACTGATGCCCCGGGGGATGGTTGATAATGTTCTCTAACATAAAGTGACAACGATGACTCTAAGGTGAACTAGAGACATACATGGACCATAAATGTGTGAATGCATCATGAACCTGCACTTAATTCGAGCCACAATCAAAGAGAAATTTATTTTTATGACATAGCCCTGCTTAATGCTCATCCTCATGAAGAGATCACTGAAGATATGGTTGCCATAGCAAAATGTGGTGAAGAAACTAGCTGGTGCCTGGCTATCAGAAATAATCGTAGCTGGGGTCTTAAAGGCTTGTTTTCAATGAAGCATCTGTCTAAGTGAGGTGTCAACTAAGTCCATATGGAAGAAGCACACCAACCTGAGTGATCCAAGGATTATAAATAATATAATCCAAACATTAAAAAGCATTGTGGTAGTTGCACAATTTCATGTCAACTTGATAAAGGAATGAGGGGATGGAGTTCAACCTTTCAACCAGGTGGCGCCTTCTTGTGGGCGTGGCCTAAACAGGAAGATTCTGGGAACTTCCTCTTTTTCTCCTGGCAGGTGGACCACACTCTCTCTCTGCTCGCCTTCCTGTTGACAAGCCACATGGAGCCACACTGATGGCAGCCAGAACTCTGCAGATATTTCCACCACCACTGGATCCACAAGACTTTTCACCCATAGGCCTGTCATCTTCCTACATTGGCCAGCATTGCATGTGCTGCGTGAGTCTAAAGAGGAATTTATGAACTAGTATCGGACATATGGGCTAATATCGGACTTATGGATTTGATCTGAACTGGGCAGGGCTGTTTTCTCAATATACAATTACTCTTTGATATCAAGCTCTCTCTTTTTTTTTTTTTTTCAAGCTCTCTTACACACGTATTAGTGTCTCTGGATTTGTTTCTCTCATCCACCTGGTCTAACACAGGCATCAAAGCTTCAATTGTGAACACCCATTTTGCAAAAGGTTCTGGGTGACAGTGGAAGCCAAAAATCCATCTGCAGGGTCCACGCGTGGCGTTTGCCTCTGGTGAAGCCTCGCTGACCACAGTTGAGGGATGTGAGTAGCCCGAGAGAGGACTATAAAGTTGATTGTAGTTTAAGTTCAGATATAGTTAGGTCGAAATCTTATCCTTTGATCTCCCTTTAGACCCATGTTAAAGCTGTTTCAGTTTGTTTTGTTGTTTTTAAGTGAAAGGAAAAGACATGTGGATTAAGGCCCTGGAGAATCTCCTCTGACCATGGACCAGGTGGGTGAATAACCTGGCGAGCATGCAGAATGCATTGAAAAGTGAATTGTTGCAGATGCAATTAGGTTAAAATTTAGCACCCTATGATTTGATCTTCCTTAACTTTGTTCTAGTTTTTAATAATATTGCTTGCTTTCTTTTCCATTGAAGTTTTTCATCTGATTTACTTGTTAGGTTCTTTTGATTGTTTGTTTGTTACTGTTTTTCTGTATACAAAATCCAGGATTAATAAATCTATAGTGACGGTAACAGGATTAATGGTTCCGTGGGGTTTGTGGTAGGGGAGGTTGGAGGGGAAAGGGAGCTACTAACGATGAGTACAAGAATGCAGAAAATGATTATGGTGATGATTGTCCACCTGTTCTTGATGTGATTAGAATTGTTGAAGTGTATGATATGCGAGTTACATGCCAATAAAACTGTTGGGGGAAAAAGAGAAGAAACCGCTGAAAACATCAATTAATAATTGGAACTTGAACCAGCGGTGGGAGTGGCAACACCGGGAGGGAAGGGGGTTTCTGTAGAAAGGGAGAACCGATCTTGGAGATCTATGTGTAACCTCCTTTCTGGGAGATGGGCAATGGGGAGGTGGGTGAGGGGAGACACCGGGCAGTGTAAGATAAGATAAAATAATTATTTATAAACTATTAAGGGACCAGGGGGAAGGGAGGAGCAAGCAGGAGGGGGAGGGGGAAAGAAAAGGAAACAGAGCTGATTCCAGGAACCCAAGTGGAAGGCGAATTTTGAGAATGATGAGGGCAACGACTATATAAGGGTGCTTTGCTCAATTGATGTATGTATGGATTGTGATAAGAATTGTATGAGCCCCAATAAAAAGATTCATTAATAAAAAATAATAATTGGAACTTGAAATATACAAAGTATGAATCTGGAAAAATTGGAAGTTGTTCACAATGAAATGGAACACAGAGATCAATATTCTAGGTGTTAGTGAGCTGGTAATGGACTGATATTGGCCAATCAGACTATCATATGGTTTACTGTGCCAGGAATGGCCTTGCATTCATCAGCAAAAAGGACATTTCAAGGTCTATCTTGAAAAACAATGCTGTCTGTGATAGGATCATGCCTACCCACATACACTATTAATCAAATTTCTGCACCAATCACTAAAGCTAGTAATGCAGAAATTGAAGAAGTCTACCAATGTCTTCTGTCTGAAGTGGATCAGATAGTGCACTGATAATTCATGGTAATTACAATGCAAGAATTAGGAACAAAGCTAGAAATTGCACGATAGAATTTTGCAAGACCAATGGCTTCTTCATTGAAGATGCTTTTTTTCAACAACACAAAAGAAAGCTATACATATGGGCTTCTCAAGATGGAAACACGGGAGTCAAATTGACTACATCTGTGGGAAGAGACGATGGAGAAACTCAATATCAGAAGCTAAAACTAGGCCAGGAGCTGACTGTGGGACAGACCTTCAATTGCTCCTAATTACGTTCAGGTAGAAGTTGCAGAATTTGGAGGACATCTCATGAACAGATTCGATGCATTAAAAACACTAGTGACAGAAAACCTGGTGAGCTATGGAATGGCATCGAGAACATCATGCATGAAGATGGTGTCCCTAAAAAGACAGGAAAGGAAAAAAGATCAAAATGGATGTCAGAATAGACTGAGAGTTGCTCTTCATCATAGAGCAGCTAATGCAAACGAAAAAGAAAAAGAAAGAAAGCTAAGGGCAGAATAGAAATTTTCAAAGGACAGCTTGAGGAGACAAAGGGGAAAATTAAAATGAAATGTGCAAAGACTTACAGTTAGAAAACCCAAACGAAGAGCATGCTCAGCGTATCTGAAACCGAATGAACTAAAGAAAAAACTCCAAACCTGGAGTTGCCGTACTGAAAGATTCTCTGGGAAAAATATTGAATGATGCAGGAAGCCTCAAAAGAAGGTGTGAAGGAAACGAAGGTGAAGCACAGAGTACAAAAAGGACTGTTTTCAACATTCAACTATTTCAAGAGGTAGCATATGAGCAAGAACCGATTGTACTGCAGGAAGATGTCCAAGCTGCCCTGAAAGCAGGAGCCAAAGACAAGGCTCCAGGAATGGATGAAATACAAATGGAAATGTTTCAACAAGCTGACGAAGCACTGGAAGCGCTCATTCACGTTTGCCAAGAAATTTGGATGCCAGCGTCTTGGCCCACAGACTGGAAGAGAACCATATTTGTGTCCGTGGTATGGAAAGGTGACCCCACAGACTGAACCAAGCATACAGAGTAATTGTTGTTCTCACAGTGATGTAGTCAGGAATTCTCATTGTTATCACACGGAAGTAAAAGTTTGCTGAAGATCATCTAATACCTACAGCTATACATGGACAAGGAGCTGCTAGCTGGAGGCTCCAGCCAGATTCAGGAGAGGCTGTGGATTAAAGGATATCATTGAGGCTGGCAGATGGCTCTTGGCTGAAAACAGAGAATACCAGAGAGATGTTTACTTGCGTTTCATTGACTGTGCTAAGGCGTTTCGCTGGGTGTATCCTAACAAACTATGGAAACCCTTGAGAAGAATGGGAATTCCAGAACACGTCCTTGTGCTCCCGTGGAGCTTGTCTATGGATGAAGCGGCAGTTGCGCAAACAGAACTGCCTGGTTTTCCATCAGGAAAGGTGTATGTGTCAAGGTTGTATCCTCTTGCCGTAACGTGACAATCTGTATGTGAAACAAATAATCAGAAACGCTGGAACATCTGAAGAAGACCATGGTATCAGCTTTGAAGGCAGGCTGATTAACAACCTGCGGTGTGCAGATGACACACCTGGCCTGCTGAGAGCGAGGAGGACTTGAAGCACTCGCTGGTGAACATCAAGAAATGCAGCCTTCGGTGTGGGTCACAACTCCATGCAAAGAAAACCGGAATCCTCACAATGGAATCAGTAGGTAACATCATGCTTAAGTGGAGAGGAGATTGAAGTCCAGGATTTCGTCTTGCTTGGTTCCACCATCAATGTTCACGGGAGCAAGAGTCAAGAGATCAAAGATTTTATTGCATGAAATCAATCTGCTGCCCAAGACCTCTCTGAAGCGTTGACAAGCAAGCTTGTTACTTTGAACACTAAGGCGCACCTGGCCCAGGCCATTTTAGCCGCCTCCTATGCATGTGACAGTTGAACGCTGAATTTGGAAGACTGCATTATGGTCTGGGTCGAGAATTTTGAGACCCCCAGGGCCTGCCAAGAGAACAAGCGGATCTGCCTTGAAAGAAATACAGCCAGAACTCACCTTAGAGGGAAGGATGTGATATTAGGAGAGAGCAGTCCCTGGAGAAGGGCATCGTGGTTGGTAAAGCGGAGGGGCAGAGAAAAAGAGGAAGGCCCTCCAGGAGATGCTTTGACACGGCGGCTGCCTCAGTGGGTTGAGCCATTTGAACAATTGTGAGGCTGGCGCAGAACTGGGCGGTGTTCCGTTATGTGGTGCATCGGGTCTTTGTGAGTCAGGGCCAATTCAATGGTAACTAACAACAACGACGAAAATGGAGATACAAGGGCTGGCGGGCTTCTCTGGATTTTAAAGGCAACATCCCGCTCATCTGAGCGTGTTCCTACATCCTAGTTATCTGGTGACTCACAAAACTGCTAGTCTTGAGTGAGACCTAGAACAAGAGAAGGCTGTTCATCAAGAAAAGGCTGCTCTGCCACTTGGCCCATCCGATCCGGCTCATCCAATAGTGCTTGGAGGGGCAGCGGCAGAAAGAGACGTGAAGTTTGAAGTCTTTGGTCAATATCCATGTTTCACACGAGCCCCGGTGAAGTATTATGGAATTCTGCACAATGTTTTCCATCGTCTGTTATGATCCACAAAGCTGAATGCCTCTGCATAGCCAATAAAACGCAAGCAAGCCTCTTTCTGGTATTCTCTGCTTTCAGCCAGGCCCCACGTGACATCAACAATGGTTGCACTTGCACCACATCCTCTTCTGAATCCGATTTGAACTTCTGGAGGCTCCCTGCCAATGTTCTGCCGTAACCATGTTGAAATTATCTCCAATCAGTTCCACATTCTGTTGGGTCACCTTTCTTCGGAATGGGCTCAAAGCGGAACCTCTCCCAGGCCCCCAAATGTCTTGCTTCCAGTGCTGCATCAGCTTGTTGAAATGTCTCAATGAATATTCTCTCCGTTCCTGGAGACTTGTTTTTCAGTAATGCCTTTGGTGCCGCTCCGACCTTTTCCTTCCATCCTTTCACATCTAGATCGCACTCTACCTTCTGAAACGAGCGAGCATTGATCGATTCGGGGGGGCAGTGATGCGGGGTATTTGGCCTGATGGCTACCCGGCAGCACTCTGTACTCTGCTCATAGAATCGTGCAGCACTTCAGCTTGAGGCTTCCTTTCTTTCGTCAGTCTGTTGAGTTTGAGAGATGCTGGGCGTGTTCTTCCTTCCTTTTTTTGGTTCTCTAACTCCAGGCCGTGGCGCATTTCGTTATATTGCTTTACTTTGTCCTCTCCGCCTGTTCTTTGACATTTTCTGTTTAGCTCTTTGGCCGAATCGTTTCTCCCCATTGCTTTAACTACTCTACGGTCTAAAGCAAGTTTCGGAGTCTCTTTTGAGATCCAGTTGGGTCATTCTTCTTTCCTGTCTATTAAATAACCTTTTGCCTTCTGCGTGTATGCTAGCGTGTGTTATCTAACTTCAGGCGGGACGTATTCCGTGTGGGCATGTTTTTCTTTTCTTCTATGTTCAGATGAGCAGTCAGCCCCTGGCCTTGCTCGGACTTCTGCTTCTCTGTGGTCTCTGTCCACAGATGGGGTCAATTTGACGATTGTGTATTCCATCTTCAAGGTCCATGTTCTTAGTTGCCATGTATGTGGGGGAAAGAGGTATTTCCAATGAACAGGTTGCTTGTAGGATCCAGCCCCACAACCGAACGGGTCATGAGGAGCGACTTGTGAGATGATGGAAGAATAGGGCAATCGACGGTGGAGCAACCGGGGCCTGTACAGATGTCAGGAGCAGAAGAGACAGGGCCAGTTTATTAAGCAGTATCTAGTAAGCAGGGAGGCATGCAAACCTCCCTCAGGCACATACATGGTCCATTGGGCAAAGCGCGAACCTGAGAGATCCTGACTCCTTTGGGGGACATCTCAAAGGAAGTGTCTGCAAGCAAGACACAAATGGAGTCCACAGGGTGACAATCACTTTAGGAGAATATTACACAGCAGACAGTGGGTGCTATAGAGACAAGCATATTCTTAACAGTATGTGTGAGGAACTAGGTGTCTGTAGGAAGTGACTGTGGTAGTTACATAATCTGGTGTCAACTGGGGAAGAGGTGAAGTCTAGCCTGTCAATCAGGTCACAGCTTGATGACCTCATTGGGAAGCTACACAGAGATAAATAGCTCACTGGAGGGCAGATATACACAGACTCTCTGCTTCATCTTCCTGCTGACAAGTCACATGGAGCTACACTAGAGCCCTGGAGCTGGAGAAGCCACATGGAAACCCCTGTCAGCATTGAGATGCTTCCATTGTCACTGGATCCACAAGACTTTCCACCCACTGGCCTGTGATCTTCCTGCATTTGGCGTCATCTCATGTGTTTCGTGAGTGTGAAGAGGAATTTACAGATTGGTATTGGACATATGGGTTAATATCAGACATATGGACTTGATCTGGCCTGGACTGGGATGTTTTCTCAATATCCAATTGCTCGTTTATATAAAGCTCTTTCTTAGACACATGAGTGTCTATGAATTTGTCTCTCTAGTCAACCTGGACTAACAGTAATTTATCAATATGTAGAGGGTGTATGTGAAGAGCTTGTTCCTGGAGAATTACGTGTGCATCTGGTTTCCTCTTAGCTTCCAAGGAAAGGGTGGATACTTCATTATTAAGTATCAGGCAGCTAAGATACAAAGTAAAAGCTGACTCCTAGCATGATAAGAACTCAAGAGGCTTTGTCTACTTTTAGAGATAGGTATCTACAGCTGGTAGTGAAATGCCAGGTGCCCTAATGAGAGCTTTACTTAGCAACTCAAAGGAGGGCAGTTGTGGGGAGCACTCTTTCTGTCTGGAGAATGCATATTAGGTTTTATTTCTCTGTCTCAGAACTGGGAGAGCCTCCCCTGCCCCCCACCCCGCCAGAGTCAGACTTCCAAACTCTTTGATTATGAGCGTAGAGAACTGGGCAGTTTATATTTTCATCCAGTTTCTCCGTTTGTTATTGCAAAATTCTATCATGATATTCCTGGTGTCACTTCTTTCAATATAGAAATCTTCTTTTGCAAGACTTTTGTAGTTATTTTTTAAAAAAAGACATTTATATAATTCACAATCCAAAAACTATAGTCTTTAAGCCCTATATTTTGAAATAATTTTAAATGTACAGAAAGATTGCAAAATATAGTTTATATCCCTTGGCTGTCCTTAATAATAACACCTCAGGAAAAAAACCAAAAACCTCAGGTAGCCTTTGTTCAATTCTCAGAACCAGGAAATTGGCACAGACACAATTCTCTAACGACTAGTCAAGACCATTATCTGATTGTTTTCTAGTTTTCCTTTGACACTAGTCCCAGACCCCACATCGCATTTGGTTGTAATGTCTTATATCTTCCCCATTCATACCAATTGCTCTCTCTTATGAGCTTGAGACTCGAAGAGCACTGGTCATCTTATTGCATCTGGGCTTGCCTGACACGTCCTCGTGATTGGGTGGAAGATGTGCATTTTTGACAAGAACTTCACAGAAGTGATGCCATGCCCTCTGAGTGAATCATACGGGCTACATTTTGTCCCGGATTTATAACTGGTGATGTCAACAATAATCTCCTGGCTAAGGAGGTGTCTGACACAGTTCTCCATGCCAAGGGCTTCTTTGTAATTAGTAAGCAACTTTGGGGAGATAGTTGAGATTATGCAAATACCATGTTTCTCGTCATCCATAGTTCCTTCTTAAAGTGCTGTTATCAAATGCATATCTCCTACTTTTTTCAGCAAATATCAACTGTACACTATGTGTCAAGCCCTGTATGATACAACAGAAAGATCTTGGGCCTGAGGGGTGTGCTTTGGCTCTGTGTAACTCCCAGGACTTCATTGGGCCTATGGATCTCTAAAATGAATATAATTATATCTTACCATCCAAGACTGTTGAGAATAAAGGAGGGCTATGCTCAATAACATGTTCCATAAAACTAAAACTAACTAAGATTGTGAATTCTCCTACTGAGGGGTTCCGCTCTGTCCTCACCTCCATCCATTGGTTCCCATCTGTCATTACCGGTCTCATTCCTCATCCTATTTGACAAGTCTTACCTGTGATGTTCTTTAGTAAGGGTTGGAAACTCAAGGCAAGTCCTGTCGAGACTGGCCATTTTCTTCTGAATCCTGACTACAATTTTGAAAACTGCCTCAAGGTACTTAGCGATGCCTGGAACCAGTGGGTAGTGGGTGGGAGATCCTTCCTCCCATGGGAGAAATAAGTAGGAGATATAGGGAATACCTTCTCACAGTAACATTTTACCCTAAAAAGGGAAACTCTTGAGCCTTATAGAGGATTAAACAAACCCTGATAGACTGTCTCTGACTTTGAGATCTATAAGGCACACTGAAAGGAAAAACCATGATAACATAGGGAAATCATAACTTAATCATAATCCCACCCCCTAACCCAATGTCCATTTTAATTTGAAAACATGAGTTTCAAGGTCCAAGTTCAGTAGCAACTTCCATGAAATCTATTTGACTCCATCCCTCCTGGAGTTGAACTCAAGCCTCTTTTACATTCTGCCACTTCTTTTTGGTTCTTTGTTCAAGATTGTCATGAAGATCAAACCAGATTGAGAGTGATGGCACTTTGTAACTCCCACAAGGCTGAGTAAATAGCGGGTGTTCCTGTCCATCCTACAGCCTGTGGGCAGCTTTTTAGGAAGTGCCT
The DNA here is from genome assembly GCF_050624435.1 of Tenrec ecaudatus. Lineage (NCBI taxonomy): Eukaryota > Metazoa > Chordata > Mammalia > Afrosoricida > Tenrecidae > Tenrec > Tenrec ecaudatus. The sequence goes on along the minus strand of NC_134545.1, from coordinate 23,947,664 downwards.
GTGTGGCATAGAGGAGGCAGGACCCAGGTTCAAGCTCTGATATCAGTCCAGGAGAGCAAGGTCGGTCAGGCAAATGAGTCCTGTAAAATAGAGCCAGAAAGCCCAAAATTAGTCAATCATAGGTCTATGTATCTGACCATTGCCTGTCTGGACTCAAATACACTAAGATCAGGAAGATGGCAGGGAGCGGGGTAACATTGCACTCTGTTATACACGAGCTCAATAAGAGTAGGGGTTGGACATGAGTCTGAGGCAGTTGAATGGCAATAACAAGCAGACTTTTTGAATAACAAGTAGACATCATCGAGAAAAGATTGACGCAAATGATTTTGTATTGCTTGACTCCACAATCGATACTCATGGAAGCAGCAGTCAGGATCAAAAGATGTGTTTCATTAGGTCAATCTGCGGCACAAGACCTCTTTAAAGTATTGAAAAACAAGGATGTTGCTTTGAGGACTGAAACATACCTGACCCAAGTCATGGTATGTTCCATTGCCTCCTATATATGTGAAAGTTGGGCACTGAATGAGGAAGCCCAAAGAAGAATCGATGCATTTCAAGTGTGGTGCTGGAGAAGAACTTTGACAGTGTCATGGACGGCTAAAAGGACACACCAATCTGTCTTGGAAAAGGTACGGCCAGAACGCTCCTTAGAGACAAAGATGGCAAGACTTCATCTGACATACTTTGGACATGTCAGGAGAGACCAGACCCTGGAGAAGGACATCGTGCTGGGTAAAGTGGAGGGGCAGAAAAAAAGAGGAAGGCACTCAAGGGGATGGAGTGACACAGTGGCTACAACGGGCTCAGGCACGGGAACAATCGTGAAGATGGAGCGGGACTGTACGGTGTCTCCTTCTGTTGGGCATAGGGCTTCTAGGGGTCAAAACTGACTCAGTGGCACCTAACAACAAATGGGTAGAAACCCAATAGAGCAGTGGGCATTACCCTGAGGGTCTTGACTAGATTCCTCCTTGGGAAGTTGCTTGTGGATCTGGATTTCTCAGGCCTGTCTATAGGTTGGACTCCCATCTAACAAACAACTGAACAGAAATTGGTGGCAACACCAAGGGGCAGTTAGCAGATTTCTTGTGTGCCCTCTGCTTTAGAGTCCGGGGAAGACCCAGCCCTTGGAGACCACCAAGGTGGTAGCTCTCATGGAAAGCCTGGACCCTTCGGGTTTAAGAAACCTCCCTCACCTGTGAGAGTTGATCCTACAGCCAGGGAAACTTGAAATCCAACTTTTAGATTTTAGACCATGGGAGGCAAGGATGGCTAGGCATTCAACTACTAACCAAGAGGTTGGCAGTTCAAACTTAGCCAGAAGCACCCAGGAAGTCAAGCCTGGTGGTGTGGTTCCAAAAGTTCATGGTCAAGGAACTGATGCCAGGGACTCAAACAGAAAGTAAATGTTTAGGAAAAAATGATGGCAATGTATGGACAGATATGCTTGATACAATTGATGCATGGAATGTTATAAGAGCTGTAAGAGTCCCCAATAAAATGATATCTTTTTAAATCACAGTCTTGAAACCTTGATGATAACTGGCAGCAACAACACAACCTGTAATAGATGAGACTCTTGGGAATGTTGATAAAATATAGATCCTAATTCAGTAGGGTTAGGGTGAGACTGTTTCCAACCAGCTCCTAGGAGATGCCAACACTGGTGGGCTACAGACCAGTCTGCCATTACAAGGTCTATGAATCAACAGATTCACCAGAAGAAGGGATGCATCCAGAAAACAATTTTGAGTGGGGAAAAACAACAACAACAATGAGCTGAGGGCCCCAGCTTCCTATTATGATATCGTCATAATCTCAAGTCTACTTTCAAGAACCTAACGAAGCTGCCTTTTAACTCAAGGGAATCCGGAGAAGTCGCTGATATTTGCAAAGGGATCCTTTCTAACACCCACGGGTCCTCAAAAGTTGGAAAGGGTGACTCCTTAATCCTATACTCCAGCTTCCGGTCTCCGCCATCAAAACCTGCTTAGACATATCTGCATCTTAGAGGAATCCAGGACCTTTTTTGGGGGGGGTGGGGGGGGCGGGAGGCTGCTGAACATTTAACTACCTTTCACTGGACACAGAATTTTCCAACGTTATCGTGGATTGCTCATGTGTCCTCTCTCAGAATTTTCCCAGAAGGGCACCTGAGGCTGCTTTCTGAAATTTCATCTTTTAGTCTCTTCCCAGCCCCTCAGCTGTTTTATAGATCAATTAGCCAGTGACTAATTGCTCTCTAATTGCAAACCGGCTGACCCACTACTGGTTCCCACCCACACGTGGATTACATGCATCCTCCAGGAAAATGTCTTTGTGAATGAATCTCACGGTTCCAAAGTCCCACAGATATGTGTGAGCCTCTTATTTTGTGTGTGTGTGTGTGAGTGTGTGTGTGTGTGTGTGTGTGTGAGTGTGTGTGTGTGTGTGTGTGTTTTGCGGGGGGCGGGAGGAGGGGGTGTCAGACCCTATTCTAAGTAGTGGGGGTTTGCTCTTGCCTGCATGGAGCTTATAGTCAGCTGTTGTTGTTGTTGTTTTTGTTGTTGTTGACCCTAACAAAACCCTGCCCAGTGCTGTGCCATCCTCACAAGCGTTGCCCTGTTTGAGCCCCTGGTTACAGTCACTGTGTCAATCCATCTCATTGATGTTCTTCCCCTTTTGTGGCAACCCTCTTCTTTACCGAGCAGGATGTCCTTCTCCAGGGCCTGAACCTCCCTTACGGCATGCCCCAGGTACAGGACACGCAGCCTCGCCACACTCACGTCTAAAGAGCATTCTAGCTGCACTTCTTCCGAGATACCATTCAGTGGGAGAAAAACGGCAATCAATAAATAATTTCAGATAAAGGCTATGAATTAGAGTCTTTTTAAAGCGGAAAATGGAATACAGAGTATCAGGGTATCCGAGTACAGAGTAGAGAGAGAAGTGCTTTCTACAGTGGTGCTGGCTTGTGAGTTGAAACCTGTATGCTAGTTAGGGGGCAGCCAGGCAAGGGCAAAGGCCGGGAGGGAGGAATCAGGGTGAGCCGTGTGAGTAGCAGGCATCATAGCGATTCAGCTCACAGTGATTCAGAAGTCAGATTGAAGCTGGGCCTAAGACTTGGGGCAACATAGAGCCTTCATGGCATCCCCATAGTCTTTTTGCAACTCCGCCTTAGTAACTGAGGGGGCCCATGCAAATAAGGTGTACAGAAGTCTAATAAGGGGGTTGGTCGGTTTTGCCATCAGCCTACTCTGTATAAAATGAGCCATCTCGGAGACAGAAACAGAGGGCATCGCTGCCATCAAGAAAAAAGAGCCAGGAGTGGAAGTTCTTCTGGACCCGAGGTTCCTGTGCACTAAACCTCCTGGAGCCAGTAGACGGAGCGGTGCCACCAGAAGAGCGTCAGAGGAGCTGTCTCAGCAGAGGCAATGGAACCAAGGATTCGAGCCAGAGCATGAGATAGAGTGGTGGGCTTCTCGGCCTGCCAAGCAGGGAAAGCTGAGTGACTTCAGCCAGGAGGTTTACTTGCAGAGTGGACTGTATCCAGCCGCTTCATCAGGGCAGCTAGGTTTCTTCACCTATGAAGCTAGAGCCCAACACCTTTGGGCTGAGTCTTATAGAGGAGTGGTATACCATTTGGGCATCCATTGGCAGCACTAGGGCCTGGTGGCTTTGTCAGGTAAGCAATGGACTGCTAAACACAAGGTTGGTGGTTCAAATCTGTCAGCCACTCCATGGGCGAAAGATGAGGCTATCTCCTCCCATAAAGATTTACAGCCTTGAAAACACCATATAGTCACTATGAGTTGGAATTGACTGGAAGGCAGTGGGTTGTTGTCATCTCCTCCTGCTCCTCCTCTTCCTCATTTTCCTCCTCCTTCTCCTTCTCCTCCTCCTCTTCCTTCCCCTTCTCCTCCTCCTCTTCCTTCCCCTGCCCCTTCCCTTTCCCCTTCCCCTTCCCCTTCCCCTTCTCCTTCTCCTTCTCCTTCTTCTTTGTAACATGCCCTAGCCAGGGCAGAAGCTAGGGGACCACATAGCTGAGAGACTAAGGATGAGAAAGGGGCATGCCTACAGGCCCTCTTTACTGGAAGAACTGTATCCTGAGCATTTCTGAGCCTGAATTGTAACCTGCTAATTTCCTACTCAAGCCCATAATCAGGAGTATTTTCTGTGAGTTCTGTGTGGTCATCGCAATGAGTTTTCAACCCCATCAGAGAAACAGAGTGCCCTGGAAGGGAGGGATGGTGTCAGAATTGGTAAAGACAATTCCAAATGAGAGGCATTTCTAACCTCTGTCTCATTGGCTGATCAACCTTAGGCTGCTGTTGAATTTGGCTCTTCTTCCCCCTGTGAAGTCAGGGGAGGGCAGAGGTGACCTTAATGCTTTTCTTACAGCATCTGGCCAAAAGGTGGACAGTGGACGGATGCTGGTGAGAAGCAGGTGGCCAGCTGGGTCTATAAAGAGTTGTAGCTTTGGATGCCCAATGGGGCAGTTTGACTCTATCCTCTCTGGGGTCACGATGAGTCATAATCAGCCTGATGGCAGTGGGTTTGACTTTTGTTGTTGTTGTTTTGATGACATGAAAACAGTTAGGGACTTGAACTTATCTGGCTCTACAGGAGAAACCATTTGGTAACTTGTTCCTGTAAAAACTAGAGCTTAGGAAACCCAATGGAGCGGTTCTAGTCTTCTGCATGGGTTCACTAACTCGATGGTGGGGCTAGAGGTGGGTTTACTTCGGGCCCCATTCCAGAAAGAGGAGTTGCTCATCTGATTGGCCAGATCCGAGGGCCCTGATTGGTCCTTGATAGTAACAAGGGGCTCTCTTTATAAGGTCCAAACTCAACATCCTTTGTTCCAGCTGGGGACTCCCTCACTGCCATCTCGTCAATGCCAGACTCATAGTGACCCTATAGGGCAGGGTAGAACTGCCCCTGTGGTTTCTCAGCCTGTAACTCTGCACAGGAGTAGAAAGCCTCCTCTTGGTCCTGTTTTGGAGCTGGGGACTAGAAAGTTGATTAGTAGGGGAAATACTAGAGCCCCTTAAGACAGCCTGGGGAGGAGGTTCGGGGTGGGGTTTGTGATCTCGGTTTGAAATGTTGTAGAAAAATAAAAACACAGATTGTCACTTGAAACACCCAAGATGTTAGATGTGGCGGGTGGATTTTAAAAGAGTTTAAACACTAAGCCGACCAAGCCAGCACATGTGTAGGCAGGCCCTGGGCCTGCTGTGCGGTGGGACTTGGTGAATGCCGGCAGGTAGGAATGAGGGCAGGGAGGAGTTAGCACACTCGCTGCGTCCACAAATCGAGGCCACTCCTGCCCTGGCAGAGATGTGCCCCAGGAGGAGCCCACTGTCCCAGGCACGTAGGAGCACCTACTAGTGCCCTGCTTGTGGGAGGTAAGAGATACAAAGCACCCTGCGGGACTGCGCCCTCCTCCTCCAGGGCTGGGAGCGGGGGCCGCGTCTCGAGACCAGGGTTCTGCCCTGGCTTGCCTTGCCGTAATTGCTGTGGGACCTCAGGTTGGTACATCGTCATTCTGGGATTCTGCACACAGCCTGTGTTGACATTAGGTGAACTCAATCGAGGGAGGACAGATTTGGAAAGCGCTCTGAGTTTGGGCTGATCTGATAAGGAAACACTGCAAGCTGAGCCAAGTATTTTAGACAACGTCTGTCTCTGTGTGTAGAGAGAAAAGGTATGCAGGTTGAGGGCAGACCTAAGACTTATCTAAGTCGGGTCTTCTCCGCACTAGCTCAGAAGACTCCCTAGGCTCAGGACACTCTTCCTTCTAACTCCGGTCTCTGGGCAGGTGGGGCCAGCTTCCTGGGCGTGAGGCCTGTGCAATCTCACAGGGCCCGGTGCTTACAAGGAGCTTTAATGCTTCACTGCCCCTGCCTTAAGAGTCTTAATCATTTCTTAACAAGATGCTTTCATTTTGCACCCATCCCCACAAATTACGTTGCCAGTCCTGCCCTGAGTCTGATCCCTGCTGTCCCTTCTCGTCCACACCTTACTCCACTTCTGTCTCCCCACCTGCAGTCGGGAGTGCCTGTCACAGTACATTTGCACTGCCTGTTTCCCCTGCCTGGAACACCATCTCCTACCCCAGGACCAACTCAGTTCCTTTTGTAATCAAATTTCTTCTTCACCCCCATAACTAAGCTTAAGGACTTCCCCTTCAGAGATATCCCTCTTGCACAAAACAGAAAAAAAAAAAAAAAAGAATTTCGGGCCCCCAGTTAGATGTGCCACCACGTGGGGCTTTTCCTTTACAGGGCTCCCCACAATCTGCAGTGGAACTTCATGTTGGCGTCTGCTTCCTGCGCCTGGATCGGTCTCCCTCTCCAGACTCCACAGGGGCTCATGACGCTGCTTGACTATGATGAGAGGCTAAGAAATGTGTAAAACGAGGGGAGGGGAGGCAAAGCCACTGTTCACCCATGTTGGACTTGCCCTGCTAGGTGGGTGGAAAATGTGCAGAAGGCCCAGACCACACACCCGGAAGGGTCTACCCTGGCCCTAGCCTTTCCCCAGCTGGAACCCATTAGCTCCAAACCCATCTCCCAGCTCCCCTTTCAGGGGTGGGGCAATCCAAGAGGTGGGTGGGAAGAAGATGCATTTTTTTAATAAATCATTTTATTGGGGCTCATACAACTCTTATCCCAATCCATACATAAATCAATTAAGTAAAGCACCCTTATACATTCATTGCCCTCGTCATTCTCAAAATTCGTCTTCCACTTGGGTTCCTGGAATCAGCTCATTTTCCTTTTTTTAGAAGATGCATTTTACAGATCCAAGTGGAGAGACAGGAGTCATGTGGGCATTCCAGACCTCGGTTAGCGGGAAAATAGTGGGTGTTTGGGGCTTTGTGTTTATGAAGGTTTCTTAAGCGACTGAGGTCCCAAAGAAGAAAGGCCTGGCGACCTACTTCCAACAACTCAGTCATTGAAAAGTCGACTGAGCACAGTTCTACAATGACCCACAGATGACTGCCATGAGTTGGAACTGACTCAAAAGCTGGTTGCTGGTTGATGTTGTTGTTGCTTTATATTCACCTGGGGCAAGCCTCTTCTCTTCCTAAGCGGATAAGTAAAGTGATTTCCATCACAAGAGGTAGCCGGAAGAGACAAGCTTTGCACAAAACATGAGAAAGCCCTCTAGCTAAATTTGTCACCTGTGGTCTGGTCAGATCAGAAATAGCATCATGGAGGGCCCATCCCAACACCATGCAATTATACCTCTTCCTTGTATACATGAGGACACCGAGGCTCAGAGAGGTTGAGTAACTTGCCCTTACAGAGTAAGGAAGTGACACAGTTAGAATGTGTAACCAAATCTGCCCTGAGTCCCCCCCACCCTTTACCTCCCTAACACAGCTGTTTGGGAGAGCCTCTTCTATATCAGACCTTGCATGAGTGAGAAATATACCCAGACTGGTTTAAGTCACAAGGTTTTTAGCTTGTTATAGGAGCTAGCATTTGTTACACTGGCTAAAACTGTGTATCAGTCATCAAATGCCACAACAATGCTGCATAACAAACTACCACAACCCTTAGCACCTTAAAACACTTATTTTAACTGTGCGTTCATGCATTGGATATTTGAGCTGGGCTGGGCTCAGCTAAGGAGTTCTGGGAGCTTATTGAGTTACAAGTTGGGCTGCTAACCACAAGGTCAGCAGTTTGAAACCATCAACCACTCTGCAAGGAAAATAATTAGTCTTTCTCCTTTAGTAAAGATTTACAGTCCCAGGACCACACGGGCAGTTCTACTCTGTCCTATAGAGTCATTATGAGTTGGAATTAACTTGATGGCAGTGAGTTTCAATTTCTGGTTGGTTGCTTGCTTGGTTGAATTTCCAGGCTCAGCTTGAAAGTTCTTCAAGTCTAGCTGGGTTTACTCTTTCATCTGTGATAAGCTGGGGCCTAAGTAGAACAGGCAGTCCCTATTCCAGTGGTTTCTCACATTCCTGCAGGATAGTTCAGATTTAGCTGCATGACGATTCATAGAGAGACTATGTGTTAGCCCGGGTAGACTAGAGAAACAAATTCATAGACACACATATGTGTATAAGGGAGAGGTTTATATACAAGAGTAATTGTACATTAAGAAAACATCCCAACCCAGTCCAGTCCAAGGCCATAAATCTGATATTAGCCCATATGTCCGATACCAATCCATAAAGTCCTCTTCAGACTCATGAAACACATGCAATGAAGCCAAAGGCAGAACGATCACAAGCCAGTGGGTAGAAAGTCTTTGGGTCCAGTGGCGTTGTAAGCATCTCAGCGCTGGCTGGGGTCTCTCTGTGGCTTCTCCGGCTTCCGAGGTCGGGTTGCGTCCATGTGGCTTGTCTTCTGCAAATGTCTCCCAGGGAGTGGCAGAGAGAGAGAAGTGTTTCCCGCCCCTCGCTCCCAGCCTCCAAGGAGGAAGTACCAGATTTCCAGAATTCTCAGGAGAAGGCCATGCCCACACAGAAGTCTCATTGGCTATCTCCAAATTGACAACTGAAACTCCACCCCAACACTCTTAATCCTTAAATTGACACAAGATTAGGTGACTACCACAGACTATAACTCTTTACATGAGTAGAAAATCTCATCTTTCTCCCATTCTCCCACAGCGGCTGGTCATTTCCAACTGCTGACCTTGTGGTTAGCAGACTAACTAGTACTAAGGACTTGCACAGAGGGAAGCAATTCCTTAAAGGAATGTTTGCAAACAAAAAGAGGTGTTTCTAACTGCCAGCTGTGCATGCTATGGAATGTAGTTACTACTGCTAGCTACCAGCAGGTTGAGCCGTGCTCACTGAGAGGGACCCATGAAGAACGGGGTTCTCGCTGGCTAAGTTTCAGAAGCAGATTGCCAGGTCTTTCTGCCTCGTCCATCTTAGTCTGCAAGCTCTGCTGAAATCTGCTCCACATCAGAGCAACGTGCAAACCTCCAGGGACAGACAGGTGATAACTAGGCTTGCGAGGGCTTGACTGGGAACGGAACCCGGGTTTGTCACATGGAAGACCGGGATTCTAGCACAGCTACCCTATAAAGAAGGCCTTAATGCCCCCACTGGTGTCTGGGGAGATGAAATGCCTTCCCCCATAGTCACAGCGACTAGTGAATGGACAAGTCGAGATTTAAGGGACATCTTGGGACTCCTGACCCAAAGAGGCTGTGACTGCAAAGCCCAGGGCTGCCCCCTCTGTCTTTTCACTGCAGGTGGCCCCAGAGACCTGCGAGGCTCTATCAACCAGGAGCATCTCACACCCACGCTGTGTCTCAGTACCAGGCTACAGTGTGCAAGAGAAAGCCAAGAGCTCAGGATCTGGAAATGCAGCCTTAGATTCAAATCCTGACCCACTATTGTTCCTGGGCAAGTCCCTGGATCTCAGAGGCACTGAGTCTTCATCTCTTCTACAAAACAAGGTAAGAGGTGTCCCCACCTGGTGAGAATTCACTCCGAATGCCTACCAGCGATGTCAATCACCCACAAGATGATCGGCTCAGGCAGCCCCACGCCCACCCCTTTTCACAGAGTGGAAAACAGAGCCTCAGACAGGTGACACGACAGGCAGAAGCCACACAGCTAAGGAGCAGGGATGTCAGCCCTACACCCAAGTCTGTCTGGTCTCCCCCTCCCATCGCTGCGTGACCATGGCAAGGTATCTCTCTCGCTGTGCAAGGCATCTCTCTCGCTGTGCCTCATTTTCCTCCTCTGCATGAAAGAGCATCTGCTTCCATACGCGGTGGCGACTGCATGGGACAATGCCACGCCCTCAGCCAGGAGGGACACTGGATTCATGTCCCATGTCCTGCGCCTCAGTTTCCCCCACCCCTCAAATAAGGCTGATTCCGGTGAGAGCAAGGGACACATAAATTACCCCGTGTTAAGCCTCACCATGGTGCCTGGGGTGTAATAGGCACTTGATCAGCGTTTGCTAGTATTTTTAAGGTTCAGAAGCCTAGCCCAGGCCAGCAAGAGACCCTCTGGGACTCCAGCCCCCACTGACTAGCTGCTGCGGCCCCTGGCACTGCCTCTGCTGCCATTCAGCTATTATTAGGTCCAGCTCCTTCATCTCAAATCCAGATGGGGAGAAAGAGGCCGGCAGGGCCAGGCCTGGCGGGTGGGACAGCTGGGAACAAGGCCGGGAGGCTGGATCAGACTTCGGGCCCCACCCGCCTGCCCTCCTTCGCCTGCAGCTGGTCCAGCCGCCACGTCTACACTTGGCTAGGAAGAGGTCGGTGCTGAGCGCTCCCTCCCGTTGCCGCCGCTGCCGCAAGGCCGCTCCTCTGGGAGAGCTCCGGAGCATTTCCACAGCCTTAGCTCCTCTCCACAGCCCCAGGGAGGCCAGGCCTGCATGGAAATTTTGACACCAATCGCCTTCCCAGCGTGCAGTTTCGGACTCTCCAGCCTCCTCTGCGCAGGTCAGCATGCCTGCGATGGGTCTGCCTGCAGGAAGATCCCACACATGAGGGTTCGAACCCCAGCCCTCCTGCCAGCCTGCTGTATAAACTCAGAGCAGTGCCTTGACCTTTCTGAGGCTCAGCTTCCTTATTTGTAAGCCGAGTCCTGTGCTGACTGGCTGGGTGGGGATTGAAGAAGTGAAGGGCCCATAGGATGTACTCCCTCCTGCCCAATTATCAGTGTGACTTGCTGCTGGGTCCTGCCAGCCACTGATGGGGAGCAGGGCCCTGCGACACTAGAGGGTGTAGAGTGGATCTTTCTTTCTGCCTGTCCCTTGCCCACGCTGGGACTTGGCATACCAATTTGGACCACGAGGTAAGATTCCAAGACTCCAAGATGCCAACTCATAGCGACGCCCTGTGCGTTTCTGGCATTGTAACTGTCCACAGGAGTAGAAAGGCCGGTCTCTCTCCTGACAAGCTGCAGGTGGTTCCAAACTGCTGACCATGTAGATCGCAGGTCACTAGGAGTGAATATTGACTGGCTGGCAGGGAGAAGATGCCATGGTTCTCTCTCAAGTAGAGAGACGGGAACATTTGGCAATAGGACACGGTCCCCCATGGGCCTTGTAGCTCTAGATAGGATGGACAGCAGGGCACGGTGGCTAAGAGCAAGGGCTGAACACCAACCACCTGACTCACCCATTCTACTGCTAGAAATGTACCCAAAAGAAACGATCCCACATGTGCACATAAAGGCTGTCATTTGAATATGCAGTCTAGCTTTATTTGTAATAACTCCAAACTGAAAGAACGACAAAATAAATGGCAATGTATAAAGTGCAGTCATATAACGGTGTCCTCCCCCGTCATAAAAAGGAATGCATTGTTGATAACTGAAAATATCGGATCCCCTGTCCTTACAATTCTAGGAAATGCATACTAATCTACAGGGACAGAAAGCAGCTCCGCGAGGTCGGGGTTTGGGTGGGAAGGGACTGAAGGAACAGAGAGGCAAGCGAAAAGTTTAGGCATGATGGAGATATTGACTCTCCTGACTGTGGAGATCATTTCATCGTCTTGCCACGTGTCCAAAACTTCACGTTTCATGATGGACCTGCCTTGAAAGGTTAAAACCTTGTCACTCGATTCCCGCCTCTGTCATTGTGGGTAGCCCTCTTGAACCTTGTGATGTGTTTTTCTGGTTTTTGGCATCTGAAATCTGGGATTGATGAGCCAGCCTATCGAGACAACAGGGAGAACAAGGGTTCCTGGGGGGTATCGTAGGGGATGGGGTGGGAGGGGCCTGTCAAGGGGACTTAATATCTGTATTAGCTCCCAATAAGATGGTTTTGACATTCTTGCTTACATTTTCAGAATGTGCAGGCTTTGGTATACAAGCAGATTTTGATCTGCCACTCACTTCAAAGTTGGCCATTGGACCCCACCCAACAGCCCCACTGAAGAGAGGGCCTACGAGCTGCTTCAGACAGAGACTGAAGCTTAACCCAAACTCACTGCCCTCAAGTCAACTCTGACTCACAGTGGCCCCATGCGCAGAGCAGAACTGCCTGGGTAGATTTCTGAGGCTGTAAGTCATTAGGAGAGCAAAAAGTCTCATCTTTCTCCTATGGAGCGGCTAGTGGCTTTGAACTACTGACCTTGTAGTTAGCAGCCCTCTATGCCACAGCCAAGAAAACCCTATGGGGGCAGTTCTACGTAGTCACACACAAGATCCCCGTGAGTCGGATGCGGTCTGCGTGTCAATTTAAAACACATAATAAATGATAAAAGGTCAAGGGTTCTGGGTTTGAATCCCATGCGGGGTGTTGATGTGCCTTGGCCATCTCTGAGTCTGTTTCTTCATCCGTAGGCTGGTGGTCCTACCTCACAGGGCTGAGCAAGCCTCGTGGTGATAATGACAACACACCTACTACAAGGATGACCTGTAGCCACGGCCAACCCACTGAGTCGTACTGACAATGACCTGACATAAGCCTAGAGCACCATGCTTTTGACGAGTGGAAAGAGGTCCAGGTTGACCCACCTAGAATCCTCTCACTGGTCTATGGGGCTGGTTTCCTGGGGTTCACTAGTGCCAGTGAGGGTCCCAGGGCCGCTGAGGACCTACACGGGAGAGACTCACACTCTGATTCTGTCTCTCAACACCTGGAGGCAGGCTCCCTTCTCCTCCTCCAAGGCCAGAGCGCACAGTGCCTGGATGACATCATGGAGAAGGCAGCCTTGCCAAACTGGTTTGGCAAACAGGTGGCCATCCCCACTCAGGAGGCCACAGGTCATGCCCTGGGGGGCCTCCAGTCCTGCTGGGAATTGTTGCCTCACACAACCTGGAGAAGTTGAAGCTTCTGGAGCCAGAAACTCTACCAAGAACCAGTTCTCCTATAAGGATCTTGACTGCTCCTCAGGCTGGCTTCCCTTCCTGCGCTTCTGCTGTTTCCTTTTCCAATTTGCCTTTTCCGGTCCTCTCAGTCTGGCCAGCCCCAGGGTGTGAGTCCCCGCCCCACCCCCTCTTCCTCACACACTTTCTCCCCCTCCCTTCCCCCCCACAAGACAGGAAGCATCCCCACACAACTAGTGAGGGGTTGGTTGGGTCTTTAAAAGATCCGCAGTGAAGCATCTATGTACATCTTCCTTGACCTTGGTCTTAGCGGTCTAGTGCGGCTGTAACTGCAACACCACAAAAGGGGGATTTTAAGTGACAGAAGTTGATTTCTTCACAGTTTAGGAGGCTAGAAGGAGGAATTCCGGGTGCCAAGTCTAGGAGAAAGCCCTTTCTCTGCTGTCTCTGGAAGATCTCCGTCTCTGTAGACCTGGCATTCCTGGATTCCTTGACAAACTCCACATGGTCTGTCTTGACCCCGCTGCCTAATCGGCTCTTTTGAAAATACCTCAAAAAAAAGAAAATGCCACATGAGTAGGTTTGGAAGACACACCTTCTTCCCAAATGCAATTGCATCCACAGGAATGTTGTTGTTGTATCGTGTCTGGCTCCGCGTGTTCCTCTATGACAAGTGCCGCGGTTCCACGGGGATGGCTAAGCTGTCACCTTCATGGTGGTGCAGTGGCAAAGGGCCTAAAGGTCAGCAACTCAAACCCACCAGCTGCCCCATGGGAGAAAGATATGGCAGTCTGCTTCTGTACAGATTACAGCCTTGGAGGCCGGGGGTGGGGGTGGGACTGTCCCACCCTCTTCTGGCCAGTGGCTATGCAGGGGAGTGGACTGGGCAGCACTGGGTTTGATTGGATGAATCTTCGTGAAGAGCACCAGGTCTTCCTGACCACAGAGCAGCTGGTTGGTTCCAGCCACCGGCCTTTCAGGGAGCAGCCGAGTGCGCCACCATTGTGTCACCAGGCACTAGGAGTTCAACACATCTCCTTTTTGGGTGGGGGAGCCACAATTCCATCTTACACGCCCCCTCTTCCTACTCAGCTAGGAGACCCTGGTAACAAGTCCTAAGGACACAAGGACCCCAGAGCTACTTGCGGACACATGACTCATGGAAGTCTTGGGATTTCATGTTGTTCACTGGGGGTTGGGGGTGGGGGGGTGAGGGAGCCTCAGGGCTTGAGTACAACTCCGGCACTGTGCAGATGAGGAAATCGGGGTTCTGGGAGGACCAAGGCTGACCTGAGGTGGGGGTGAGCCAGGACTAAGACCATCCCACCCCCTTCCTTCTAGTCTCCCAACCACAGATCTGGGCTTTTCACTACAGGTCTCTGGCAACGGGGAGGTAACATACGGATCGGATCGGTACCACGTGTTGGGTGAACTGTTCACTCTTGAACTCACATTGTTCTGAGTCTTGTGGCTCTGCTCGTCCAAGGTTGGGCCTGGAGGGACCTGGCAGCACCTTTCCCTGGAAAGGCCAGAAGCGGGCCAGGCTAATCTCCTAATTTCACAGGTGGGCAAGCTGAGGCCCAGGTCTCCACAGTGCCTACTGCTCACCTGGCATTTGGCGTCCTTCAGAGATGACACTGCCCACTTCCTCTCCATTTCCGGTCCTGCCCACAGCAGCCCTCTCCTTTTCACATTTGAAGCCTCCCGCGTTTCGTTTGCACTGTTCCCCTGCCTCCACTGCCCTTCCAGGCCTCCCCCTGTCTGCTCTGTGGGATGAATTTCGTCTCTTCATCGCTCTCCAAGGAACTTCTCCTCTGAGCAGCTGTTCAGGTTTCCCCCACCAAAGAGGCAGCAAGGTGGAGGGAAGGGGCTTCAACATCTGGCAGAAGTCCACTCAAGTTTCAGGGCCTCTGCGTCACCCCTGTCCAGTCTGGGTCATACCTATCTTGTGCAGTGGTCTGCTCTCACTAAAGCAGTCTCAACCAGGCCCTCCTCACAGGATGTTGACTCTGTCAGCTGGCTGTCACCTCCCCAGCACCAGGCTGCCCTTTGATCTCTGCACCACTACTACCTTAGCTGCTACCACCACCACCACTGCTGGCCCCGCCTCTTGCCAGGAAGGAAGGAATGAAGTAGGCTAGTAGGCCTGGGAAAATGGCCTCCCCACAAGGGTTTGGAGGAGGGATGAGACGGCGGTATCCTCTCAGGACATTAAGTCCCAGCATGCAGAAATTCACTTGTGTGATTACACCCAACCTGTGCAAATCAGGAAGCACGTAGCAGACAAGCCACTCCCTTGGGGCCAACAGGATCTACTCGGGCAGGCCCTGAGAACCTGAGGCAGCCCGACTGAGACCCGCCCAAGGAATCCTCAAGGTTTGAAGCAGGATGGAGATTTTGAAGACAAACTTTTGAAGAGCACAGGCCCTTGTGCTGGAGCATGAGAGAGGAGGAGAGGCCCCAACTGGGCTTGCCCAGAGAAAAGGGGCCTCGAGTTATAGCCTCCAAATTGGACTGCCTCACCCCGCCTCTCCCATGACCTTGGCAGTACATCCCTCTCCACACCCACCCTGGTTTTCCCTTGTGTAAAACAGGACCATTTGCCAGGTGTGGACTAGGAGCCCCCAGGGTGTAGTGATTATGAGTTGGTCTGTAATCCGCATGATCAGCGGTTCAAAACCAGCAGCAACACCAAGGGAGAAAGACTGAGTTTTCTACTGCCGTCAACAGTTACAGCCTTCGAAACCCACAGTGGGTCACTATGGATCAGCAATGAGTCAATGGCAGTGAGTTTGATTTTTTTTTTTTTTTTGTCAGGGTGGATGGAGTATGAAATGAGGAGAGACGTGGAATAGGGTCTGGCTCAGAGTGGACCCTGAGCTTCTTTCTAGACAGGGACTCACGGAGGATCTGGACAGCGGAGTGGAGACACATGGACACCGCCACATCATGGTGGGGCAGTTAAAGGCACGGGTTAAATGCACAGGACTCAGAAGGCTGAATCGCAGCTGCACTGTCAGCTGTTGCCCTTATCGGGAAAATGGGACAATTCTGGTTTCCGTCCTTTGGTCAAACCAAAACCAGGACTACTGCCATGGAGTTGATTTTGACTCATAGTGTCCTGAATAGATTGGGTTTCTGAGTCTGTGAGTAGAGAGCCAGCTGGTGGGTTTGAACTGGCAACCTTGCCTTTAGCAGGTCAGCACTTACTGGACAGCTCCACCAAGCATCTATGTGGTTGTTATGATTATAATTCTGGTACATAAAACTCACTGCCTTCCAGTAGCGTCTGACTTTAAGAGACCCTGTAGGAGAGAATCGGACTGCCACCTGAGTTTCCAAGTCCATGGTCTTTCCATAAGCAGACTGCTACATCTTTCTCCTGCGGAACAGTGAAGTTTGAATGGCCTTTGGTTGGGCACCATGTGTTTAACCGCTGTACCACAACCCTTCTTCTGGTACATTAAAAACAAAAACAACCTCACAGCCTCCAAGTCGATTCCAGCTCATAGTGACCCAATAGCATAGGGAAGGATTGTCTCTGGTGGGGTTCTGAGGGTTAAATCTTTTCGTCTGTCTTCAGCAGGGTGGGTGGTGGCTTCGAACTGCTGACCTTTCAGTTTCCAACCCACTTCATAACGCACGAGGCCACCAGGGCAAATACAAATTAAATGAGTTGATATTTTTGTTGTTTTTATTTGATAGACAGGACTCCAGACGCCATCCTCCCAGAGCACCGCATCTTGTCTCCATGGATACTACAGGCGACCCCATGCCCTAGAGAACGGGAGACGGAGTAGCTCTCCCCTGTGGGGCAGAGAGTCGGGGATCGGGGGCAGGTCCGCTCTCTCTGGGGGATAGTTTCTTCTTCTTCTTCTCTCCAGAGTCCATATGCTCCAAGCAGCAAACCCTGAAGGGCTGGGAAGAGAGATGCCCTCCGCGCGAACACAGTATCTGTGCAAAGGTGTGTGCGCTGGAGAGGGCGCTGTGTGGCCAGTCCTCCTGCACCTCGATGGCCCTGGCACGCCAGCACCCGGTCGAGATGCTGCCATACCCTGTCCCTGCTCGGAGGTGGCCCTGGACCAGGTGTCCGGCCAGCGGCCTGCGGCGTTCGAACACCGGCGCTGACGTGAGAGGGGCGGAGCCGAGGGAGGGAGGGGACGTGGTCTCTGGAACAAAGGCGAGGGCATGGGAGGGTTGTCCTGAAGGCTCCGCGGCTCGGACCACCCCGGGTCGCCCGTCCCGGGTCCGGGTCCCGCCCTCAACTTCGAGACAAACCCTGTGCCCCCAGTTCTGGGCGCACTGAACGCGCCGGGAGCACAGCAGCAGCGGTCCCGAGACAGAACCTTCCCCAACGACCCGCAAGGGGGCGGGACCTTCATTCGGGGGCGGGGGCATCAAATTGAATTCCTCCAATAGAGCGGGGGAGTGGGCGGGACCCTCCCCAGGATTGGCCGGAGTGGCGGCGCGGGGCGGAGCCGGTGAGGCGGCTAACGCGGCTGGACGGGCGGCGCTCGCAGAGTCCCGGGGACGTTGCTGAGCGGGCCTGGGCTCCCGCCTGTCCGCCGCCCGCGTGCATTTGTCCGATCCCAAGCGAGCTAACTCAACCAAGACCGCGCCGGACAGAGAGGTGGGTGTGAGGGCCTCGGGGCAGCAACGGGACCCCCGACGAGTCAGGGGGTGGAACCTGGATTTCTGGACAGGTCTTCTGGGACTCCCAGACCTGGGAGCTCCCTGGGCTCTAAGCCACGGGATAAAGTTCTGAGACCGCGGGGGAGGACGCCCACGAGACTCCGCAATTCCTCCGGGCGCACGTCTGGGACAGATGCCTTGACCAAGTTCCCACAGACCCCTAAGGTGTCCAAGGACTCCAGAGGCAGGGACAGGGAGCCACGGAACAGGAAGGGGGCAGCCCTGGGAATCTCTGATTAAGAAGAGACTTACTACAGTCCCCTAGATACACCATTTGGAGGTGCCTGCCCTTCAGAAGATGTGAAAGATTCAGGTTTCCAGGACCACTGAGCAACAAGCTTGCCCGCCCCCTCCCCGATCAAGTGGGTAGATAAGAGACAAGGACCCCAGGAGACAAGGTGGCCGATACCTGATGGAAGTTGAAGGATTAATCAGTGACTTGAGCAGGCAGAGTCCGTGGAGCTGTGTGGGTCAGGAGTCCCATTCACCCAATGGAATGACTTGCCAAGTGATCCTTCTCAATGGGGGTGACTGAGGGATGAGTCAACAAGAATGGGGGCCATCCCGGGGATATTTCCGTCACCAGATATGAGCAGTGTACTAGCTTATGCCCCCCCCCCTCGCCCCAATTCTGGAAAGACATGAAGGCTGTGGGAAGGAGGAGAGAAACGTGCTGGGAACTGGCCAGGATCCAGGGGTCCATTTTGAGGGTAGGGATGAGGCAGGCACAAGGGGGTGTCCTGGGCCCTGGGTGCTCTTTGGCATGGGGCCTTCAGAAACCAGAAGTGTCCAAGGTTTCAATTAAAGCATTTCGCGGCTGAGTGTTTTTTCTCTCTTCACTGTTACAAATCCCTGACTCTCTCTAAGCCTCTTGCTCTGCTTGTCTGAAGTCTGGGGATTAGACAAGTCAGCTTGGATTGGATTCTAAATGAGTGAACTGTCAGGTGCCAGGTGCCTGGACACCTGGCTTTATGGGCAGGATGGCTGGGGCATGCTTACAGGGCGGAGTGGGGGTGGGTGGGCACGGGGGAGGGGGATTGTGAGCAGAGGGCTTGTGCCAAGAATTAGAAATGGCTTAGGCCACCTGGGGACATGGGAGTGGCAGCTGCAGCAGAGAATTGGGAATGGACTCTGCTTTCAGGATGGGTGGAGGGTGGGGGGAAGGCCCAAAGAATGGGTGGTGGGACAAGAAAACGGTAAAGATTGGCAGGCACCCCCTGCTGGTGAGCTTGGCTTGGGTGGGTCTTCTAGTGCCCCAACTTCTCAGTCCTTGGCCTTATTTGATGCTTTGGGTGAAGGGCCTGTCGGGCCACACAGACTGGTGTCAAGAAAAGCTGCCCCCCCCCACCGCCTCCCCACACTATTGGTTTGGTGGGTTTTCTGGAAAATCACACTAGGGCAGAAAGCAACAGCCAGCCAGAAGCCATACCATGGTAGCAAAGATGAGATGGCAATGAATGTGGGTGCCCATAGGTCAGAAAGGGAAACTGAGGCATGGGACACAAATGTGTGTGACGTCTCGAGGCCCCAGTAGGCCTGACCCATGCCTGTCTCTACAGAACCCACTAAGTCGGCCACACCTGCTGCAGGCACTGGTGGTCTCACCAGAAGGGACAGACGGAGACAAGAGCCAGTGAGACATGGCGGACGATGCATTGGCTGGGCTGGATGAGGGAGCCCTTCGGAAGCTGGTAAGTGGCCGTCTTGCCCACTGTGGGGAAAGTCATGCCAAGCCAGCGAGGCAAAACCTGTTCAGGTGACCTCAGTTGATAGGAGGAGGTGACAGGGCTAGGAAAGGGGGAAGGGAGTCGGTTCTGCTTGGGTGATGCAGAGGCCCCCATGGTATGTGCCTGCCTGTGCCAGGTGCTGAGCCCCGGCGCCTCCTGGCCCCCTGCAGCCACTACCTGTTTAAACAGTAACTGCTAGGGACCAGCCTGTGCCTGGGATCCCACATGAGCCCATGTGTAGCACACATCGGGAGGCTGGAGTTGTCTCTGAGCAGTGATCCATACAATGAGAAAGCCAGGGAGAATGGCGAGCGGAGCACAGGGCAGGGAAACCACCTGCTCTAGGGCAGCACTAGGAAGAGACTGCAGCAGGATCCAGCCCCAGGAGCATTACGCTTTGAGCAATAAAGCCTAGGTCATAAATACAGTGGCAGGATGTGCTGTGACTAGGCCAGCTGGGCTTGTGCAGCTCCCAAGCTAGCCAGAACAGAGCCATGCTGGGGGAGGGACAGGGAGCTAGAGATAAGCCTTGGGGACCCTTCAGAGCTCTGTGACCTCAAGCTTGTAATTTCCCCCACGCTGGTCCTCAGTTTATTTACCTATATAATGGGTTTGGGCACAATAGTGAGGCTCTAGAAACCTTGGTGTCTTGGTGGGTTTTACAAAACCACCAGCCACTCCTTGGGAGAGAGACGAGGCTCTTTACTCCCATAGAGTCGGTCTCAGAAACCCCGAGGGGCAGTTGCACCCTGTCCTTTAAAGTCAGGATCCACTCCGATGACAATGAGTGTGGAGCTTTGGAGGGCTGAGTCCAGGTTCTTCAGAGGAGGAAGGATGGGTCCACCCTTTCCCTAGCTTCTTCCTCTCTGGGTGGACCAAACAAAAGGGTGGGCAGCAGGTCTGTTTTCCCTGCTATAGTTCAGGAAACCCAGTGCCTCCGTGGGTGGACACTCTCCCAAGCATGGAGCCCCAGCCTGGTCCCTTGTGGCTGGTCACAGTGGATGCCCTGTCTACAAGGCCCTACAAGGTCAGCAAGGCCTGGTGGCAGCTGATCCAGAGAGAGCAAGCGTGCGCCTGGACACACACTTAACAGGCAAACCCACCCGGCCCCGGCTCCAGTCCCAGTCCCAGTCCCTGGTTCAGGGAGAAATGAAATATTTACCTTCCTAGGACAAGGCGGTCTGGTGGCATAGTGGGTAATGTGTTGGGTTGCTATGGCAATGTTGGCAGTTCAAAACCACCAGCCCTTCTGCTGGAGAAAAAGGGAGGCTTTCTCCTCCCATGAAGATGTACAGTCTTGGAAACCCACAGCGGTACAAGGGCAGTTTTACCCTGTCCTATAGGGTCTCTATGAGTCAGAATCTATCGATGGTAGTGAATTTGGTTAGTTTGGCAGAAAGGGCTATGCCCTGCCCAGCTGCTGCTCGCACCTCCTGATGGCAGGAGGTGGAGGTGAAGGAGACTCCCCTCGGGGAGTCAGGCGTTCCCGGGGTAGTGGGGGGAATTAAGGCAGAGGGTTTAGCAGCGAAACGCCTGACCGACTCACCCCAACAAACAGGAACCAGGCTGGGGCTCAGGGTTTGGGCGCTGGTGTCGCCGGTGCCCCCCACCCCGCCAGTCTCCAGACCGCCCACCTGCCGGGCGCCCGCCATTGACTGCGCCCCTGAGCGGCCGCGAGCCCCGGCCGGGCCCCCGCGGCAGGGACCAGGGCGTCCCGAGCCGGGCTGCTCCCCACGGGACCGAGCCTTATTAGGGAAGCCTGGGCCGGTTCCGCCGGCGCCGCCGCCCCGTCGGGCCCGTTCCGGCCGCCGCTTCCGGCTCCGGCTCCCGCCCCGGCTGCAAGACTGGGCTGGGGGCGCTCGGAGCCCGCGCGCCGCGCCGCGCCCCGCTCCTCTGCAGCGCGGTCTCCGGGCCTCCGCGCCCCGAGCGGGCGGCGGCGCAGCTGGGCGGCGCCCGGGGAGCGGACGTGCGGGGACCCGCGGGCCGGCGGCGCCCCCCGGCGGCTGGTCCGGGGACGCCCGGCGGAGGGCAAGCCCGCGCCGGCACCCCTCCCGGTGCGGGCGCGGAGCCGGGAGCCTGCGGGACGCCCACCCCCGGGACTCGGCGCGTCCTAGCGGAGGCCCGGCTCCCCGGAGGGCGGAAGCACCTTCCTGCCTCCCGGGAGAATTGCACTGAGCCGCTTCGGAAACCGCCCGTCCCTTTCCTTCCCCTTCCCCTCCCCCCCGCCCCCGCCCCCGCCCCCGGTGGACAATAGCGCTTTGTGCTCCCCGGCCCCCCCTCTGCACACACGGCGGTGAGGCCCAGAGGGTGGGTGGAGGGACGCCGCGGGGGACACTGGGTGGACCTTTGCCTCCAGGCCCACAAGGAAGAGTCACGTGAGAGCTTGGTCTGTGGAAAGCGATTGTCCACCGCCGCCCTCGCCCCTGCCTCACCCCATCCACTGAGCTGGGGATCAGCTAGGAGCTTCAACATTCCTAGAGGACACAGAGCCTTCCAGGGGGTCCTAGAGGTGGCTAGGTTCCCGTATCAGTCTTCTTCAGAGGCAGAGGGGCCCAGGAGGCAAAGGGCTAGTCATTGGGCTTCTGGCCCTCAGTTTACCCTCAGCCCTGGAAGAGCTAGGCCAGGCGGCCCCCTCTGCACCCCAGGAGGCTCTGATTCTGAGCAAGGCTGGGACTGAGGGATAGATGAGCCTCCTACTCCCGGGCCAATCTCCTGAGCCCAGTCTCCCCCCCCTCTGTTATCCTTACAGTAGCCCCTTGGGTCCCAGGTTCCAACAGTGGCAAAGGGGTCTTCAGCCCACGGGGTGGTGGGGGTGGGGGTTAGCTGCCTTTGAATTGGTTCCAGCTCATAGTGACCCTGTGTACAATAGGAAACACTGACGCTTGAAGCAGGTGCTTGTCCTGGCTCCCTGTTTCCCAGTCAGGAGAGTCTAGGCATATCACTTCCCTCCCTAAGCCTCAGTTTCCTCATCTGTCAAATAGAGGGGGCGGTGGTTCTGTGAGGTTTGCCTTCTTCGGCCCTAGCTTTCCCCCTCCCCCTGGCCCTGGACATCCTGCCCTTCCTAGTTGCCCTCTTCTGATGAATGTCTGGAACCAAGTTGGGTGGTGCTGCCTGCTGTACCCCAGCTGTGCCAAGGACCCCGAGTCGCTGCCCCTGCCCCCCACTGCACCGAGGGGGGGGCTCATGGTTCCATCAGGCAAATGAGAAAACTGAGGCATGCAGGTCCCAGCCCCACCCCCCAAGCATCCCTCCTGGACTGAATCTCAGGGTATGCCTGTCAGCACCCCACCACCACCACCACCCTTGGCCCCTCAGTGATGCAGAGACAGCCAGAAAGGACCCAGGGAGGGCTCTATTCCTCATTCCCAGACTGGGCAACCCAACCCAAGCTTTCAGCCGAAACCCATCTCTCCTGTCCCCTCCCCAGCCCCCTGCTGAACAGGAAGGAATTTAGCGGTGGGTGCTGGGTATCCAGAGAACTAAGTACTAGCTACTGAATGGATACCTTTTCTCCGACCCACACTGGAGGCTTATCTCTGTCACTACCTTCCTGAGGCTTTCCTCTCTGGGGGCTGGGGGGCAGTCCTGCCAGGTGAAGGTATGGAGGAAGCAACAGGATTAGCTGAAAAATGCCTTTTCCCAGACCCTGTTGGACCAAAACAACAACGCAAACACTGCCACTGTGAGTTCTGACTCCTACGGCCCTGGTTAGGTCGAGCTGCTGCCCCACCTGCGGCTCCATGGAAAACACCAGGCTTTCTACTCCTGTAAAGAGTTAGTCTGCAAAACCCACAGAGGCAGTTCTGCTGCGCCCTGGAGGGTCGCTTCGAGCATGAGCTTGGTTGGATCAGCCACGCCCAGTTTCCCAGGGGCGGAGGGGCTGAGAAGATGGTTAGAACACTTGTCCTCCCATGTACACCCTTTCCAGGGCCCGGGTGCGGGGCCGGTGAGTGGCTCAGATACCAGCTACATCCTTTGTTCTGGGGGCCCAGGCCCTCTGATGATGCCTCGGTCTGGAGCCCTGGTGGGGCGGCCCTATAAGCATTGGGCTGACAACTGCAAGGCGGGGTTCAAACCCATCCGCTGCTCCTGCGGTGAAGATAAAAGTTGTCTGTTCTCAGAGATTTATAGCCTCCGAAACCTTATCTGGGATTACTGTGAGCTGGAGCCCAGGTGGCCTAGCTGCAAGGTCAGAACTTCAAATCCTCCGGCTGCTCCGTGGGAAAAAGATGAGGCTTTCTGTGTCCCTGAAGATTTACAGCCTTGAAAACCTCTAGGCAGTTCTACTCTGCCTTATAGGGTTGCCGTGAGTCAGAACTGACGCAGTGGCAGGGAGGTGAGTTGGAATGGCGATGGGCATGGGTTTAGGTCTGGACGAGTGGCCAGAAAAAGAGCCCAGAGGTGGTGCCGTTGAATAAGCATTGGCTTGGCCAAAGGCAAGTCTGGTGATTCAAACCCACCAGCCGCTCTGCAGGAGAAAGAAGAGGCTACCTTTCCCGCTACAGCCTTGGAAACCCTATCCAGGGTCCCTTTGAGTCAAAATGGACTCGACAGTGGGTGAGCTGCACCTTCAGCCCTCAACTAGGGCTCGCCAGGCCTCCGTTTCCCCATCTGTCCAATGTAAGGGAATGCAGAAATGGTGCTTTGGGACCAGGCCATGAGGGTCTCTCTTGTTCGCAGGGTGGACTCCTGATACCAACACCATCCTCCCCTCCCCAGGGACAGGGTGAGACCCCTCCAGCTCCCTCCCTGGCTCTTGGGATTTGAGGGGATTTGAAAGGTTGAGGGGGCCGGAGCAGGTGGGAGTGTTGTGAGCTCTCTGCGAAATGCCTGGCACAGGGAACTGGGTCTCCCGGAGACTGGTGGGCAGGCAGGCATGTGAAGGGCGTAGGGCAGAGGGCATAGAGACAGACCACCCATTGTGCCCCAGGCAAAGCCGTGGGCAGTTGGTCCCAGCCCTCCGCCCCTGGCAGCCCAAATGACCTGCCCCTCGTCCCCGCCTGCCCGCAGCTGGAGGTCACGGTGGACCTGGCAGAGCGACGACGCATCCGCTCAGCCATTCGGGAGCTGCAGCGGCAGGAGCTGGAGCGTGAGGAGGAGGCCCTGGCATCGAAGCGCTTCCGTGCTGAGCGGCAGGAAAACAAAGAGAACTGGCTGCAGTGAGTGGTGGGGTGCTGGACGTGCCGCCGGGTGGGCGGCGGTGGTGTGCCAGGGCTCAGCCCCTGCTCGTGCATCTGCTGCCCACCTCTGTGTGCGCACAGCACTGCGTGCTCCGCCAGGTGTGCACAGCTACACACCCCTCTGCCAAGAGGCTGGGGCCTTGCCCTGGCCCTAGCCTCTGCCCCTGGCCTCCATGCCCTATCCTGGCAGTGATGGTTACAGGCGTTCTGTCCCTGCAGCTCGAAGCAGCAGGAAGCCGAGCAGCAGGCAGCCCTGGCACGGCTGGCAGGGCAGCTGGAGTCCATCAGTGATGTGGAGGAGTTGACCGTGCTGGTGAGGCCCAGGGCCTGGCGAGGCATGGGGATCAGGGGCCGGTAAAGCCCCTGGACTCCCTCGTCCCAAGCCCATGGCCGGCTTCTTGCCCACAGCTGCGGGGTGCCGGCGAGTATGAGGAGCGTAAGCTGATCCGAGCCGCCATCCGCCGTGTTCGGGCCCAGGAGATTGAGGGTACGTGTCCTGGCCCCACCCCAGCCCCGCTGCCCACAGCACCCTCCCGGCCACTTGCCTGAAACATGCTCCTTCCCTCTAGCTGCCACCTTAGCTGGGAGGCTGTGTAGCGGGCGCTCCAGTGGGGGCACCAGAGAGGACACCAAGGGGCGGGCAGCACACAGGCTGGACCGGTGTGAGGTAAGGAACACGGGAGGCCAGGGTGCCAGCAGCCCAGCACCTGTGTGTCTTTCCTGGGTTGCTGTTTGACAGAGAGGGACCCCCAGCCTGTGCTGGGAACCTCCAGGACCCTATCATCTCAGACCTCTCTCTGCCAGCTCCCTGGGCCACCCCTAACCACACTCGCTTGCTCCAGACTCTCGGTCTCTACGGAGACTTTCTCCTCCACACCAGGCTGTCTGCACAGTGCCTGAGCTCCTGCCCAGTGCGACCACCCTTGTCATGTAGCAGGCTCCCTGCTGACCCCTGCCTCGGCCACCCACCCCAGCCTCTCTCCTCCATTCATCAGCCAGAGGGCTCTCTGAAATGCACATCTGTCCCTGGTGCCCTCCTGCTTCGCCCCACTGGGAGGCAGCCCGCACCTTCCAGGTACACAACCCAGGTTCCCACTTTGACTTCTCGGGGAATCTGTGTGGCAACCCCCAAAGGAGCCCTAGTGGCACTGGGCTGCCAGCCAAAAGAAAGATCATCGGTTAAAAGCCACCAGCTGCTCCTTGGGAGAACGAGGAATCTTTCTCTTCACGTAAAGAATTACAGTCTCCAAAACTCGCAGGGTAGTTGTACCCCGCCCCTGTAGGGCTGTGATGAGTTGGAATCGACTTAATGGCAGTGAGGTTTTGAGGGGGGTGGCAGGCCCTCGCTGACCTTTAGAGCACCTGTTCACAGAAAGCTCTCCGATCTCCAGGGAGAGCCTGGTCTGAGCAAGGTGTCTGTCGGGTAGGGTGCTGTGCAGTCTAAGGCTTGAGTGGTCCAGGCCATTCCCTAAGTGGCCAGCAGAGGCTGCTAGGCCCTTGGTCCTGGCAAGATCTTTTCTGGAGTTCCTCTTGGACCAGGCGGAGGCCAGAGGTCTTGGCCCCAGGGCTCTATTCAGGCGGGGAGCCCCCAGCAGGTTTCCTGCCTTTCCCAATTCTTGGGCCCACAAGACAGAGTCCTTTCTGAGCCGCTCAGTTAGGTGATGCCAGGAGCGCGGGAAATGGACGCAGGGATACCTGTCACACACCATTGGCCATGCCCGTGCAGGTGCACCCAGGAAGCCATGCCCAGCCCTACTTTGCATGCCCTGCCCCGGGTGCCTTCTGGCCTGGCCCTTGGTGGCCTCAAGGCCTGGGGAGCTTCGGTTACATCCTTTGGACGCCACACAGGTGCCAAAGCAAGAAGAGCAGGAGCAGCAGGCGGGGACCCCAGAGCCAGCCCCCACCCCTGAGGGTACTACCAGTCAGGATGTGACCACAGTGACACTTCTGCTACGGGTCCCCTCCGAGGATACACCCAGCTCGCCGACCTTACCCAGCTCGCCGACCGCTGCCTCCCCTGAACCTGCCCTGGAGCCTGCTGAGGCCCTGTGTCCTGCTGCTGAGGCTCTGGGCAGCCCTGAGCCCCCTAGCCCACCTGGGAACACCAGTCCGGAACCCCAGGAGCCACCAGCTTCACCCAGCTCTGAGAGACAGATAACCCCTGAGGTGAGTCTGGCCAGGGGCCAGGGATACTAGGGGAGGGGGCTTCTTGGACTGGGAGGCAAGGCCCTGCCAATGTCATGTCTTCCCTGCAGCTCCCCCCTGGCCCTTCCGAGCCCCCCGCTGCCCAGGGCCCCAACAGAAGCTCCTCTGACGCAAAGAAAGCAGGTGAGGGTACTGCCAGGTGTGCTCCAGGCACCTGCCTTCCAGGTCCCTACCTGGAGAATGGACACTTGCACCTGGGCAGCTCCAGCCCCCTCAGGTCCAGGCAGGCTCCAACACTCCTCACACCCCCACTGCCCCTGAGGTATCCCTGGCCAGCTCCCCCTACCCCCCACGGCCAGAGGCCTCCCCACCGCCTTGAAAGGCAACGGGCCTCAGGCACATTCTTCTCCCCAATAAGGGAGTGCACCCATCTCCAGGCTGGAGCTGTGGGCAGCACTGCCCAGGGGGGTGTCCCCCATATCCCTCTGGAGGGAGGCTCTGGGTACTCTCCCTTCAGCCCAACTCTCACCCTGGCCTCAGAGAGTGTCCATATCACCCTGGGGCAGGGGCAGTGTGGGGAGGAATTTTGTGCCTACAAGAGATGTAGCTGGGTGGGGAGGCTAGGGAGTGTGAGGGCAAGAGCCTGGAGAGGCTTGCAAGGCTGTGGGGGATGTAGGGAGGGTCAAGAAGCTAGGGAGGTGAGGAGTGAGGACATAGCGTTCCCCCAGGTGAACTCTCCCTTTACTCCCCTTTTTCTTCCCTCACATGGCCATTACCCTCTCCCCAACCTGCCAGACCTAGCTGGACCCCGTCTCTGCCAACGCTCCCTGTCCGTGCTCAGCCCCCGCCAGCCAGTCCAGAACCGAGGTACTGCCTGGTCCCACTCCCCTCCCCCACACCCTGACCAGTCCCTGTCCCACCCAACCACTGACAGCCCACCTGTCCTTTCTAGAGCTCATCCCCCTAGCCAGCGGACCTTCCCCATTCCAGCGGGCTGGCTCGGTTCGGGACCGCGTCCGCAAGTTCACATCCGATTCTCCCATGGCTGCCGGGCTCCAGGATGGGCCACCCCGGGCAGCTCTCAGCACCCAGAGCCCCGCAAGGATCGTGGGCCCCTCCCTCATGAGCACCACCCCTGCCTCCTCCTCCAGCAACTCCTCTTCAAGGGGGGCCAGAGACACCTCCTCCCCGCTCATCAAGGAGCGGCCAGGAGTTGCCCAGCCCCCGACCTTGCTCCGGAGCTGCTCCCAGGAGGAGGGCCCCAGGGGGCGGAGCCTGGCTGCCAGGCCCCTTGAAAACAGAGCAGGGGGGCCTGCCAACCGCTCAGAGGAGCCCAGCGCCCCACTGACTCCGGCCACCGGCACTGCTGAGCCAGGGGGCAGCATGAAGACCACATTCACCATCGAGATCAAGGATGGCCGTGGCCAGGCCACCACAGGCAGGGTGCTGCTGCCCACCAGCGGTCAGAGGGCAGGTAGGCCTTCCCACTGCTGGCCAGGGCGGGAAGGGTGGCTGCAGCCGCCCCACCCTGCAGAAGAGCCAGGGGCTATGGCAGGAGTTCAGAGTGTCTCCAGGGGTGCTCTGGGCCGAGGGCAACATCAACGTGAGCTGGCCCTGGTATGCTCCTGACAGCACCCTCTCTCCCCCAGAGGTGAGACTGCGAGCAACACCCTCCCTCCTCAGCAGCAGCAGCGGGGGCACCAGCACGGTCACCCATGTCCGAGGCCCTGGGACCCTGGCGCAGCTGGGCAGCATCACTCATGTCACCAGCTTCAGCCATGCCTCCCCTGGTGGCCGAGAAGGCTGCAGACTTAAGGTGAGTCCTCTCCACTCTCTAGCCCAGTAGTTCTCAACCTTTCTCACGCTTCGACCCTTTCATACAGTTCCTCCCAACCGTAAAAGTATTCTCATTGCTACCTCGTCACGGTCCTTTTGCTACTGTTATGAATCGGGTGACGCCTGCGAAAGGGTCGTTCGACCCCCCAAAGGGGTCACGACCCACAGGTTGAGAACCACTAAAGTCTAGCTTCTCTACCGATCCACTTGCCCACACTGCTCGGGGATGCAGGGCTGGCAGGCGTCCCTGGCGCCCCTCAAGCCCACAGGCCATAACCTCAAATGGATGAGCCTCTGGGCAGTGTCAGGAGCTCATTCTGTAATTGTCTGCCCTGATGTCTGGTCTGTACTCCAGAATCGATTGGGTCCTTCCTACCAAACAGATAGGAAAACTCAGGCTCTGGGAGCAGTAGGCGCTTGCCCTCGCTGGCCCCTGCCCCTAGCTACCATGACCATCAGCCTGAGGCTCAGAGCAGCTCACCTGCTCACCTGAGATCAACCCGTCGCTGCAGGAGATGGGAGATTAGCATCTGCATCAACCTCCCTGTGGCATCAGAAGCACCGGGTGGTGGGGGAGGAGGGGTACAGCCAGGCAGGGAGGTGCCAGTCAGGTGAGGCAGCAGCTTAGCAGGTGCCACGGGAAAGGAATATGAAGCACCTTTCCATTATTCATCCCCGAGCCCCGGATCAGCCGGTCAGGAGCTCAGCCAGGGAGGGATCCCAGCGGCAACCTGGTTAGTAAGTACCTTCTGTTGCCCTCGGCACTGCATCGTCGGGTACAGAATAGGACTTTGGCCGTGGTGAGATGGCTCAAGGTTTGGGCTTTCTCAGGGGGGACAGGCAGAGGCTGGGAGCCAGAAGGCACCCTTTGCCCTAAAGAGCAGGCCCCAACTGCCTTCGCCAAGAGAACGGGGAAGTGTCACCGTAAGCCCTGGGTCTGACACCAACTTGTCTCGGTTTCCCTCTCTGGGAGCCAAGAAGGCATGCCATTAAGACCCTTGCTCCGAGTCTCTAGTGGCTGTGCGTACCACCGGCAGGTCAGAGGACATTGATCTTGGACAGCGGATTGATTGCTCTAAGACCTGCCTTCAGCACCTCTCTTCCGCCCCCCTCCCCCACTCCCCGCAGTCTGTGCTTTCCACAGCGTGGGGCACCGGGGCATAGGAATGTGGCAGACCTGGTCCTTGCAGCTTATGCCCATGCTGGCACAGGTTGGCCCCGTCCCTATGAGCCCGTTGAAGCCTCTCCGTGCCACAGGTCTATGGTCTCTGCAGGGCCAGGCCTGGCCTCCCGCCCACTTAGGCTGGCCACCCCTCCCCCGCTGCCCCTCCACAGGGAGCCGAGAATAGGTTTCTATTTGGGCAGAAGCCCCAGCTGGTTGGCTGGTGGGCGTTTGACTGGGAGGCCAGCAGGGGCGGAGCAGGCTGCACTGCCCTTGCCTTCGCCCTCCGGCCAGCTGCAAAGGCTCCTACCCTGCCAGCTAGAGGCAGCAACCCCTGCCACTGTCCCTACCATCACCCCCAGACGATCCTCCACCGCCACCATGCCGGGGGTCCCGGGGCCCGCGCCTGAGCTGGCTGCAGCCCTGGAGGAACGGTTGGGCCGGGCGCTGGAGGAGCTGCAGGCAGTGGCTCAGGCAGGCCGGGCAGCAGTGGCCCAGGCAGCTGAGGCAGCTGCCACCGCTGTGGAGCCAGTGGCTCGGGCAGCCGAAGACCTGCGGGCAGAGACGGCAGCACTGGGCCGGCGGCTGGATGCGCTGGTCAGGCAGGTGGAAGTGCTGAGCCTGAGGCTGGGGGTGCCACTGGTGCCCGACCTCACCCCTGAGCTGGAGCCCAGTGAGCTGTTCCTGGCAGCCGCCAACCCCGAGGCCCTCTTCCAGGCGGCCGAGGATGCCGGGACGCCTGTGGCCCACCCGCCTGCCTTCAGCTCCTGCCGCCGCCGCTCCTCTGCCAGCCCCTCTGGCGGTGGCCTCGTAAGTCCCTGCAGACTCGGGAAGGGTGTTCTGGGGCCAGGATACGCCTCTCCTGAGTGACTCTGTGTGCTAGCATCTTTGCTGAGCCTCAGTTTACTTATCTGTACAGGGGGGTTGGATGCAAGGGGGTTTGGTTCGGGACCAGGGCTAGAGAGTGGAGCTCCTGGCCCTTGTGCACACAGGTGGCTGCCCTGGACACCCTGGCCTCGGCCCAGCCCCCAGCCCCACCCCACTCACCACCACCCCTCTCAGTCAGGCCAAGCCTCTCAGACAGCTGCCATGCCGGCTCCCGTTACAGAAGGTGGGCGGGGGGGGGTGGAGGAGAGGTCCTGCCAGGCGGGGCAGGCCTTTGAGCGTTTGGCCAAGGGCTTGTCTACCAGGGGCTGGCTGAGGCGTGCCCTGGGTGGGGTCAGGGGCAAGGCTGGGGCTGGAGGTTCCCAATGGGGCTCCTTCTGAGAGAAGCTGGCTCTAGGACAGCCCTCATCAGACACCTGGTCAGGAGCCTGCGGGCCCTGTTCCAGCCCACTTGGAGGTGGCAGGGCTGGGAATAGGGAACATGTGCTGGCTGGGCAGTGGCCCAGGAGGACCCAGACTCCAGAACTGGCAGGGCAGGAGAGAGCCTGCTTGGGAGGGGTGGGGGTGGGGGATGAAACCATGGGAAGAAGTCCGGCTCCGGAGTCAGGCCATCCGCAGCTCCGACCTTGGGTTACTTGATGCTTACAGAGAGACCCTGGCCGAGTCATTCAGCTGGCCCTTCTGTTCAGTGCTCTGGTCAGGTGTCCTCCAGGCACTTCTGACTCATCGTGACCCCTTGCGCAGCACTGCCTGGTCCTGCCTGGTCCTCACAATCACTGCTGCCCCAGCCCATTGTCACGGCCGCCTGTCAATCAGCTGGTTGAGCCACCTCCCTCTTTCTCGCTGACCCTCTGCTTTACCCAGCATGACATCCCTCTGCAGGGACCGAAAGTACAAGAAACCAAGCGTCACCATCTTCACTTCTATGGAACATCTCAGCCGTGCTTTTTCCAAGACCGCTCTGTTCCTTCTCCTGGCACTCCCCGATGCATTCAGTCACCTTCCCCACTTCCACAGCACCCGGTTTCCTTGGGTCCTCCGTGCCCAGCTTTCCAATGCATTCGAAGCAATTGAAAATACGATGGCTTGGGTCAGGCGCACCTTAGTCCTCAAAGTGACTTTCTGGCTCTTTAAGATGTTGAAGAATTCTTGTGAAGTAGATTCCCCACCCCACCCCACCCCATCCCCACCCCCAGGGTGAGGTATGGCTTTATTTTGTAACCAGGTTTCCATGGGCGTTGGTTGTAGACCCAACTAACTAAACTGAAATCCTTGACAACTTCAACCTGCTCTCTGTTGCTTCTCCGTGCACCAGGCTGCTCCGCGGTGCGGTTGGGAGCAACCGTGAGTCATTCCCCAGTGAAGACGGTCCTCCTCAGTTTCAGCAAGTGCTTCACCGCTGCACAGCCAAGGGGTTCCCCATTGTAGCTGCTGCTCACCCACATGATTCTCGGTCTGGGCAAAGCCCCACAACAAGGTTGTCGGTGTCCCCTCCTTGGGTCTGCTGCCCATGCGCTGTCCCTGAGCAGACAGGCTGGCTTCCCGTGGTTGTTAGGTGCCCTCGAGCCCGGCCCGGCCCTTAGCAACCAGATGCACAATAAACCCTGCCCGGCCCTGCTTCCTCCACACTCCCGTTTCTGTGCCTGAGCCCACGGTTGCAGCCGCCGTGGCCATCTGAGGACCTTCCTCTCTTTCCGTTGCCCCTCTGCTTGACCAAGCATGATGGCCTTCTCTGGGGCCTGGGCTCCTCTCGTGGCCTGCCCCAGGTATGCCAGACAAGGCCTCGTGATCCTGGCCTCTGAGGAGCCTGCTAGCCATACTTCTTCTGAGACAGTCTGGTTTGTTCTTTAAGCAGCTTTGCCGGCAGTACAGTTTGGCAGGAGAGTGGTATCTCCAAGGCTGTGCCAGCAGCCCCAGCACCTGGTCCCCTGGACTGGTTAAATTCACCCATACTCCTACTGCAAGCCCACACCCACTCCCACCCCACAGATGGAGCCAGAGCCAGCAGAGTCCCCTCCTGTCGCCGTGGAAGCAGCCAATGGCACTGAGCAGACCCAGGGGCACAAAGCTCCAGAGCAGCGGAGTCCCCTGAGTGCTGAGGAACTGGCAGGCATCGAGGACGAGGGGGTCCTGGATAAGATGGTATGGGCCGACCAGGTGGGCTGAGGGTTTGGCAGGGGCAGGGACCCACAAGGATCCAGGGAGCGCTGACGAGAGCTCTGTTGGCAGCTGGATCAGACCACGGACTTTGAGGAGCGCAAGCTCATCCGGGCTGCCCTGCGCGAGCTCCGACAGAGGAAAAGAGGTAGGATACCAGCTGTGCCACCCTAGACCCAGCCACTCCGTACCCCAGCTGCCCTCCAACCCCCTGGGTCCACTCAGGGCTACTCCAGCTCAGCAGCTGCCCAACTCTACTTTTCGTTTTTTTTCCAATAGTGTTAGCAGCATATACTTAGTGGTTACGCATCGGGCTGCCGTCCACAAGGTCAACAGTTCGAAACCACCAGCCACTCCATGGGAGAAAGAACAGGGCTTTCTACTCCCATAAAGAGTAACAGTCTCAGAAACCCCTGGGACCAGTGCTACCCTGTCCTTTAGGGTCACCGTAGGTCGGCATTGGCTTAATGGCAGCCAGTTTGGCTTGGGGTTTATCCTTCACACGTCACACAATTTAACCCTTCACTCTTACTCAGAAGAGTTGAGCAGTCATCCCCATAAACTGTTTCTGGAGCTTTTCTTCTTGTCCTCATTGCTGCCAACTCCCCATTGCCCCCCACCCCCCGCGCTGGTCTCCATTCTCGATGGACCCAGTACATAGCTACGCCTTCGCCGGGGAGCCAGTTGCTCCCTTTCCCAACTGTTTCTTTCCTGCTGCGCCCATTGTTCCGGAACTGCCCATTACTGCCCCTAACCCCCACTTCGCTTCTCCCTAAACCCAGTTCCTCCCCGCCTCCTGCAACCACTCTGTCTTTGGATCCAGTTGCTTTCCGCGTGCTCAACTACATCTTCCCTGAGTCCAGGCCCAGAGCTGGCCACCCTCACCTCTGTCCCCAACCAGCCGCTGCGACCAGGGACCCCGCTGCTTCCCCCAGAACCTCCCTCTCTGGATTCCACTCTTCCTGCTGCTGCAGTCTAGATACCTTTCTTCCTTTGTTTCTTCAGACACTCTGAGCTCTCCAACTCTCTTGTTTCTGTTCTCTGACCCCAGCTGCTTCCTCGGGATCCTAGTGACCACTATCCGCACCCTACTGTCTGTCTGTCAGCCCAGCTACTTCCTTCAGTTTCTCTCCCAGCAGTTTTTATCCTGGTTGGATTGCTTCCCAGGCATCTCCGATTCCTCTCTCCCTCCCTGGACGTAGCTATCCCTTCCTCCTGCTGCTCTTCTCCCCCTGGGTGCCCCCCTGAGCTCCAGCCCTCACCTAGCGCCCCCACTTCTTTGGCCTCCTCTTGACTCTGCTACTCATTCCCACAAAGTCCCGTCGCAGATGCAAACCCTACGCCCTTGAGTCCAGCTCCGCCGATTCCCTGGTTTCTACCACCTCCATCATCATTCCCTAGCCCCTACTCCCCTAACCACCCCCACCCCCCATCATCCCAGAAGGGCCCATATCCCTTATGTCCTTGGTGTTCCTAACCAGCTGCCCTCTGACCCATTCATGTACCCGTGTGCCTGTGCGTGTGCGCTGTATGGCATCGGGCGGCCCTTCTGGACACGCCTGGGCCTTCCCGGCACAGACCAGAGGGACAAGGAGCGGGAACAGCGGCTCCAGGAGGCCCGGGCCCGGCCCGGGGAGAGCCGAGGCAACACAGCCACCGAGACGACCACCCGACACAGTCAGCGGGCCGCCGATGGCTCAGCTGTCAGCACCGTCACCAAGACGGAGCGGCTCATCCACTCCAGTAAGAACCCCAGCCTGGATGCGAGGCTCAGGGCTGGTGGGGAGTTACCCCCCCCCTTTTCCCACACACACACACACATACTGCTTCTCACCCACTCCTTCTCACCTCCGCCCCTCCAGATGATGGCACCCGGATGGCCCGCACCACCACGGTGGAGTCGAGTTTTGTGAGGCGCTCCGAGAGTAAGGCCGCCTGACGTTGCCCTGCGCTGCCCGTCCACCTGTCTGCCTGCCTCCTCGGGGCCCTCCCAAGCTCACTCTGAGCCTTCGTCTGCTGTCTCTCTTCTGCCGGCACTCGCTCGTCTCCGTCCATCCATCTGCCTCTCTCTCCAGCCATCACTTTCTCTTTTCCCACGGCGACCACTTATCCCCCCCCACCCCCCAACCAGCCTGCACATGCGCAGCCCAGGACCTCACCCGCTCCCCTGCCTCCTCTCTGCAGATGGCAGTGGCAGCACCATGGTGCAAACGAAGACCTTCTCCTCCTCCTCCTCCTCCAAGAGGATGGGCAGGTGAGCAGAGGTGCCTGCCCTCCCCGCCCCCACTCTGCCCCCATTCCACAGAGGCCTAGATGGAGTGACTGGTACCCAGACGACTCCTGCTCACTTGGTCATCTCCATCCCTCGGTGCCAGGCGAGGCCCTGCTCAGAGTCTTATGGCTCAGAGGGTGGAGCAGAAACACTGACCCCCTTAGAGGTGGTCATTTCCCACCCTGAGGTACCCAGCGGCACAGACCTCCCGCTGGCTACAGACCACGGCCCAGTGCACAGAGCACCTTGCCCCTTGGCCCCATAAGGGAGGGCTCTACCCCAAGTTGCAGGGGGCTCCAAATCCAGGCTGACAATCATGGGTGGGGTGGGGGCAGAGGGCAGGGGCACAAAACGGGGGTCCAGGGAAGCTAAATTAGAGAGTCCTGAGTTCAAGTACCAGCTCTGCCCCTGGGTCCTCTGAAAGCTTAGGCAACCTCTTGCCAGGGGCTTCGGTTTCCCTGCCCGTACTGAACACAAGGTTTGAAATGACACCCAGACCTGAGCTCGCCTGGCCCGGGCAACACGGAGGGTGAGCGCTCAACTGCCCGAACCATGGCAGACCTGGCGATCTGCACCCGCAGAGATGCCAAACCCCACATTGAGCCTGCCGCCCTCAAGGCGACTCTGACTCACAGTGACCCTACAGGACCACGGCAAACTGCTCTTAGGGTTTCCAAGGCTGTAAGTCTCTCGGGAAGCAGACGGCCTCTCCTTTCTCCCGCCGAGCGGCTAGTGAACTGCCAGCCTTTCTATGCGCAGCCCGATGCCTAGCCCGCAGCTCTACCAGGGCTGCCGTCCAGCAAACCCTACGGCTCATTCCTGCCTTGTCACATGAGGCCCCTGTGAGTCGGAGTCCACCCCAGAGTACTAGCAATAAGGACATTCATTACTCAATTGTGCTGGTCATTGCCAGAATTCTTTGAGGTGTTTCAGATCCGAACTTCCCACCCCCGGAACTTGACCACATATACAGTGAACTGTCTCAGGGTCTTAAGGAATAAAGGGAACCTGGGGCCTGGTTGGTGGATACCAGGAAGCTCTGGCCAGACGGTGAAGATGTAGCGCCTGCTCCCTAGTCGTCCGAGCCTCCGTGTACCTCTCTGTGAAATGGGTGTGATGAGGCCCCAGTGGCTGCTCATTGAGGTGCCTCAGGCTAGGAGAGCTTGGTGCACAGTTAGACCCCCACTTCTTTGCCTGCCTAACCATCGCACCCTTCACCCTTAGTATCTTCGACCGCGAGGATGAGACCAGCCCAAGACCCGGGAGCCTGGCGGCGCTTGAAAAACGCCAGGCAGAGAAGAAAAAGGAGCTGATGAAGGCGCAGAGTTTGCCCAAAACGTCAGCCTCCCAGGCGCGCAAGGCCATGATTGAGAAGCTGGAGAAGGAGGGAGGCTCAGGGTGAGCACAATTGGGGGCAGGGCCGCCACCATCACCACCGATGCAGGCACGTGTGAGGGAGGGGTCCGTGGACTGGGTGGGCGTGGTCTGCAGTCACGGAGGCTGGTCTCCAGGGTCCGCAGAGTGGACTGTACTGACTCTGCTCCCGGAAACCTTGCAGCAGCCCTGGTGCCCCTCGTCCGTCCGTCCAGCGCGCCACCAGCTTTGGGGTCCCCAACGCCAACAGCATCAAGCAGATGTTGCTGGACTGGTGCCGAGCCAAGACACGTGGGTATGAGGTGAGCCCGAGAGGCCAGCCCCCAGCGGTCACCACAAGGCAGAGAAGACGGGAAGTCCTCTGCAGGGATGAGGAGCGCGGGGTTCGGAGAGGGCACGGGGCATGCTCCAGCACCCAGTATGGGCGAAGTGGTAGTGCCAACCATGGGTGGTGGGCACAGCACAGGGCCAGGCTCCACCTTGAGACACCTCGCCATGGCTCTGGAGGAGGGCTGGTGGTAGAGGACTTGACCTATGTAAGGGAACAGAACGGAGCACAGAGGTGCTGCCGGGTCTTGGCTGCTCCGGCCCCAATAGCCGGCAGACCGCTCAGGTTCCAATGCTGCCCCGATGTGCAGCCTTGGGCAGGCTGCAGTGCCCGGGAGGAGGGGGCATTGGGTGTCAGTCCAGCCCTGACCACCACCACCCCTGCCCCGCTAAGCACGTGGACATCCAGAACTTCTCCTCGAGCTGGAGCGATGGCATGGCCTTCTGCGCCCTCGTGCACAACTTCTTCCCCGAGGCCTTTGACTACGGGCAGCTCAGCCCGCAGAACCGGCGCCAGAACTTCGAGGTGGCCTTCTCATCCGCGGAGTAAGTGTGGGTCCCAGCCCTGCTAGTTTCAGCTGTGCGTCTGGTGCTGGGCCTCAGTGGGGGGGGCCAGGTCCAGCCTCTCCCAAAGCCCCTGAAGCCAGCCCACCATACTGTCAGTGAGCAGCCCAGATCCCCTCCCCCAGGGAGCCCCCGACCTCCTTTGCCCTGCCCACCTTACTACAGAGGGTGCCAGATGCCTGCTGGAATTCTGAAGGAGCCGCAGGCCCGCCCACCAGCCCGTGCTAAGGCTGACCAGGTGGCCCCTCCAGTCCTCCCTCCTGTCCTCTGCCCCTTCGCCCTCCCTCTCCTTTCCTCTGTCCTGCTCTCTGACTGTCACCTGAGCTTCCTGCTCCCACGGGATCCTGGCTGGAGATTCCAAAAGGAGGCTCCTGGCCTGGGCATTGTGCCCGCCCAGCCTATATAGGTGCTGCCAGTGGCTTATATAGGACACCCCAAGCCCTCCACTTTGGAATCGGTGCCCTGTCTGCTCACCTCACCTTCCGCACCTTCCTCTGCCTATCTTTCCTTCTCCCTTTCTCTCTTTCTGGCCCCCCCTCCCCTTCCCCTGGTTTCTTCCTCTTTCTGTCCCTGCCCCCACCTCCTCTCACGCCTCCCTCACCCCCCTCCCAGGGGCACAGCCCTCCTCTCCAACCCTGGCACCAATACCATCGTCCCCCGACCTCCCTCCCTGCGTTCCTGCTTGCCCCAAGAGTTCTGCACCTATGACTGGTCTGGCCCCCACCCCTGTCTGCATCGCACACCATTAGTGACGGGTAGTGAGCGGCACGTCCACCATGGGGGGGCATGCGGGGGACTGGCCAGCTGCACCACCAAGAACGTAACTGAATCCATGTCTGTGTGTGTGTGTGTGTGTGCGTGTGTGTGTGTGTGTGTGTGTGTGTGTGTTTGTGCCTGTCTGTCTGTCCTCCCCTTTCTCTTCTCTGCCTCTTCCCCTCCTCCTGCCTGGGACACCCCCTCCGCCCCCACCCGGCCCCCCGCCCTCCCCAGGACCTATGCAGACTGCCCGCAGCTCCTGGACACAGAGGACATGGTGCGGCTTCGAGAGCCTGACTGGAAGTGCGTGTACACGTACATCCAGGAGTTCTACCGCTGTCTGGTCCAGAAGGGGCTGGTAAAAACCAAAAAGTCCTAACTCCCGTTCGGGGCTCCACGGTGAGAAACACTCCCTCGCTCCCTCTGCCCAGTTAGGCCAGCATCTGCTCGGTGGAGCATAGGGAGGGGCTACAGAGGTGAAGGGTGGGAAGAGGGAACCCTGTGTCCCCATCGCTCCGGACCTGGCAGGTGAGTCCGTTCTCCTGATGGGAGTCCAGCGGAGACCCCTGTCTCAGCCTACTGGCCCAGATGGCGCTCTCCAAAAAGGACCCCCTGACCTGAGCGTGAGCGAGTTCCGGCTCCAGGAAGGAGAGGGCGGAGGGAGAGGACCCAGGAAGTGGAGGAGAGTGGAGGGAGTCTGGGGATGAGGGCAGGAGAAGAGGCCAGAGTCTGGACATCCTTCGGAGAGTCGCGGGGGCCATAAAAGGTTTCCACACAGAGAGGAGACGTCATCACGTCGGCGTCCTAGAACAATTCTTGGATGAGACCTGGATAAGGGATGAGGTCCAAGGGCCTGGCTGAGCAGTGTCCATTCAGGGCAGGAAGGGGTCAAGGGAGGCGGCAGTGTGGTCACACTCACAGGGCAGCTGAGAAGCAGGGCTGACTCAGCAAGATAAAATTTGTGGCCGGAGAGGCGGAGGTGGCCCTGGATCCCCACGTCCGATGTGGCCTTTTCTCCCCGGTCCCCTCACGTAGATCCTGAACAACCAACTGCCACTTTACAGCACAGAGCTGAGAGCCGGGTGGCGGTGGCATTTTAGGACTGCGCTGGGTCCAGAAACTGGGGCTGTAGTCGCCCCACTCTTTTTAGCCTTGCTTTCCGATCATCCCTTTTGTAAAGGAGAAAAAAGCCCAAAGGAAGCAAGGGGGTTGCTCCAGGCAGCTTGAGCCAGGGAGACCTAGGGATGCACGCAGACGCCCCTTGGGGCTGGGAGCCATTCCGTGCCAGGCCACTGGTGCAGACCACTTGTCGCTCAGAGGAGCGACGCAGGTGAGAGGAGGATGGGCCTGGTGTTGTCGCCAGGTCATATATGGACTTCAGAGTCGCAGCCCAGCAGGACAGCTTGGAGGGAGAGGGGCCCAGCCAGGCGCTGATCCAGTTGGAAAGTGTGACTCAGCTGTGCTGTTGCGAGTTGCCTGGTGTTTGGCCTGTCGCTGGGGCAGCCTGAGCCCTGAGCCCTGAGTCCCAGTGTAAACAATGGCTTTATAAGGTCTCCAGGGAAGACACCCGGGATGGTAGGGAGCTCCAGGTTAGGAGAGGGCAGCAGGGATCATGTGGGGGGAGAGAGAGTCACAGCGGGAGAGGACGGGCAAAGGCTGTCGCAACCACGGTGCAGCTGAGAAGCAGACTAGCCTGGACACCCAGCCCATCAGCGGCAGAACCTCGAACCCTTTCCTCAGTCCTGAGGGCAGGCTCCCAAAGGCTCAAGCGAGGCTGGAAACAAGTGTAGTGTTAAAAAGATGGGGAAACTGAGTCAGAACAAGGCATATCTAGCACTGACAGAGAGAGAGCTGGCCTGGAACAGAGATCTTCTGTTTCACGGAATTATTCATGGAGGTATCCAGATAAGCTAGGGGTAGGCCCTAGTCTAGCCACAATGCCAGGCTCAATCAGGAAGACAAAGGTGAGAAGAGGTGCCGAGGCCAGGACTATCCTTGAAATAGGCACGGTGCCTGCCCCTCCAGCCTTTCCAAGGGCAACAACCTTGAGCCCAGTGGGGCAGATGCAGCCGGAAGCAAGGCAGAAAACAGACATGTTCTTGCTCTGGGAGAGGACAGGACACTGCAGCCCGGATGCAAACCCTGGCCTCCGAGCTCGGTGGCTCTGTTTCTCAGCAGCTGCCATCCACAGACTGGGGAGAGGGCTCCAGGATGGGGTCTCATTCAGCCCAGCCCTGCACCTACTGAGCTGGAGGGCTTCCTGGAAGCAAAGCTAAGCTCTGTGACTCAGATTCTTGATCTTCAATGCTCAGCCAGCACTCTGGAGAATGGACCACACCACACACAAAATGAAGTGTAGATGGTCTGGTCCACATTGGTTGGTACCCTCATCGGCCACCCCTGTTCTACTCCAGGGTGGTGTTAAGCGAGACAGAACAGCTCTCCCCAGACACGTATGCTCTCCCTGTCCCTGTCCTCCATCTCATGGAACAAGGAAGCTGCAGGGGCAGAGCTTTGGGTTCCTGGGACTCTGGTTCAAAGGAGGGAGCAGGTGGGCAGCGCATCACTGGAGCTGCCCTGGCCCCAGAGGAAGATCTACCAGTGCAATGACTGCCACAAGAGAGGGGCCTCTGCAGGCTGGCATGTGCCAGGGAGGGAAAGCTGGGGAGGGGAGGCAAGGGGGGATTTAGAACCTGAACCTCCACCAGGGAGTTTACAGGCTAGACCCACCTCTGCATGGAGTTGTTGCCCCTCGAACCTAATTTCTGCCGCCACTGGCTGGGGCTTCCCACCTTCTGGGGAGACTTTATTGCGCCCCACGGATAAGTCAGGAGCGGCTTGCAGACAAGCAATCAAGAGCAGTGACAGAGGGTGGAGGATCGCTATGACAGAGGGCCCTCACTGACCCCATCCTCCCACCGCGCCCCCTTCCTGCAGGATGCTGGTGGACTGCGTGCCCCTGGTGGAAGTGGAGGACATGATGATCATGGGCAAGAAGCCCGACCCCAAGTGCGTCTTCACCTATGTACAGTCGCTCTACAACCACCTGAGGCGCCACGAGCTGCGCCTGCGCGGCAAGAACGTCTAGGCCTCCAGCCAGTGGCCGATCGCTGCCCCCACTTTCCGGGCACAGCCCCAGCCCTGCGCGCGCCTGCCCACTGCTGCCCCGTCTGTGGTGACACCCCTGCCCGCCAATTCACGCAGCGTTTTGATAAATTATTGGTTTACGAAGACCCTGGATCAGCTCTGCCTCTCTTTTGGAGGGGGTGGGGGTGTGGGCAATTGAGTAGGGGGCGAGTAGGCAACGTGTCCTCCATGTACCCACTTCCGTTGCCCAGGCCCTAACAGGATGGGGAGGTATCCCAAGGGTGCCTCGGGACCTCCCATCTGACCCATACGCAGCAAAAAAAAAAAAAAAAACAGGACTGGAGATTTAGGCGGAAGGGAATTTAATGGAGTTAAGGTACCCCATCATCACCCCTGCCGGCCCCGGGAACGGGGCGTCGGCCCTCAGCGAGGAAGATGCTCCCGGGACACTGAGGGCTTCATTCTGTCCCCAGGGCGTGGGCAGGCACGTCCCAGCTCCGCCGCGACTCCGGACCTACAGGTCGGCGCGGTCACTGTCGCTCTCTGCCGGCCTCGCGGGCGCCTGCAGGTACTCGGGGGGCACGGGCGCGTCGGGCGCCGCTTTGCGGTAGAAACCGAGCTCCTGCACCAGCGCGTTAATCTGCTCGCGGGTCATGTCGCTGAGAGGGATGCGCTGCAACGGAGGGGCGGGTCAGTGCGCCGGCCACGCCCCTCGCCACGCCCCCACCAGCTCCCTGGCACCTACCTCTAGCTCCTCATAGCGTTGGTCCAGCAGGACCAGTTCAGGGTCGGCCCCTGGGAGGTGTTTCATCACCAGGTTGTGGCTGGAGGGGGTGTTAAGGTGGATAGTGGTGGGCAGAGGAGGTGCCCTGGGTAAACTCGGCTGCAATTGGAACTCCACCCCCCCCACACCCCCAGCAGCTCCCCCAGAAAATAAATGAGGCATTCAGCTTCCTCAGTACAAACGGGTAGTCTGGGAAACCCTAGAGGCTGTGCTACGCGTCGGAATCGCCGGCATCACAAGGGGTCCACTTGGCTGGGCAGGGGCGGTGGAAGCTCCTGGTGTTTTGCTGATGTAAACCCAAAAGCCACCTTGGACGAGTGCCTACTCTGCTCAGTCACCATTGACACATAAGGAAATTACAGTTTCCATTCCCACAGGAGCAGTTCTACCCTGCCCTTCTAGGGTCACGGGGAGTCAGAACTGACTCTGGCGGGGAGTTTGTTCCCTTGGTCTCCATTTCTGCGCCTGTGGCAGACATCACGAGTCGGTCTCCCTTGCCTGGCCACCCCACCGATTCCTTTGGCAGTCGCTGTGAATCAATCCCACTGACAGATGAAAACTGTCTGCCATCCAGCCTCCTGAAATCAAAGGAGAAGAGATTCCTCCAGCCCGGCTCCCACTCTCTGTGCTCCCGGGCGAGTGAGGCAGGATACTACAATGGAATGTCCTCGGTGACAAAGGCTTTCACCTGTTGAGAAAGCAGAGCATCAGACGGCATGACCCCAGCCGCCTCCAAGGATGCATGAGGAACTGAAGCCCAGTGAGGCCCCGCAGACACACAGGGGCAGGTCCTGGCGCCCGCCCCACCGGTCTCCCCACTTCTGACCACAGGGGCCGTGTTGACCACCCCGCGCGAAGTTCAGAGCTCAGACATAACCTCCCTCCAAACTCACCTCCTTCATTCGGTTCAGCTGTCATCCTCCGCAGGTCTGAAGGGGACAAAATGGACCAGGTCAGGAGTTGCCACATGGCTCCAACCGCATCTCCAGGCTATCGTGTCCTCATCCCCAAACTGGGCTGAATTACCCTTAGAGCAGACATTCCCAGGGTTGAAGAAACCGGGGATCATTTGAGGGTCCATGGGGCATAGTGTGGCAGATGGTAAACTGAGGCCTGAGGCCATCCAGGGGAAAAGAGGACCAAGACCAGAGGCCCAAAGGGGCCTTGGCTGCATTCCCTACAGACTACTGACTCACTGGAGTCTTCTCAGGAAGCTTGCCCTTCCCCTTGGGCAGTAGGGAGCTTGGGCCAGGCCTTTGGCACAGGGTAGGAGCAGAGCAGAGAGGAACAGCTCAGAGCTGCCCCAAGGGGCCTTCTTAGTGACACCGGCCATCTGGTCCCTACCCCACAGAGTTGGCCTATCCTGGCCGCCTACACACCATCTGCTTCCTTCCCTCAACGTGGGAGGTGGGAAGGTCCCTCCCTACACTCCCCGCCCCCGCAACAGAATCAGACCCCAGGGGCCCACCCACTCCAATTCTCCCACACCCTCACCCCTTGTCAGACAACAAAGCTAGGGCCCTGAGGGCCTGGGATGGTTCAAGTCACAGAGGAAGCCGGGCTCCTCCAGAAAGGGGAGGGTCGCTGCCG
Organism: Tenrec ecaudatus; assembly: GCF_050624435.1. NCBI lineage: Eukaryota > Metazoa > Chordata > Mammalia > Afrosoricida > Tenrecidae > Tenrec > Tenrec ecaudatus. Next base: position 23,904,366 of record NC_134545.1, on the reverse strand, counting down.
GGTAAAAGCTGGCAATGAAGTCCCCACCCCCTTTCTGGCTGCAGCGCGGAAGGGGAGGCGCCCCACCCAGGCTTGCCTCCTCTTGGCCAGAAGAGGGAGACCCTCCAGGGCCCCAAGTCTCAGAACAGAAGTGGGGGAGGGATTCCGGAAAGGGGTGGAAAGGCTGAGGTTAGGCAGTGGGCCCAGCAAGGGAATCTTTTTCACAATCTGACTGTTGAGTCTTGGTGTCTTGGGGCTGGCGGTCGGATCGGATATGGGGTTAGTGAGATAGTGGGGCTCCAGGCCGCAAAGCCGGGGTGCTGGAGTGTCCTGAAGCCAGGGGGACCGAGCGATGGTCCAAGTCAGGGGCGATGGGGCGATGGGGTCCAGGTAGTCCTGGGTACTGTGCTGGGGTACTACTGTCCTGGGGTTGGGGCAGGCGGGGCTCCCAGGGCTAAAGGGCCGCAGGGTTGTGGGCGGTGGTCCGGGCAGCTCGGAGCCAGCGTTCTCACCTCTACCCGGGCCCGGGCCAGGCCGCGCAGACGGTTCCAGTCCGGCTGAAAGGTGGCGGTGGCGGCGGCGGCGACGAGGCTCGCGGAGGCCACGAGAAGGAGCAATAGCGGTGGAAGGCGCATCGGGCCGAGCTCCGTGTCCCGCTGGAGACAAATCGCGGATGGAGGCCAGCCGCCGGGCCACTGCGCCACGTCGGTCCTGCCGGACTGGCCCAACCCCTGCTGAGGCTCCGCCCCGGACTCCACGCCTCCAGGCCCCTGCCCCCGCCCCCCCGGACTCCCGGGAAGTGGGGGGCCCCGCAGGGTCGGCCTCCATCTGGCCGGTGTCCCTCATTTTGCACATTCGGAGAGCATTCGCGTTCCCTCCGCCCAGCCAAAGAGTGGACGGACCTTCGCACCAGAGGCGACTGGCTAGCGCCACCTGACGCGGCCGGGGACGGATGCGGCATTTCCCAGGCCAGACTCCGGATCTGCAGGCCGGGGAAACGGAGGCCTGGGGGGAACCTCGTTTGAATTTTGTACTTCCTAGGAAGAGATTCCGATTCGGGTTTGCATTCCCAATTGCGCTGATAAAAAATATATTATCTAGCCAGTTGATTTCGGTAGGATCTAAACCCAAGCACAAAACTCACTGCCACTGCCACCGAGGTGACAATGACTCAAAGCAACCCTATAAGACCGAGTAGAGCTGCCCCTGTGAGTGTCTGAGACGGGAACTCTTAACCGAGTAGAAAACCCAGTCTTTCTCCCGACGGAAGGGTTCGTAGACATAAAGTTCTTCGTAACCGTGCCTGAAAGTGTTAATGCACCATCATTTCGTTCCTTGGCTCACAAGGCACCTGCATTCTGTTTTGTGTGTTAGGAAACACAAGTTCTTCAGCTGGTGGACCTGGAATGGCATGGCGGTCCTTGGGAGGTGCCATTGAGTCTGTTCCCCGCTCACCACGAGTCTCAGAACACTGCCGGTCAGGCACCATCCTCCCAAAGGTTCTTAACGTTCCAGCCCATTGCTGGGGCCACTGTGTCAATCCAGCTCATAAAAGATCCTCTTTTAAAAAGAAAGAAAGAAAGAAAGATCCTCTTTTTCGCTGTCCCCTCCACTTTACCAAGCACGATGTCCTTATGTCCTTTTCCAGGGACTGATCTCTCCTGATACCGTGGCCCAAGGCTCACCATCTTTGCCTCTCAGGAGCATTGCCACTGTACTTCTGCCAAGACAGATTAGCTGGTTCTTTTGGCAGTCCATGGTACTTTCAAGATTCGTTGTCAGCACCATAAGGCAAATGCATCGATTCTTCCAACTTTCGCATGCATATGACACAAGTGAAAATACCATGGCTTTGGGGCAGGGGTACCTCAGTTCTCAAAGTACCATCCTTGCTTTCCAACACGCTAACGAGGTCTGGGGCGGCTGATTGATCCAAGGGCACGCTTTGATCATTTGATGGTTTCTTTCATGAGCGTTGTTTGTGGAGCCAAGTAGACGAAACCCTTGACAACTTCAATCTGTTTCTTGTTTATCGTGATATTTACTTACTGACCTAGTTGTGAGAAATTTTTTAATTGCGTGAGCGTTAATATTGAAGGCTGCAATCCTTGATCATCATCAGTGACTGCTTCAGGTCTTCCTCACTGTCCTGGGATTGGAACTCACAACATTCTCATCCAGATGGTGCTTGACCTCTGCACCCCTGAAGAAGACTCAGAACATCTAGCCCAGTGCTGTTTCCCTCCTGAATCTAAACTGGGACTCAGAATCCTTCTCAATGTCTGCATAAAGACTTTTGGAGACTGTAGGCATTTTTGTCTTTCTGGGCCCCTCCCTTCAAAAAAGAAAAAAAAAATATTCCATTTTACAGCAGCTTTGGATTAAAATTGAAAAAAATCCAGGTTAGATAGGGTTTGGTCAAAGGTAATGTAACCAAGAGGAATTGCTGAAACCCTGGTGGGGACTGAGCACGATAGTAGGACAGGAGGAAAGTAAAGGGAAATAGAGGAAAGAGCTGGGAGGCAAAGGGAATTTATAGAGGTCTAGATAAAGGCATATACATACGAAAATATATTTATATATAAGGATGGGGAAATAGATCTATGTGCATATATTTCTAGGTTTAGTATTAAGGTAGCAAAAGGACATTGGAGCTCCACTCAAGTACTCCCTCAATGCAAGAATACTTTCTTCTATTAAATTGGCATTCTATGATGCTCACCTTCCCGACACAACCGCTGAAGACAAAGCAGGTGAATAAGCAAATGTGGTGAAGAAAGCTGATGGTGCCCGAGTATCAAAAGATATAGCATCGGGGTCTTAAAGGCTTGAAGGTAAACAAGCGACCATCTAGCTCAGAAGCAACAAAGCCCACATGGAAGAAGCACACCAGCCTGTGTGATCACAAGGTACCAAAGGGATCAATTATCAGACATCAAAGAACAAAAATGCATATTATTGTGTGTTCACCTCCATGATACCATCACTGAAGAGAAATAGGTGTAAAAGCAAATGTGGTGAAGAAAGCTGATGGTGCCTGGCTATCAAAAGATATAGTGTCTTGGGTCTTAAAGACTTGAGGTAAACAAGCGGCCTTCTAGCTCAGAAGCAACAAAGCCCACATGGAAGAAGCACACCAGCCTGTGCAATCACTAGGTGTCGAAGGGATCAGGTATCAGGCATCATCAGAACAAAAAGAAAGAAAAGAATCCAGGTTAAATTCAGTGTTCCAGATAGTTCCCAGATTCCAAAGATCTGCTCCTAAATCTGTCTTTAAGTGGAATTTGTATGTAACACTTAGGTGTGGCTCATCAACAGTCAAATATTTGTCCAAATATAGTATATAGGGTACCTTTCTGTGCATAAAAAATATCAGAGAAACACTTCTATATACATTACAGCATCTTTTTTTCTTTTTAAAATCATTTTATCGGGGGCTCATACAACTCTTATCACAATCCATACATCCACCCATGGTGTCAATCACATCTGTGCATTTGTTGCCATCATTCTCAAACATTTGCTTTCCACTTGAGCCCTTGGTATCAGGTCCTCGTTTTTCCCCTCTCTCCCCACCCCACCCCCCAATTTCAACATCTTTAATATGATAATCTAGTACTGCTAATTATAAGAGAGAAGAATAAGACTTTCTACTCCCATAAAGACATAGAGTCTTAGAACCCACAAGGGCAGTTCTCTGCCTTATAGGGTCACTATGAATTGGAATCGACTCCATGACAGGGAGGCTTTGTTTTTGTATTTCAATGACAATAATATCTCCTTATGTGTCTCAAAGAAGCACCAGGATGTACCTCAAACTTTTAATATGCAGACAGCCCCGGAGTTATAAATGAGCCTGATTTGCATACAACTCCAGTTACTAACCAACCCTCACAATACATCCAGTCATTTCCTGGATCATTAAATGAACTCATACCAGAGTTGTGTGAAGCACAAGGCAGCGACCCAGATCTTTCCATTCCCACCTCTGTGCTCTAACAGACTCCCCGCAGGCAATTAAACTGTGAACTGAGAGGGCAGGAGAAAGACAAGTGGGGAAGTGGCATTCAGTGAGCCCCAGGCCTTGCAGGCTCAGCACCAGTAAGACAAGGTCTCAGTGGCAGAAGGCAACTTAAATGCACTGTTGGCTAGTCAGGGAGCCCTAGTGGCATAGTCACTTACACACTGAGCTGCTGATCTGAAGGTTGAGGTTCGAGCCCACCAGCCACTCCTGTAAGAGAAAGATGAGCCTGGCTACTCTTAAAGACTGAAGTCTTACCGGCATGCAGTTGGCAACCAGTGGAGAGGTCTAAGGGGCTGGCCTCAACCCCAACTACATGGATAGCCGCCCCTCCCCACAGAAGAATTCACTTCAGAGGACAGCACTGAAGCTGCAGCTGGGGGCGAGGGACAGGTCTGATCCAAGCACATGGGCACAAGTGAAGGGGGAGGAAGAGAGAGTGGAGCACACCCTGGCCCACCAAGCCTTGAGGATGATATCCCTGCTCAGAGCAGCCAATGCACAGAGAGGACCATATGATCGGCCCCACTATGAGACATGACATCCCTCACTGACTCATAGCCCTATGAGGGACAACACTGGAGACACAATGTGGGAATTGCACCTGATCTGACCCCACCACACCGAGGCAAAACATTCAGGGTGTGCAACAGAGCAGTAAAGGCATCAGAGCAAGGAAGTCCCTGGGGAGTACGAAAAATACACTGGGGCCAGGGCGTGGCACCCCATCGGACTCGACCAGAAATCACTCCTAAAGGTCAACAAGCAGACCTTGAACTATTTACAGGCCTTTCTCTCTCTCTTTTTGGGGTCATTACTTTTTGTTGTTGTTGTTTTGTTTTTCTCTGTCATGTTTTTTTTGTGTGTGTGCATATTATTATCTCTGCAGGTCTATCTAGATAAAATAGGCTGGATAAATAATCTGGAGGAGAAAACAATGGGACCAGTGGTTTCTGGGGGGCATGGGAGACGGGGAGGTGGGAGAAAGGAAGTGGTGTTAACAAACCCAGGGACAAGGGAACAACAAGTGATCCAAAATCAGTGACGAGGAGGCTGTAAGAGGCCCGGTAGGGCTTGATTAAGGGCAATGTAACCGAGAGGAATTACTGAAACCTAAATGAAGGCTGGTCATGATAGTGGGACAAGAGGAAAGTAAAAGGAAATAAGTAGGAGGCAAAGGGCATTTATAGAGGTCTAAATACAGGCATATACATATGAAATATATTTATATATAAGGATAGGGAAATAGATCTATGTGTATATATTTACAGGTTTAGTATTAAGGTCACAGGTGGACATTGGGCCTCCACTCAATTACTCCTCAATGCAAGAACACTTTGTTCTATTAACCTGGCATTCCATGATGCTCACCTTCCCAATACGATCACTGAGGACAAATGGGTGCATAAGCAAATGTGGTGAAGAAAGCTGATGGTGCCCGGCTATCAAAAGATATAGCATCTGGGGTCTTAAAGGCTTGAAGGTAAACAAGCGGCTATCTAGCTCAGAAGTAACAAAGCGCACATGGAAGAAGCACACCAGCTTGTGTGATCATGAGGTGTCGAAGAGATCAGGTATCAGGCATCATCAGAATAAAAAATCGTATCATTGAGAATGAGGGGCAGTGCAGAGTGGGCACCGACAGACCATCTGTAGGCAACTGGATATCCCCTTACAGAAGGGTCTAAGGAAGGAGATGAGCCACTCAGGATGCAGGGTAGCAACGATGAAACATACAGCTTTCTTCTAGGTCTTAAATGCTTCCTGCCCCCCCCACACACACACACTATAATGATCCCAATTCTACCTTACAAATCCCGCTAGACCAGAGAATGTACACTGATAAAGATAGGAACTGGAAACACAGGGAATCCAGGACAAATGAACCCTTCAGGACCAGTGGTGAGAGGGGTGATCCAGGGAGGGTAAAGGGAAGGTGGGGTAGAAAGGGGGAACCGATTACAAGAATCTACATATAACACCCCTCCCTGGGGGACGGACAACAGAAACATGGGTGAAGGGAGACATCAGACAGTGTAAGACATGACAAAATAATAATAATTTATGAATTATCAAGAGTTCATGAGGGGGGGAAGAAAGGGGGGGGAAATGAGAAGTTGATATCAAGGGTTCAAGTAGAAAGCAAATGTTTTGAGAATGATGAGGGCAACAAACGTACACAAATGTGCTTGACACAATGGGTGGATGGATGGATTGTGATCAGAGTTGTACGAGCCCCCAATAGAATGATTTTTTTAAAAGATCAAAGGCTTGGAAACCCAATCAGGCATTACTACCTGTTCTGTGGGGTCATTATGAATCAGAATCGACTCAACAGCAGTGAGCTTTGAGTTGGGGTTGGATAGCCACACCTGTTTTGCTCCGGTGCCGGATGTCTTTGCTGGGCCTCTCACCTGGACCAGGTCTGCAGGTGGCATCCCGTGGGGGATGTGGTCACGCAATCCAGTTCAGCCTCACGGCGGCCTGCCTGGAATTTCCTGCCACACAACAGGTCTGCGTCCCTGGGCTGTGCTACTCCAACCAACAACAGAATCCCCGTGACAGCAGCCAGCCCCCACATCCTGCCTGCCGCGGTGCCTACATTGGTCCATAATCGCAGACATTTGGTGATGTGCACCAGAACCTTAGCAACAGTAGTAACTGTAGTATTGTATTATTATGTTCAAGGTGATTTCTTGTATCTAGAAGTGTTTCTATAATGCTTTTTTTGTGCATCGAAAGGTATACTTTAAACTAAGACAAACATTTAATACATAAATTTATATGTGAACCGTACCTATTTATGTGCAAATTAGGCCTAAAGAAAGAAAGAAATAGAACTTATTCATGATCCAGGGACTGCCTGTCGGAGGCTAGACAGGGGGCTGGCTCTTAACAATGGGTTGTATGTAAGTCAGACATGGGCAACCTGGGGATTGCCTGAATTCATTAACATTAACATATTATTTTTACTTCAAAGACATTGAAATCTAAACAATTTCCTGGGCCTCTAAAACTATTATGGGCCAGACTCGGAGTCGATTGTACCTAAGAGATAAGTCAGCTCGGCAAGAAGCCCAGCCTGCTCTCAGCTGCCCACCTAGCTCGAATGTAAAAATATAAAAACAGCAGGCTTACGCAGTGTGTAACTTACACCTCGATGAAATTAATTGAAAAATAAGGCGGAATAAGAATCACAGGCATTGAGCGGCTATTTAATAGCTGTGTTCTGACTGAGGCCGTAGCCCTTTCGATTGCCTTTTATGCGTGTGGAAGTCAGAGAATGAAAAAGGAAGCCAGAAGAAGCAGCTACATGTTCAAACTGTGGGGTTGGCAACGATGAGTGGGCATGGTGTGGACTGCCAAAGAACAAACAAATCAGTCCTAGAAGAAATGGAACCACAATGTTCCTTAGAAGTGAGGATGGTGAGACGCTGACTTGCTTACTTCAGACACATCATCAGGAAAGACCACTTGCTAGCAAAGTACATCATGTTTCCAAAAACAGAGGGCCAGGGGAAACAAGGGAGACCTTTAGAGACGGATTGCAACAATGGACCCAAACATACAAGAAATCGTGACACCGTGCCAGGGACTGTTCGCTTCTGCTCTGCATAAGGTCACCGTGGGTCGGAGCCAAGTCAATGGCCGCTACCAACAACAGTTCTAGAAATAGGAGGGTACAGGAGAACCCTGTAAATGCAATTGGCCCTGCTTAGACTGCTGACCCGGGAGGTAGGTCTCACACGGTTTACTGCTGTGGACGTGGCAATTCATCTAAGCTTTCTGAAGGACAATTCGGCTCAATAAACCAAAAACCTAAAAAAAAAAAAATTTTGTTGGGCCCCAAACTTCCACGCCTCAGCACTTGTCCCAATGTAATCAGAGAGATGTGTACTCATTGTGTTGGGGTTGGTTGGCATGATTTCAAAAGCAAAAGCTGTAGATACTACAGAAGCATGTCACTGCAGGGGGACCCTTTCGGGACCAAGTGACTTTTGGCTTTTGAGGTTTTTTTTGATACCTCGTGTTTTCAATCATGGTGGGTATGCTGAAATCAAGGGAAGCATTTTTTTTTTTTTGGAGGGAATGTGGATTTTGATATAATTATGTGGGACACATATTTCCCAAGTTGGGATGCGGCCCATTCCTACAGATTGCACGCAGTTACAAATGACCCCGCGAGGTGGCAGCACACACTACAGTTGCAATAGCAGCTTCCCAGGACAGGAGAGGTTGGAAATGGTGGGGGGGAGGGAGGGGGTATGCATAGCCCAGGGGTCACCAGAGGGTTGAATAAATGATGGTGCCCCATAGAAGAGGAAACGATGTCACGGTTTAAAAGGAAGTAGCATGGTGTTGAACCTCATGAGGCAATGTTCACAGATATTGTACTAAAAAGAGGGATGGGAGGCTCTGGGTTGAGAGTCACAGAATCCTCTGCTTAAAGGAGCTTAAATAATAAAGAGAATCTGTCGACCCAAATCAGTCCACTTCTGGTGTGGCTCGATTGTGTTGACGAAGCCACGAAACCTTTCCCTCCATCCATCCTGCTTTCTACAGTGGCTACTGCTGCAACCAGAGCGATAGACTTTTTCATTCATAGCTAATGGGCAGAGAGGTCATCTTTTCTGTTTCCCCAAAAAGATGGGTCTGCTTGGCTGGGCCATGATCCTTTGTGGTTTGGCCCTTGTTAGGGGGTCAAAGCGCATCGCAACGGGTCACCGTCCTGATGTGTGCAGACACCCCGGGTTGTGACCTGCATCGCCTTTGATTTTACAAGAGATAAAAAGAGAGAGGAATGAGCAGAGAAGGAAGACCCTGACTACCACTGAGAAAGAAGGGTCAGGCGTGGAGCATGTCCTTGGAGCTGGGAGCCCTTGGGCTGAGTATCTCCTAGATCCTGGGGAAGGTTAATGCCAAGACACACAGAAACCTCTAAGGCAGGCGAGGCCCACAGATGGCTAAAGGAAACAAGGACCTTCCTCCAGCGCCATCAGAGAGCGAAAGCCAGCTCTCAGAGCTCAGACTGCTAGCCTCTGACTTGATGAGAGAAAACATCCATTTGTGAAATTGTCCATTTGTGGTATTTCTACAATACTCGGTAACTCAGACAGCTCCTCAAGAGAGAGAAAACAAGCTGCGTTTCCCAAAAGCACTTAGCAAATCTCTTTATATTTCACTAGTCATGACCCAATGGGTCTACTCTCAAGCTGAGGTCAGTGAGCCTCATACTCCACTTCCTGTTAAGGAGGAGATAGGTTGCAGTGGATGTGATTGTTGGCGGGGGCCGTGGGGGGGGGGAGTGGGAAGTGGTGTGGGCAACCGATTTTTATTGAATACCTATCTCTAAATATACGCAGGAAGCCCTGGTGGTATAGCGGTTATCTGTTGGATTGCAATCCATATGACTGACAGTTCAAAGCCACCACCAGCTCCTCGGGAGAAAGCCTGAGCTTTCTAGTCCAGTAAAGAGTTACTGTGGTACACTGAGGGACTGGAGGAGAATGTAATGCATCTATATCCTCTAGGCTCACAATTCAGGGGTCTGGAAAGCTGACTCCGGTAGCGGAAGACCCTCAGGGTTATGAGATATCAATAAATCTGCATATGCATTCTCATGACTGAACATCTCCTTCCAATAACCGCCCCCATAAAGGAGCTGTCTTAAAGGAGCTACCATAAAAGATGAATCATCCCTGTGTCTGGCTACTGCACTATGCCTGAAGGTTACCTGTAGATAAGAAGAATCAAAAATAAATTCATTCATTAAAAATAAATTTTTTTTAAAAAGAGCAATCAGGTCCTATGGCTTAACCCATCTTAAAATGCAGCAACGTCTTTTCTGAAGTCTCTTGCTGATACTGATCACAGATTGCTCCCCTGGGGAGGGCTCAGGGGCATCTAAGGTGTATGCCTTTTGAAAGATCTTTAAGCCCCATGATATATACCCATTGGAAAATCCATTCACTCTTTTCGACTTGACCTTGGGACAAGGAGCCCCTGGCTTATTTTCCACAACCACAAAGTCACTCCCGAGGACCCGTCTGAGTGTGGGGAACCCATACCCCCACAAGTTAGAGTCTCAGAAACCCACAGGGGGTCGCTGGGAGCTAGCATTGATGCAGTGGCAGTGAGATCGGTGTTTCATAAGTACATTGAGGGTCCCTGGCGGTGGATTGGTCAAGGGCTGAGCTGCTCGTTGGTGGTTGGTGTTTGAACCCACCAGGCCTTCCATGGGAGAAAACTGTGACGCGTGTGTTTGTAAAGACTGCCAGACCAACCCAACTCGCAGCCATCGAGTCGCTGATGACTTACAGCGACCCCTGGGGAATTCCAGTACTAACAAAGCCCAGGCTTTCTCCTGTGGAGCTGCGGGTGGTTTCGAGCTGCTGACCGCATGGATTACTGCCTAACGCATGACCGTTACACCCACAGGACCTTGGGGATCCTATGAGGCTATTCTGGGGACAGAGTCTGAGTCGGAATCAACTGGACAGCAATGGTTTATTGTCTGGTTTTGGTTTAAGACCGAAAACTATCTAAAAGGAAACAACCCGGCAAGGGTCATAAAATCATAGGGTTTGGGTTTTGTGTTTTAATCCTCCTCCATTAAGTGTTTTTCTGTATTTTCTATACTTAGCATGTATTACCTACACACAAATTATATATTCTGTTTACCGAGAAAATGGGACAGATCCCACTGGTTCCCTCTACTGCACTCTCCGCTCCATCAAGGCCCCAAGAGGGGCTAAAGCCAGAGGCCCCGTGGAGCCTGCGGTTTTTCCACTGGCAGAGCCAAACCCCAGTCCACAACAGGCCCATGCCGTCTACTGGAGAGTTGCCACCAAAGCACTCTCATTACATCAACCCGGACTCTGCGGGCTACAGGGGCCACAGCTGGGCTTCTGGGGGGTTGACCAGCCAGGCAGCAGTGGAGACACTGGCCACACCAGTACCGGGAACTCTAAGGCATCAGCAGCCATGAGAGGCCCCGGATTTCCTAGGACAGGTCTCTGTTTGTGATTGATGTCCCTCCCTTATATGGCAGCTTGTCATCTAAGCCAGCAGCCTTCCTCCGGTGGGGCTGGGGTCTGAGCCGGAATCCGCTCAAGCAGGATCCTGATCAGCTCGAAGTCAAAGGTCAGGTCTGGAATAGCGTCTGGGGCTGTAGAGAAGCTTGGTCAAGGACTAGGCTTGGGGCTCAGCCTTGGTTATAAGCAGCGGTCTGGAGAGCTGACTCCGGTGGGAGAAGAACCGCGTGGTTATGAGATCCAGATCCAGGATTCACTCGGTGAATGGGCCCAGGACTCAATTGTGACCAGGGCCGTCGCTCAATCTGAGGTCCGGACTCAGCGTAGGCTCAGGACTCAGTCTATGCCCAAAAGTAGGGCTAAGCGGAAGTCAGGGCTTAGTTAATAACCAGACTTGAAGCGCATTCCAAACTAGGAGTCCAAGCTTAGTTTGAAATCAGGAGTTGTAAAAATAAATAAAGGGGGAAAATGTTTTAAGAATTGATCTAGACTGGGATTAGAGTTCAGCCTGTGACTAGGGCTCAGTCTCAGGTTAGGATTGGGGCTTAGTATAGAGCTGAAATGGAGGCAGAGGCAATGCCACACGTGGCGCTTGTCCATCACAGAAATCCTATAGGTGGATGGATGGCTTGAAGACGGTATTAGTCCTGGTAGACTAGAGAAACAAATCCATGGACACACATGTGTATAAGAAAGAGGGTTTGTCTACAAGAGCAATTGTACATTAAGAAAACATCCCAACCCAGTCCACTCCAAGGCCATAGGTCTGATATTAGCCCATATGTCTGATACCAATCTATAAAGTCCTCTTCAGACTCATGAAACACATGCAATGAAGCCAAAGGCAGGACGATCACAAGCCAGTGGGTAGAAAGTCTTTGGGTCCAGTGGCGTAAGCATCTCAGCGCTGGCATGGGTCTCTCTGTGGCTTCTCCGGCTTCTGAGGTCTGGTTGCATCCATGTGGCTTCTCCGGCTCAGGGCACTAGGGTAGTTTCATGTGTCTTGTCAGCTGCAATGTCTCCCAGGGAGTGGCAGAGAGAGTCTCCCTGCTCCAAGGAGGAAAATTCACCAATTCCCAGAATCCTTAGGGGAAGGCCATGCCCACACAGAGCTCGCACTGGCCATCTCCTGATCAACAGCCTAGACTCCACCCCTACAATTTAATCCTCAAATTGACAGTAGATTATATAACTACCACAAAGACACACATTTATTTCCTCAGAGCTGAGAGAGAAAGTCGGGATTCAGAACACCAGCTGTAGGGAAGACGTTTTCTCTCTGTTCTGGGGGAAGGTCTTGTCCCTTCAACCTCTGCTTCCCGGTTCCCTAGAGACCTCCCTGTGCCTTGGCATCTCTTACCCCAACTGATCTCTGCTCACTGGTGTGTCTTTAATCTCCTTTATATCTCCACGAAGTTGACCCCAAATACCCCTGCACTGACCATGAGCATCACGGAGACAACCCATCCTAAAGGGCCTAAGGGCTAGGGTTGATTACACCCCTTTGAGGGCAGGGTGGCCCTCAAAACTCACTGCCAGCCAACTGTTTCCAGCTCACAGGAGAGCAGCATTGCCCCGTGGATTTCTGAGACTGGAGACCTTTACAGCAGAAAGCCTCGTTTTTCTCCAAAGGAACAGCTGGTGGTTTCAAAGGGCTGACCTTGTGATTAGCAACCTAATTCCTAACCCCAAGATGCCACCAGGGCTTTACTATTTGGGGGCGGGGGAAGGGAGCATAAATTCAATTCCTAAAAGAGCTCAATTCTAATCTAAGATCAGGGCCAGGGCTAAGGGTTAGCCTGGCTCCGTACTTTGTTCTGACTCCCAGGAAAGGCGTTTCTGGAGTACTGAGGGAGGTCTGCCTACAAGGTAAGAGAGGCCCGGGAGAGCCTAGCCTGCTGTCTGGTCCCTACAGCAAGCCTCCTGCAGAGGCTAGGTGTCCTAAAGCCTTCTAACCTACATGCCTCTGCTGCCCGAAATCCCCTCGCACCAGAATAAAAATAGTCCTTCACTGTGGAGCAGCTGACAGCGGGTGCCAGGCTGCCTGGGAGGAGGGGGAGCCAGGGAGGGGAAGGAAGGAGGGGTGCCTGACTGGGGCCACAGATGTGTGACCTTGGGAAAGTCATTCCTCCTCCAGAGCCCATTTCAAGGCAGAAGGGGAGTGAGGAGGCTGCCTGCCCCAGAGGGTGGGAATAAGGAGCCAGAGACAACACACGTGGCACTTGTTACCCAGAGCAGGCCCTGGATGGAAGGCTCGAGAGAAGTGCTCCTCTCTGCCCTGCACACCTCCTCTCCAGGGAGCTCCCCGTCCCCCAATACCCTGTGTGTTAGTCTGGGTACAGAAACTCATGTATAAGAGAGAGTTTTGTATATAGGTTAAGTGTGCATCAAGGAAACATCCCAACCCAGTGCTGCCCAAGTCCAACATTAACCCATATGTCCAACACCAATCCACAAAGTCCTCCTCCATCTCACAAAACACACACAATAGTGCCGACTGCAAGAGGAAAGCCGAATCAGTGAATGTGTAAGCATCTCAGCGCTGGCAGGGGTCTCCACACGGCTGCTCCAGCACCCAGGGCTGCCTTGGGGTAGGTCCATGTGGCTTTCCTTAGGAATGGCTTGCAGGAAGTGAGCCTTGCCAGCTGAAGCAGGGAACTGCTAAGGCAGCTTCACCCTGGTGCGACCATCACAATTCAAGAGACCCGAGAACTAGAAAGGCAAGGCTCACCGAGCCATTTATCCCTCCTCCCTTCAATGAACCCCACCTGTGTTTATTGGCCAGGTTGGCACAATAAACTAACTACCTCACCCTGTATCACCCTCTAGACCTCAAGACATTTCCAAAGGGGGCTCACACTGCATACACACACACACACACACACACACACACACACACACACACACACCTAGAACTGGGCCTGGGTCAGGGAGGCTGTGAGGAACAGGAAAAATACTCTCAGTGCCCCAGGGGAGTGGGCCAAGAAGAGGAGAAGACGTGAGAAAGGAGAAGGGCTCCATGCCCTTCCCCATTCACGCTGCACTCACCCTGAGCCAAGCAGCTAGGCACGTGTCCAAATTGGACATCCCTTCACAGCCAGGTCCTCCCATAGGCCATTGCTCTGCCCCTGCTACTCTCTCTGCTTCCTAGGCGTCTCCCCTCCTTCCCACTGGGCATCTTCAGAGAGGGTTCAAGGGTCACCTCTTTGGCACGAGGGAGAGTCGACTCCCTCCCTAAGAAACGTCTCGCCCTGTCCCTTATTGGCGGTGTGATTCCTGGGCCTCAGTGTCTCCATCTGTCACATGGAAGGTCTTATTACCAACACAGTTGAGCGTGTCAGCTCCCTCCCCTGCTGTCCCCAAACAGCCTGGCCCTGAAAGTTTCCCTGGGGGGGGGGGGGGCTTGGAAGAGTAGTACCTGTCCCTGCCTGTGCTCACACGCCCAGAGTGTGACTCCCAGAGTGCAGGGAGGGGGGGGAAGAGCCAGCCGTCTCCAGGGGGGCGGCTCGCCCTGGCAGCTGCCCCCGGCCTGCCGCCCTGAGCCTCTGAGCCTGTTATCAGCCTCCTTAGTCATCACACCCGGAGCCCAAATATAGCTCTCACCCATCCCTTCTCAGCAGGGGTCCACCCCCTGCACCCCCACCTCTTTCTCTGCCAGGGCCTGCAGCCACTCCTCACAGCTCCTTCCTTTCCCCCTTCAGGCTGGCAAACACGACCCCCCCCCCAGGCCTCAGTTTCAGCACCCATCAAATGGACACGTTGGAGCCGATGATCATGGGGACAATGAGGTGGACACTGAGGAGCAGCCACCTGGGTGGAGAGCTTGCCTATGCCAGACTCTGAGCTATGCATGATCTGACTTGCTCCTCGCTGTGACCTAGGGAGGGTCTCTTTACTTTGAAGCAACGTGCCCAAGGTAGCAGGACCAGAAAGAAAGTCCTGCCAGGTGGAGAACCCTGGGTCAGCCCACTGGCTCAGGCAGAGGGGCTCATTTGCATGCTCTTTTGCCTGGCATTTGCCTGCGGTCCAAAGAATGCTGAGTCCCCACCCATGTCCCAGTCGGTCCTTAGGCCTAGTCCCAGGGGCCTAGATCTGGTCTCTACCCGCTTCAGGATTGCATCAGACGCTGGGTTCTCTTGGGGAGCCAGAAGGCTGAGCATGGGGAGTCCCGTGGTTCCTTTCTTTTTCCAGTGGCCTCAGCAGGCCCACCATGTCCGCTCTCACCTCCTCCCTCACCACCACCACCACCTCCACTCCAACCCGCCCCCACCCTTTCCCCTCCTATCAGCATAACTCCCCTACGATCTCTTCTTCCCACCTCTGCTCCTCCAGCGTGTGACTGCCCCCATTATGACACCAGCTTTCCTTCCGTCACCCCCATCTTCACGCAAAGCTGGGCTTAGGTGGTAACTTCCGCCACAACCATCACCTCCACGCCCTCCGCTGTCGCCATTACTGACACTAGCGTTACCACCTTTACCACCCCCACCTCGGCTTTGACTGTCCCCTCGACCACCTCCATGCTTCTGAATGTACCACTCTTTGCCCGCACTATCACCTCCAGCATCATTCAGACCACCACGTCCATTGTCCTCACCTACATCACCTCCACTATCACAGTCGCCTCCCCCACCACCATCCAAAACGTCTCCATTCCCCAACCCCAATGCCATCAAGCCACTTCCAACTCACAGGGACCTGATCCCCTCCCTGCCACCGAGTCCACTCCGACTCCTGGCCACCCGACATGACAGGGAGAACCGCCCTTGTGGGTTTGTGAGACTGACACTCTTTATAAGACTAGAGAGCCTCCTCTTTCTCCCTTGGAGTGGCTGGTGGTTTTGAACTTCTGATCTTGTGGATTGCAGCCCAACAGGTTGACCACTATACCAACAGGGCTCAACTGTGACCCTATCTAGCCTGTGAATCTTTATGGGAACAGGGAGCCTTCTCTTTCTCTTGTGGGAAGGCTGGGAGGTTTAAACCGTAGACCTGTGGGTTCCCAGTTCAATGTTTACCCCAACACCAGACTAGACCTAGAGACAGTCTAGCCGAGGGGAGAAACACATCTGAAGAGAAGAGTCCACATCACCTTCACAGGACCACTCATAAAGATGCCGAGCCCTGAGAAGCCTTGGGCTCAAAACCTGGGGCATTTTTCTGCCTACACCAGGTGGACTCACCCCTAAGAAATCCAGCCATCCTGGAGGAACTGCAAGCAGGTAGAAATGGAAGTGGGGAAGGAGCAGAGGGTCCACAGCCATCCCTAGACAAGTCTGACCCTTGAATCACCCAGTCATTCTTCCCATTCATTGTTCAAACTCTCCCCTAGGCTATTGGGGACCAGTTCCTACACTCCATCCTGACCAAAGAGGCTCCCAGGCTTACTTCTGATTCACCTGCCATCTGCTCCCCTGGTACTGAGCCGTCTGAACCCCAGTTCCCTTCCTCAGGAACCCCAACTGGCTTGGGTCCCTACGGGAGCTCCCTTTCCTCACAGAGACTCACTGAGTGACCTTGAGCAAGTCTCTCTGAGCAGAAGCTAGTGAGAGCTGGGCTGGGACAGGCGTGACTGGGGGAATCCAAGGACAACGATCTGCAGAAGACAAGAGGCTGGTGCTGGGGTTGAGAAAGGGCTCCGATGAATAGAGACTGAATATCTGGTTCTGGGATGGGAGGGACAGAGCCAGGCAGTGGTGGGGGCAGAGAGGCGGTGTGGGGAGAGGGTGAGTTGGGCAGGAAGGGGGAGATAGAGGCACCAAGACCTGAAAATGGGGCAAGGGTGGGGGCCAGGGCAAGCCCTGATCTGGCAGCAAGTCAGGAAGGTCTCAGGATCCTGGGCAGGGACTCGGGTGTCCCTGAGGCCCTAGGGAGGGTGCTGACCTCTGAGCCACCTGTCTCCACCTCACACTCAGGTGTGTGAATGCCCTTCCAGGGGCAAAGGCTGGCCTGAGGATGGCAGGAAGGTGGGGGCAGACAGATGCTTTCTTCCATTCTGCCAGTTGGGACCTGGGCCCGGCTCATGTGTCCATCTCACCCCATGGCTGTTCTAGCCACACGGCCTCTTTGAAGGGTTCCGGGGTGGGGGGAGGCCACTTTGCCCTGGCCACCTCCAGGTTAGGAAGTAGGCTCCTGTGCCTTTAAATTCTCAGCAGGTTGAAGAGGCTGATGACATCACTGGTGCCCGGGAGCAGAGGAGCTGGAGCTGAACTGAGGGAGCCCGGGCTGCTGGGGGCTGCAGACATGGAGGGCCAGAGCAGCAGCCGCGGCAGCAGGAGGCCAGGGCCCCCGGCTGGCTTGGGCTCTCTGCCTGTGCCCCATGGGGCTTCCCAAACAGGAGTACCCTCTAAGGTAGGACCCTGAAAACCTAGGTTCCACTCTTCCAATCCCTGGGGACCCCCCAACACCCTCCCCTCACTGCTGGCATCTTGGTGCCCCTGGCTAAAAGGCTGGCACTCTCCTCAGCCCACTGATTAGGGATTGGGCAAAGAGGATGACTTGGGGGATGGGAGGGTAGTGACAGAATGTCCATTGAAAGACAGAGCTAGCCAAATCCAGGAGCCCTCTGATGAGCCCTGGACTGGGCAGCAGGGGACCCAGTTGTACACCAGATTTGCTGTGTGACCTTGGCCGAGTTGCTTGTTCTCTCTGAGCCCATGCAAAACGAGGAGGCTTGTCCCTGCAAACTAAAGCTGTGACATCTGGGGTGTCTAAGTTGCTAGTGCCGGAGGCGGTGTGGTGGTGGCGGCAGTGGGGAGGCTTGCACAGTGGGACACTTGGAACCAAGGAGGGTGCCCGAAATGCTGCCAAGTTTGACAAGCCAGGTGGAGGCAGAGTTTTAGGTTCCCTGAACCGAGAAGGGCACAGGATGGGAAGCAGTCAGAACTGCGTCTCAAGAGGCAGGACGGGGCTGCTCTGGGGAAGAGACTGTCTTCCGCCCTCCCTGGCAAAGGACCTTCATCCTGTCCCCAGAGTGAAGGGGAATCAGGAATAGGAGATGGCGGGGGTGGGGGGAAGAAAGATCTTTGCAGGACCCTTGCTGTCCCACCCCTTCTACCTGCTGGGCAGCAAGGGGATACTTGCTTGCCTGTCCTCACAGGTGGGGGTGGTGGATGGGGGCACAGAGGACAAAAGTCGGGGCACAGAGAGGGCTGATGCCAGCACCAACTTAGAATCCTGGACTTGCTCAGAATGGGACGGACTAGTCCATGGGATTCACGGCATCCCAGCAAACACAGGGCTCCAAAACGCAGACTGTGAGACCAGATGCCCTGGAACATGACGGGGCAAGGGCACGGCCGGGGAAACAGGTGTACAGGTCCTTGCCCAAGGGCTCACAGAAACCGGGCATGGAATCTACAGGGCCAGTGTCAGCTCCAGGCGCTTGCCCACCGCACGGAGCCCTGGATTTGGGTGAGGAGGGCAGGAGGGCTATGGGACAAGGAGAGCTTTTAGGGGGTGGGGAGCGAGGGTTCCTAGGCACCTTGGGGACTCGGAGGGGAATTTAGCAGGCAGGACCCAGTGTAGGTAGCCCTTGGTGGGGGTGGGGGTGGTGTCAGGTCTGCAGCCCTCCGCTGAGAAGCAACAGGGGTTGGGGGAAGGAGGCTGTACAGGCTATCTGGCACCAGCCACCTTCCATCCCTGGGTGGGCAGGAAGTAGGTGCCGGCGGCCACGAAGGGAAGGAGAGGCGGCAGGTTCAGGCTTCCCGTCTGCCGCATGTCCCCCCATCTGTGTGAAAACGGTTTCAAACTTGAGGGAAGGGACAAGGTTCGGTGAGCTCTCTCCTCTAAGACAAGAGCGAGTGGAAGCAGAATGGGTTGAGGTGAGCCAACAGGACGAACTTCCTTTGAAAGATGTGTCTCTTCCTTAGCTAGATAGGCTCTGCTTGGGTCTCTACCAAAGTTGGAGGCCACCCCCCACCCCTCCCCACCCGGTGGTCCGAGTCAGCCTGAGTCTCTGACTTGTCCTCTGCAAGGTGGACCCAAGTTTTCTGCTTCCGGCGAAGGAGAAGGCAGCCCCAGTGCCCTTGGAACCGCGGCTGGCTCTCCCACCCATGGGACCACAAGCAGCGATGTCACCTTCCACGGAGGATCCCAGGCTGATTCCGGCCCCACTCTCTACCCTTGGGGGACAGAAAACATCTCCTGCTGACCACAGCTCCAGCCTGGCTCCAACATCTGTGGGTCAGCTGGTGATATCCGCCTCGGCTGGCCCAAAGCCTCCTGCAGTGACCTCAGGCTCAGCTGTGACTCCGAGCTCCCTAGGCCAGCTGGTGATGTCTGCCTCAGTCGGACCTAGGTCTCCCCCAGCCATCCTGGGGCCCAGCCTGGCTTCGGCTCTCAGGAACCAGGAGCAGCTGGGACCTAAGCCAGCACTAGCTGCCTCAGGCGTGAACCTGGTCCAGGCTGATGGACAGCTCTCACGACCCCGCTCCAGCCCCTCCCCAGTGCCTAGTCCGATTCTGTCACCCTCTCAGGAACAAGCCCCGGCTTTGACCTCCGTGACTTCAGCCCCAGCCTCTGGGGAATGGACATCTGCTAGACAGAGGGACAGCCCAGCACCTAGACCTTTCCCCTCAGCTGAGGGGTGTCTCCAACCTCCGGCTCAGGCATCCCGACCTGTGTGCACCCCAGCCCCAGCCCAAGCCCCTTCTGACCCCAGGCTCTCCCCCTCCTTCCGAGCCCGGCCTGAAGCGCCCCGCAACAGCACTGAGGAACCTGTCCTGCCTCGGCCCCCCCAGACCCTGGCCCTGGATGCGGCCCACAGCCCTCCGGAGCCTGGTTCCCGCTCCCCAGGACTGCTGTCCCCCACCTTCCGGCCCGGAGGCTCTTCAGCCCAGACAGTACCCCCACCTCTGCCCAAACCACCTCGCTCTCCCAGCCGCTCCCCAAGCCGCTCCCCTTGTGTGCCCCAAGTCCCTGAAGTGGCCCTCCCCAAGCCTAGCCCCCAAGGTATAGGGCCTGGTGGGCGCCTAAGCCCCAGCTTTCAGCCTCAAGAAGGTCCAGGCCCGGGCGCTACGTCCCCTCCTAAGGCCACCTCCTCATCCTCCTCTTGGTCGGCACAACCTACCTGCAAGAGCGACCCCGGTTTCCGGTGAGGGACCCCTCTCCCAAGAAAGGCTCCTGGGGGGGGGGGTCCTGGGCTCTGGGGCTAGTCCTTCTCCAGGACAACTCTGCCTGTTTTGCCACCCTGTGGGGGGTTCTTAGGCGTGCCAGGCCACTCTGGCACACTTGAAGACAACATCTCCAGGAACGGTCTAGAAAGGGCAGGAATGGGGAGGACTTCCTGCTCTCTGAGAGCTTACACCTACTTCCAAGTTTCTTTTCTCCAAGAGAGCCCTGTGGGAGAGGGGTTGAGGGCGAATATAGTGCCCAGCAGTAACCCCTCTGTGCCCCCGTCCCCAGGATCACTGTGGTCACGTGGAACGTGGGCACTGCCATGCCCCCCGACGATGTCACATCCCTCCTCCACTTGGGCGGCGGCGATGGCAGCAACGGCGCCGATATGATCGCTATAGGGTGAGGGGGCAGGGCATGTAGACCCCCCTCCTGGGCCTGTGGGACCCTTCAGATTTTCCCACAGGCGAGACGTTTCTAGGCTGTCCCCCACCCCCCGACACAATGCACCTCCACTCCTCCTGCCTCCCAGGCTGCAGGAAGTGAATTCCATGATCAACAAGCGGCTCAAGGACGTGCTCTTCACGGATCAGTGGAGCGAGCTCTTCATGGACGCCCTGGGGCCCTTCAACTTCGTGCTGGTAACGCCCCCAGACCCCGGACCTGCCGAGTCCCAGCTCCCCGGGGAAAGCCGCGGACTGGGGGCACTGAGTCCTGCTCCCGAGCCGCTGTCGCCGCCCGCTGCAGGTGACCACTGTGCGAATGCAGGGCGTGATCCTGCTGCTGTTCTCCAAGTACTACCACCTGCCCTTCCTGCGGGATGTGCAGACCGACTGCACGCGCACCGGCCTGGGCGGCTACTGGGTGAGCGCTGGAGCCCCGCGGGTGTCCCTCCCACCCCGCCTGAAAGGGGGCCTGAGGTGACCCTGAACCCTTGCCCTCAACCCTCCACCCTCCAGACTCCACCTCTTGGCCCACCCATCTCCAGCCCCCTTAGCCCCCGCCCTCTCTGGTCCCCCTTCCACCCCCCCACCCCCACCCCCACCCCCGACACACACACACACCGTCTGGGCTCATGGTGCCGCCCCTCCCCTAGGCGCCCTCCCTCTCCGGGCCCACCAGGTGCCAGTCCTTACCCCACCCCACTCCCGCCCCACCTGCCTCGTCCCCAGGGCAACAAGGGCGGAGTGAGCGTGCGCCTGGCCGTCTTCGGGCACATGCTTTGCTTCCTCAACTGTCACCTGCCGGCGCACATGGACAAGGCGGAGCAGCGCAAGGATAACTTCCAGACCATCCTGAACCTCCAGCAGTTCCAGGGACCCGGCGCGCAAGGCATTCTAGACCACGAGTATGGGCGGGGGCGGGGCCAAACGGGACGGGCGGAGCTGGCAGTCGATGGGCGGGGCCTCCGGGTCGTCTCTGCAAATTTGCTGGCAAGGAACCCTATTAGCACCGGGTCCGGGTGGGGAGTCGCGGGGGAGGGGATGACCCTCCAGACTACTTCTAGGAATAAGAACGTAGGTAAGAGTTTGTAGCAAGTGCCAAGGCTTGTAAGGAGGAACTTTCCTGAGGGAAAGGCAAAGGCTTGTTGAGACCAAATTACAAGCCATCCTGTCGATGCTGACTCATAGTGACCCCCTGCGGGTTTCAGACACTGTAACTGTCTAAGGAAGTAGAAAGCCCAGTCTTCCTCCCACGGAGCTGCTGGTCTCGAACTGCCAACAGCCCAACGTGTAACCACAACCCCACCAGGGTCCCTTAATGAGAGGGGGACCAAATCTTCCTCTAGACCCTCCCCTTGTGCCAAAGTCGGAAAGTCTGGAGGATCTGAAGCGCCGCACTCACCCACAGCAGCGCCAGGAAAACCTGCTCCTAGAGCTCCCCCCACCCCTAGGTGCTGAATGGGATTGGAAGGGGTTCAGGAATGGGGCTAGAGTGAACTCTTCATTTCACGCACCCCGCTGACTCCCACCACCCAACAGCCTTGTGTTCTGGTTCGGAGACTTGAACTTCCGCATCGAGAGCTATGACCTGCACTTTGTCAAGTTCGCCATCGACAGCAACCAACTCCACCAGCTTTGGGAGAAAGACCAGGTGTGGGATCCCACCCCGCACCCCCAGGTCCGCGCATCCCTAAGCTTACACAACACACCGAGAACACATCTGTATAGACCTTGCCTTCACCTGCCCTATGCCACCGCCTGGACTTGGGCTCTGGAGATTGGAGAGGGGTCTGCTAAGGTTCCTGTCCCCTTCTTTCCTCCTGGACCCTCACAGCTCAATATGGCCAAGAACGCCTGGCCCATCCTGAAGGGCTTCCAGGAGGGACCCCTCAACTTTGCGCCCACTTTCAAGTTCGATGTGGGTACCAACAAATATGATACCAGGTGAGCTCAGTTGTGGGCTGTGGTCTTTGGAGGAGATTCGGGAGGAGGCACCAGAAGCCAGGCTTGGGCTGCATCTTCACCCTGAAACTATCCTCGCTCACTGCAGTGCCAAGAAGCGGAAGCCAGCCTGGACAGACCGTATCCTGTGGAAGGTCAAGGCTCCTGGTGGGGGTCCCAGCCCCTCAGGACGGGAGAGCCACCGACTTCAGGTGTCCCAGCACAGCTACCGCAGCCACATGGAATACACAGTTAGTGACCACAAGCCTGTGGCTGCCCAGTTTGTACTGCAGGTGAGTTATGGCTTCACCCACCCCTCCTGATCTCCTCAGGTCTAACTCATCATCCCCTGTCCACTACTAAACCCTTGTAGCATCCATTCACGTAGTAGCTTGCGGATGGGGTGGTGGTGGTTGGTAGGGAAGGGGGAATGATTCCCCACTTCCATATGAGGAGACTGAGGCTCAGCTTCACGACCTCGTTTGCCCAGGGTTATACAGCTAGCAGGAGACAGAGTTCGGGCTTGAGCCCAGGCCAATCTGATTTCTGAGCCCACAGGCCTGGTGGTCCACATAGGTAAGCACGTGGCTGCTAACTAGAAGGTTGGTCGTTTGAACCCACTTTGCAGGAGAAAGGCCTGTGATCTGTTCTCATAAAGATTACAGCTCAGAAAACCCTGTAAAAATATAAATATATATATATATTTAAACCACTGCCATAAAGTTGATTCTGGCTCCTAGTGGTCCCAGGTAGGGCATCTGAGGCTTTGTAAATCTGGGCAGGAGCAGGCAGCTTCATTTTTCCCCTGCCAAGCAGCAGGTGGGTTTGGACAGCAAACCCAGGGCTTGTGTAACAGGTGCTCTGTGCATCTGAACAGACTGCACAGCACCTAAGGATGACGACATGAAAGAGATTTGGGGCATCTTATGTCATAATTCACATATGTAATGAAACCACTGAGATCAGAAGATATATTCAAACCCCAAGTAGCGGCATTCCTCCAGGACTTATTAAGTATGTATCCTACACCACGCATGCTAAGAATGATGGGAGATCCCCGGCGGTGCCGTGGTGAAGCGCTTGACTGCTAACTGGCAGCCTAGCGGTGTGAACTGACCAGCTGGAAGACGTGACCGTCCGTTTTGTTAAAACCTGCAGTCTTGGAAACCCTATGCAGGTAGTTCCCCTCTGCCCGGTTTGGTCGCTCTGGATCAGAATGATCTCATAGCCACAGCTGGAGTTTTTTCGGTTTGTTTTTTTCAAGAGCGATGTTGAAGAGGAGCAAAGATATGTCTTTAAAACATAACTATAAACTCGAAATAGGTGTTATACTTTCACCCTGGATTTAGGATGGAATCATAGAATTGGCTGAGCAAGACCCGGGAGAGCACCCTGAGGCCCCTGGCAAAACGGAGTAGGCCCCATGTGGGCAGCCCTGAAGCCCCACTCTGGACTCTGCTTTTCTTGATCCGATAAGGGCAGGTCCTGTGAGCAAGAGTGTTCTCTCCTGGTACTTGGTCACATGGTGTGTCAGTGGAATGCTGACCTGGGTTCTCTGCAGGCAGGGAAAATATGCCCACACCTGGCCTCCTGTTACCTTTGGTAAAGGACTTGGACATGAAGTTTAACCCCCAATCAGGAACTTGGTCTTGGGAGCCACTCCTTTTGGGCACCCCACCCTGTCCTTCCCACCTCGTCCTGTGGCCTTGAGAAATATCACCTTTGAGCACCTACCACTTGCTGAGTCCTGTGCAGGGCACTGGATGCGTGTTCTTCCTCTGACCGCCGCAGTGGCCCCCCCACTCACTCACGGCCCTCATGGAGCTGATTCCAACTCATAGCAACCCTGTGGGGCAGGGCCAAACTGCCCTGTGCGTTTCTGAGACTGAAACTTTCATGGGAGTAGAAAGGCTCATCTTTCTCTCTTGGAGCAACTGGAGGTTTCGAACTACTGACCTTGCAGTTAGAAGTCTTAGAATGCTTAGACGCTCCTTATGCATCTCCTCATTTTATTGGTAAGGGGAACGGCAGGTCACCAATTAACTTTGTTCAAGCAACAGAACAGACCTTAAAAAAGAAATCAAAGGAAGAAACCTCACGGCTGTCAAGTGAACAGTGGCTCACAGCGACCCCATAGCCCAGGCAACTCATCACGGGAGTAGAAAGTTCCCCTTTCTCCTGTGAGAGAACACACTCCCAGGGCAAGGGCAAGGGCAACACTGCACAGCTTTCAGAAGGCCCCACCCTGGGACCAGGGAGAGAATGTGCTAATTGAAGATGAAGGAAACCTGAACCCAGATCAACATTGCAGACAAAGGCCCGAGTCTGGCAACATCTGAGCCCTTCCCTTGGGGACAGGGGTGGAGCCAGGACCCTGCGCCTGGCCACCCTGGCCAACCCCACCCACACAGGGGCCCTCTGGTCAGCCTTGAATGGCCTTGGGGAGAGAATACTTGTGGTTTTCACCTAGCCTCCTAAACCGATTAGGCAATAGTGAATGGCCGCCTTAGTACCAAAGGCAGGGCTGAGCCTCAGGATGACTGAGGGCTTCCATGGAAATGAACTAGGCAGGGCGCTTACCTATTCTAGAATACCCAGTGCATCATGGGACTTTATCTGCCTCCCTTGCAGACAAATCCTTTGGGGGAGCGAGGGGGGGCCTACTGCGTTCTTTCCATTTATCCCAGACGTAATGAGAGAAACATGGGGTTCTTCTGCTCCTGTTAAGAGTTACAGTCCCAGAAAACCCACAGGGGCAGTTCGACCCTGCCCTGTAGGGCCGCTGTGAGTCAGAATGGACTAATGGCAGTGAGTTGAATTACCATGTTCTAGAAACTTTGTGAGACGCTTCACAGATGGTATCTCATTGGCTCTATAGAACACCTCAAAAGTCCTTAGGAGCGTGCAGGTGCAGAGAGGTTGAGCAACTCTCCCAGACCACACAGCCTGTCAGTGGCAGAGCCAGATCTCTTTTTGGACTCCCTAGAGAGGCAGTGGGCAGGAAGCCTGGCATTCATCCCAGACTTGTTCTGCCCTGCTTCGCCAGGGCCTCAAAGGCCCTTCGTCTCACTTGCCCCATGCCAAATCCATGAACCAAAGCCCTTAGCCCATGGGCTGCTCCTGATGTTGTCCCTGCTCCCACCTTGCCTGGGCAGTTTGCCTTCAGGGACGACGTGCCCCTGGTGCGGTTGGAGGTGGCAGATGAGTGGGTGCGACCGGAGCAGGCTGTGGTCAAGTACCGCATGGAAACAGTGTTCGCCCGCAGCTCCTGGGACTGGATCGGCTTGTACCGGGTGAGAAGGGCAGGGGTGATTAGCAGGATGGGGCATCACCGTGGGGTTCAGAGTTGGATGCCACACCTAGAGGTCAGCATTAGGGGTCACAACCTCCAATACTCTCATTTCAGGTGGGTTTCCACCACTGTAAGGACTATGTGGCTTACGTGTGGGCCAAACACGAGGACATGGACAGGCATGTCTACCAGGTACTTAGAGGACTGAGGGGATCCAGATTGCTTTTAGGGACTCAGACCTGGACTTGGGTAATTAGAGGGGAGGGTATGGTGGGACAGGGGCTGAGGCTGCCTCTCTGACCTTGACCTGGGTCAATTCCCTGGACCCACCAGGTGACATTCAGTGAGGACTCACTGCCCAAGGGCCACGGGGACTTCATCCTGGGCTATTACAGCCACAACCACAGCATCCTGATTGGTGTCACTGAGCCCTTCCAGGTAAGGAGGGCAGATGGGGTCCGGGATGCCCAGAGACCCTGGTCACATTCCTGGGCCGGCCAAGGGGAAGGTGGGAGGCGTGTGTCTTAGTTGTGTAGTGCCCCTGTAAAAGAGATGCCACAGACAGGTGGCTTGACCAACAGAAGTTTATATTTTCACAGTTTAGGGACCTGGCCATCCAAATCCAGGGGCCAGTCCCAGGGAAGTATTCCCCCAATTTCTGAGCCCTGGAGTAAGGGCCTGGTTGTTTCTGAGCTTCTGCTCCTGGGACCTCTTGCTGCGGCCTGGTGTCTCTCTCTCCCATCTCTGCTGGCTCACTTGTACAATAATCCCTTTATATCTCTTAAAACAAGCTGGACTCCACACACACCCTACAGGAATCCTGCCTCTTGAACCGTAATAAAACACAGCCCATTCTCAAATGGGTTTATAACCTCTGGGGGGCTTGGAGGTTAGGATTTACAACACATAGCATAGAGCAAGAGGAGTCTAAGGGGCCTTGCCGCTGGTTGGAGGTGGAGGTACCCCAGTAACCAGGGTCTCCCCCTCCTCCAGATCTCACTGCCTACCTCAGAGGTGGCCAGCAGCACCACAGACAGTTCGGGAGCCAGCTCAGAGGACGAAGACGACAGCACCATGGAGCTGCTTGCCCCCAAGTCCCGCAGCCCCAGCCCTGGCAAGTCCAAGCGGCACCGAAGCCGCAGCCCAGGCCTGGCCCGCTTCCCTAGCCTCGCCCTGCGCCCATCATCCCAAGAACGCCGAGGTGCCAGCCGCAGCCCATCACCTCAGAACCGCCGCCTGTCCCGAGTGGCTCCTGACAGGGGCAGTAGTGAGGAGGGGCCCTCCAGGCTGCCTGGCCCCTGGGTCTTCCCACCAACTGTGCCTCAAAGCCTGGGCCTGCTACCTGCTTTGCGCCTGGAGACCGTAGACCCTGGAGGTGGTGGCGGTGGTGGCAACCGCTCTTGGGGCCGTGACCTGGAGACCTCTGCTCCCAACAGCCTGTCCCCTAGCCCCTAGGGCCAGCAGGGGATGGAGGAGGGGGGCCTGGGGCCCTGAGGAGGCAAGTGGGGACTTAGCTGCCTGCTCTGCCCCAATTTTCCACAAACCTGCCTGCCTCCCTCCCGCTGCCGCTCCTGCTGAATCCGCACACAGGGGGTTGTCAACT
This sequence comes from Tenrec ecaudatus, assembly GCF_050624435.1. Lineage (NCBI taxonomy): Eukaryota > Metazoa > Chordata > Mammalia > Afrosoricida > Tenrecidae > Tenrec > Tenrec ecaudatus. The sequence goes on along the minus strand of NC_134545.1, from coordinate 23,876,936 downwards.
GGGGTCCCCCAAACTCAGCTCCTTTATCATCTCAACTGTGACAGCAAAGCCCTGCCCTGCCCCCCACCCCAGCCCCAATCTGGGAGGAGGGGGATCGGGGGTGGGAGGCAGGAGACTGTGTTAGATGGTCCTGTTCTGGGTATTTCATTAGGAATTAAATTCTCCTGCCTCTGGACTCTTTGCTAACTTCTCCGCTGGGTGCGTCAAAAGGGAGGGAATCCAGAGGTCAGCCGGGCGGTGAGAAAACTGATCCACGGTGTCCCTCGGATCTGAGCCATGGCCCTGTGGGTTCTGGGCCATGTGTAGACCCATTTCAAGGGCAAGGAAACCGAGGCCTCCCAGAGGACCTGTGAGTCTCTCAGGATACGACACCTAAGCACAGGCCGGCTGTGTGTGCCTAGGAGGGCGGGCAAGGGTCCCAGGTGCTAAGCCCTGGCCATTCACCGGGTCTGTTTATGGCTCTACTTATCGGAGGGCAACGCCAAGGCTCAGAGTGAAGGAGGGGTGTCCCTGTCCTATGGTCACGGGACAAATCACATTTAGATTTTGGACAGAAAGATCTAGGGCTTCACTGGGAGAAATAAAACAGATGTCAAGGGGCCTCAGGAGGGAGGGCAGCTTAGGTAGCCCCTCCCCAGTGCCTCTGTCACTTCTGTGATATCCCTCATTCCCCGCCTGCTGCCCAGAGCTTCCTGTAGCTGCCAAGGGCTCAGGGTCCCAGGCAAGCCAACGAGTGAGCCAGGTATTAATATTGGGTTGCCAGCGCTGCTCCCAGCACCACGTGAACTGCTGCGTAGGTTGCCCACTTCCCACTCTCCTCTGGCCGTGAAGTTCCCTGGCCAGGCCCGATCACAGGGCTCAGAGTGAGCCTTCTGAGCACGCCCTCCCGGTGCAGATCCTTGGTGTTGCCAGCCCACGGTCACCCAGAGCAGCAGGAGACACAGGAAGCATGTGGGTGTAGGATCCTCCTCTTGCAGCCTCTGCCTGGCCCCCAAAAAAGCCCGCCGTGCTTCATTCTCGGCCATGGAGAGGGGCTGAGGCCTCTAGGGCCTGGCAAAGCCAGGATCACGGTCCAGGCTGGTGCCTAGGAGAGCTGGATCTCAGGGTGCTGGCTCAAGGATTTCCACTGCGCATGGGGGCTCCGGGCCACCTGGGTCAGCCTCCTGCACTGTTCGAAGAATGATACCAGGCCCTCTGGGTGCTCTGGGAACCCCTCCTCGACACCACCCAGAATCTGGAGTCGCAGCTGAAGCCGTTGTAAATGGCGAGCGGACACCTTGATGGCCCTGGGGCTTCCCGGGCAGCTGTGGGGAGAGAAGAGAGAGGCAGACGGTCAGGGCTGCTAAAGAGCCCCTCTTTGTCTGCAGACAGGGAGGCTGAGGCCCACAGAGAACTCGGGTGGGGCTGGGGCCTAAGGTGCCCAGACGTCGCGATTTTTAACAATTTCCCCTGTGTCCCGCGGCGTTTTTAAAAAGTCCCGATTTTTGGAAAGAATGCATGACAAGCTAAGGTATACGGTCTTCGGCTGCCATGTGGCTATTTCGCCAGGATGAGTTTTCTCAATGGTGTCCCGCTTTACCAATGTTAAACTCTGTTCACTTTACTTGGGGCCACCAACAAAGAGGGCAGGGGGAGATGCACCTGGGAAGGGCCAGAATAAACCCCGTCCTGGGCTCTACACTCCCAGCTGGCTATGGGCCCCTGACCCAGCCGGGGCCTCAGTTTCCTCCCCTGTGAAATGGGAAAGGGGTTGGTTTTGAGGCGCAGAGTGAAATGCAATTGTTAAGTTAGGAGAGATCGGGCATTAAGTGCCTCACAAGCACCATCTCCTACAGCCATCTCGCCCGTCAGGGAAAAAAGGAGGCTCAGAAAGGTCAGCGGACTTGGCAGGTCCACTCCGGAGGTCAATGACAGAACTGAGATGCTGCCCGTGTGGACCAACTGGGCTCCAGCTGGACCTGGGTGGCCACAAGGGGTGAGGGCAATGAGCTCGGAGACCTCTAGGCCCCTCCTTTGCTTCCTCAGCCAGGAGCACAAAGGAGGTGCAGGCCTCCACACTCCCCGACCCTTGCTGTCACTCACCCTCTGCCTTCAGCACAGTCCAGCACAGGAGCCACCGTGAAGCAGGTCTTGCCCAGTAGCCCCAAAAGCATGCTGGTGCCCGGAGGTGGGTTGTGACGCCTCAGGAAACGCACAAGGCTGAGGGACAAAGGCAGGTCAGGCCAGGCAGGGGGCCTCGCTGGCCAGGGGGTGGGGTGGCCCTTCCACGTGCCTGGTGGGAAGGGGGACCCACCCTACGGTAGTCCCAGCAGGCCTCACCGACGGGTGCAGTTGCAATGGAAAAGCGGCTGGTGGGCATTGTTGAGCAGTTGGAACTTGGTCTCCTGGGGCCCGATCTGGTACAAACACCGGTCCAGGCGGCGGAAGCTGCGGCAGGCCCCGTGGGCGCCTAGAGGTGGGCACAGTGATGAGGGGATCCCAGGGTCTTGGGGCACTCCTGGCAGTAAACGGGGCACCGTTGCTGCCTCTGGCTCAGCCCTGGAGGGCTGCACGCATGGGAACAGAGACTCTGAGAGGTGGGGGAGGTCAGGGAAGGTTTCCTGGAGATGAGCACGTGCCAGGCAGAACAGAACAGCACGGGGCAGAGGTCAGTGAGGGCATGTGACTTTTGAGCAACAAAGAGAAATTGATGGGCCTAGAGTGCCTGCTCTGGGGTAAGGTCTGAAGAGGCAGGATCTGAAGGTGTTGGGAGATGACTGGCTGAAAGAAAGGGGAGACATGGCAGGGGCTCATTTTGACCTCTGCGGTCTCGGTTTGATGTGATGGAGGAAGTGGGGAGGGGCTTGGCACTGGAAAGGAGTCCAATCCCAGATCCTCACACACAGAGCCAGGGACCCAGGAGACAGGAATCCTTCTCGCAGGGAGGGGCTGCCCTAGCACTTGGACCTGTGTTCCCAAGCCACCATCCTGCCCAACTGCCTCACCCGTGAGCAGCCAGGGAAGAGGAGACTCAGTGTAGGAAGAAATTCAGCTTGGTCCGCAGGGGGGTAAAGAAACTGCAGCCCACGGACCCAGCTGGGTTAGGTTCTGAGCTTACCTTTATGAATGGAGCCATTCCATGGCCCCTGCCAGCCTGGCTGGAGCACCCTGAGGGCTGTGACCTTGGCTCTGCTGGGGTGCTCGGGTCCTTCCAGCTGTACTGGCCACTTCTGAGGGTGCTTGTCCCATTGCGGAGTGGTGGGGGATGGACTGGGGCTGGTTCTCAGAGCGGGGCTCCGGGAGGTATTGTAGAGAGTTCTGGGCTGGAGGCGGGCGAGGTGCATGGAACCATATGTCTTACACCTGGGTGATGGCCGTTGGGAGCCGTTAAAACAAACAAAACACCCAAAGCAAAACCCCACTGAATTCCAGCTGAGACCGACCCTGGATAGGGCTTCTACGGCTGTCGATCTTTACGGGAGCAGACAACCTCATCTTTCCCCAGCGGAGCAACTGGTGGCTTTGGGTCAGCAGTTCAAAGCCTCGCTCAGAGCAGGGTGGCAGCTAGTGGTCCTTGTTAGTAAGTAACCTGGAATTGCCCTTCCCAGAAGCCTCTGTGGCCATCTCCAGGGAGTCAGGGCTCTGCCAATTCCACCCCACCTCTCATCCCACTGGGCTGTGGCAGGCACCGGGGAGGGTCTCCGCCCTGAGGCGGCAGAATGAGGAGCATTTCCTAAAGGACAGACAGACGAATGGTGTCTTCTCCCCAGACTTGGGGATTGGGTTGAGGGTTCAAGGAGAGCAGTCACGTACCCGCCCCACCAGTACCAATCCACACACGCCTCTTGCTGTTCCAACAGGAAGCAAGGAATGTCCAGCACGTTGAAGAAGGTCACACTCACAAGGTACGAAATGGAGTCATGCTGGTTCTGCAGGCATTCGCGGAATCTGCCGAAGGCGGGACTCAGAGGGTGACCTGGCTTCTCCCCCATCCCACCCTGAGGCCACCAGCCAGGAACATTGGCCCTTAGCTTTCCCCACTGTTCAGGGGTCTCTGGGGTTCCCTCTGCACCCAGGAGCTGGACCTGTTCCTGAGCCCTCCACCCTCCTTGCCGGCCACTCACTTGGCATCACAGTTGCAGTGGGAGATGGTGTGGAAGCGGTAGTTTCGGATGCCGTAGGCGTACTGAAAGGGGGCGATGGTCTGTGGGCAGTGATCGTGTTCCTGGCAACAGAGATCAGGGCCGTGGAAGAGTCCTGCAGGTGGGGAGGAGGGCATGCCAGCTCAGTAGAGTCCTGGGCCCATCTGGTACCAAGAAGGCAGGACTGGTTCTTGCCTCAGCTTTGGCACCTATGGCCTGGTGGCCTCCGGCCTGTCACACTCCCTCTGCAGATGCCGGGAGCTCACCCAGGAGCTCCAGGAAAGTCTTCCAGCAGGGAAACGGAGTTGGCTTCCAGAGTCCCCAAACCACTCCAAAGTTATAAACCTGGGTGTCACGGGATGGCTGGCAGACAGGGTGCAGCCTTTCCTGCTGGCTCGACAAGGCATTGCCAGGATGCCAAACTGCTCCAACTCAGGTGCCAAATGCTCTGCCCGCAGCAGCGCTCTGGGCATCTGCACAGGCAGCTGTGCTGAGAGTGGGCGGACGAGAACACGCCCGCGCCCGCGCCCACGCCGCAGCGAGACAAGGCTGTTCCCAAGAGTACCGAGACCCTCAGAAAGACTCTGGAGCAGCCCTGCTCGGTCCTAGAGGATGGTGGCTGTGAGTCAGACTCCACCGGACCACAGTGACTCTATGGGACATCCCCCAAGTGCACAGCGAGCAGCGTTCCGGGAGGCATCGGCTCCATTCTTCAGGTGAGAAAACCGAGGTTCAGAGAGAAGTGACTTGCCTGGTTAGCAGGTGCTGAGCTGGGATTTGAACCCAGGCCTTCAGCTCCCTGCAGGGCAGAGGCTCGAGGCCCACGAAGCCTGCTCTTCAGGAGTGGCTGAGCTCACCTCCACAGGGTGGTGAGGACAAGGGTGAGCAAGACCTTATCCCCCCATGATTTTGTTTATACACCTATGCCGGGATTCACCAGGGCACCTTGTCCCCCAACTTTAAGCCAAAGCCAAACCAAATCTCACTGCCATCCAGCATAGCATGACACTACCAGACAGTATAGAACTGCCTGTTAGGGTTTCCAAGTCTCTAAATCTTTACAGAAGCAGACAGCTTCGTCTTTCCCTGGAGACGTGGCAGTTAGCAGCCCAATCCTTAGCCCACAGCATCACGGGGATTCCTACCCCCGTTTTACCCAAAATAAACAAACAAACAAACTCACTCCATGGAGCCGATGCCGACTCCTAGCGACCCTACAGGACAGGGTAGCACTGCCCTGGTGGGCTTCTGAGGCTGTAGCTATTTACAGGAGTAGAAAGCCCTATCTTCTTCCCACAGAGTTGCTGGTGGTTTTGAACTGCTGACCTTGCAGTTAAGCAGCCCAAAGCATAAGCACTCTACCACCAGGGCTTCCCTACACCCCCCCCCCCCACCTTCACTTTACAGATAAGGAAAGTGAGGCTCAGAGCAGCTAAGTCATTCCCCCTAAGGACACACAGCCTGGGAGATTTCCAGCCCACACTAAAACCTGCACTTCCTCCCCCCACTCAGGACCCGGCAGCTCACCTAGCTCCGACGAGTTATTGGCAGAATTCCCAATGCCACACCACAGTGTGCCAGGCATGGTCCAGCCCCTCTTGGTCCGGTGGTACCCCCTGCCAGATGTTCCACTCTGCCGAGTCACTCGTTTCTTCCCGGCACCTGCTGGCAGCTCCTCGGGCAGTTGGCAAGCCTCCCGCTGACTCTGGAGGGTGTTGAGGGCTGTCTGCAGCACAGGCCCAGGGGTGGAGGTGAAGGCGGCCCTGGTGGTCTCCCGAGCACAGAGGGTGTGGAAGGCTGCGATGAGCTTGGGTGAGTCCTGCCGGCTACATGCCTGCAGCCTCCCGTGGCCGTCCCAGCGGGTGTGGAACAAGGCCAGTCGCCCAGCATCCTTGGCCAAGAAGCTCAGGAAGGCCAGAGGACCACCAAAGGAGGGCCCAGCCAAGTGGCAGAAAGTGCGGTCCCAGCGGGGAACAGGAGAGTTCCCCAGGGCCACCCCTAGAAAGCCCAGCACTCCCAGAAAGACCCCCAGAACCCGCATCTCACCCTGCCCAGGCCCTGACAGGCAGACACAACCTCCCGATGCCTGCCCTGGCAGCCAGCCTGCCCGGGTGCCGGGTGCCATGCCACTGCTGAGTGGAAGCGGTGCAGCAGGCCCTAGTGAATGGAGCTGGAGGAGGAGGACCTAGAGGGCTGGAATATGAGGTGATCTCAGCCTTGTAACTGAATCCACCGGCTGGGCAGGCTGCTGATTGGCCAAGAAGCACACTTGTCTGGGCCCACGCCCCCCACTCACCCTGCCCTTCTCGGCACCATCCAGTCACCTGTGTCTAGTCCCCACCCAGATGGGAACTGTGGGCAACAATGCCCAGGACCCTTGGGTGGGGGTGGGGGTCAGAGGTTTCCCTATGTCCCTGGGGAGGGAGGGTGTTCAAGTATCTAGGAGACCCAAAAAGCCCCTTTGTGTCCCCTAACCCAGTGGTGTCTGCCACAGCCACCTCCATCAAGCAGGCAGAGGGCTGGGGCTGGCTGCCAGGGCTGGATGAAAGAGGCAAGGGCAGGGCTCAGGGGATTCTGGGAAAGAGAGCGCCCATCCCCTGACTACATCCACTTCTGGTTCTTAGAAGGGCTCTTACTACATCCAAGAACAGCGCCTCTGGCTCTCCACTTCCTGGGACTCTGTGAGAACCCAGTCTGGCCCCAGAGCTTTGCGCCCGGTCTAACGGTGGAGGCAGTGGGAGCAGGGCTGGAGGGCAACGTGGGTAGGGCTGGCATTTTGCCCTTGACAGGATTGTGACCCAAAGGGAGCAGAGGGTGATCAGAAGCTGGGGCTGCAGCACCTTAATCTGTGGCTTGTGACCCTTGGGGGATATGCACACATCACAACTTTTGCAGGATGGGGTTCTTCTATCAAAGGAGGGCTGAGCTAGCCCTGGCCCCCAAACCGATGTATCATTCAACCACCAACCCCCAGGGGAAGCGCAGTGAAGGGGAGAAGACTGCAGATCACAGGTCCAGCTGGCGAGAGGCTAGAGCCTGGGTGTGGAGCTCTTGGGGGCCCTTGCTGGGTGTGGGGGGTGCAGGCTGGCTTGGAAAGGAACTTTTCTGCCCCTCTGCCTGATGGCCCCTAACCTTCACTGAGTTCCCGAGGTTATGTCTCAGTGTGAGGGGGTGGGCAGAGCTGGGCTGGACCTGTGCAATGCATGCAGGACTCTAGGAGGACAGGCTTATCGTATGGCCTCAGGGCCAGCAGTGACAGGTGGTGGGAAATCCAGATTCCCTCCCCCCGCTCACCCCCACCCCCCGCAAAAGACAGGGGTAGGACCGAACGAAGTTGCTTCCTTAGGGAAGGAGTCTAACCTTTGAAAACCACGTCTGGGAGCTTTCCCCAGTCATAGGGAGGGCAGCCCAACCCTTGTGCCCTTTCCCCAATTCCAGCCCATCCCTGCCTGACAGTGGAGGGGGCTGGGAGTGTACCAGGGCAGAAATGGCCTTCTGAGTCAGATAAGGTAGTCTCAGATCCGGGGCAGTAGGCACGCCTTTACTTCGCTGAGTCTCCGTTTTCTCATCCCTCCAATGGGCACAGTGACCGTAGCCTCTTCCAGGAGGGTTGGGGGAGACTGGACAAGGAGGCCTGACCATCACAGCCCTGTCCCTGAAGCATTGGAACACCCACGGGCAAGAAGCGATTGCCCAGGGCCGAGTAAATCCCAAGGGTCCCGACCTCAGTCAGCATGCACACCCAGCCCTGGCCAGGACACTGCCTGGCTGTATCATTTGGGGCTGCACCCTGACTCTTTCTTGATTTGGGTTTCCTCCACTGTGCCGTGAGGAACTTGGGGTTGACCTTTGAGGTCTTTTCAAAGAGGTCTGGGCCCAGAGGGAGACAGGCCAGGGCCTGCCCAGGAGGGTGTCACTAGGCTTTTACCTCAAACTCCACCCAGGTGGCCACGTCACTCAGCCTTGGGGGCAGGCTCTGGTGCACCTCAGGGGCCTTGGAGCAGGGGTGGGAGAAGGCAAACCAGCAGGGCAGGTTCAGGCTGGGTCCTGCAGATGCCAGGCCTTTCCTCTGGGCCGTCACCTGTCCATGGTGGGGGCCAGTGGGGAGTGAGAGCGGACGTCCTGGGAGAAGGTGCCCTCGCCATCCACACTGTCAATTTCTAGCCTGTCTCTCCCCGTCTCCTGATCTCTCTCATCGTGCATGCTTTCTCTCTTGGTTTCTTTCCCTCTTTGTCCCTGATTCTCATCATTTCGTTCCATCTCCCCCACCTCACTCACTCTCTCTTCCTCTGGAAGGCTCATAATTTGTTCCTCGTTTTCTTCTCTGTCTCTTGGTGGGTCTTCACTCTGCCTCCGTGCCTGTGTCTCAAACTCTCTCTCTCTCTGCCTCCTTCCTTCCAGGTATCTTTCTGTCCCTCTGGTCTCTTTCTGCACTTCTTTCCCCAATCATGTTTTCTTCTCCCCTCCTTGTCACCCTTCCCTTCTCTGTCTCCTTCATTTTCTCTGCCACGTACTTGTGGGTCCGCCTCACCCTCACTGTGACTTCTCTTCCCTCTCCATGGGGCCTGCCCCCCTCCCGCCCCCGAATCACGGAGACATCCTCCGTGTGACATTTTCCCAGCCATAACCTCATTGGATGTCACAACCGTGCCCCTCCCTGGGACAGGAAAGGCAGGGCAGGGCAGTCAGCTCTCTCACCCCGGTGCAAAGATGAATGAGTGAGGCCTGGGAAGAATGATAGCCAGGAACCCCAGGTTGGAGCAGGAGAGGAGCCAGGTCTGTCTGGACACCTACAACACACACACACACACACACACACATGCACGCACACGCACATGCACGCACACACACCTCAAGTGTGGGGTAATTGCTTTCCCAGCGCCTGGGAGATTCCAGCTCAGCTCCTAGCAGCCTCCCCATTCTCATGGCCTTTCTCCCCATGGGCCTGGCTGGTGCCCCTCCCTCTGCCTAGGGGGTTCTCTGCTGCTCCCTGCACAGCCCAGAGAAAGGGGAGGGCAGTGCCTAGCTCCCCAGCTTTCCAGGCTGACTCAAAACAACTGTTGGATGTCTGCTCGTGCCAGGCACAGGGGGCAGGCTTGCACAGAGTGCGCTTGAAAGAGGCGGCAAGGACTGACATAGTCCTGCTGATTGAGGACTGGGAGAGTCCCCATCCCCACAAGGTGAGAAGCACCTGGGATTCATTGGAGGAAATGAATGGCCAATGGGGAGAGAGCAGGATGGGATAGAGAAGCTGTCTGGGTGACCTGGTGCTGCTGTGACCAAATTCCAAGTGAATGGCGTTAATAAACACATTTATTGTCTCACAGTTTGGGAACCTTGTAGTCCAACTCCAGGAGGCTGCTTGCTCTCTCTGTGAGTTCTGGAGGAAGCTCCTGGTCTCTCCTGAGCTTCTGCTCCTGGGAGCTCTTCCTGTGGCTTGGTGTCTCTCTTCCCCCATGTCTGCTTCTTTGTATAAGCTCACTCATATCTCAAAAGAAATGGCCATAAAACACCAGGTACGTGGACCCTGCCTCATTACTGTAACAAGAACTGCTCATTCCCAAGTGGGATTAGAACAACAGCATTGTAACCACGAACCACAGAACTTCCCCACAGGACTTCCAAGGCTGAACTCATTACTGGAGCAGACAGCCAGCCACCTCTTTCTCTGGTGCGGCAGCTGGTAGGTAAGCAGCCGAGTGCTTAACCATAAGGGCTCCACCATAGCCATAAAGGTTGAGGGTATACACCAACCCCTAAGAAAGCCTTCAGGCTGTGTTGTAGGCCTGATGTCTTCCAAGGTAGAGATGGAGAGGGCTGGAGGGATGGGTTTAAAAGAGCCTTCCACTTGGGTGCCCCACAGAGAAGTTCTCTGCCAGCCATCAAGGAGCCCAATGCACAGACTGCCCATAGAAGAGCCCCAAGTCAACAGCAAAGCCCAGACCCTCAGACACCAGGAAGAGAGAAACCACAGCACCTAGGCGGGTGCCGGTCCCCACAGTGCAAATGAGCAGAGGAAGTCCAGAAGTCAGTCTTCTAGTATCTCCCAGGGCTCAGAAGTAGGAATCAGTAGGTCTAGGACCTTCTCCATGAGAGATCCAGGCAGGCGTTCACCCCTTAGCAACACCTGCCGCAAACTGAAACCAATCGCAGACTTGGGGGAAGAAAGAATGAGATTCAACTGTGTCTACCTAAAACGAATCATCTCCCTCGATACGAAGCCCTGGTTTACATTCGGCAGCATGTGACGTTAGGAATTGTAAAGACAGGTGAGGGAGTGATGAGGGCGTCAGATTCCTGCAGCCATTCTAGCCAAAAGAGCAACATTCAAATCAACAATGCAAAAAAAAACAAAAAACCCCAAAAAACCCATTGCCATCAAGTCAAGTCCAACTTGTAAGGATCATGTAGGACAGAGTGGGACTTCTCAAATCTCACAGGAACGCAGCCTCACCTTTTTCCTATGGAACAACTGGTGGCTTCCACCGGCAAACCTTGTGCTCAACAGCTCAGGATGTCATCAGAGCTCTGGAGCCACATTAGAAGCTGAAATTTTAAAGATGTGCTCAACAAACCCACCCTAGGGGGGGGGGCGCGGTTATTTCTTCTACCTCCACAGAAGAGGGGGAGAGGAACCACACTTTAACCCCTTGTGCCAAGATGTGAATGCAATATACTGGCATGAAACAGCAAACCAATGGAGAGGTGTGGAGGGCCAGTCCCAATCCCAACGATGTGGACAGACACCAGCCCCACCCCACCCCCAAGAAGAATGCACTTCAGAGGGCAACACTGAAGCTACAGCTCAGGGAGAGGGGCATGTCTGATCAGAGCACACAGGAGCAAATGAAAAAGGAAGAGAGAGAGAGTGGAACACATCTTGACCTACCAAACCCCAAGGATGATATTCCTGCTCCGAGCAGCCAATGCACAGAGAGGACCACCACGAGACACAACGTCCCTCACTGACCCATAGTACTACAGGGGACAATACTGGAGACACAGTGTGGGAATTATGCCTAATCTGACCCTACCACACCGGGGCAAAACACTAAGGGCGTGCAACAGAGCAGAAAGGGGAGAAAAGCCATGAAGTCCCTGGGGAATACCAAAAATAGACTTTGGGGCCAGACTGTGGCACCCCATCAGACTCAACTGGAAAATGTTCCTAAAGGTCAACAAACAGACCTGGAACTACTTATAGGCTTCTCTTTTTAGATCACAGCAAGTGATCTAAAATCGATGCTAAGGAGAGTGTAGGATGCCTGGTAGGGCTTGATCAAGGGCAATGTAACCAAGAGAAATTACTGAAACCTGAATGAAGGCTGAACATGATAGTGGGATAGAGGAAAGTAAAAGGAAATAGAAGAGAGAACTAGGAGGCAAAGGACAATTAGAAAGGTCTAAATATGAGCATGTATGAAAAAGTGGCCATCTAGCTCAGAAGTAACAAAGCCCACATGGAAGAAGCACACCAGCCTGTGTGATCACAGGTGTCAAAGGGATCAGGTATCAGGCATCATCATCAACAAAAAAAAAAATCTTACCATAGTGAATGAAGAGGGAAGTGCAGAGTGGAGACCCAAAGACCATTTATCAGCCACTGGAGATCCCCTCACAGAGGGGTCTAGGAGAGGAGATGAGTCAGTCAGGGTGCGACGTAGCACCAATGAAGAATACAGCTTTCCTCCAGTTCCTAAATGCTTCCTCCCCCCCCCCCCCACTACCATGATCCAAATTCTACCTTGCAAGTCTGGATAGAGCAGAGGTTGTACACTGGTGCATATAGGAGCTGAAGGCACAGGGAATCCAGGGTGGATGATACCTTCAGGACCAGGGGTGTGAAGGGCAATATTGGGAGAGTAGAGGCTGAGTGGGTTGGAAAGGGGGAACCGATTACAAGGAGCTACATGTGACCTCCTCCCTGGGGAACGGACAACAGAAAAGGGGGTGAAAGGAGATGCCGGCGAGGGCAAGATATGACAAAATAATAATTTATAAATTATCAAGGGCTCATGAGGGAAGGGGGAGCGGGGAGGGAGGGAAATAAAGAGGACCTGATGCAAAGGGCTTAAGTGGAGAGCAAATGCTTTGAAAATGATGAGGGAAAAGAATGTACAGATGTGCTTTATACAATTGATGTATGTATATGTATGGATTGTGATACGAGTTGTATGAGCCCCTAATAAAATGTAAAAAAAAAATGATGATGGCAACATATGTACAAATGTGCTTGTTATCATTGATGTGTGGATTGTTATTAAGAGCTGTAAGCAACCCCAATAAAATGATCTATAAGAGAAAAAATATGGGCATGTACATATGTAAGTATATCTATATATAAAACGATAGGGAAATCCATCTATGTACATATACTTATATGCTAAGTATTAAAGCAGCAGATGGGCACTGGGCCTCTACTCAAGTACTCCATCAACCCAAGAACACTTTGTTCTAAAATCCTGGCATTCTGTGATGCTCACCTTTCTGACACAATTACTGAAGACAAAATGGGTGCATAAGCAAATGTGATGAAGAAAGCTGATGGTGCCCGGCTATCAAAAGATATAGCATCTGGGGTCTTAAAGGCTTGAAGATAAATAAGTGGTTATCTAACTGAGAAGCAACAAAGCCCACATGGAAGAAGCACACCAGCATGTGTGATCATGAGGTGTCTATAGGATCAGGAATCAAAGACCCAGAACAAAAAACATCAATGTGAATGAGGGGGAGGGCAGAATGGATACCCAAAGCCCATTGGTAGATATTTGGACATCCCCTTACAGAAGGGTTACAAGGAAGAGATAAGCGAGTCAGGGTGCAGTATAGCACCAATGAAACATACAACTTTGCTTTAATTCCTTAATGCTCCCCACCCTCCCATTATCATGACCCCAATTCTATGCTACAAATCCAGCTAGACCAGAGCATGTACATGGGTACAGATAAGAGCTGGAAACAGGGAATCTAGGATAGATTAAACCCCTCAAGACCAATAATGAGAGTAGTGATACCAAGAGGTGAAGGGGAAGGTGTGGGGAGAAAGGAGGAACTGCTCACAATGATCTATATATAACCCTCTTCCAGGGGGGTGGACAACAGAAAAGTGGGTGAAGGGAGACAGTGGTCAGTGTAAGACATGGAAAAAAAATTATAAATTAACAAGGGTTCATGAGGAAGGGAGGGGGTGGAGGAGGAGGAAAATGAGCTGATACCAAGGGCTCAAGCAGAGAGAAAATGTTTTGAAAATGATGATGGCAACATATGTGAAAATACGCCTGACACAATGGATGGATGGATGAATTGTGATAAGAGCTATAAGAGAGCTCAATAAAATGATTTTTAAAATAATAATATTTTTAAAGATGTGTGCAAATTCTGTGATCCTCCTCCCTTCCCATGGTCAAGTCTAATTCTTCTCTCCATGAAAGCAATGGAACTTCTAAGACGGGGTCATAAAAGCCATTATACCTTCCTCCTTGTCTCTCTCTGGGCTCACTGACCAAAAGAAATGACTGACTTATCATGAGGATATTCAGCAGCCTAAGGAGCTGAGACCTCCCGCCATCAGCCATGTGAGTGAGCCATTTGGAAGCAGATCCTCCAAGCCTCCAGATGGTAGCAGTGCCATCTGATATTTGGGGGGGAGGGGCGGGAGATAGTTGATTGATAAAGAATCACGTATCATACAATTCCCCCATCTGAAGTGAACAATCCAATGGGTTTTAATCCGGGTGTAGAGTTGGGCATCCAGAGCCACTGTAATTTCAGAACATTCCCATGACCCAAAAAAGAAGCCCTAGCGCCATTGGCAGTCATTCTGTTGTCTCCTCTGACCTAAATCCCTCGCAACCCCTAATCTACTTTCTGTCGTAATAGAGTTGCCTATTCTGCACAGTTCATGTAAGTGGTATCATGCAATATGGTAGCGTGGGTAGTTGACTTCTTTCAGTTTGCGTAATTCTGTCAAGGCTCACCCATGTGGTAGCATGTATCAATAGTTCATTCATTTTTAATAGCTCAAAAGCAGTCCGTTGTATAAATATACTATATTGTGGCATAGTAAGGGAGAGGTTTATATATAAGAGGAATTGAACATTGACAAAACATCCCAACCCAGTCCAGTCCAAGGTCATAAATCTGATATTAGCTCATCTGTCCGATACCAATCTATAAAGTCCTCTTCAGGCTTATGAAACACATGCAATAAAGCCAAATGCAGGATGATCACAAGCCAGTGGGTAGGAAGTCTTTGGGTCCAGTGGCATTGTAAGCATCTCAGCGCTGGCAGGGGTCTCTCCATGGCTTCTCTGGCTTCCGAGGTCTGGTTGCGTCCATGTGGCTTGTCTTCTTGCAATGTCTCTCCAGGAGTGGCAGAGAGAGAGGTGTCTTCTGCCTCCAAGGAGGAAGAACCAGATTTCCCAGATTTCCCTTCTCAGGAGAAGGCCATGCCCACACAGAAGTCTCATTGGCTATCTTCAGATTGATAGCCTAGAATCCACCCAACACTCTTAATCATTAAATTGACACCAGATTAGGTGATGACCACAGTCACTAATCAATTAGTTGCAATTCAAGTTCACTTAGAGCCACCTGGAAAGAACATCCTGTTGATCTACTTCCAGAAGATCAGCCGTTGAGAAATCTAAGGAACTATTGCCCTGCCATATGGTTTAAACCTTAGACAAACATCCCTTGAAGTTTTAAAACCAAATAATAATCTAGCTGAATAACTAAAAACTATCTGTATGGAATCGAACTAGTAATAACAAGTCAAAGACTAGATAGCAGCCTTGCTGGACAGTGAATTGATGTTAATGGGGGAGAATGGTGGCAGAACTCAAAGAATGTAGTCAACGCTACTAAACAGCACATGTAGAAACTCTTGGATTGGTGTATCTTCTCAACAGTGATGTGACCCAAGTTGTTTTACTTAATGCAGAGAAACGAATGCTCCTTGCAAAATGAGTTAGCCTAAGGTACTTCACTTAACGCAATCTCTGTGGGATTTTCATAATGTTTCCCCAAAGCAGACAGGTTGGATGAGATGTCACCTAAAAGGTTCAGATAATGCAGAGAGTCTCCTCTTACCAGACTGTTAGTGATTAAAAGCGAGGCCCTGCTCTGTAGGGACTCAACAAAGGCCTCCTGAGACTGGCTTAAGACCTAAGGAACCTTATTGTTGTGTTTGCTTGCCCATGGACAGCAGCTATTTCCCCTAGTGACACTGTCCAACATCCATACGCACTCCCCGAAGCGTACATTCCAAAGTCAAAGGAACATGTTCTCTGTGGGTTCTGGTTTTAAACAGGACACCAGAAAGAAGGTCTGTTTTGCACTGTTGTGGACTCCTCACTGGTGCACCTTCTCCAGAAAAACATCTCTTTCAGCCCGTCAGGGTGCAGTGTAGCACCGATGAAACATACAACTTTCCTCTAGTTCTTTAATGTTTCCTCCCCCCACTATCATGACCCCCAGTTCTACCTTGAAAATCCAGCTAGACCAGAGCATGTACATGGGTCCAGATAAGAGCTCAAAACACAGGGAATCCAGGACAGGTAAGTCCCTCAGAGCCAATATTGAGAGTAGCCATATCAGGAGGGAAGTGGAAGGTCGGGGGAGACAGGGGGAACCAATCACAATGATCTACCTATAACCACCTCCCAGGGTGACAGACAACAGAAAAGTGGGTGAAGGGAGACATCGGTCAGTGTAAGATATGAAAAAATAATAATTCATAAATTATCAAGGGTTCATGAAGGAAGGAGGGTGGGATGGGGGAGGGGGGGAATGAGGAGCTGATACCAAAGGCTCACGTAGAAAGACAATGTTCTGAAAATGATGATGGTAACAAATGTACAAATGTGCTTGACACAGTGGATGGATGGGTGAATTGTGGTAGAGTTGTACAAGCCCCTAACAAAATGATTTTTTTTTAAAGTCTCTTCTTCTGACTTGGAGTGGGGAAATTGGCTGTACCATTTCAGGATAAAAGACCTGCATTTCCGGTGACAATAACAACAAAAGAAAAATTCAAAAGAAAGCCTTGGGGAGTACAGGTCCACTCTGACACACATGGGCTCACCATGACTTGGAATAGATTCCGTGGCTACTGGATTAGTGGCTCTGAAGTGGTATCTCATTGTGGCTTTGCTGTCCATTTTCCTAATGTTTAGTGATACTGACAGTCTTTTAATGTGCTTATTGATGATTTTTAAATCTTCTTTGGAGAAATCTAGCTGGCAGCTGGACTATAAGGTCACAAGAGACTCCCAAGCTAGAACTACTGAATTAAGGGGCTCCTGAATTCCTAGCCCTCAGAAAGTATGTGAGACAATCACTGTCATGGAAGCTTACTGAAAATCCTCCTGGAAGCCCCAGGCCATCAAATAGCACAAGAAAAAGAAATAAGAATGGTCCCATTTGGAAAATAATAGAAACTATTTGCTATTTATGTAAAATTCAAATGTAAACACAAGTGCCCTAGATTCTTCATTTGCTAAATCTGACAATCCCTCGTGGTGTATAAAGTGGCAGAGATGTGAACAGGGCAACCATTCTTAACCCCACTTCACATTTTTTTCCAGTGGGGAGATTGGATTCACCCAAAGTTCTGCACAGATCACCTTGATTGAGGGCTAAGCCTAGGCTGTTAGCACTGGTTCTAATTCAGAGTCCTTGACTCATATCCCCTCCTCCCCTCTTAGGGCTGACCTGGCCTTGGGATCCCTTCGAAACCCTAACATCTCCCTCACTCAAAATGGAATGAAGAGGGTGGAAGGAGACCTTAAGGGGGAAGTCAAAGGCAGGCTAATGAGACTCTGAGGGAAATCTGGCTACAGAAGTGGGATGCTTCTCTAACAAATACCGAAAACATAGACGTGGTTTCGAAAGTGTATAATGAGTGGAGGCTGAAAGAATTTTAAGGTGCCTACTAGCAAAAGCCTAGAATTCTGGTCTTAAAGAGATTGTTGGTAGAATTATGGACTTCAAAGGCCATTCTGGTGAGGGCTCAGAAGGAAATGGGGCAGAGCCTCTACCATCTGAGGGAATACTTACAGTGCCATCCACCAAATCTTGTCAGACATGTTCAACGGGCTCTGGTGGGATTTGAAAGAAAATGATGTCTATGTGGTTGGACACCGGAAGAAGAATGCTGTGGCCAAGAACTTGTCTGAATTAGGTTCTTAATTTTTGGTGGGAGGTAGAACTTGGGATGAGCCTGGCTATTTTGATAAGGAGCTTTTGAATCGAAGGGGCTACGTGGTTTCTCCTGGCCACTTAGAGTAACATCTAGGAAAAGGAGATGGACGCCTAAAGGAATTGTGCAACATGCAAACAGAACGTCAAGCTTTATTAATTTCATAATTTAATAATGCTACCAAACGAACCAAGGACATCGCCACACAGTCTTTGGTGACTGATGGAGCAAGCCCTTCCCACAGCAGAAAAGCCATCAGCTTGCATTGAACGAGACTGAGATTCGACACAAGGAAGGAAATCTGTCTACCTCTTGGAATACTACTGTCAGGAAACAGGCCCACGGAGCTACGTCTGCTGCCCTCCAAGCAAAGAAGGCAACATTCCTGGAGATGAATAGAATCGTTGGAAGAATGTGAGAGCCAGATCACAAGCCAAACCGGGGTCCAGAGAGGGACAAGAAAGGGAGACTCCCAAGGGCCAGTTCTATATTGGAGGAAGGTTTATATTCCGCTCTTGTCACGGATTCTGGATTCCAGGACAAGCTCTCACAAAAAGGCAAACTAGGAAGCAAGATTATGTCAGCCAAGGTCTGGGGGGGGAAGATAAAGCCAGAGATAGGGAGTAAAGCGGAGCACCTGCAGAATCTGCCTTTCAGCCGTCCCCCAGGGGACAGAAGAGAAATCCTCTTTCTTGCTGCCGGTGCCTCAGTTCCTTCCTACTGGCCTTGCCTAAACTGTGGAATGCAGTGTTCCTGAACAAAAATGAGGTCCAGACTGTTCCATCAATGCGCTGAAGACATCAATGTCTTTATCTGAAGACAATCCGTCCGCAGAAGAAGCTTGAGAAGCAGGCACTCTCAGGGCGGGGTCCCAAACCTAGTTTCCAAGAGCGGAATTGTGGCCTTCTCAGTTTCAGAGTCCCATCGCCACCAACTCAGTTCTCCAGTGTGCAGAGGCCGTGCTAGGAGGTCGGAAGGATGAGGCCTCTGCCACAGACTGAGAGGGGACTTGGGGGATGGGGGTGGCTGTGAGGTTGTCATGCCCAAGGGGCAGGAGAAGGTGCCGCCATTTTCAAGGGGGATGGTCAACACTCAGACTAAGCGTAAAGGGCCACCCCAACCTAAGGGAGCAGGGTTGCTGGCCCCCTGGACCTGGAAGGTGGGAGGAAGCTCACGGGGCTTCCATCTGGGATCCAGAGAGCACAGGCAACCCCCAGAGTCTGGGGAGCAGAGTCTGCCCAGATGCCTCGGAGAAGAGGGGAAACTTTTTTAGCTTAAAGTTTAAAAGAACTTCCTGGAGAGAAATTTTAGACTTACTTTTTGATTGTTTTAGGCTGGGTTCTATAGAGCTTATGTGTGTCCATACACAGAGAGGTTGAGATCAGGGAAATGGCTCACACAGGTTTTAGGTGGGCAAGTTCCAAGTGCGTGAGTCAGAGGTCAAATTGTAGGCCTCTCTTGACTTACATACTTCCAGAAATTGCAAATTCTGCCATGTGGTCTCCATCTTTATCTCTATCACCAAGTCCGTATTTTAGCTACTGTTCCTTCCTCTTCATTTCCAACTTTTGCATTCCAATCACCAGTAATTATCAATACATCTTGATTGCATGTTTGATCAATTTCAGGCTAAAGCCATTGATAAAACTCTTCAATTTCTTCATCACTAGCTTTAGTGGATAGTGCATAAATTTCAAGATTAACTTGTGCACAGGTAGATATCCTATCACAGATAGCATTGTGCTTCAAGATAGAGCTTTAAAAAATAATTGGGGTTTAATTTATTTTTACTATTTTTTTGTTTTATTTTTTTAAATCATTTTATTGGGGCACTGCCAACCTGGCCAATAGAAACATGTGGGATTAATCTGGTCCCAGTTTGATTGAAGGGCGAAGAGATAAATGACCCTATAAGGCCCTCCCACCTTTCTCTTGTCCTCTGGTGATCAGAGTGCCGGAGCATGCACAGCTTTAGCTAGTTCTCTGCCTCAACCTGGGAGCTATACTACCTGTGGGCCAGGCCAACCCATGGATCTTGTTGCTAGAGCTTGAGGCTCCTTTGAGACCTGTTTCTTCACACTGCTGGTGCATACGTTGCTGGAGCTTCAGGCTGGTAGATCCTGTCACATTGCATTGCTTACATTCAATATTCCATCCTGGCCAGCTTCACTAAGCTCCCGAGCTACTGACTGTTGGTGACCTGCTGCTTGCTGCCTGTGGGCAGACTCTGTTTTCCTTGCCCGAGAGAGGAGGACTCTGCTGTCTGCTTCCTTGACCTTAGACCTGGCAGCCCACATGAGTTGAGGACTTCCAGTACATTAACTGTTCCATGGAAGTGAGTTGAACTAAATCCTCTATACTGCTGTGTGTGGACTAATTAGCTGTTATATGCATTCTTGCTGTATAAATCTATCCTCCTTCTTAAAGGCTTGAAGATAAACAAGTGACCATCTAGCTGAGAAGCAACAAAGTCTACATGGAAGAAGCACACCAACATGTGTGATCATGAGGTGTCGATGGGATCAGGTATCAGGCATCAAAGACCCGGAACAAAATATCATATCAGTGTGAATGAGTTGGGGGTGCAAAGTGGAGACTCAAAGCCCATCTGTAGACAATTGGACATCCCCTTACAGAAGGTTCACAAGGAAGAGACAAGCCAGTCAGGGTGCAGTATAGCACCGATGAAACATACAACTCTCTTTAATGCTTCCTCCCACACACACTATCATGACCCCAATTCTACCTTAAAAATCCAGCTAGACCAGAACATGTACACTGGTACAGATAAGAGCTGGAAACACAGGGAATCCAGGATAGATAAACCCCTCAGGATCAATAATGAGAGTAGTGATACCAGGAGGGTAAAGGGAAGGTATATGGGGGGTAGGGGGAAAAGATCACAGTGATCTACATATAACCCCCTCCCTGGGGGATGAAAAGTGGGTGAAAGGAGATATCATTCAGTGAAAGAAATGAAAAAAATAATAATTTATAAATTTCAAGAATTTATGAGGAAGGGAAGGTGGGGGAGGGAGGGAAAAAATGAGGAACTGATAACAAGGACTCAGAAAGAAAGAAAATGTTTTGAGCATAATGATGGCAACAAATATCCAAATGTGCTTAACACAATGGATGGATGGATGGATTGTGATAAGAACTGTACGAGCCCCCATTGATTTTTTATCTATCCATGTTATATATATGGGTATATATAATCATAAGTGTCCTGGTTTCATTTCTCTAGAGAACTCTGCTTAACAATTAGTCCTGGGAGTGGTTCTAGAGAAACAAGATCATAAATATGGTTTCTCAAATTGGTCCAATGGCCTGATTAGGCCTAACGACACGGAAAATGCTGCCTCTATCCCTACAGGCATGGCTGCGTTGGCCACTCTTACTAGAGAGGGTGGTGTGAATCCATGGTGTGAAGTCACAAAGTTAATATCCCGCAGTATCACCACCAACAGATGAAGTGCTGGTGAGAGGGGAGGCTCTGGGTGATTGATATTTTCCAGCAGTTTGTCAGATGAGAAGTCAGGGAAGCTGGTTGGTTCATTCTCCTTACAATAGAAAATGTGATCAAGGAAAGTGATCATCTCAGGTCCTCAGAAGTACGTCTCAAGTGCCGAATAACAGACCTAAAGGCTTCTGCAGGTGCTACGAAGAGAACCTGTCTCCTCTAGCAGTAGAGCTGACCTTGCCGAAAACCCAATCCAGAGTCTCGGCATGTGAGTAGCTCAATTACAGCGTTCAGTTGAATTGTGGGTCTAGGATAATGTCAGATATTAAAGCAAGGGCATTAATCGGAAAGAATTGGGACCCTGAAGCATGGGGTGGGAGCATATGGATTGATTAAGAGAAGGATATTGAGCTCCTGGAGCAGCGGTTCTCAACCTGGGGGTCAAATGACCCTTTCACAGGGGTCGCCCGATTCTTAACAGTAGCAAAATCACAGTGATGAAGTAGCAACGAAAATAGTTCTATGGTTCAGGGGTCACCACAACCTGAGGAACTGTATTAAAGGGTCGAGGCATTAGGAAGGTTGAGAACCACTGCTCTAGAGTCAATTGAGCCACCCCATTCAATAGGTTCCCTGCCCCTCCTACCTGAGGGGTTTAATCCATCAGCAGTAAAACAATGCACACCTGAGCAGATTAACCAAACTGTTCCAGAGGAAATGTCAGGTGGGGCTGCATCTGTAGCATTGCCTGAGGGAGATGCCTTACAAGATATTGCTAAGATCCCCCAGGAAACACCCCACCACCCATTATCTCCTCTAGACCTGTAACTAGAATTACGTCTCAGGAAGTTCCTGAAGATGAGGTTCAGATGATGACTCAGGAAGGAGTGTGCTCTACTCATGAAGATCTGCTGGAGTTTTCTAATACCTACAAGCAGAAGCCCGGGGAATATGTCTGAGTAATGATTACCAAGGGTGGGGGGATACTGGTGCAAGGAATGTAACATTAGACCAGTCTGAGTTCCTTGATATGGGCCCCCAAGCACAGATTCTTCCTTCTATGGCCCAGCAAGAGAGGATCTAATAGCTTATTTGGTTGGTTCACTGAAGCATGGGCTGCCAGATGGCCTAGATTAGACCAATTTAAGGTACCTGACCTACCTTGGTCCACTGTAGAAGGCTTCCAAAAGCTTAGAGAAATTGGTATGTTGGAATGGATCTATCAGAAAAATCCCATGGACCCCCAAAAAGGAGTGGCCCAAGGCCAGACCTTTCACCACAACCATAAGGAACAAATCCATGGAGTGAGCCCCGGCATCTCTGAAGACTCCTGGGATTGCTATTTTATGCACACCAGAATTAACAGTGGGCACTGCCCTACGTGAACGTAGACATTTGCTTACAATGGGGCTGGTTGGGCCCGTGGTGGTAGGGAGCAGGTGTCAGCACTGAATCAACAGGGAAGGGGTGGGCATGGTTATCGATCATAATGGACAGCAAGGAATCCGTAGTAATTGAAACAACCTGTCTGGTGTGGACTTATGGCAGTGGCTATTTAGCCACGGTGTCCCTAGGAGTGAAATAATGGAAACCTACTAAATATTTACGTGATCCATACACGCAGAAGAATGGTAGATCAGGTGAACAGCAGAATAGACAGTGACAGTGACGACCCCTTAATCAATTCCCAGACCTGAGTTAGTTTACAGACCCACAACCCCTTGAATGAGGGGAAGGCCGGGTCCCTTGTAAGGAGAACCCTGCTACCTCACGGAAGGTTTATACTGTTAGTCTTTCTTCTAGCCTTCCCCAAAGGGACCTATGATCTTTCACAAGAGTGCCTGTTCTTTGGAGAAAATGAACTAATAAACTTTTCAGGGATTACTGAGTACTGGCATTGAACTGACACTAATTCCAGGACACCCAAAATGTTCCCATGGCCCTCCAGTCAGATTGAGGGAATATGGAGATCAAGTTATCAGTGGAGTTTTAGCTCAGGTCCAGTGGGCCCCCGAACCCATCCTGTAATTATTTCCCCATCCAGAATGCATCATTAGAATAGACATAATTAATAACCAGCAGAACCCCCATATTGGATCCCAGAAATGTGGAATAAGGGCTATCATGGTAGGAAAGGCCAAGTGAACACCATTAGAACTGCCATTGCCTAGGAAAATACCGCATATACTTGAATATAGGCCGACCCGAGTATAAGCCAAGGTAACTAATTATTACCTGGGAAACCAGAAAAACTGATTGACTCGAGTATAAGTCTAGGGTGGGAAATGCAGGATGTGAATTAACACAGAGACTAGAGGGGAGAGACAGAGCACAGCCACAGATAGATACATCCTTACCAGTTCAGCTGCCTGCGTTAAGTGAATCACTACGGGTTGTTCTGCGAATTGGAGCCGTCTACGTCATAGGACGGCTCTGATTGGTTAGATGTGAGTAAACAAACATTCAAAGCCCTGCAGTGTCAGTGGCATTCTCCCGCAAGATGTTACACCTCGCTGGGGTACCATTGACCTGTGTATAAGCCGAACCCCAGCTTTTCAGCACAAAAAAAGCTGAAAAACTCGGCTATACACGAGTATATACAGTAGTAAACCAAAGCAATCCTTCCTGGAGGGGATTGTAGAGATTAGATTCAAAGACTTGAAAGATGCAGGGGTGCTGATTCCTACCTACTACATCCCCATTTAACTCACCGATTTGGCCTGTAAGGAAGACAGATGGATCCTGGAGAATGACAGTGGATTATCGTAAACTTAACCAGGTGGTGACTCCAATTGCAGCTGCCGTTCCAGATGTGATTTTGTTGCTTGAGCAAATTAATACTTCTCCTAATACTTGGTATGCAGCTATTGATCTGGCTAATGCCTTCTTCTCAATACCAGTCTCAAAGGACCACCAGAAGCAGTTTGCCTTCAGCAGGCAGGGGCAACAATACACTTTCACAACTCTCCCCCAGAGGTACATCAACTCTTCCGCCTTGTGCCATAATTTAGTCTGAAGGGAACTTGATCATCTGTCTATTCCACAAAATGGCACACTAGTTCACTATATTGGTGACGTTATGTTGATGGGACCCACTAAGGAAGATGTATCAAAGACTCTAGACCAGTGGTTCTCAACCTGTGGGTCACGACCCCTTTGGGTGGTTGGGGGCAAACGATCCTTTCACAGGGGTCGCCCAATTCATAACAGTAGCAAATTTTCAGTTAAGAAGTAGCAATGAAAATAATTTTATGGCTGGGGGTCACCACACCATGAGGAACTGTATGAAAGGGTTGCGGCATTAGGAAGGTTGAAAACCACGGCTCTAGACTCACTGGTACAATATCTACATGCAAGCAGTGGGGGAAATCAACCCAACGAAGATTCAGGCACCCCCCTACCTCAGTAAAATTTCTAGGGGTCCAGTGGTGTGGGGCATGTTGGGACTTTCCTACTAAAGTGAAGAATAAGCTATTGCATCTGGCCCCTGCCAACAACTAAACAGGAGGCACAACACCTAGTGGGCCTCTTCAGATTCTGGAGGCATCATATCCCTCACTTGGGTGTTCTGCTCTGACCTATTTATCAAGCGACATGAAAGGCCTCCAATTCTGAGTGGGGCCCAGAACAAGAAAAGGCTCTGCAACAGGCTCAGGCTGCCGGGCAAGCTGCTTTGCCACTGGGACCACATGATCCAGCTGACCCGATGGTGCTAGAGATGTCCGTTGTAGATGAAGATGCAGTGTGGAGTCTTGGGGGGGTGGGGTGCCCTATTGGTGAATCAGAGTGTAGGTCCTTGGGATTTGGGAGTAAAGTCCTGCCATCCTCTGCAGGCAACTACTCCCCTCTTGAAAAACAGCTGTTGGCCTGTTACTGGGCCTTAGTGGAGACTAGACGCCTCATCGTGGGCCACCAAGTCATCATGAGGCCTGAGCTGCCTCATGAACTGGGTATTGTCTGACCCACAGTCATAAAGTTGGACCAGCACTGCAACCCTCCACTGTTAAATGGATGTGATAGATACAAGATCGGGCTAGAGCAGGACCTGGAGTGGTCCAAATGCCCACAGTCTCCATTCCCGTCACGGTCCCTTCCTTCTCCTCGTCTGTACCTATGGCCTCCTGGGGAGTCCCTTATGATAAGCCGGCTAAGGTACAGAGTGTGCCACTCGTAAGTGGACAGCAGCAGCACTACAGCCCCTTACTAGGATCTCCCTAAAGGACGGTGGTGAAGGGAATCCTCCCAATGGTTTCTAATTAAGAACCAATCATGTAAGGTTTAATTACGTGTCTGGATAAGGGGATACACAACACTCAGTCATATTCCAACCACATTTCAGCATCAATTGCTACTGCAAATAATATCCCAACCACATTTCAGCATCAATTGCTGTGGCAAGTCTGTAATCTGGTAACAGTCTATTGTACCTCTGCCACGTTCCCTCCAGTTCATCATCCACCTTTGTCGAAGTGGTCTAGAGTAGGTGAGAGTTCAAATGAAGTGTTTGGTCTTAACCGAATCCTAGAGGGCTTCTCAGGCTACAGCAGCGATGGTAGAGACAGTCATAAGTCTCAGAAAGGCAGCAATTGCCATCCTCCCAAATCAGCGATGTCTTCTTCATGTCTCTGATCATGTCTGGGTTGTCTTTCTGTCCCCCTTGCCACATCATTTGTTGTCCTCTCCGTCTTCCCGGGCTGCGCCCGATGAAGAGACCTTCATTTGCATTCTCTTCCACCTAAGAAGATATAAGCAAATAGCCCCGCCCTATGGGCTGTTCGAACCTAGGGAAAGAATTATTGTTAAGGGAATTCTGAAGGGTCTCCTTCTGTCCCTTGCTCTTCCCCTTTCTCCACAGGCGGTTGCACCCTCCTAAGGGAAATTCACCTTTTTGACCCATCACCTGAAAAAAATGTAAGCTTACCCTGGCTTTAGAGACTAGTCACTATGTTAGTCTGGGTAGGCTAGAGAAACAAATCCAGGGAGACTCATGTGAATATACAAAGGAGCAGTTGAATATTGAGAAAACATCCCAGCCCAGTCCAGATCAAGTCTATCCGATATTAGTCCATATGTCCGATACCAATCTATAAAGTCCTCTTCAAACTCACACAACACATGCAATGATGCTAAATGCAGGAAGATCACAGGCCAGTGGGTGGGAAGTCTTGTGGATCCAGTGGCGTTGTGAGCATTTCAGGGCTGGCAGGGGTCTCCACGTGACTTCTCTGGCTCCAGAGGTCTGGTTCCATCCATCAGCCTCTCTCCATGTGTCTTCTCCACAGGGATATCTCATAAGAAGTGAGCCTGTGTCCCTCCTCCAACAAGCTATTTATCTCCTCAGCACCTCCAAATGAGGCAATCAAGCTACTACTTGATTGACAGGCTAGACTCCACCCCTTTGCTCTGAATCCTCAGATTGACACCAGATTATGTAACGACCACAGTAACCCTGGCTCCCACATTTCGCTCTTGTTCTTCCACCATATTTTTGGCGGGGATTGGTATTTTATGTAAGGCTTGAAAATTTTTTCTCTGCACTAGTTATTTTAGAATCTTTTGGAAGAGAGAAAAAGGTAGAGTTAATAGAGCTAAATGAAGGTTGTCATGTATCGTCTCCCCTTTCATCTCCCCTGTCTTAGTATTTGAGATTTCAGGGTGTAATGTGCTTGTTCAATTGTTGCAGGTTCACATAAATGACAACCACTATGATGTCTTGAAATTTAGAAGAGTCTTTTATTCAGTTATAACCAGACTGTGAGAATCTAAAAGCGATTCTTTAGATTGCAGCCCTGAGTGGAGATAAAAGCCAGCGTATATAGGCAAAAACCCATTTACCAGGAACTTTCCTATAGAGCAAGCAGGTATGACAAAATCAGAAAACAAATTTAATGTGATCATTCTTTGGAGTGAATGAGCATGTCAAGGTACAGGATTGATTATAACATCGAAAAGAAACAGTATTAAAGATTAACAAAATTAACTACAACATTCGGGTTACAACATCAAAAGGAACAATATTGAAAAATAACAGGATTGGGGGAGTGCAGCGGAACAGCAAGGGAATGGAGCGGCAAGGTCCCTAGGGAATGCCGAAGGTGGACTTTGGGGCCAGGGTGTGGTGCCCAACAGACTGGACTAGAAAACACTCCTAAAGGCCAATAAACGATCCTTGAACTGGAAAAAACAAACAAACAAAAAAACAGGATTAATTGCAATGTCCTGATCTTGGAAACCTAAGCATACACTCTAAAGTCAATCACTGGCGAGACTTTCCGAGATGGGAGGGGGAAGGAGGCAGATCATTCAGCAGTCAACAAAGTGGCGTCACTTGGGTCCGTTTGCCTCAGAATGAGGGCCTGACCCTGGGGATTATAGAGGATGCCAGTTACGTGATGAATGTTTCAATCTGGACAAAACCTTTGAAATTGTTTGCTGGTGTAAGCAGGGCCGTTGTCCATTTTCAGGTTGGGTTGGAGTACCCATCACGTGGCAAAGCAGGACAATAAATGGCTAATGATGTGTTTTGTGGACTCGCCGGTCATGACTGATGCCCACAAAACTCCTGAGAATGTATCTAGGCATCCAAATGAGGGTACGAGAGTGACATCCATTTGATTCCCTTGTGGATTAACCGCACTGGGCCTCATACAGCACATGCAGTGACGCTGAATGCAGGAAGATCACAGGCCAGTGGGTGGAAAGTCTTGTGGATCCAGTGGCGGTGGAAGCATTGTGAGGTTTGCTGACAGTGAATGCATTCTTTGACGATCTGTCTGGTCTGCACCCAGGTCAGATGATATCTACGTCTTAGGCTAGCTGCACTGTTGTATAATTTGTTGTTGTTGTTGTTATTGTATAATTTTTAATGTTCTGCCCTTGGGAGGCCAAGAGGAGGTAGTGTCCTTTGAGTTAACTTATCTGCATTTGCATTTCCCCTAGAAATTGGCCCTGTCCCAGTGGATGTGTCTGATAAAGAGTGGGTGGAGTTGGGATCTTACTTAAGTCCTGGAGTTCAGATCTTACACCTTACAGGTGATGAACAATTTAGCAATGTCAGATTTCAGGTCGAATTTCAGCTTTGCTGTCTCAAGGAAGGAGCACACCTGTACCTTGTAAGCTGAATCACTGATTCTATTTACAGGTTGCTTTACCTTTTTGAGAACAATAGAATGAGGGCGAATATTTCTGTCTTTTGTGCAGAGGTATAACAAGTTTGGGAGGTCTGAGAAGAGGAACCCCAATAGGCTGCCATTACTGGAACCATCTGTCGAGTGACTCGGGGCCCCCTCAAGCGGCTTGGAGGAGAAGACTTTGTTAATCCGTGAAGTCAGCTGTAGGAGCGCCCAGATCTTCCCCGGAGGTGCATGCAAATCTCTGTTCCCATAAAATTCAGCTGGCGCTATTTGAAAATCTGTAGACAATTCCAAAATATGATCGATGGACCCTACCCACATGGTTGCTGGCGCCAATGCTGACCTTTGGTCATCAGCTGACCTATTTGCTCCCAACAAGACCACATGACCTTGGGGTGTGTATTGCCCAGACATAGCCATTCTAGGGGCTGATCTTCTTGTGCTCATGTAGCAATGGGGGGGGGGGGGTGATGGATGTGTGAAAGACTACTGGGTGAATGCTTTCAGCTGGATTAACTAGATAAATCTTTCCCTGGCTGATGTGTTCCTCTACAAACTAATTCTAAGAAAGCCTCAGGGGTGAGCTCTATAGGACAGTTTAGCTGGGGCACCTTTTTTTTTTTTAAATCATTTTATTGGGGACTCTTACAGTTCTTATCACAATCCATCCATCCATTGTGTCAAGCACATTTGTACACATGTTGCCATCCTCATTCTCAAAACATTTTCTTCCTACTTGAGCTCTTGCTATCAGCTCATTTCCCCACCCCTCTGCCTTCCCTCCCTCATGAACCCTTGATATATTTTTTTTCATGTCTTACATCGACCTTCACCCACTTTTCCGTTATCTGTCACCCTGGGAGGGGGTTATATATTGATCGTTGTAACCAGTTCCCCTTTTCTCCCCCCACCTTCCCTATGCCCTTTTAAGGCATCAAACAGGAGTTGGGGTTCTTGCATGGGGATCCCTAACAAAGGCCAAACCCAATTTATGTCCCCCAGTAGCTTTTGAAAATCACTTAATGTCTTTAGATGGTCTTTTCTAATCTCAAGATTCTGTGGTCTGTCTGACAGTAGTCCAATCCACCACTGTCCCTAAGTATGTATAAGGGAGGGTTGTCTGGATCTTGTCCAGAGCAATTACTAATCCTGCCTGAGAAATGGTTTCTTTGGCGTGAACATAAACTTGTTGTAGCATTTCGTTGTTAGATGATGCTATTAAGATATCATCCATGTTAGCAGATGATGTGTGCACACACACACAAAAATGCTCCCTGACTGATTCTAGAAATCTGCCTATAAAAAACTGGCACATTGTGGTGCGATTCACCATGCCCTGAGCCAAAGTTTTTGTTTGAAAACTTTTGGTTGGGGCCCTATTGTTTAACTCGGGACCATGAAAGCTAATTTATCACAGTCCACGGGACTTAAGGGGATAGTGTAAAGCAATCCTGTAGGTCTAAGACTATAAGAGATCAATTTTGGGGAGGTGGGGCGGGGGTTGAATCATAGTAGGCAAGGGAAGGCCGGGTTGGAGAGTCCCCATAGGCTGTATAATCGAATTAACGACTCAAATCTATGAGCATATGCCTTTTACCAGATTTCTTCGTAATTACTGTGTTAATCTGGGTATACTAGTGAAACAATTCCAGAGACACTGAAAGAGCGTTATATCAAAGAGTAATTGTGTATTAAGAAAACATCCCAGCCCGGTCCAGGTCAAGTCCATAAATCTGATATTAGCCCATATGTCCAATACAAGTCTATAAATTCCTCTTGAGACTCACACAACACATGCCATGATGCCAGATGCAGGAAAATCACAGGCCAGTGGGTGGAAAGTCTTGTGGATCCAGTGGCAGTGGAAGCATCTCAGCACTGGCAGGGGTCTTCAAATTGCACCTGTAGCTCCAGGGCTCTGGCTGCCGTCAGCATAGCTCCATCTGGCTTGTCCACAGGAAGGTGAAGCAGAGAGAGTGTGTGTGTCCTGCCTCCAGGAAAGAAGAGAGGTAATCTCCCAGAATCTTCATGAGAAGGCCATGCCCACAGAGAGGCATCATTGGCTATGACCTGATTGACAAGCTACACTCCACCCCTTTGCTCAAATTGACAGGAGATTTCGGAACTGCCACAATTACATACACAGGTGAATTCCATGGACGTAGAGTCTCCTCTATACGATCTTCTCTTAGCAGCTCCTGAACTAATTCATGCAAAGCCTGCAATTGTTCTTTATTAAGGGACCACTGTTCTATCCATATTGGGTCATTTGACTTTCAAGATAGTTTGATGGGTGCAAGCTCTATGACAGCATCCTCCCTCCCACCACCTAAAAATGAAAACATCCTAGGCCAGTGGTTGTCAACCTTCCTAATGCCATGACCCTTTAATACAGTCCCTCCCCCTACCAGGAAATTATTTTCATTGCTACTTCATAACTAATTTTGCTACTGTTATGAATTGGGCAACCCCATAGAGGGGTCATGACCCACAGGTTGAGAACCGCTGTCCTAGGTCATGGTGGTCATTTAGGGGAGTGACCTCGATTGGGGAAGGATCTTGTTCATTTGCTCTGAGGTCATTTCCTTTATAGCGCATATTCCTCAGTATGTTCCACGCTTAGACTTCTGTGGAAGATAGAAGGATGAGGGCAATGAATGTACAAATGTGCTTTACACAATTGATGTAAGGATGGATTGTGATGAGAGTTGTATAAACTCCTAATAAAATGATTTGAAAAAAAATAATTCTGTGGAAGAATATACAATTTAGTTCCCCGATGCTGCAATAAATCCCTACCCCATAAATTAATTGGGCTAAGTCTCACTACAGGCTGAATTAAACCAGACTGCCCTTCAAGCTGTATACACTGTCAGATCTTTCTGCTCTGCCATCCTTTCTCTTTACCAACCTCCCCTCCCCCCTCCATGTGGAAATCAGGAGCAAGCAGCAGTCAAGCCTTCACATCAGCTCCTGAATCTAAAAGCCCTGGAAACCTTGTCCCGTTGATTATTAATCCAATAAATTCTTGTTGGTCCCTCATAGCTTTCCAAAATTAGTCCATGTCCTAAACGCAGGGCTCACCCTTTAGGCACTTTTTCTTGAGCAGTGTTTGTTTTGTCAATAGGGATAGAAGGAAGTAAAGGTAACTGGCCTAGGCGATATCCCTGTTTTACAACTCAGATTTGATTTCAGCTCTGAGTTCTCCTTCATAATCTTGATGAATAATTCCAGTAACACCTTGAGAATGGAGGCTAGATTTTCCCGGCATCAGATACACTGTCACTTCCGGTAGGAGTCCCCAGGAACCGGTCTTAATAGTTGCTGGGGTTTCCCCTGAGACCAGCTGAACTTCTTGGCTGGTTACAGCTACTGCCACGTTCCTGCTGGTGGAGGACCTGAGTGAGGAGACGGACTGATAAGGTTGTGTGTCTATGGGCTCTGTTGGGTGGGGCTCAAAGCACACTCTATCCTCCATTTCCTTGCTGGGTAGCATTTCACTAACAGAAACCCGCTCACCCAGTGGTTCCCTTTTTTACAGTTGGGGGGCAGAGTCCAGGTTCTTGATAGCTTGAGAGCCTTGGGCCATTACCAGCTGTTGAGTTCAATGCGGGGTGTTCCAGCTTTCTCTCTGGAAATGCCTGACCTTCCCAATTCCTCTGCAGATCTTAATTTAGTCTCAGAGGTGCCCTGTTCCTTGTAAGGGCATATAGCCTCTTGGCAATCGTGGCTGGCATGATCATAAGCTAAAGTGCGCAGCAGAGTTTCAGCTGCTGCTTCTTCATGAGCAACATTTGGACAGACTGCTTCCTGCAGATGAGATATGAATTCTACATAGGGCTCATCATCCCACTGCCGTATTGCAGTGTACATGGGCCACTTTTCTCCAGACAGCACTCTCTTTTCCCAGACTCGCAAACAAATATCACATATCTGTGAAAGCCCTTGCTCAGTAATTCACAATTGGGCTTCGGTGGTAAATAAACATCCCTCCCCGGGTGTGGGGTGAGGGTGGGAGAGGCAGGGGGAAGAGAAGGGGGTGGGGGAGCAGTTAGCATCCTTACCTGCCCAGGGGAGCATTGTCTCCCAGTGAAGTGAGAGTGTGGGAGCAGAGTGGATATAGGGAGCCAAGGTGAAGTCCGCAGGGCAATGGGGGCTGGAAGAGTACCCCCTACCCCCACCCCATCCCCCTGGTGCCCAGAGGAAGACAGAGATGCAGCTGGCAAATTTGGGCCAGTGCCTACAGAAATAGCAGCCGACCAAGTAGGACTGGGGGAGAGATCTGAGTGTGTTCAATCCAAAAAATTGGGGGGAATGTTAGTATCGTCGAGCTGTTTTGTTAGGTAGCTTAGCCTAGGGAAGTGGGAAGTCCATTTACGCATGCCCAGGAGAGCCAGCAAAGGACAAAAGCTGGATTTTCCCATGGGTGGGCCCAGATGGGCGTTACACCTGGAGCAGCCCACCTGGGCCGGGTGATTGCAATTCAGCCAATGGGATCGACCTGGGGTCGTTCACCACACCACCACCACCACCACCCCCCCCCCGGGAACCCTTAAAAGGCAGGGACCTGAAGGGAGAGGGGCTCTTGGGCTTTTGGGCGCTTGGTATCTTGGTCTTGTCTTGCTTGGGCGGTCTGGTCGTCTTCGTGGGAGGGGAGAGATCCTTGCGTGTCCCGGAGCAGTCTCTGCCAGGCCGCATGGTCAAAGGAATCCTATGGGTGCCGCGTAAAACCTGATGCTTCTTTGAACTTTCATTAAATTCACTTGGATCACGAGCCCGGCTTGGGCGTGAAATCTTTCTCGCGTGGAGCTAAGGACCGAGGCTGAGATTTAGGCCGGAGAGAGAAACCTAACAGTTTCTCAGCACCGGGGCCTTACTCTTCTGTGGCTCCACGGTTAGGGTGGAGGAAACCCCAGTTGCCCAGATTTCATACAATTGGGCTCTGACCTTTTGCTCCAGGCCAGGCCCTCGGCCCTGTTTCATTTAAAGAACTCAGGCAGCCCCCCGCCTGCCCTTGGTGCCCTTGGCAAAGACCCTGACTTCTCTGGGTCTTCTCCCCTCTGTAGAGACCAGGTATGCTGCCAGCCAGTCGAATGACACCTCAGGGATCTTCCATGCCCCCCCCCCGCCCCCATGTTATAGGGGTGTGGAAGTTACAAAATCTATCAACTTGAACAAAGGGGCGGAGTCTAGCCCGTCAATCAGGACATAGCTCATGAGGCCTCTGTGTGGGCATGGTCTTCTCCTGGGGGTTCTGGAAACTTTTTTCGTCCCTGGAGGTGAGACACACTCTCTGTTTGACATTCCTGCTGACAAGCCACATGGAGCCATGCTGATGGAACCAGAGCCCTGGAGCTGGAGGAGCCACTTGGAGACCCACCCCAGTGCTGAGATGCTTCCACTACCACTGGATCCACAAGACTTTCCACCCACTGGCCTGTGACCTTCCTGCAATCGGCAGCATTGCATGCGCTGCATGAGTCTAAAGAGGAATTTACGGACTGGTATCGGACATATGGGCTAATATCAGACTTAATGGACTGGCCTAGAATGTTTTCTTAATATACAATTACTCTTTGATATGAAGCTCTTTCTTATCACAGATGAGTGTCTCTAGTCAACCCAGATGAGCACAGAGGGGAATCCTTCAGTCCAACGTGACCTGGCCCAGTCAGGGATGGACCAGTCCCGAAAGTGACCTACACCTCAGTAGATGCAGCAAGTCCAGCAACGGGAAGTCCAGAAATAGAACCACAATGCAAAGAAAAAGTGATGGCTGCCAAAATTCTACCTCAAAGGATTCGGAAATTGGTACCAGAGTCTCAGGCCTATATGGATCTCCTGGCTTCTGAAAGGAAGCTGGACCAGACTGTCATGAGGAAGCAGCTAGCTCTCCAGGAGTCCTTTGAAATGGCCCATTAAGCAAAAGCAATGAATTCTCAAGTCCAGCACTTTCAGTCTGGCTAAGTCATATGCCAAGGATGCCGAAGGGACGGTGGCATCCTGGGAGCTTCCAGTAGGAGAAAGATGGCTCCTGGAGGATTCTGCCTTGTCCAAATATGCTGCTGCCTAACAAAAGACAAAGTTCTCTTCCCTTTTTAAGTCTCTGGTGACTGAGCTGGACAAAGACCTGGACGGGCCAGACAGCCATCTGGTGGAATGACACAGGACTGCCACCACCCGGGAGACCAATGGCTTCCAGGTGAAGCGGCCTGGAGATGTGAGCGTGTGCTGTGCTTATTCTGCTGATGCTGGATTACCAGCCTCCCCACAGTGTCAACCAGACTCTCGGCTGGCTCGGCTCCTGGGCATCCACACGCAGACCCGTCCAGTGATTATTCAGGCCCTGCGGTTGTCTATTGAGACACACAAGCTCCAGCACCCTCATGAGCGGGACTTTGTCCTTGGTGACAAGTACCTCCAGCAGACGTTTGCGTCTCAGCGTATGAAGTTTTCAGACATCCCCCAGCGGCTGTAAGCCACCAGAACCCATCATCATGAATCACGTCATCAGTGTGGACCCTAATGATCAGAAAGAGGCAGCTCGTCCCGACGTGGAAGTGAAGGATACCTTGAAGATGCCAACAAATTCCTTCCTACTGTCGACTGCCAGCCAGCTAGAGATTACCACTCTAGGAAACAAGATCCACGAGACCATCAACCTGCTGAAGACCCAGCGGGAGTTCATGCTGAGCTTTCCCGAGAGCCTCAGGGTCTCATTAACAATGCCTCTGGTTCCAGGGCCAGGACCTCAAGATCGTGACCGATGTGGTAGGTAACCCAGAGGGGAAGGGCTGAGCTGAGTTCTACTTCCAACCCTGGCCTTAGGAGGCCAGGTCCTGCGACTTCTCCTCCGAGGTGCGACAGGAACTAGAGCAAGCCCTGGGGATCCATGAGACACTGGGCTCCCCCCAGCCCTGATTTGGCTGCATCGATTCTGCATCTGGGCAGGTGCTGCCTGCCTCATCGTGTTCAGTGTCTGGGGTGTTGTACCTTGGTTCTTGCTTTGCAACGCGGAAAGAATTCACGTGGCAGAAGCTCTTTTGTAAATCCAAGTGACTTTTATGAGCGAAAGGAACGTTTCGGGGATGAAAGTCTCAAAAAGTACACGCTACTTCTGGAAAGCTAATAAGGTGCATGGGGACCAGGCAGGAGCTCACCACTGCAGATGGCCATTTCAGGGGAGCATGGAAAACTACATGGAAGGGTTGACCAGAACAGAAGCATAGAGCTGTATGCGGAGCCACGAGCAGGAAATCCCAAGAGACTGGGCATGCAGGGGGAATCTCACCCTCTGCTGGCAGAGCGCACCAGAGCAAGAGAGTGGGGAGGGGCCCTCAGCCTGCTTTTATGCCCTCCCAGCCCCAAAGGTTGGGGAGGCATGGTTGAGGGTATTAGCCAACCATATTGGCTAAGTTTAGGTACACCTGTGTGATGCCACATTGCTGGTGCCTAAGGTGAGTGTGCCAAAGTTGGCTTGGGTCTGAGCATATTCCGTTCTGGATTTTCGCACCGGTGTCTCATCAGTGTGTCTGATTTCTTTGCGACCTCTTTACTGTGGCATGGACAGGTCAGTTTCGTTTAGCTCAGGCTGTGTCCCTAATCCAGCGACCTTTCGTTAGCACCTACCTTGGTCTTGGCTGGGGCCAAGGGATGCTGTTGGTTCAAAGCCACCACCAGTATAAAGAGGGTCTCACATTTCTGTCTTATGAGACACCTGTGGACCTCTTCTCCCACCCTAGCCCGTCCTACTCCCCAGTTTCCCTGTGACCTCCGAGTTTCCATAGGCCTCTGTCCGTCCTATAGGTTGTTGGGAGCCGATAGCCATTAAGACCCTGGCCTCAGACACGTAGCAGAAACTTGGCCGCTTTCTACCAGCAAGGCTTTGTTTCCTGCCCAACTTCGCCCCCACATTCCAAGCTACATGCTCAGTAGCATGGGCAGTTGCGATAACTGGTCTTGTTGCCATTAGTCAAAGTACTGAGCACCCATTGAACTGCAGATATACCATATTAGGAACATAGTGATAAGTTCACCCCGGTAAGCCTTGATTTGCATGCGGACGTCACCACGGACGTCTTTGAGTACTGTTGCGCACCCTTTGTACCTTATTGGGAACATGTGGCTGATTGGTTGTTGTACAGTGTGCGGTTGTTACACAGTGTGCTTCATTGGAATATGTGCCTCCCACTTCCTTCTCTGTTGTGAATACATACCCAGAGTTTTGGCAAAATAAACAGGCTTGATCAGCACTTGTCTTGCCCCATGTCTCTCTTTCTTTTTCTCATCCAGGTTCGTTGCCCCTCCGGGTCACCGTGTGAGGGTCTCGCTGGACGAGACCCTAACAATAGGTAGCGTTAGAGAGACTCTGTAGTGGTACTCAGGGCTCTGAGGGGACAGTCCCATGACCAAGTGGTCTTCAAGGGGAACAACCACACTTACCCGGTCCTTCAGAGACCTCAGGCCTCAGGACACCCCGTAAATTAATAGATCTTGGTCCTCCTGGTAACCGAGCCCAGTTTCCTTCACCCTTCATCCACCCCACCCTCTAGCACTAAAGGAAGCCAGGTTCTTGGGCTGAGCTGAGCCTGGTCTGTCCCTGCCTTGGAGGGCCACCACCTTAGGGCCCCTCTTCCTCATCTGAGGGGTCCACAGTAGTTGAGCTTGTCCCCACCCAGCATATTCCCTGTAGCTGCCTGTTATAGGAGCCCCGCCTGTTTTCCCTCACCTGGCCAGGGGGGATTTGGCCTTTCCCGGGCAGAGCCCCCAAAGACCTCACCTGGAGGATTGTTGGTGCTAGAAAAGACTGCTCCTACTGTTGTCTTAGACTGACTCTTCCACTGCAGCCTGCTTCCCCTCCTCCCCCGGGCCCTTAAAGGAGAAACAGGCCTAAAATCAAATGGGTACAAACCCTGGACCACCTGTCTTCCTGCCCTTCCTTTCTGCTCAGTTGATGCCACTGGCGGCTTCTAGGGCACTGAGGCGTCCAAGCCCCCAGGGGTTGGAAACGGCTCTGAGTTGGGTCTGTGACTCCCCTCCTCTGCCCCCCAAGCTCGGAACGCCTTTGACCTCAAAGCTTCAAACCCCTCAGGCAGCAGCAGGACCTGGCAACGTTGGCCTCTTGGAGCTGAGATGGTTTTGCCTCTTTCCAGGAGAGCCTCAGAGTCTTCCGGGCTGTATCACCCCCCAAGTTAGTTTGGGGGGGGGGGCACAAAACCAGGGAGAGAGTTATGTGGACAAACTCTTAGCACTCATATGTTAAGGAGTCTGGGAGGCCAGGGCTCCCATGGAGGGAACCTTAATGTTTATGGGTTGGAGATGCATCCCACTCACATTCTCCTAAGTAAAAGTCATTCCCTTCAATGCCCCCGCCCCATAATCATGCCAAATTTAAGGTGCTGTTTTCAAACACATGGTCCTTCACTGTACACTTGAAGGTCAACTGCTTGAAGGCTATCTGTCAGAAGGTCGTCTGCCATCCAGAGCAATCAGACCCTATTATCTGCCCTCCCCTAAGTAGGGCCAACTCCCTTCTGATAAGGACCATAGATTTTTTTTCCCCCTCTGGAGAAGAGCTCAAAGACACGTGAGGTCAAGCCAGCTCAGAGATGACCAAGGTTAGGCCACCATCTTGACTCCAGAGCCCACTCATCTTGTTATGTATGTACCTTCCTGTTAACATGTATGCCCTTAGCATGTCCACCTCCTGTTATATGTGTGCCTCTTGTGCAACCCCTTCCTGTTATCTATGTGCTTACTTTGGCTTGCTTGCCTGAGATTATGTAAATTTGTGAGACTACATTACCTCTCTCTCTCTCTCTCTCTCTCTCTCTTCCCCACCCCCAGGACCTGGGTCCTGGTGAAAGTGAGTCCTTGCATGTTTTATCTTGTCTGATAATTCTCTTTAATTTACTCTTCAATCGCACAACCACCCCCGTGGACCCATTGGGTTGTGGAGGCTGGTCTCCCACAGTTAGCATACCCCCAGGTTTTCAGACACATACACAGCAGGGTGGGAGACTACAGGCATAGGGGGGATTCTATCCCACTCAGGCTCTGAACCCCCAGAACTGACAGCCCTGCTTCCCATACCCTCCTCAGGCTCCTTGGAGCACATACCCATGTCCCTTGGCCCTGTCTGTTCCCCACCGTGGACAGGACAATCTCCCCAGCCCCCACCTCAGAGGCTCTTCCCACAGTGGCACTGGACAACTGTCATCAGGCAGCTGAGCCCTCGCCCAGCTGCTGGCGGGAACCTCAAGAAGGAAGCTCAGCACCCCTATGGTGTTGAAGATCATTGTTTTTACTAACTGAATGATTATGTTTTTGTTCTTCCATGAACCAAATTTTTTTTTCTACAGTCCCTTTATTGATGTCACCCAGCTTTAATAAAAGAATCTTCTGGGGGAAGAAAGAAATATTCGTTCCCTAATAACTGATGTATCCCTATAGGGCAGCACACCAATGGAGAAAGGCAGGCTTTTGTTAGCAATTTCCCATGGGTAGGCAGGAAACATTCAGCCTGCACCATGAGCCTAGTCATACCAATTACAAAATGGGACTCTACTCCATCGTTTTTAACGGCTTCTTTCATCTTTTTTAATATCCTGAAAGGGAAAGCATTATGGGTATGGATATTCTCCCATTCTCTGTATGCTTTATAAAAAAATGGCAGCAACTGTTAGGCAGCTTAGCCTAGGGAATTGGGAAGTCCATTTACGCATGCCCAGGAGAGCCAGCAAAGGACAAAGCTGGATTTTCCCACCGGTGGGCCCGGAGGGGTGTTACACCTGGAGCAGCCCACCTGGGCCGGGTGATTGCAATTCAGCCAATGGGAGCGACCTGGGGTCGTTCACCACGCCTCCCCGGGAACCCTTGAAAAGGCAGGGACGGGAAGGGAGAGGGATCTTGTCTGGTTGTCTTTGTGGAAGGAGAGAGATCCTTGCGTGACCTGGGGCAGTCTCTGACAGGCCGCGTGGTCAAAGGAATCCTATGGGTGCCTTGTAAAACCTGAAGCTTCTTTTAACTCTCATTAAATTCACTTGGATCACGAACCCTCCCGCGCGGAGCCAAGGACCGAGGCGGAAATCTAGTCCCGGAGAGAGAGACCTTACACAACCTTTCCCAGGCCCCCAGATCTCAGGCTCCTTTTTCAGGGAACCACAGGTTGTACTTTGTCCTCTGATATTGCTACACCCTGTTGCTTCACAAAGGCGTGAGCAGAACACGGTAACTTCCAGACGCAGACTTCCTCTTACTTTGCCCCATAACCCTGTTAGATGTTTCTTAACCCCCCAACTGAATTCTCACCTTCAAAATAACTCCCCAGCTCTCACCTCTCCTCAGCAGGGTCGCAAAGCCATGGCGGGGGGATTCTGTCCACCTCCTCTCAACAGGCTTCTTTCCTTGAAGTCCCTGTTCGCACGTGTCCCCGATGTCTGGGGACAGGGGCTCCCAGCACTCGTATGGGTGCTCAGGAGCAGCTCTGCCATTGTGGAAAACAAGACGGACAGACAGCGGGACACAGGGGGTCCTTGTCCCTGTGTCAGGACCAAGAGAGAAAATGTGTTTCCCAGTGGGTACACACTATGGGGCTTACAGATCTCTCAAAGGGCATGCACGTCATACAGTGAACATACTACATGGTCAGCGGGCCAGATCAGAAGCGGGTAGCATAGTAAACCCGGCAATGAGGCGAGCTGAGCTAGCAACAGTTGACCTCAAAGGCCCCTGATCCCTCCCCAGGGGGAGCAATCTCTGATCAGTATCAGCAATGTCAAAACAGTGCTTGCAACCATATCAGCAGTGGGTTGGCTATAAAACCTGATGGTTCCCTATCTAGCTACAGATAACCATTGGGCCACAGTGCAGTTGCCAGATAGGGAGGATTCAGCCTTTGTGGTAGGGCCTTTACAACTGTGCCTGCGCCTTTACAACTGCACCTTAATAGAGGCCTATTTCAGGGGGCACATTTTTGGCCTGGAGGATGTGTCTTTGAAAACATTTCTTTCTCAGAACAGTGGAGCTCCTGCTCAAAATAGGGCTGAGTTTTCCATGCCCGTGGTTGGGAGTAGAGAAATAAGGCCAAATGCACTCTGCCAAGTGCTCAGTTTCTCACACCATGGAGTTGACTCTGACCAGGGCAGTCCCAGGTGTGAGCAGTAGGACTGTGCGCTATTGAGTTTTCAAGGTTGTAACCTTATGAAGGTAAAGCCTCAGGCCCTCCCCGTCTTTGCGCACCTTTGGGGGTAGGGGCAGGGCCATGTGTTCCTACTGAAAGGCTGGAGATGGAGGCATGGAACAGAGAGAGAATTTAGCCAGGAATGTGAAGTTGAGAAAGACTTTATTGAAGCAGGGAAAGAACTCCCCTGAGGGAAGGGAGGGCAGAGAAAGGGACGGGGTGCTTCTTGAGCCCTCGGATGGACGTTTGGGTTCTGGGACCGAAGGAGTTAGGTCAGGGAAATTGCACCTGATCCTGGGGCGGTGGGACATATATATGGTATGAGCTTAAAAACATATGAGCCGGTAAGGGGAAGGGGGGAGGGTCTTTGTGCTGTGGTTGCAAGTCTCAGGCCAGTTGATGTCCTGTCAGTAAATCATGTTGTTCCTAGGGAACAATGCTAGGGAGAGGGAACCTGTGTTCTGTCCGGGGAGGTAAACTCTGTGAAACACTGAAGGCGAGTGCTTTGAAGTTCAAGTGTTTTGGAATTCAACCAGGTCATTTGTCTTCGAGAAGCTGGTACAAGGGGCTGCCTTGGTCCAGACCGCCCAAATACATACCACCAATCATTCCATTAGTAGGCCACACTCTACCATTTCCACCACCCAGGGATCTATGCAATAGTGTATTATTCAGAGATTTAAAAGAACGGAGCTGTTGTGACCCAACTTAACAGCAGGTAGCCGAACTCACATCATGTTTTCCCTTCCGGGAGGTAGCCCAGTTTACAGCATGTTTTCACTGCCCTCCACCTCACTCTCGTGGGGGTTTCTGTAATTATCTGTAATCACTTGGAGGCAAACAAGTTGAACCCAGATGTCTTCTGGAAAACTCTCCTTCTAAGTCTGAGAATCTTCTATTTGCCCCACTGGGTTGTTGGTGGTCAGAAAGCTAATTCTTATTATCTGGTTAGTCAACAGAGACACTCCGAAATTATCCTAAAGATCTGAGGCACTTCATTGTCCCATCTGCTTGCTAATCGTCAAACAATTGCATCTCATGATTATCCCGAAACCTAAATTAATGTAAAAATACCTGATGTTTGGGCTGGGTCCAAACCATGCAGCCACTTCCTCCAGCTCTCCCGGAAGATAGCCTGCTGGACTGTGCAGCCCCTTCCCCGACCACCTGTCAAGGCCACAGCTGGACTGTGCAGTCCCTGCCTCCAGCATTCCAAGGAGCTTATCTCTATGAGCCTGGTCTGTACAGCCCCTTCCCTCAGTGTCCCGGGACGATTTACTCACAGACCACATCATGACTCCGGCCCTGCAGCGCAGCACCAGAAGGCCAAGTACATGCATCCTTGGCTCAAGCCCTACATATGTCCCACTGCCTCACTGCCAGGCGTGATTTCCCTGACCTAACTCATTGGGTCGCAGAACCCGCCCGGGGGATCAAGATGCCCCCGTCCTTCTCTGCTCTCCCTTCCTTCCCAGGAGTTCTTTCCCTGCCTCAATAAAATCTTTCTCAACTCCTGGCTAAATTCTATCTCTGGCTAAATTCTATCTCTATTCCGCGCCTCCATCTCCAACCTCTCACCCCCACCCCAAGATGAGAATTCTAAAGTAAGAAAATATGTAATCTCTATGAATTCTATGATAAGGAACCCTGGTGGTGTAGTGGGTTGCAGCTAACCCGCCAACTACTCCCTGGGAAAAGATAAGCTGTGGCACTCATTAAGATTTCAGACACTCAGAAAACCAAAGAGCTGCTCTTCTGTGTCCTACAGGGTCACTGTGGATGGGAATCAGTGTGAACGGGCAGTGAGTTTGGGTGTGTAGTCTGAATTCAGGTCGGACTGCATCAAGATAGCCTGTGTTACTGTTGGACTTCCTGCTGGCTATTAAGCTTCTTCCCCCCCCCCTCCCTAGCTCAATGAGTGAATCTACGTCTGAATTTATTGCAGGGCACAAACCCTTATTGGAGGTAATACTATCAAGCGACACAAAGACCAGGAGAAACCTTAAATGCATATGGTGAACTGAAAGAGGTCGTGTGGAAAATCAAACTGTTGTCCGGGAATCAATACTGACTCATGCTGTGTAGAACGGGGCTCCGTGGAATTTTCAATGGCTGAGTTTCCCGAAGTAGATTGTCTGGCCTTTCTTCCGCGGCAACTCTGTGCAGCTCTGAACTGCCTACCAACCTTTAGGTCAGCAACTGAATGCGTATCCATCTGCAGCTGTGTATACACCCTGCATGATTTCAACTATTCAACATTCTGGAGAAGGCAAAACCAGAGACAAACTGAAAGATCGGTGGATGCCAAAGGTTCCAGGGGGAAAGAGGGAGGGAGAGGCGAACAGGTGAAGCCTGGGTCACGTTTAGGGCAATTAAACTATTCTTTAAGACACTGTAATGGTGGCTACAAGACATGGTGGGTAGTGACATATGTCAAAATCTACACGTCTATACAGTATGCACAAAGAGTGAGCCCTAATGTAAACTAATGATTTTCGTTAATAGTGTGTCTGTATTGTTTCATCAATTATAACAAATACACAACACTAATGCAAAATGGGAGCCCTGATAGACTGGAACCCTCCCGAAGGGGAGGAGACATCTAATCCCATAAAGATTTATAATCCCGGTGCTGGGAGAGTGTAGGGTGAGTGGGTTGGAAAGGGGGAACTGATTACAGGGATCCACATGTGACCTCCTCCCTGGGAGAGGGACGGCAGAGAAGGGGGGGAAGGGAGACTCCGGATAGAGCAAGATATGACAAAATAACGATGTATAAATTACCAAGGGCACATGAGGGAGGGGGAAAAAGGAGGGAGGGGGGGAAAAAAAGAGGACCTGATGCAAGGGGCTTAAGTGGAGAGCAAACGCCTTGAGAATGATTGGGGCAGGGAATGTATGGATGTGCTTTATACAATTGATGTATGTATATGTATGGACTGTGATAAGAGTTGTATGAGCCCCTAATAAAACGTTTTAAAAAAAAAGATTTATAATCTTAGAAACTCCTATCAGGTCCTATAGGGTCGCTATGAGTTAGCATCGACAGGATGGCCGTGAGTAACAGGAGAAACTGTGTGTAGGAGGAAGAGAGGATTCATGGAAGCTCTGAGAACTTCTGTTCAATTTCTCTGTAAATATAAAACGGTCCTAAAAATTAAAGTCTTTCTAAACCACACATACTCTTAGGGGAAAAAAGAATGATTCTCAGGTTTCGGGCCTCAACATGAATGGACAAAGAGTGGGCCAATGTCCAAGGGTGGTGGAGGCTGAGGATGAAGCGAGGAAGGCTGAGTCTCATCCCAAGACTTGTGTCCTTTTAGCTTAGGTTCTCTTGGCCAGCTGGCCCCCTGGAAGGTCACTGGACAGGAAGTACGTATACAGACCTCAGCTGCCCCCTGGCGGTCCGACAGCGGGTGGCAGGCAACGGGCAGTGTAGGTGCTTGGCTCTTCTCCTCAATGCCTGAGGAGGGCTCACTCTGTCACCCACACTTCCCTCCTGGACCCTACAGTCCTAGGCTAAGCCAGCCCACACTGTTGAGACCAGGGGATTCCCCTCTAGTTAAAGGTTCCCATCTATGTAGTTTCTGTTGTAGGTGACATTGGATTGACAGGGACCCCGTGTGCATACAACACAGCAAAACCCTGCCGCATAATGCACCACCCTCACATCTATGCAGTGTTTGAGCCCCGTTGTTACACTTCCTGGGTCAACCCATCTCTTTGAGGGTCTCCCTAATTGTCACCTAACAGTTAAGGTTTTAAAGAGATTGTTCACCGCAGATGTGCCCAACATGGTACGTGGTTTGATTTTTTACTTCTGCTTTCATGGGTGTTGATTGTCAAAACACATCAAACAAAATCCTTGACAACTTGAATTTTTTTCCTCCATTTTTTAATGATGGTCTTTATTGATGTAGTGGCAAAGATTTTAATCTTTGATCTTCATCAGTGAAAGTGTTCCCAGTCTTCACTTGCAATACTCAAGATCGTGTCACTGACATCGTCACCCAGGACGATGTCTTTCTCCCATCCTGACGCTGTGTTGTCCTTCATCTGGTCCAGCGTCTTGGATCATTTGCCTAGCACATCGATTCAATAAGTATGGAGAAAGGATACAGCCCAGACACATACCTGTCCTGATTCTTGACCTTGCAGTATCCCGTTCTTTTGTTCACGTGACTGCTTCTTCATCTATGTGTAGGTTGCACACGAGCAGTGGGATTCCCATTCTTGGATGTGCTACCATCATCTGTTAAGATCCACACAGTTGAATGTCTTTGTGCCATCAATACAACACAGGAAAACGTTTTCCTGGTAGCCTCTGCTCTCAGCCAAGGTTCATCTGAAATCACCAATAATAATAATATCCCCCACTCCACGGACTGTTCTGAATCTGGCTTGAATTTCTAGTCGTTTACTTGCATGTGATA
This sequence comes from Tenrec ecaudatus, assembly GCF_050624435.1. Taxonomy (NCBI): domain Eukaryota; kingdom Metazoa; phylum Chordata; class Mammalia; order Afrosoricida; family Tenrecidae; genus Tenrec; species Tenrec ecaudatus. Next base: position 23,832,404 of record NC_134545.1, on the reverse strand, counting down.
TTATGAATGTGGTTTGAAATTTCCCACATTCTTTGGGGTCTTAGAATGGCCACAAATAGGGATCTCTTCTGTTGGTTGACCAGATAAGATGTCTTCCAATTTTCTTGGCATAGACAAATGAGTGCTTCCCATGTTGTATCAATTTGTTGAGAATTTTCAATAGGTGTCCCATCAATTCCTAGCTCTGTTTATCACTAATGCTTCCAGTGCAACGTCCTTCAATAGCAGGAGTTCTTGATCCTACTCTACTTCCTAAAGTTCTTTTTGATACAGTGATTCGGTGTTTTCCTTTCATCTTCTCTCAATACTTCCTGCATTGTTCAAGATTTTTCCCATTAAATCCTTCAATATTATAACTCAAGGCTTGATTTTTTTTCCCCTTCAACTTGATCAGCTTGAGAAATGCTGAGCACGGTCCTCTCTTTGGTTTCTTAACTAACTCCAGGTCTTCGCACATTTCGCTATAATACGTTCTCATCTGAAGCCACGCATTGAAATCTCTGTCCAATTCCTTTGCTTTCTCGTGCCTTTCTTTTGCTTTAGCTGTGTTTAAGAGCTGGGTTCGGAGTCTATTGTGACATGCATCTGGTCTCTTCTTTCTTTTTTTTTCTGTCTCAGAAGCTCTGGTGGCACTGCCGAGTAAGCTTGGCCTGGTAACCTCTAGGTCGTGGTTCAAACACACCTCCTGCTTTGCCAGAGAAAGAGGAAGCTATTTGCTCCCATGATGCACAGTCTCAGAATCCCTGCACAGGGCTGTTATGAGTTGAAATAGACTGGATGGCTATTTGGGCTTTGGCTTACTTTTTTCTTGTATGATGTGCTGGGATGTCATCTCAGAATTCCTCTGATCCTCAGTCATTTGAGTTTAATGCATTAAATCTTGTCTTCAGATAGGTTCTACATTCAGATGGGATCTACCAGCAGTCCTATTTTAGCTTTGGTGGACTTTTTCACTTCAATGTGCACACGAGCACGATGGTTCAGCAGCCGTGTTGTAAATGATGACACTGAGCTTCTCCATCATCTCTTTCCAGATGTCGTCCGTGTGTATTCCCTTTGGAGCAGTCCACAGGCATAGTTGCCATTTGTATTGTTGAAAAAGGTATTTGAAAAGAACGGCCATTTATCATGCAAACTTTAACATCATTTCTATCACCAAAGTTGTGTTTTCCAACTACCAATCCCTCCTCTTTGTTTCCAACTTTTACATTAAAATAAGCAACACATCTTTAAAAAAAATAATTTTATTGGGGGCTCCTACAACTCTTATCACAATCCATACATACATACATTGTGTCAAGGACATTTATACATTTGTTGCCATCATCATTCTCAAAATATTTGCTTTCTACTTGAGCCCTTGGTATCAGCTCCTCATTTTCCCCCTCCCTTCCTGCTCCCTCCTCCCTCATGAACCCTTGATAATTTAAAAATTATTATTATTTTCTCATACCTTACACTCTCCAACATCTCCCTTCACATACCCCAGGGAGGAGGTTATATGTAGAACCTTGCAATTGGCTGCCCCTTTCCACCCCATCTTCCCTCCACCCTCCCGGTATCACCACTCTCATCACTGATCCTGAAGGGATCATCTGTCCGGGATTCCCTGTGCTTCCAGTTCCTATCTGTACCAGTGTCCATCCTCTGGTCTAGCCAGGTTTGCAAGGTAGAATTGGGGTCATGATGGGGGGAGGAGGGTGAAGCATTTAGGAACTAGAGGAAAGTTCTATGTTTCATCATTACTACCCTGCACCCTGACTGGCTCATCTCCTCCCCCACGACCCTTCTGTAAGGGGATGTCCAGTTGCCTACAGATGGGTCTTGGGTCCCCAATCTGCACTCCCCCTCATTAACAATGACTTGATTTTTTGTTCTTTGATGCCTGATACCTGATCCTTTCAACACCTCATGATCACACAGGCTGGTGTGCTTCTTCCATGTGAACTTTGTTGCTTCTGAGCTAGATGGCTGCTTGTTTATCTTCAGGCCTTTAAGATCCCAGATGCTATATCTTTTGATAGCCGGGCACCATCAGCTTTCTTCACTACATTTGCTTATGCACCCATTTGTCTTCAGTGATTGTATTGGGAAGGTGAGCACACAATGATATGATTTTTTGTTCTTTGATGCCTGATAACTGATCCCTTCAGCACCTCGTGGTCATGCAGGCTGGTGTGCTTCTTCCATGTGGGCTTTATTGCTTCTGAGATAGATGGCCACTTGTTTATCCTCAAGTCTTTAAGACCTAGATGCTATATCTTTTAATAGCCGAGCATCATCAGCTTTCTTCACCACATTTGCTTATGCACCCGCTTTGTCTTCAGCAATCGTGTCGGGAAGGTGAGCATCACAGAATGCCAGTTTAATAGAACAAAGTGTTCTTGCCTTGAGGGAGTACTTGAGTGGAGGCTCAATGTCCATCTGCTATTTTAATACTTAATACTAAACCTTAATAGTAAACCTATAAATATATGCACGTAGATCTATTTCCCCTTCCTCCAGCAATGCATCTTGATGACATGCTTGATCCATTTAAGACTGCAGTATTTGGTGAAAATCTTCAGTTTCGTCATCTTTGATAGCAGTGGTTGGTGCATACATTTGAACAACAGCCATATTAACTGGTCCTTCTTGTAAGCCTGTGGATATTAGCAGTGGCGGCATTGTACTTCAGGATAGATCCCGAAATGTTATTTCTGACAATGAATACACCGCTTCTCTTCAATCCCTTGTATAATAGACCAGAAAGTGTTCTAATTCAAAACGGCCTAGACTAGTGCATTGCAGCCTAGGCGTCCTGGGGGCACCGTGGACAAGGCATTGGGCTTCTAACTGTTGGTGGTTCAAACTCACCATCCTTTTCATGGAGGTAAAATGAGGCTGTCTGCTCCTATAAAGATGTACCACCTCAGAAGTCCTATATAGCTTGATGAGGATCTGTAATCAGCTCAGTGGTGGTTGGTGGGCTTTTAATGCCAACCTTTATCCATTTCATCTTTGACAACTTCCAATGTTCTGATATTCGTACTTCTCATATTCCAGTCCTGATTATTGGTACGTGTTTGCAGTTGATTCTTTTCATTTTGAGTTATACAGCATCTACTCTGAAGAGACATCCCTTCCTCAGTCATATTCTCGGTGCCTTCTAATCTGAAGTGCTCATCTTTTGGTCCAGGTAATGTTTCAGCGACTAATTTTTTTTTCAGAGCTAGACTGACATGTCCTTCTTAGTCTGTCTTAGTTTTGAAGTTCCACTGAAACCTGCCCTCCATGGGTGGCCCTATTGGTATTTAATGTCCCAGTGACAGAGCTTCCAGCATGACAGCTCATGAAGGCTACCATAGTACAAAAATTTGCCAGCCAAGTCATGGCTGTAAAGCTTACGCTCTGACGTCCTAGAGGGGCAGTACTACTCTGTACTATCTGTCCCTATTGCGATCAATTGGATAGTGAGGTAATGACTTGTAGGCCATGTCTGACCTCCTCTAACTACACAAAGGAAAAGGTGAATCCAAATCTAGACAATTCCGATGAGTTCGAGGTACCAGCCATCCCTCTCATGGTTCTCCACTTCTCTGTTCAATCGTCCATTGCAAGGGCCACATAGAACTCAGAAACAATACTCATAACTATAGGGGTTTGCAAGGGAAGTTGCTAGGTTATAAGATAGTAAGAATACAGTTCTCCTGTCTGTAGCACTGTCAGGGGAAGCCAGCCCCTAACACACCATTCCGGGTCTGGTAGGCGCAATTGTACAGCGATAATAAGTAAAGATCATAGTAAAGTTATAGAGAACATGAGAGATAGAAGTGAAGTATTGAAATAAATGGAGTCAGACACGATTCATGGTAGCATGCTCACCTCTGCCCTGCTTGATGGTCCGCGTGGAGAGAGAGCGAGAGCTTTAATGCTAGCCCAGGCTTTTTATCTTCTCCGGGGACATGCAAGCCCCCTAATTACAGGTGAGGACATACGTCACAGGGAGGGGTTGTGCTATAGGTAATACAATAATGAGAGGGGGTGGTCTAGGGACACACATGCAATAGTAAGAGGAGGGATTGGGGGTATACATGTGATAAGATGGGCGGATAACTTAACTTTGGATGTCATAGAGTCAGTTTGGCCTGTTCCCTGACTCAACTGATAGAGATCATTATTGGTAGGGTGAGAACAAGCTTGGTCACAGGCCTCAAGGAGGAATAGTTTATTGTCCCCAGTAGCAGGGAGTGGGGCCCACTGCAGTCTGGCAACTGATCGCCCTCAGGGAGGATGCCTGTGAGCATCTGACCTCCCCCCACAAGTCCCCCTTTTATTTTATATATATAATTCAAAAGCCACATGGCTACATGGTTATTTTCTATACATTAAAAGCTGTCAAGGCAAAACTTCATGATCCAATTAATATAGCTCAAAATTCAGGCTTAATAGACACATTTAGAATCCAGGCGTGGAGGATAAAGTCCCCCTATGCCCATCTGCTATTGGAGGAAGGCGTGAGATTGGATACCACGGCAGGAAGAAATAGAGCCAAATAGGAATGTCTGCTTCCATAGGGAGAATGAATCAACCATGTGCTCACTTTGCAGCACAGCTTTAAGGGAGAAACTGTGGAAAACTTAGACAACCACAGGAACATGTGCCTGGACTATATCCCCAATTACCAGAGTGGTGGTCTTCCAGCCGTGGAATTCTAGTCTTCCAGATTCCCTCCGTTCAAGTCAGGGAATAAGTCCCAGTTTTATATCCCTACAGTGCTAGTGTCCCACATAGCCCTTCTTCTCAGCCATGCTAGCAGGCACATCTCTCTCTGATCCTCGGCCTCTTGGTCACATGGTTCATTGGCATCTGCTCTGCTTGATCAAATGTTACAAAGTCCCTTAGTGTTGGCAAATGTCCAAAGGGCATCCTACTTTGCAAACTAGCCTTCTGCCCAAGGGCAGTCTGCTTTCTCATTCTGTGGGCTAGGCAGCCCAGCGCCCTCTGATCGTCTCAGCACAGCTCCTCTGCTTTGTCTCCTGATCTCCGTGCTGCCCTCTGGTGCCTCTTCTGCCCTTGCCATGTCCAGTAGGAAGGCACATGTGCTTCACTGGTGGCCTTTATTGACGGTCCCTGCTTCTGCGATAGCTCACACTTACATCCAGCAGAATGACTAAAGTGACCAATCCCTGAGTTAGCATTCTCTACCCCTTCTTTTATTTGCATGCTCTTATTGACACAGTAGGACCCCTGGTAGAGTAATGGTTATGCATAGGGGCTACTAACTGCAACATCAGCAGTTCAAAATGACCAACCGCTTCTCAGGAGAAAGATGAGGTTTTCTCCTTCTGTAAATAGTTACAATTTCTGTCTGAGAGCAAGACTATCCACAACTGTGGACTTTGGTCAGAGGGGATTCATAGGAGGCTTAATCCGTGGGGGGACCCTGCTGCATTCACTATTTCTTGAGATCGTTTTTCATAAGAAGACCAGCACTGGTTCTCTACTGTTAAACTTTCAGGAATTTGACTATTACTTTCCAGATGAGACCAAGAGCATCGTTTCATTCCCAACAAAGGAAAAGTTTAGCTCTCTCCTTCAATGTACTTTATGGTTTAACAACTGGAACAAAGGGAAATATGATTTTTATCAAAGTTTATAGTTGTCTTTTCATAATGATGATGGTGGTGGAACTTTAACAAGGGGGTTGTAGCACAAGAAAGTATTTGAGGGGAGGAGCCCAGGTAGAACAGTGGTTAAATACTTGCCTGCTAATCAACAAGCGGACAGGTCAAAATCACAGCTGCTGCATGGGAGAAAGATGTAGCCATCAGCTTCCACAAAGAGCCCTGTCTTGGAAACACTGTGGGCAGCTCTATTCTGTCTCAGAGGGTCACAGTGAGTCAGAATGGATGGGATGGCTGTAGGTTGGGTATGTTGAAGGGGAAGGGAAGGCTTGCCTGGGAAACTGACTATGGAATGACAGCAGGAAAGATTTTTTCTTTGTATTTTATTTTTAAGTCATTTTATTGGGGAGTTTGTACAACTCTTATCACAATCCATATATCCATCCATTGTGTCAAGCACATTGTACTTGCCCTCATCATTCTCAAAACATTTGCTTTCTAGTTAAGCCCTTGGTATCAGCTCCTCAGCAGGAAAGATTTTTATGTGCCTTTTACTTTTTGTAAAAATTTTAAAAAAAGGAAAACTCAGGCTGAGGTAATACAAATTTTACATCTGGATTTTTACAAATAAAAATGACTCTCAGAATTGGAGGAGAGTATATTGAGAACTACTGTGTACTGAGCCTGTTCCAGGTAAAAAGTGACAACAGTATTTGTTTAAGGTAGGGTTCTCTCCCTTTGAATAGAGGAGGAAATCTAAATTTCTGCAATTGAGGCTATTGTCTTAAGCAGTCTTTCCCAAAGTGGACAATACCACCCCCTGGAGGGCACTGGAGCAATCCAACAGCAGATACCTTCAGTCTACCCTGGTCTATGAGCTCTATAAAGTAGGAGGTTTGATGGCACAGTGGATACAGTTGGGTTGCCAGCCACAAGGCCTATAGTTCAAAAACATCAGCCACCTCTTGGGAGAAAGACGGAGCTTTCTACTGAAGTAAAGAGTTACAGTCCCAGGGACAAGGGAACAACAAGTGATCTAAAATCAATGGTGAGAAGGGTATAGGAGGCCCGGTAGGGCTTGATCAAGGGGAATGTAACTGAGAGGAATTACGGAAACCATAATGAAGATTGAACATGATAGTGGGACAAGAGGAAAGTAAAAGGAAATAGAGAAAAGAATAAAAGGCTAAGGGCATTTATAGAGGTCTAAATACAGGCATGTACATATGTAAATATATTTATATATGATGATGGGGAAATAGTTCTATGTACATATATTTATAGGTTTAGTATTATGGTAGCAGATGAACATTGGGTCTCTACTTAAGTAGTTCCTCAACACAAGAATATTTTATTTTATTAAACTGGTATTCCATGATATTCATCTTCCTGACACGATTGCTGAAGACAAAGCGGGTGCATAAGCAAATGTGGTGAAAAAAGTGATGGTGCCCGGCTATCAAAAGATATAGTATCTGGGGTCTTAAAGGCTTGAAGATAAATAAGCGGCCATCTAACTCAGAAGCAACAGACCACATGGAAGAAGCACACTAGCCTGTGTGACCACGAGGTGGCGAAGGGATAAGGTGTCAGACATCAAAGAACAAAAAATCATATCATTGTAAATGAGGGTGAGTACAGAGTGGAGACCCAAAGTTCATCTGTTGGCAACTGAACATCCCCTTACAGGAGGGTCACTGGGAGGAGACCAGCCAGCAGGGTAGTCTCCTAGGGTAGTCAATGAAATATACAACTTTCCTCTAGTTCTTTAATGCCCCCACCCCATCCACCACTATCATGACCCCAATTCTGCCTTACAAATCCGGCTAGACCAGAGGATGGACACAGGTACAGATAAGAGCTGGAAACACAGAATCCAGGACAAATGAACCACTCAGGACCAATATTGAGAGTAACCATACCAGGAGGGTAAGAGGAAGGTGGGGGGGGGAGAAGAGGGGAACTGATCTCAATGATCTACATAAAACCCCCTCCAGGGGGATGGACAACAGAAAACTGGGTGAAGGGAGACATTGGACAGTGTAAGACATGAAAAAATAATAATTTATAAATTATCAAGGCTTCATGAGGGAGGGGGAAAAATGAGGAGCTGCTACCAAGGGCTCAAGTAGAAAGAAAATATTTTGAGAATGATGATGGCAACAAATGTACAAATGTGCTCTACACAATGGATGGATGTGTGCATTGTGCTAAGAGTTAGATGAGCCCCCAAATGATTTAAAACAAAAAAGACTTACAGTCTTGGAAATTCACAGGGGCAATTCTACCCGGTCCTACAGGACTTGGCATTGGCTCTATGGCAGTACGTGTGGTTTGGGTTATGGACTTTAGTACAAACGTTTTTAATTTTCAAAGAGAATTGAGCAATTTTTAATGTTGTTTTTTCTGTAAAATGAGCGGTAGGCCAAATAAGTTTGGGAATCGATGGTCTAAATTATGTAACTAGGAGATGTGGGAACTGTCGATGGCTCCCGGCCATAGTCTGTCAGAGACACACGTGTGGTGGTACTGATGTTGCATTAGGCCTCAGTAAGACGCAGAGGTGCCGTGTAGCTTGCTCATTTTTGTTATTCTTGTAATTCTGTAATTTTATTGGAATTCATGATAAATTAACATAATTTTGTTTTCTCACTTTAGGAGGTTAGAGATTAACCCCTCTGTCTAAGAGTCTGTTAAAGAATACTGGCAACTGAAAATCATTAAGCACCCCCAGTGGAGAAGATAACTCCACAGTTTAACCACACCAACCTGTTGGTTGTTACAAGAGCCCTATGAAAACTCGTCTAACTTGGTGCCTGGTGTGTTAGTCTGGGTACTTTAGAGAAAAAAAAAACACAAAAACTCATGTATAAGAGAGAGTAGAGGGTGAGTGAGTTGGAAAGGGGAAACTGATTATAAGGATCTACACGTGACCTCCTCCCTGGGAGACGGATGGCAGAGAAGGGGGGAAGGGAGACTCCGAATAGGGCAAGATATGACAAAATAACAATCTATAAATTATCAAGGGCTCATGAGGGAGGGGGAAGTGAAGAGGGAGGGGGAAAAAAAGAGGACCTGATACAAAGGGCTTAAGTGGAGAGCAAATGCTTTGAAAATGATTAGGGCAAAGAATGTACGGATGTGCTTTATACAATTGATGTATGTATATGAATGGATTGTGGTAAGAGTTGTATGAGCCCCTAATAAAATGTAAAAAAAACAAAAAGAGGGAGTTCTATATAAAGGGTAAATGCATATCAAGAAAACATTCCAACCCAGTGCTGCTCAAGCCCACAAGTCCAACATTAACCCATATGTCCAACACTAATCCACAAAGCCATCCCCCATCTCACAAAACACACACTATGATGCCGACTGCAGGAGGAAAGCTGAATCAGTGAGCATGTAATCATCTCAGCACTGGCAGGGGTCTCCACACGGCTGCTCCAGCATCCAGGGCTGCATCGGGGTAGGTCCATGTGGCTTCTCCTCAGGGATGACTTTCAAGAAGCAAGGCTTGCAAATAAAGCAGGGAACTGGCTAAGGCAGCTGCACCCTGGTCTGACCATCAGAAAGCAAAAGACCTGAGAACTAGAAAGGCGGGGCTCACGGAGCTGTTTATCTCCCTGCCCTTCAATTAACCCCACATGTTGTTTATCAGCCAGGTTGGCACAATAAACTAACTACCTCACCTGGGGAAGGAAGTAGCTTTGAGTTGAGCTGGGTGCATGCTGTGTCCTTGGGTATCAATACTCAATAAAGCTCTTGTTCTTCCCAGCCACACTGGCCTCTTCCATTAACTGATTTGTGGCAGGTAGCTCAAACTGTCCAGGTGTGAGACACAGAACAAATGTGTTTCACTACTACTGGAAAGAACAGGGATCTAACTGCGAGGCAACTTACTGCCAGAATGTTAGAAAGGACTTAAGAGGGTTTGGGGCTTGTGTTCGGTGATTCAGGACAGAGTTTAAGGAAGCAGGGTTTTGCTAAGCATGAGATGGTGTTTGTGGGTGGATTTCTTAATACACTTTATCTGGAGGAATGGAAGACTAGACAGGGGTAGGTGATTGGCAAAGCAGCACGATCTTCAGATGAGAGAGGATAGAAAAATATGTGGCCATTTTTGTGATTTGGATGATGCTAAAGTTGGGATGGCAAGACTTCATCCCACGCGTTCTGAACGTGTTATCAGGAGGGACCAGTTCCTGGCAAAGGACATTGTGCTTGATAGAGGGTCATCAAGAAACAGGAAGCCGCTCAAAGAGATGGATCGCCACAGTGGCTGCACCAATGGGATGCAACAGAGCAACCTTTATACGATGGTACAGGACTGGGCAGTGTTTTGTTCCGTTGTCTGCAGCGCTGCTATGAGTCCAAGCTCACTTGACAACGCTAACAATGTTTTGTCTGGATTCAGATTGAGTACAGAGGTGTCTTGTTTGGGTCTTGACCCATCACGGTCACAGAGTGACCTTGTCTGATCTTGCTATCCTGTAACTTCAACCAAAAAACACACCAAGATCTCGCCGTGAGGGTCAGGCTCGCTCCAAATGTAAGGTTTTACCTCTTCCCTTTCTTGGAGCCTGGACTCAAACCCAGGATTGTGTGATTGGAAACAGCCTATGCACCGGAACCAGAGAAGTCTTGTAGATGAGGAATTTCAAAACACTCGCCTTTGGGAGCTAAACTTGTGCACCTGTGAGTTGATTTCATCTGCTACCATCCTCTGCTCTTTGGGCCCAACCCTTAAAACAATGCCTGGAATAGGTGTAGGCATTTAACAGACATTTGTTGGATGAATGAATGAATGACCATAAATGTCAAGAACTCCAAAGAACAACTGTCTCTCTTTTAAGTGCAATTCTACTTCCTATAAGAAGGTAATGTGAAAACTTTTTCAAAAAGACTATGATTGCTCTCTGTGTAGACCTGGCTGTTGAGATCATGGCTGTCTGAGAGTTGAGCAATTGCATGCCTTATCTTGTCTGATGTCTTTAACTTTACCCCTCAATTACACAACCACCCCTTGGACCTGTTCGATTGTGGGGGCTGGTACCCCACGATAGGCTTCTAAACTATGAGAGAATAAATAAATTTTATGTGTTATAAAAAAAGACTATGATTAAAACTCAACAAGATCCATAAACAAAAACTAATTAAAAGCGAACCCAGTACCTAAATGTTAAATCTTAAAACCGTAAAGCTCTTGGAAGAAAAATGTAGGAGCATAGCATTGAAATCTAATTTTTAAAAATCATTTTATTAGGGGCTCATACAACTCTTATCACCATCCATCAGCTGTGTAAAGTGCCGAGACCACTTCCAACCATGGGCCTGACAAAGTCAGCACCTGGAGGAGGAGCGTTCAAAGAAGGCTCCACCAAGGAAGTCACTCCCGTGAACCCTTTGAAATAATTGGCCTGATATCATTATTGATCATTGTAGCTGCTCTCTGGTTCCTGATCATTTTGATCACTTCCCATTTTAGGAAACAATGTCAACGGAGGAATATTCCCCAGAAGTTGAGGTTACTCCCCTTCCTATGGCTTTGAAAGATCCATGTCCTGATTATGTGCAAAGTGTATTGTATAATAAAACTAGAAACTGGAAGCCAGAAACCCCCTTAAGGAATTTATGTTAGATCTTGAGCAGGCTGAGCTATTGCAACCGAAACCCCCGGAATTCTCAGAGGCTCGTTTGGAAGCTTTTGTGCGAGGCTCTAAAAAAGTTTATCATCCTCTTCCCACGGTTTTTCCCTTTCCTTATCTTGGTTACCGCATAGGGGGCAGAATACGGCATCCCCCTCCAGGAAATAACCCAAAGAGAAACAGAGTTCCTGACCCTGATTTACCTTATACAGGGACTTATTAAGAAAATGGCATAAGAATAGTTAACAAAGAAGGTGTACACGTTCCTTTTAGTAGTTTAAGTTTTATGGAACAGTTAACAAGAAGAGGGCCTCGTGATGTTTGAAGTCCACTGAAGCAAAGCTACCTATTGTGAGGCAACTCATACCTTGGTACAGAAAGACTTTTGGGAGTTTAATTTATGGGAACTTAGTGGAAAAGTAAGAACAAGAAATGAAAGCCCTAGAGGAACATCCCAAGAAAGAACAGCCAAAGCCTGTAAAGTAATTTTTGATAATAAAATGTATTAATGCTTTATTGATTTCATAGTTAGAACAATGCGCCCTAGTTGGATGAGTGTGCTCAGTTATTGTTGGAAGGTTTATGTCTATCACCCTTGTAGTTGAGAAAGCTTTAGTTTCAAGATGTACTAATTCTTAACCAAGAATCATGATGTGATTGATGTAACTTGTTACAGTCTTGTGGCCTGAGAATTTCCTGGTGTATGATCTCAGGCCACAAGCTTTAAGCCAAGAAAAAGACTATATAAGTTGAAGCTTTGCATGAATAAAATTGGAACAGTCACCCACAACCTTGGAGTCGGTGTGGTTTCTGGCTCCCACTCGCCGATGCCGTGACCCACCTCGAGGGACCCCCGGACCTTGATGCAGCTGGACTGCAACAGTAAAGCACATTTATTGCCCCAAATCTAATTATTTTCAATGATAGATGATCAAGTACAACAAGGAAGGAACAAACCACGGAAAACCAAATAAATAACTGGGATCTCATAAACATTCAACGCTTATGTTCCTCAAGTGACTATCAAAAGAATAAAGAGGCAATCCACATACAGACTGCGGAAAAATTTTGAGAATAATATAACTGATCAAGGTCTAATATGCAAAATATATAGAAAAACATCTGCAAGTTAATAACAAAAAAAGACAACCCAATTGAAAACTGGGCAAAAGACAGGAGAGGATATTTAAATGGCTCAAACCAAACCCACTACAATCAAATTGGTTCCAACTCATAGTAACCTTATAGGACAGAGTAGAACTGACTCATGGGGTTTCCAAGGCTGTAATCTTTATGGAAGCAGAATGCCACATTTTTCTTTCTTTCTTTTTTTTGGGGGGGAGGGGGGCTGTAAACCTTTCTTTTAATTCACATGCCATACAATTCAATAATTCAATCATAGCAAGAACAGGTGTACAATTGTCGTATTCAATTCTAGAACATTTTCCTCTTCCTTGTCATTGTTATTCATGTAATTGGTTTTTTTTCTAATTCTGGCAAAAATATGCACCAAAAAATATTCTCCAGTTCCACAACTGTATAATTCAGTGTCATCGTTGGCACTCTTCATGCTGTTAGCCACTATTGATATTCTTTTCCAAATTATTCTACCACCATTGACATAAATCCAATGCTCCCTACACAATAAACCTTTCCCCTTCACCTGTGATAAGTACTGGTCAAGTTTGGTTTCTTTCTTTCTTTTTTTCCCTTAATTTTCTTGATGGCATGTACTTACATGGTTAAATTACTTTTTTTAATGAGTTATGCAATTACGATCAGTTATAGTGCTCTCCCCTTGCTCCTGCATTCATTGTTTTCTCCCCAAATCTCCTCCCCCTTCCTGTCTCTCACCCCTACATCCCTGGAAGCTCTTGCATCAGTGATTATCTCTGTGCATCTACTCCTGTGCTTCACAAACTGGAAAGCCCAACGGAAACAATAAAAAACAAAACAACGTGGTAAAGGTAAAATAATAATAATAATATAAAGATACAGATAAAAATAATGAGTAAGAAAGAAAAGACCACCATTAATATTTTAAAAGCCAGGGAAGAAATTTTTTTCTCATCTAGAACAAATATAGGTTGCATCAAGAGGGAGGTCAACTAATCATGTATCAAGTTCAATCCAGCACAATCAAGTTTACTATGATCTCTAGCTGACAGTAAAGCTGTTTGAGACCCTTGCCTGTGGCTAGAGGGGATCTTCCAGTAGCTTAATCTGACTAGATACTCTGCAGATGGGTTTGGGGCTCCCATGGTTCCCCACAGGCTTTTACAAATTAGGTGTTCATAATTTCAGCCGACTTCCCTTCGTCATATTTGGATTTTGTTGTTGTCATCTTTGGATCACACAAGCTGGTGTGCTGCTGCTTCTATGTGGACTTAGCTGACTCTTTACTGAGATGGCTGTTGTTTGAATACAAGACGTTAAGACCCCAGACACTATTCCGATGGTTAGCCGGGCACCATCTGCTCTCTTCACCGTGCTTTGCTGTAGCTCCTTATCTTCAGTGATCATGTCATGAAGGTATCAAACAGGGCCATGTTCTCCCAACTAACTTGGATTGTTCTTGGACTTTGGCCAGCGTTAAGTGGGAGCCCGGAATCCATCTGCTTGTCCACAGGACGTGCGTGACTCAGGTTTACTTTGGCTATCGTATTATGACAACATCAAAATCCCATAAGACCAACAACAGCAGTAAAAGCACCTAGAAACAAAACAGTAGAACATTACCATCCCCCAGGATATAAGACAATTGCACTGATAGCATCATGTGTTTTCCCAGTGACCCAGCACTCCGACACTGTCGGTATGAGGAGTCCGTGTGAGCACGGTTCCACGGTGAGCCGCAACCCACGAGCTGTCGCCCTCCCCAGTCTGATCTCCCATTCGACTGAGCAGTGTTTTCTCTATGCACAGGGATCGGTGCCAGGGGGGAATCTTTCTGGATCAAGTCTTCCAAGTGCAGATCCCTGCTCAGCACATCAAAACTTGTCCTATTACTTCGAGGGGGGCATCGAGGTACTAAAATATACAGTGATTCTGGTCCCCTTACCAAGCCTGGGGTTTCCCACACAGTCCAACGACTGCTCCACTACTTCCACAGCTCCGGGACGGCAACTCTCTGCTTCCTCTCCCCTCTGAGTACCCCAGTCTTCAGCCCAAGGGTCCAGGCAGCTTGGAGGCAGGGCTCATTCGGCCAGACTTCTATGTTAAGTCCTTCTGGTGTAGCCCCAGATTGCCACATACTTCTCCCTGGGCTGCTCCCTTAAATGGGCAGCAGACTGTTGACAAGATGATCATCATCATTTTAGCCATCAGAGAATTGCCTATCAAAACCACAGTGTCACCCCTACTAGGCTGAGCAAGATAAAAACAGAACAAGCCAATAGCAACAACAATAAAAATTCTGGGAAATAAGAAGAACTCGGGGGGAGGGGGGTGAAATGGAGAAGTTGGAATCTTTATGCATTGCTGGGAATGCAAAATGCGATAGCCATTGTCGGACAGGTTGAGAACGACCGCTCTAGGGTCTAATAAAGTGACTCAGATCTGTGCTCACTGCAGTACTAGGCACAATAGCGAGAGGGAGAAGAAGTGGTAAAATCTTAAGGTTTTAAGATTTAACATTTAGGTGATTAGCAAAGAACCTAAATGATAAATGAATAAATATGATGTTTGCACATCGTAGAATATCCTCAGTGATAAAGAATGTGTCCTGACACATCTTACAACGTGGATGAACCCGGTGAACTGTATGTTGTGTGAAATAAGTCTATCACCAAAAAAAGCCTCACATAGTTACAGTCTCACTTTTGTGAAAGGTAATGAATAAGCAAATAGACAGAGGCGAATGATCATGAGCAATTCCCAGGACTTGGGGTGGGGGTGGGGTTGAGAGGGATGGGATTCACGCTCTAAGTAGTAAATCCAAAACCAACCCGAGGGCCATCAAGTCAATTCCGACACACAGTGGCCCAAAGGTTAAGCAGGACTGTGCCTGTGGGTCTCTGAGGTGTGATCTTTACCAGAGGACGGGCTGTAACCTGCTGCCCCACTACACCACCAGGGAGCCTCTCTAGGTAGCAAACCAAAACTCACTGCCATCAAGTGTATTGCCACTCCTAAAGACCTTGTTATTTTTGGTGATGGGAAAGTGTGTTAGGCTGGGTTGATTAGTGAAACAAATCCACGGACACTCCCACGGTGTCAAAAAGAGCTTTCCATCAAGAAGTAATTATATATCAAGAAAACATCCCAGCCCAGTCCAACTCAAGTCCGTAAGTCCATACTAGTCCCTAAGCCCTCTTCAGACGCACACCGCCACGTGCAGTGATGCAGAGCAGGAAGAGCACAGGCCGGTGGGTGCCGAGTCCTGTGGATCCAATGGTGGTGGAGGCATCACAGGGCTCTGGCAGCAGTCAGGGGCAGCCAGCAGGAAGGTGAAGGCAATGGGAGAAGGGGAGGTTCCCAGAGCCCTCCCTGTGAGAAGGTCACGCCCACAAGGAGGCACCAGCAGGCTGTGATCTGATGGACACGTGACTACCACCTCTACCCTTTATTTTTATTATTGTTTTCTTGAAGAGATTATCATCTAATTTAACAATAGCATCCCCAAGTAAAAAAATTTTTGTAACTGTTTTTTAAAAAATAAATCATTTTGCTGGGGACTCTTACAGCTCTTTTAACAATCCATACATCAGTTGTATCAAGCACATTTGTACATATGTTGCCATCATCATTTTCAAAACAGTTTCTTTCTTTCTTTTTGAGTCCTTGGTATCCTCTCCATTTTTCCCTCTCTCCCTCCCTCCCTCCCTTCCCCTCCTCTCCCACTGTCATGAGCCCTTGATAAATTATAAATCATTTTTGTTTTCCTATCTTACACAGTTCGCTGTCTCCCTTCAGCCTCGTTCCCCCTGGGGGGAGAGGTTATAGGTTGATCATTGTGATTGGTTCCCTGTTTCTCCTCCTTCTCCCTGAACCTTCCCCTGTCTACCCTCATGACATCACTACTCCCATTACTCTTCCTGAAGGGTTTATCTGTCCTGGATTCCCTGTGTTTCCAGTTCTTATCTGTACCGGTGTGCACGCGCTGGTCTAGCCGGATTTGTAAAGTAGAACTGGGATCATGATAGTGGAGGGTGGGGAGCACTAAAGAGCTAGAGGAATGTTGTATGTTTTGTCAGTGCTATACTGCACCCTGACTGACTCGTTCGTTCCTTGTGACCCTTCTGTGAGGGGATGTCCAATTGTCTATAGATGGGCTTTGGGTCTCCACTCTGATCCCCAATCGATTGCATCAATATAATTGTTTTAGGTCTTCTGATGCCTGATACCTGATCCCGTCGACACCTCATGATCACACAGGCTGGTGTGCTTCTTCCATGTGGGCTTTCCTGCTAGATGGCTGCTTGTTAACTTCAAGCCTTTAAAACCCCAGATGCTACATCTTTTTTTTTTTTAATTTTAACAATTTATTGGGGCTCATACAATTCTTTTCACAGTTCATATATATACATACATCAATTGTATAAAGCACATCTGTACAGTCTTTGCCCTAATCATTTTTTTCTCTTTTCTTCTTTTACATTTTATTAGGGACTCATACAACTCTTACCACAATCCATACATATACATACATCAATTGTATAAAGCACATCCATACATTCCCTGCCCCAATCATTCTCAAGGCATTTGCTCTCCACTTAAGCCCCTTGCATCAGGTCCTCTTTTTTTTCCCCTCCTCCATCCCCATTCCCCCCTCCCTCATATGCCCTTGGTAATTTATACATCGTTGTTTTGTCATATCTTGCCCTATCCGGAGTCTCCCTTCCCCCCTTCTCTGCTGTCCCTTTCCCAGGGAAGAGGTCACATGTGGATCCTTGTAATCAGTTCCCCCTTTCCAACCCACTCACCCTCCACTCTCCCAGCATCGTCCCTCACACCCTTGGTCCTGAAGGTATCATCCACCCTGGATTCCCTGTACCTCCAACCTTCATATGCACCAGTGTACAGCCTCTGTCCTATCCAGCCCTGCAAGGTAGAATTCGGATCATGGTAGTTGGGGGGAGGAAGCATCCAGGATCCGGGGGAAAGCTGTGTTCTTCATCGATACTACCTCACACCCTAATTAACCCATCTCCTCTCCTAAACCCCTCTATGAGGGGATCTCCATTGGTCGACACTTGGGCCTTGGGTCTCCACTCTGCACTTCCCCCTTCATTTAATATGATATATATATACATATATATACATACATATATACATATACACATATATACACATACATACACCCACTTATATCTTTTTTTTTGCATGATTCCTTATACCTGGTCCCTTGGGCACCTCGTGATCGCACTGGCCGGTGTGCTTCTTCCATGTGGGCTTATTTGCTTCTGAGCTAGATGGCCGCTTGTTCACCTTCAAGCCTTTAAGACCCCAGACACTATCTCTTTTGATAGCCGGGCACCATCAGCTTTCTTCACCACCTTTGCTTATGCACCCATTTGTCTTCAGCGATCCTATCATGGAGGTGTGCAGTCAATGATATGATTTTTTGTTCTTTGATGCCTGGTAACTGATCCCTTTGGGACCACTCGCTCACTCAGGCTGGTGTGTTCTTCCATGTGGACTTTGTTGCTTCTGAGCTAGATGGCCGCTTGTTTATCTTCAAGCCTTTAAGACCCCAGTCACTATCTCTTTTGATAGCTGGGCACCATCAGCTTTCTTCACCACATTTACTTGTTCACACACTTTGGCTCCAGCCGTTGTGTCGGGAGAGTGAGCATCATAGAGTTCCAATTTAATAAAAGAAGGTATTCATGCATTGAGGGAGTGTTTGAGTAGAGGCCCAAGGTCCTTCCGCCACCTTAATACTTGACCTATAAATATAGACACATAGATCTATTTCCCCATCCTCCTATATATATTTGCATGTACATGTCTTTGTCTAGACCTCCATGAATGCCCTTTGACTCCTATCTCTTTCCTCCATCTCCCTTACTTTCCTCCTGCCCTACTACCATGCTTCATTGCCACCTGGGCTAGCGTATACCTCTTCTCTAAGCAACCTTACCCTTGATCATTTCCCACCAGGCCTGCCACTCCCACTTCTCTACCATTTGGGGGTCCCATGTTTTTCCCTTTTCCCTGGGTTTGTTAATACCACTTCCTTACCCCCCCTACCCCCCACCCCAAGTCCCCCCAAAACTGTCGGTCCCGTTGTTTTTCCTCCAGATAGTTCATCCGATGCTACATCTTTTAATAGCCGGGCACCATCAGTTTTCTTCACCCCATTTGCTGATACACCCATTTTTTTCTTCAGCGATCCTGTAGGGAAGGTGAACCTCAAAGAATGCCAAGTTATTAGACAAAGTGTTCTTGGGTTGAGGGAGGACTTGAGTAGAGACCCAATGTCTGTCTGCTACCTTAATGCTTAATATTTAAATATATGTACATAGACCTACATCCCTATCACTATATATTTATATATTAATGTATTTACATATGCACACACCTATATTTATACCTCTATAAATGTCTTTTGTCTCCTAATTCTTTTTTATTGTTTTATTAGGGGCTTATGCAACTCTTATCACAATCCATACATACATCAATTCTGTAAAGCACATTTGTACATTTATTGCCCGCCTCCTAATTCTTTCCACTGTTTCCTTTTACTTTCCTCCTGCCCCCACTGTCATGTTTCACCTTCATTCAGCTATCAGTAATGCCTCTCGGCGACAATGCTCTTGGTCAACCTCCACCAGTCTCCCTCCTCCTCGCCATACATTTTAGATCACTTGTTGTTCCCTTGTCCCTGGGTTTGTTGGCTCCCCCTTACTTTCCTCCACCTCCTCCTCTCCCAGTCCCCACACCATACCCCAGCCCTCAGTCCCATTGCTTTCTCCTCGGGATTGCGTATCATGCTTGTCCTAGATGAATAAACATAAGGAAAAACAGAAAAAAGAAAGCCTATAAATAGTTCCACGTCTGTCTGCTGGCCCTTATGAATGCTTTCCAATTGGGTCTGGTGAGGTGCCAAGCCCTGAAAACTGATTCCAAAGTCTATTTTTGGGATTTCTCCAGGACTCCATTGCTTTGCTCCTCTTGCTGCTCTGTTGGGCTCCCTTTGTGTTTTGCTCCAGTGTGTGTGTGGGGCCGGCGGGGGAAGGGGGCGTCTGATCGGGCACAATTCTCGAATTGTGTCTTCAGTGCTGTCCCCTGTAGCGCTGTTCACCCCTACACTTTTTTAAAATTTATGATGAAATGTAACTTTTAATAATAAAAAGGAAAAAGGTCAAATCTACATATTTTACTACCATGAACTATCATGCACAAATATTTAATTTAAATGTATTGTATCACATGGATTGAATAGAAAACATACAAGAAAATTTGGAGGAACACTTTTGATGTTCATCTATTCAGAATTGTTTTTCAAAATGTGCAATAATATTTAGGAATCCATGTTAATTGACCGACTAGTTAATGAATTTACTTGATAAGATAGATGCAACACCCCTACGCTTTTACATATCTTCAAGTTGACATGAAATTATGTAAGTACTGCAGAAATGTACACTGAATGAGGATGAAGCGCACACAGCTTGCCCAAAATCAATGATGTCACTAGGATGTACATAAGAAAAAAGATCTTTTGGTAACTGCTATGACATATGTAAGTTTTCAATATCCAAAATATATATGTGTGCTGGGACTTTTGACAAGATGGCAGACTAGACAGACCTACTCCACAGATTTCTTTTTTTTTTTAAACTGCAAAAGAAATCTCTATGCTTTATTTTTTTTTAACAATTTATTGGGGCTGATACAATTCTTTTCACAGTTCATACATATACATACATCAATTGTATAAAGCACATCTGTACAGTCTTTGCCCTAATCATTTTTTTTCTCTTTTCTTCTTTTACATTTTATTAGGGACTCAAACAACTCTTACCACAATCCATACATATACATACATCAATTGTATAAAGCACATCCATACATTCCCTGCCCCAATCATTCTCAAGGCATTTGCTCTCCACTTATCCACAGATTTCTATTACAAAGATATGTGAGGCCAAATGAATCAGATACACGGATGGTGATCCAGGAACACAGAAGGGGATTAAATACGGACTAGGAGAAGGAGATGAACAAAAGTGGCACGCAGGGGGACAGAAGAACAGATGCGTCGTTAGCTGGCCCAACAGTGCAGCCAGTATTCAATTGGGACAATGACCTGATGATCTGCCCAGTTGGCCCAGCAGGACCACAGGAGTGCAGACACCAGTGCCAACCCCCGCTCTCCTCCACTTTGTGGTCTCCCACCCCCAAAGTACAACTCTTGTTTTGCCAGGAGACATGTCCTCATGATTTGGATGCCAGGTACACATCACCCCTAAGTCTGGAGGAGTGCGCTTTCTACCTCCTCAGACCAGCAGAACTCGCAATGCTACGTGGACAGCCGTCTCCTCCCCGAACCAGGATCTTGCCCAGTTACCCTCAGAGCCTGCACAACCTCCTCCGACCAGTTGCTCTGAGCTTACGTCCCTTCCAGGGTAGCAGGAACTCCAACGAGGATCAGAAAAGAGAAAGGGGAAAGAAAGAAACAACAAGCAAAGCTGGGGGTGTGGGGTGGGAAGAGGAAGAGAACAGCACGGGGGTGGTGAGACTAAGGAAAAAGAAAGAACAGAGAGATAAAAGATAAAGGTGGGGGAGGGAAAGAACAAGAAACCCCCCTGAACAAAACCAGACCTAGAAAGGAGAAAACTAGGTGGGGCAGGGCACCTCGCATGCATAGGCACCCTCTGCCAGCTAAGATGCCCATGGGTGGAATGAGCAGGTGTGGGACAGATGTATTAGATGGAGTTCCTGTTGGTTCATGGGGCCAAGGCATCGAATCTGAAAGAAGTTTGTGCCAGCTCAGGTAGTGGCTGAGGTCTGGGTGCTAGGGCCTGGAAGGAATTCTTTTGGATCCAGAGGACAGCTGAGGGCTGGCTGGGGTGAGTTCCAGCCTGCCCAGGCACGGTCAAGCACCAGGGGCTGTGTGTTCTGTTGATCAGATGATAGGAGTTTCTTCAGTTGTGGGGATGGTTGTGGGGGAAAGGCCAGCCCCCCACAACTAATCTGGGGTTCGATAGGCCCAATTGTACAGTTAATATATATAAAGATTAAAGTAAAGTCCTGGAGAGCATGAGAAATAAAGAGAGATTGAAGTAATGGACTCAGACACATTTCATGGAAGCATGTTCTCCTAACTCCCGCTTGGTGGTCCACGTGGAGATAGGGGGAGGGTAAGGAGGACAAGGGGAAAGGGAACAGGGGAGCAAGAACTGGGGGATAGAGGGAGCAAACAAGAGGCCAAAAAGGGATCTTTTATTGTTAACCAAGGCTTATATATCTTTGGGGGGAGTGCAAGCCCACGAATTACAGGTAAAGACATACGCCACAGGAAGGGGTTGCACTATAGGTTATACAGCAATGAGAGGGGGACAATCTAGGGATATGCATGCAATAGGAAAGGGAGAGATTGGAAGAACCCATGTGACAAGAAGGGAGGGAAGGGCAGTTACTAGATTCAGGATGGCAGCCTAACTTTGGATGTCACTGAGCAGGTTTGACCTGTTCTCTGGATCTCCATAGAAACCATTATCAGTAGGGTGTAAACCCCACCAACATGGACTAGGCTAATGGTCACAAGCCTTTAGGGAGAAGTAGCCTATTGGGCCTACCTGTGGTGGAACCAGACAGTAGTCTGGCAACTGACTGCCTTCAGGGAGGATTTCTCTAAGCATCTGACTTCCCACCACATGCTGGCAAATAGCCTCTAATATTTGGCATGTCTTTGGGGGAGACAAAGCTGGGGAAGTCTCTTTATAATCCCACAGGTGGCGCACCCAGCACCTGATCCACAGGGCACAGCTCAGGTGAAACAGGAGCTGTGCAGAGGGAGTGTCACGGCCCATAAAGCAGGTGAAGGTTGGGGCTGGCCATGCCTCCGGTCTGCAGGAGGGTGTTGGGAAGGAAAAAAGATCTCACCTTTCTCACCGGAAGGCCAGGCCATTGTCTAGAATGGAATGTTGCTTACAAAAGTTCCAGAAGGCTGCACTGTATCCGCTAGCCAACAATTGACTTGCCTGTCTCCTCTCACGACTTCTGTTAACCGCTATTGCTTAGTTTTGTTTTTTCCCTCTGCCCTCCCACCCTTTTCTTTTTGTTCTTTCCTTGTCCTAGCTGGTGAGGGAAAGCAATTTTGTCCACACAGCCCAGCCACACCTGTACCTACTGAATTCTCACCCACTGGTCAAAGGCCACCACTCTCTCCTGTATAACCTGATTAACAGGCAGCCACCAACACCACTTCCTATTGCCCTGAACAGTAGGTCATGAACAGTGAAAGAGAGGTGCATACACACTCTCATTCTTTGTTATAGCCATCAGGAGAGAGGGGTGAGCATTTAAGAGCACACAAGCACCAGTTAACTACAAATACAACGCCATGATGTCTCTCAGACAGCAGTCAATTTCAGGTCACAAGAAGTGAGACAAAACTCAAAAACCCAATTCACTGCTGTTGAGTCGATTCTGATCCACATGACAGAGTAGAACTTCCCCTGGGGGTTTCCAAGACTATCCATCTTTACAGGAGTGGAAAACCTCGTCTATCTCTGGAGGAGCTGGTGGTGGTTTCAAACAGCTAAACTTATGATTAGCTGGCCAATGCTTAATGCACTATGCCACCAGGGTTCCGTTTAAGAAACAAGATAGATCAGTCAAGCTCATTGTTATCTTTATTCTCAAAAGTTCTTTTCTATTAAAAAAAACCCTCAAAACTAAACAAACAAACAAACAAAAGAAACAAGATAGAAACTCAAATAACTGACCGAAACACAACCAGAAAACAATCCTGGGAGAAATAGCATTGGAACTACCTGATTAGAAATTCAGAAGAATGATATTTAGGTTCTTCAATAGACAGAGAGAAACATTGTGAAAGCTGAAGATGAAATCAAGGAAAACACCGACATTTCAACATTATCTTATTCTTACCCAAAGTGCCACTCGGGCTTCATCCTAGGCACTGGTGAGCTTAACGACTGGTATTGACCTTTTTGAATTGGATAATCGTAAGGCCTACCATGCAACAAATGGCAAATTGAAGAATGGGTGTATTAGTCCGGGTTGACTAAAGAAACAAATTCACTGGCACTCAAATATGTGTAAGAAAGAGCTTTATGCAAAAGAGCAATTGTATATTGAGAAAACAGCCCAGCCCAGTACAGATCAAGTCCATAAATCTGATATTAGCCCATAAGTCCCATACTAGGTGAGGTAGTTAGTTTATTGTGCTACCCTGGCTGATAAACACATGTGGGGTAAATTGAAGGGTGGCTTTGAACCGTGGATCTTAAAGATCATAGCCCAATGCATAACCACTAGGCCACCAGGGCTCTTAAGAAGAAACTGGACTACAAGACTACAAGAAACTAGTCTACATGAATCAGGACCCTGTCAACCCTCAGATCAGAAGAACTAACGTGCCTGGCCATCACTATCAGCTGTTTTGATCAGGGCCACAATAGATGAATCTTAATAGAAGAGGGCAGTCAGATGAACTCCAACTGAAATCCTTTAACTTTCCAGATTCACTGAACTAGTTGAACTGGAGTACTTCTCAAAACTATTATCCTGGGATACTCTTCATTTACTTATTTTTTTAATTTCACAAGAGAACATGTATTAAAATCTTTAAGGAGACAAGGGCAACACAGACATAGCATCCTGATGAGGGAGGCCATTAGCACAAAGTCATAATGGTGTCCCAGGTGTGCTGATATTTTTAACTTTCAAATGGTCATGGGAGGTCAAGGAAAACTATCACAGATGCATGGCTGCCGACAGATCAATACATCATAGTTACAGATGAGATTAGCAGAGCAGGAATGGGGCATGATTGGAATACGTACATTGGGGTAGATGGTAGCTTACAAAATTGGTTCAGGGGCCTCCCCACTCATGACTGTGTGATGCCTAAATGATGAGCACACACACACAGGCAAGACACCAGCATAGACTGCCCCTCACTTGGCTGGTCAGGTGGGACGAGGTAAGGTAATGCCATTCCCAATGCACCCCTTCCCCTCCTAGGATATTTCTTGATTCTCTATGATGTTTATTAGGAACCCTGGTCATACACTGAGCTACTAACAGCAAAGTCGTTTGTTCGAACCCAGCAGCCGCGCTTCTTGGGAGAAAGAGGATGTCCACTCACAAAAAGATTTAGTCTTGGAAACCTACAGAGCAGGTGTATTCTGCCCAATAGGGTGGCCATGAGTCAAAATTACCTTGTTTAGAAGTTGGCTCTCTACCATAAGAAGAGCCTTCTCTTTTTCCCAGTTATGTATCTATGCGCTCACTAAATCAAAGTCAGCCAAGATTAGTGGAACATTACTTTATGCAATTGGAGTTCGTTCTTATGTATTTTGAGTCTCAGCTGCTCCAATTGGAGTAGAAGGATCCTCTTTGAGTTGGAGCCCTTCGACATATTTCTGTTATTCTCACAGCACTTCCTTCCAGGCTGGTGTAACAAGCTCATCCGGTATTTCTTTGGCCCAGCTCGGGAATCAGCCTTTCCCCCAAGAAGCCTTAACCCTGGTCCTTCCCAACACGAACAGGCCGCTGTCCGCGCGCAGGCGGAACTTTAGAGCCCGGGCGTGGGCGGCCGAACAGGGTGGCGGACCAGCCATTTCCGGTCGGGACCGGAAGTCCCGGAGAGGGGCGGCTCCGCGTCAGGTGACTGGTGTCCGCGGAGGTGGGTCGACGAGCTTGGCCAGAGCCACTCCGTGGCGGCGGGACTCGCAGGTCGGCGGAGCGGTGGATAGGCTGCGGCGGAGAAGGTACGCGAGGGCCGGGGGCGGCGGAGCTGGCATCTGGGGGACTGGGACGAGCCCGCGGGCTGCCGCACCTGAGCCGGGCACCCCGAGACCACCAGCCCCGGGCCCTCCGCCTCGGACGGAAATCGGGGCTGGGGGTGGTGGAGGTGGTGGTGGATACAGACTGGGCAACTGAAGGGGAGGGACTGCCTTCCGGACGGACTTCGTCTGACCCGCTCAGTGCGCCTGGCCAGTCCCGTCCCGTCCCGGTCCGCCTTTGAACACACTTGGGGTGCTTTCAACATCTGCCACAAGATCGAGGCGAGTTTAGGTCGCGGGGGGAAGGGAGTTGGGCTGGGAGTCAGAGACGTCGCTGCTTAGACTTGAGAACCACAGAGGTATGTTCCGGTCCAAATCTCTTTCCGAGACTCGGCCTCCGCTTGTTTGTAAACGAGGTTCGGTGGCCTGGCACCATCTGTGTAGAAATTCCTAAGGAGGCATGCTTTAAAATGTCGCCTGGGTCTCACAGCAGAGCTCTGATTTGGAATCGGGGTAGAAAGTCTAAGGTACGGTGCTGATGTTTCAACCCCCACTGATCTTAACAGCTTTCCTGCGGTTGGGCTCCTCTCCTACCCTCCCTGATTGACTATCTCTGTGTAGGGCATTCCACATTTTCATCAAGAGTAAAAATAGCCAGCTTTTTTTTTTAACATATTGGGGGTGGGGTACCCAGAAAATCGGGATTGTTTCATCAAAGCTATGGTATGTATTAAAAAAATTTTTTTTAACAAAACAACCTTATCACCTTCAGAATACTTGCTTATTACATGTAATACATTTGCCAAATCTGCAATTCCATTCTTGGAAACATTTTGCAAATTTATCTGTTGGGATGGTTGACAACACCTCCGGGTTTTTTTCTTCACCTCTTCTGATCACTGTCTTTCCATGGCTCACTGCATTCATGGAAACAAAAAGAAGTCACAGAGTGTGGTCATGTGAGTAAGGTGCGTGTGACAAGAGGCATGCAGTTTTGGCTAAAAACTGGTGCACTGAGATGGCTGTGAGCAGGTGCATTGTTGTGGCAGCAAAACCAGTCCCCCGTCTGCCGCAAATCAGGCCTTTTTGGTTGCACTCTGTTAGGCAATTTTTCAGAACCTCTGAATAGAAAACTTGATTAACAGTCTGACCTTGTGGAACGAATTCCAAATGCACTGCCCTCCACACATCAGAAAACAAATGAGCATTGCCATGATCTTTGATCCACTCTGATGAGTTTTGGGGGTAAGGTGACAATGGCATCTTCCACCGGTTTGCTTGATTGATGTTTGCTTTCGGGGTCGTAAGCACCGTGCCGCAAGGATAGCGCCATGTCTCACCACCAGTAATGACCGTAGGAAAAAAGTCTGGGTCGCTTCAGAGCTGTTCTTTCAAAGCCTGGATGTTTCCCGGCGATGCTGTTTTTCATGATCAGTCAGAACCTGAGGCTCAGATTTTGCAGTGACCCTTCTCATTCTCAAATCTTCCGTTAGTATTTGCTGAACCAGCTCTAGGGTAGTCCAGATAACGTCCCCAGCTCTTCAGTGGTCTGTGATCGGTCTTCAAGCACAAGTGCACACATTTTGTTGACATTTTCATCCGTTTGGGAAGTTGACAGATGTCCAGAATGAGGTTTGTCATCAATCAACATTTCACCTTTTTTGGAATGAGAAAAAACCACTTATACACTTAAATTTTTCCCGTAGTGTTGTCCTTATAAGCTGTGTTCAACATCATAGCAGTTATTGTGGCATTTTTCCTGAGCAGGAAACAAAACTTCATAGCCACACGCTGTTCTTTTAAATCAGCCATCCCCCAAAACGAGGTTCAAGTAAAACTGCTTTTACAAAAAAGTTCACTGTGACCAGAAAGAACCTTCCCTGGAGATGCCATTGGGTGTACTAACTCAGAGCGAGTTGCTAGATTCTTGCCTAGTGGGAAAAACTGCATGAAGCTCCGCCTAGCGAAGATTTTTCCAATTTCTTTTAGGTACCCCCTCATGCCATGCAGTAACGAATGCTCATGTGTAAGATGAGAGTCATGCTGCTGCCTGTGATGCTTAAGGTCAAGTGTTAACTTGAATGGTTTTGTCCGCTATGTAATGATATAACTAGTTATACAGTGCTGTCATTTGGCAGTTATGTAATGATGGAGGCTGATGTGGTTATTCCCCATAGTCACACTATGACCTGGACTTTGGAACCTAATTATATCAGTAACTGAGGTGAGGGTGGACCAGTAGTTAGCCCTTCTTCATGATGAAAAATTGTAGTAGGTAGCCCAGAAAAGAACACTAGAAGAAGGAACTCTCTTCAAAATTCAAATAATTTTTATAGAAAAGGGAGCTTCCCCTCCTTTTTTGAGGGTCCTGAAAGAGGAAGGACAAGGTGGAAGAACTCCCAGGAGAGACCATCAGTGGAATGGATTGCCTCAACAGACAGTGCGTGGGCGTCCTGTCCAGGGAGATGTATAGGTATTAGATGAAGGTTCCTTCCAACTTGAAAGCCTCCGATGCTGAGTACAGGCAGTCCCCCTTGTACAAACATCAGGCATATGAACAACCTATATTATGAACTAACCCCGTAAAGACAATTAAAAAAAACTCAAGGTATTTGAAGTGGTGTGTAATAACAGATAGGTGCTGCTTTGTGATGTGTGTCGAAAGATGATTATTTTTATGTATGGCTCCTATAGTGTGTCTGGAAGGCTTTCTTTAATCTTTGCATTGAAAGGTATACTATAGTACTGGATATGAAGACAAATATTTGACTGACATTGTTGAACCATGCCGAACGATTTTTCAAATTCTGTACAAATTCACCTTGAAGGAAGACTTAGGAATAGAACTTGTTTGTGATTCAAGGCTGCCTGTAGTGATTTTGACTTTCTGGTGCCCACTCTATACTCAAATTAAAGGTGACTTCCTTTTTCTGCTTCTTTTTCTTGAATGACACCCCCTTCCCCCTCCAACCCTTGGAGTAAATAAAGCCCGTGGATCTGGTCTTATGCGTTAATCCTATGCATCTTTCTTCTTTGCAGTGGCTTTAGAATGACCCAATTACCTCTTACTTGTAACCAAACCCATTGCCATTGCGTTGATTCCTTCGTAGTAGCCCTGTAGGTCAGAGTAGTAATACTCTGTCCCTATGATTTCCAAAGCTATGATCTTAGGGAAGCAAACTGCCATGTCTGGCTTCTGTGGAATAACTAGTTGATTCACACTGCTGGCCTTTTGGTGAGCAGCCAAGTACTCCTCAGCATCACGTGGGGCTCCTTAAATATTTGCTGGACAAATAACTAAGCAGGATTCCCTTCCTCATGATGTAATAGTTTAATTTCTTAGGACACTTTGGAAGTGCCTCCTTAATATGTTGTGCTTGATCAGGTAAAGCCAGAGAATTCTCTGGATTAGAGTTGAGAAGCCTCCGTTGAAAGTGACATTGACCTTGCTCACCAAACACGTGTATTTCTAACAAAAACAAAAAAAAGAAAGGGACATTGAAGTGGTTGAGGCCAGCCTCTCTCTCAGACACAAATCCATCTTTAATCCAGTGAGAACCAGCAGTGCTTGGTGTAAAGATGTGCTGCTGATGGAGAGAATTTTTGCCCTCTGTTGGCTAACATGTTCGCCCACAAATAAAACCAGTCATTTTGTGGAGTTGCTGGTTCATCTTCCTGATAGGTAATCTGCAAATAATACTTACAGGATAAGTTTTTAAAAAACATTTTGTCTTCTAATCAGCCATCAAAGCTCCTTATTTTGTGTTAACAGAATTCCAAGTAGATGACTATTTTTTTAAAAACCTGTCTGAATGATCAGAATATAAAAATTGACCCGTGATGCAAAGAATCTTATGACCCAATACTGCTGACGTACCTGCCCGTTCCAGTCCCGCCCCCCTCCTCCCTCCAAAAAAAATTGGATTTTGCCAAAACTTTCTGCTTGCCTTTACTTAATTGTGTTTCCCTAGATTAAAAATAGTTGTGAAATGCTTGTTCAGATATTATTCAAGAGCTGGGTAAAATTATCCTAATTTGGAAGCTAGGAGATAAGTGTTTTGACATTTTTCCATCTGAAAATTCCCTTTAAAAGAAGTGCCTAAACTAAGATTTTTATAAGTGTGTTCTTTGGGTCCTAATTTGAAGAATTGCTGGAGAACAAAAGTGGTTCTCTGGTAGAAAACTAAGTTCTGGGAAAACTATACACACTCCCCCATCCTGAAGTTTTCACATCATATTTAATTTCCACATCTTCATTGCCTAGTCAAACCTTTTTCTTATTTTTATTGTCTTCTATGACGTAACACTTTTAGAGTGTGCTGGACAGTTATTTTGAAGAGCGTCTTTCGGTGTTTGAAAATTGAGACGTCCTTCCTACGTTGTAGAACTCCCTGTGTGTAATCCAGTGGTGTGCATTGTATTCACACGGCTGTGCAGCATTACCACGCACCCAGACAAGCGCCCTGACCATGAACTGTCACTCCCCTTCCTCCCTTCCCTGCCAGACACACGTGTTTGTTTGTTTCTAAGCAGGCTTATGCATATAGGGGCTTCAAAAAGATCGTGGAAATGGAATGAAAGATAATGGAATTTTCCCACGAGCTTTTTGAAAGCCCTTCATATATCAAAACTCCCTTCCTGTTTATGGTGGAATGATAATCCATGGTAGGAATATAGCACTTTGTATCTGTTAGTTGATGGTCATTTGGGCTGCTTCTACCTTTGGAAACAACTTTGAATAATGTTGCTATGTTTAATGTTCACACACAAGATTTTGTTTGAACACATCATTTCCATTTTCTTGGGTACATAGCTAGGAGCGGAATTCTGAGTCACCATAGCAATTTCTGAGGCGCACTGAACGGCTCTTTATGGTGTCTGTATCATTTGACGTTATCTCCAGCCGTGCATCAGGGTTCCCATTTCTCAGCATCCTTGCCAACACTTGCTGTTTTGTCTGTTTTATGTCCATCTTCGATGCACTCAAATTGATAGCTAGCTGTGATTTTATTTACAATTATTTCATTGATGAGTGATGATGTTGAACCTTTTTCATGCGCTTATTGACCATTTGTATATCTTCTTCCAAGTACTGTCT
Organism: Tenrec ecaudatus; assembly: GCF_050624435.1. Taxonomy (NCBI): domain Eukaryota; kingdom Metazoa; phylum Chordata; class Mammalia; order Afrosoricida; family Tenrecidae; genus Tenrec; species Tenrec ecaudatus. The sequence goes on along the minus strand of NC_134545.1, from coordinate 23,802,124 downwards.
AGGCAGATCCTTTGTCCATTTTGAAAGTGGGTTATATTTATCACCATGTACATGTTCATAGAGTCCAGGCTGCCCCTTGAAGTAACTTAAGAGTGAGCTACTCCAAAGAATCTGGCTGATGTTTCAGAAGTTGGTCATCAGGTCTTTCTTCCAAAGCACCTCTGGGTGAACTGGAACCTCCAACCTTTTGGTTAGCAGCCAAGCACATTAATTGTTTGCACCACTGAGGGACTCTACTTAGTGTTCTCAACAAAACCAACCGTCCTCAAGCTGGTCCTGATTTATAGGAACCCTGTGGACAGAGGAGGACTACCAAAGCTGTAACTTTATGCAAGTTGATTCAGCATGTTCTTCCAAAAGTAAAATCCATTGCCATTGAATTGATTCTAACTTGTAGCAACTCTATATAGGGCTGCTGAGACTAAATCTTTACAGGGGAGATAAATCTCATCTTTCTTCCAAGAGTAGCTGGTGAGCTTGAACCACTGACCTTGCGGTTAGCAGACCAGTACCCTTCTCACAATATTGCCAGGGCTTCTTAGCATGTTCTTAGTGACGTAGAAATGTAGTTTTTAAACAGTAGAGAACAAAGGGGCGTCTGGCTCATGTTTCTAAGATGAAAGCCTAAATGCTATGTGGCGATCATGGACCGTGCTTCCCTCCTTTTCACATCTGCTAGACATGCGTCCAGCCGTGTATTTCGTTGGTCAGTGGGAGCAAAGCACCTGAATGGTAGTCTCTTGCCCCTCATCTGGCCTAATGACACAAATGCAGTATTATAGATAGCCTTTTTATTATTTTTTTAAATTAATTTTTTATCATTTTATTGGGGGCTCTTACAGCTCTTATCACAATCCATGCATATATCCATTGTATCAAGCACATCTGTACATAGGTTGCCATCATCATTTTCAAAACATGTTCTTTCTACATGAGCCCTTGGTATCAGCCTCCTCATTTTTTTCCTCCCTCATGAACCCTTAATAATTTTTTTTCATGTCTTACACTGACTGCTGTCTCCCTGCACCCATTTTTCATTGTGATTGGTTCTCCCTTACAACCCTCCCCCCCTTCCCTTACCCTCCTAGTATCGCTACACTACTCTCATTGTTGGTCCTGAGGGGTTTATCTGTCCTGGATTCCCTGTGTTGTGAGCTCTTATCTGGACCAGTGTACATGTTCTGATCTAGCCAGATTTGTAAGGTAGAATTAGGGTCATGATAGTGGGTGGGGTGGAAGCATTAAAGAATTAGATAAAAGTTGTGTGTTTTGTTGGTGCTTTACTGCACCTTGACTGGCTCATCTCTTCCTTGTGACCCTTCTATGAGAGGATGTCCAATTGACTACTGATGGGCTTTGGGTCTCCATTTTGCCCTCCCGCTCATTCACATCGATGATTTTTTTTGAGGGGTTTTTTTTTGGTCTTTGATGCCTGATACCTGATCCTATTGATGCCTCATGATCGCACAGGCTGATGTGCTTCCTCCTTGTGGGCTTTGTTGCTTCTCAGCTAGATGGCCGTTTGTGTATCTTCAAGCCTTTAAAACCCCAGATACTATGTCTTTTGATAGCTGGGCACCATCAGCTTTCTTCACCACATTTGCATATGCACTCATTTTGTCTTCAGGGATCATGTCAGGGAAGGTGAGCGTCACCGAGTGCCGGGTTAGTAGAACAAAATGTTCTTTCATTGAGGGAGTACTTGAGTGGAGGCCCAATGTCCTAGATAGCTTTTTTAAAAAAAAGTTTTATTGGCTTCTGATTCACATGTCATACAATTTAATCATTTAGGCATATTAAGAAGAGTTGTATAATCATCACCACACTCAATTTCAGAACATTTTCTTCTATTCATTGTTGTTAATTCCCCATTTTCCCCCAACCTCTAGGTAATTATCAATCTAGTTACTGCCATGCCTCTAGGTAATTATTAATCTAGTTCCTGTTTCTATAGGTTTACCTGTCCTAGATTTCATAAACAGAAAATCATACCCAAAAAAACCCCCCCAAACACGACAACAATTACAAAACAAAACAGAGGAAGACCTCAATCAAAAAGAGCAGGAAATATTAAAAAAGAAACAACTGTAAACTGAGGCAGAGGAAGATCAAATGATGTTACATTTTAACCTAACTACATCTGTCACAAATGAGCTCCTCACATCCCTGGACATGGTCAGACCAGCAGCTTAACCCATCTGGGGACCTGCAAATGGATGCAGAGAGCTTAGGGCAGTGAGTCAAGGAGGCCAACCTGGCAGGAGGCTGCGCTGTGGCTTTCTTTGAAGACTTTCCAGTTGGAGGTTTCCTGGCAGGGTAGAGTGCCCCCAACACTTATGGGACTAAAAAGCTTTATAACACGTTGTGTGTTACAAACACTTCCCTGTTGCAGAGGCTGGGCAGAGACCTGCACCCTGAAGACATGGCCAAGAAGCTGACCTGGCTTAAATAACTTGAACTTGTGTCCTGAGTTATTCCAGATCTTACATACGTAGACTGTCACTTCCCTAGTAAGCCCTATAATCGTGAGTATTGCCCGTGACTTCTGTGTGGCCCTTGTACGGAACCATAGAACCGAGCAAAGAAGTAGGGAAGGATGGCTACTATCAGAATTGGTGAAAAGGTGGCAGGGTGGAGGTATGTTTGACCTCTGCCACATAGGAATTGGCTTCGGGCTGGTGCTGATGGTGGTTCTCTCCCCCTCTCTTGAATTTTGAAGACCTCTGCTGCCACCTTGCCATTGTAATAGCGCATCATGATCAGAAGCAGCAGGTCCGTGGTCATTGAGACTACTCCCGTGGAAATGGCCTAGGACCCTGATAAGCAGTTCCCCCTGCCGTCCCTCACCCAGTTGGCCCCTCTAGTAGTCTCTGAAGCACCTGCCAGTTGCTCCTCAGAGGTGCCTTGTGTGGTGTGCGTGGCAGAGGTTTCTGAAATGGATGGCTAGATAGCTCTGTGGACCTTGGGCAAGGCCCAGGAACATTTTTTAAAGCTTTCTTAGCAGTCATACCTCTCTGCACAGGCACTCTCAGGTGAATTTTAAAAGACACAAGTTAAGTTCTGACTGGATCATGCACTTCTTGAAGGCAGGAAGCAGAATCTTGTCTGGATTGCTTTTATTTTTTAATCAGGTGCTTGACATACTTGCCATATTTGCCAGACTGACCGCAAACATAACTAGTGGAGGTGGCTTGGGACATGTGCTTGATTTGTAAACATATATTCTACAACATACTTGACAAAGTGCTAGTTTCATTTAATTATTTTTAGCCAGGGTGTTCTGCTGGTTCTCCTTAAGATCTGCTGGAAGGAAAGCATTGTTTTGTCAAGTATTGTTTGGTGTCATTAAAATCTTAGAAAACTTTTGCCTTGATTGGTTAAATATTGTCAACCTTACTCATTGGTTTTCATGCTTTCCTTTCAGAGAATTTTAGCTGTCTTTAGCTCAGTCTTAAAGAGCCCTGGTGGGACTGTGGCTTAAGCTTTGGCCGACTAACTACCAAGTCAATGGGTCAGAGCCACCAGTGGCTCCTCAGGGAAAATAAGGAAGGCTCTTTGCTCCCAGGAAGATTGACATTCTCGGAAACTCTGCGTAGAGAGCCTTTCAATTCGATGGCATTGGGTTTGGTGGCAACTTTAGCTCATTCAACCTTAGCTAAAAAGGTGTATTGATGAGATTTTATGAAATCTAATTAATGTGGAATGATTGCTAGTGGGGCAATGGGTTAAGCATTAGACTGTTAACTAGAGGGTCTGCTGTTTGAGTCTACCTGCTGCTCCACAGGAGAAAGAGCAGAGGGCTTGCTTTCCTCAGGATGTGCAGCCGAGGAAACCCTGGGAAGTGCTGTTTTGTCCGATAGATAAGAGTTGCAGTGAATCAGAATGGACTCAGCCGTGGGTTGTTTTTCAACTTAATTTATGTGCTTTTACCAACTACGTAAAAACGAAAGCAAAACTTTAATATTATAAACATGCCTGCTGATAATGAGAGGATAGGACAATTATTCCCTTATGCCGATCGCTGATAAGGATCCTGGTTTTGTTAGTGGCCAAGCTAAGCGTCAGACTAGGTTTTCTGGCTCTAGGTTGCTCCTGTTTTTATTCTTCTTTCCTGGTTTATTTTTTAATTTTTAAGTTATCAACATAAAATTCACATATACAAATCATTGGTTTAAACATTAAAAAGAATTGTACAATCATGACCACATTCAATTTTAGACCATTTTCTTCTTTCTTTTTCCTGTACTTATTGGCTCCTCGTTTGCTCCGAGCCTCTCCTGTCATGACGAAAAGAAACCATTAACCCCATTACTGTCTCTATAGATTTACCTATCCTGGATATCATATGGGAGCCCTGGTGGTATAGTGGTTATGTGTTGGGCTGCAGTCTGCATGGTCCTCAGTTCAGAACCACCAGCAGCTCCACGGGAGAAAGACTGGGCTTTCTACTCCTGTAAACAGTAGAACCTTGGATACCCACAGTGGGTCTCTATGAGTGAGCATTGACTTGTCATCAGTGAGTTTGATTTTGATTTTTCAGTGAGTAAGAATTTCATATAAAGGAAAATATACAAAACCAAAACCAAATAAAAACCTCAACAATAACACCAAAATAAACCAGAGAAAAGCCTCAATCAAAAAGAAAGCAGGAATAATAAAAACTAGAACAAATTTAAAATGGGTCAAAGGGAGAACAAATGCTAAGGTGTTAAATTTTAACTACATCTGCATTAGTGTACTTTCCAACGCACTCTATGTGATAGCAAGACTAGTCCCATCACTGGTCAATGGTCAGAGGGCATTCATCAGAGGCTTAATTCATGTGAGTACCCAGCAAATAGATTTTGGGCTTTCAGTGTCATCCGTAGCCTTCTGCAAACTGGGTGCTAAGGATTTGATTTGGATTTTATTATTTACAATCCTTGGATCACAGAGACTGTTACGCTTCTTCCATGTGGACATGTCACATAGATGGCTGCTGGCTTTAAGACAGGTCCTTAAGACCCTAGATGCTATTTTTCTGATAGCTGGACACCATCCACATTGCTCCTTTGAGTTCTAGTAGACGAGCACTGACCTTCATTGAGGGCTGTCCATTCTAGAAATCTTCTTTGATAAAGTATTTTCTCCAGCTTTCTATGTGTGAGCAGAAATCGGCAAATCCCCATCATTCATTCACATACATTTATTGGATATGTACTGTATCGGGCACTCACTATGTTGGTGCCTCTGGGAGGTGTCAAACGAGTATGAGCAGTAGATAATCTTCCTTCGCAATAGTGATATCTCCAATGGAGGTAACACCTATTTTGAGAAATCTTGACCTAATTCTTTTTTTTATTTACTGATTCCCCTGAACTTCCCCCATTTGTTTAAGAGTTTGGGGTAATATTTCCTTGTTAAAAAAATGACTGGCTTTAAAGCAGTTATGTAACATTTCCAGTTCTGAGAAGCATAATCGCTGAAGAAAGTTAGGTTCTGTTGCTGATGTTCAGGAGCGATGCATAAGGTTTTCGGTGACTACTCCTACCACAGTGGGGGCCAAATCCTTCTTCATTGTATTTTCTGAGTCTGGAAGCCCTGCTCTAACCTGCTTACGTTGGTGATTTTGCTGGCATTTGCAATACCAGTGACATCGTTTCCAGCATCACAGCAACAAACAAACCATCGTGTTTGGGTAAAGAAGAAGGGCATGAGGAGGAAGGCCCTCGAGGAGGTGGATTGACGCTATGGCTGCAGCCATGGGCTCAAACATAGGGACCGGGTGATGTCTCATTCCATGTGGATAAGGTCGCTGTGGGTCAGAACCAACCCCATGGCACTGAGGGGTGTTGTTGTTAGAAACCATCGAGTTGGTTCGAGTCACAGCGACCCTATGAACGGGACAGAACGTTGCTGGGTCCTGAACCATCTTCACAATTGCAGCCATTATGTCAGTCCATCTTGTTGAGGCCACCTTCTCTTTTGCTGCCCCTCTGCTTTTCCAAGCATGCTGTCCTTCTCCAGGGACTGGTGTCTCCTGATAACATGTCCATAGTATGTGAGATGAAGTCTTACCATCTTTACTTCTAAGGTGCACTCTGACTGTACTTCTTCCAAGATAGATTTGTTTGTTCTTTTGACAGTTGATGGCACTTTTTTTTTCAATCATTTTATTGGGGGCTCATAATCCATACATAAATCTATTGTGTCAAGCACATTTGTACATCTGTTGCCATCATCATTCTCAAAATATTTGCTTTCTACTTGAGCCCTTGGTATCAGCTTCTCATTTTTTAACCCTCCCTCCTGCCTCCCCCTCAGGACCCCTTGAGAATTTATAGATTATTATTATTTTCTCATGTCAACACTGTCTGACATTTCCCTTCACCTACTTTTCTGTTGTCCGTCCCTCAAGGAGGGGCTTATGTGTAGATCCTGATCTGTTCCCCCTTTCTACCCCACCTTCCCACCACTCTCACCACTGGTCCTAAGTAGTTTATCTGTCCTGGATTCACTGGGTTTCCAGCTCTTATCTGTACCTGTGTACATCCTCTGGTCTAGCCAGATTTGTTAGGTAGAATTGGGGTCATGATAGTGATGGGAAGGAAGCATTAAAGAACTAGAGGAAAGTTGTATGTTTCATTGGTGCCATACTGTGTGCACCCTGATTGGCTCGTCTCCTGCCCGAGACCCTTCTGTCAGGGGATGTCCAGTTGCCTACAGATGGGCTTTGGGTCTCCACTCCTCACTCCTCCTCATTTACAATGATAAGATTTTTTGCTCTTTGATACCTGATCCCATCGACACCTCATGATCACACAGACTAGTGTGCTGCTTGCATGTGGGCTTTGTTGCTTCTTAACTAGATGTTCAAGTCTTTAAGATCCCAGACGCTATATCTTTTGATAGCCAGGCACATTCAGCTTTCTTCACCTCATTTACTTATGCACCCACTTTGTCTTCAACGATGGATCATGTAGGGAAGGTGAGCATCATGGAATGTCAGGTTAATACAACAGTGTTCTTCCCTTGAGGGAGTATTTGAGTAGAGGTCCAATGTCCATTTGCTACCTTAATACTAAATCTATAAATATATGCACTTACCATAGATCTATTTCCCTATCATCATATATAAATATATTTACATATGTACATGCCTGTATTTAGACCTCTATAAATGCCCTTTGCCTCCTAGTTCTTTCCTCTATTTCCTTGTACTTTCCTCTTGTCCCACTATCATGCTCAGCCTTCATTTGGGTTTCAGTAATTCTTCTCGGTTACATTGCCCTTGATCAAGCCCTGCAGGGCTTCCTACACCCTCCTCGCCACCGATTTTGGATCACTTGCTGTTTCCTTGTCCCTGGGTTTGTTAACACCTACTTTCCCCCACCTCCCAATCTCCTTTGGCCCCTCGGAACCATCGATGCTGTTGTTTTCTCCTCCAAATTATTAATCCAGCATATCTTCTCTAGATAGACCTACAGAGATAATAATATGCACAAAAAAACAAGACAGAGCAAAACAAAGCAACAAAAGAAAATAACAACAATAACAAAAGAAAAACCAATGACAGAAAAAGGAGAAAAGCCTGTAAATAGTTCAAGGTCTGTTTGTTCATCTTTAGGAGTGTTCTCTGGTCGAGTCTGGTGGGCTGCTGCCACACCCTGGCCCCAAAGTCTATTTTTGGTATTCCCTGGGGGCTTCCTTGCTCTGTTCCCCTTGCTGTTCTGGTGCACGCCCTTAGTGTTTTGTTTCAGTGTGGTGGGGTCCGATCAGGCACAATTCCCACACTGTCTCCTGTGTTGTCCCCTATGTGGATCAGTGAAGGATGCCGTGTCTCGTAGTAGGGCCAGCCATGTGGTCTTCTTTGTGTACCTCTCTACTGGTTCTCTGCTTTATGCCAGTATGTTGCATTCACATCTTGGAGCACTGGGTTGAAGTCTGGTCCCTCTCTCCCTGTGGAGATATAAACAATACCCTCCCTTTGGGTGGGTTAGTGCCCTGTGCCCCCGCTACCCATTTCTTTTAATTTTCTTTTTCCCCTCCTTTTTAGTTGGCTACCATATGTACCCCTGGATTTGGTCCATCCCATGGGCAGTCGATAGTACTTTCAGTATTCTTCACCAGACCATAATTCACATGCCTCCATTCTTTGGTCTTCCTTGTTCAGACGGTCGAAAATACCATGGAATGGGTCAGGCACAACCTAGTCCTTACGGTAACATCCTTGCTTTTCAGTGCTCTAAAGAGATCTGTGCAGCAGATTCACCATTGCAGTGCAGCTTATGATCTCGTGACTGCTGTGTTCATGAGCATTGATTGTGGATCTCAGCAAGACGAAATCCTTGACAATTTCAGTATTTTCTCCATTTACCTATTGGCCCAGTTGTGAGGATTTTGGTCTTCTTTACCTGGACTTGCAATCCATACTGAAGGCTGCAATCCTTGATCTTCACCAGCAAGTGCTTCAAGCCCTCCTCGCTTTCAGCAAGCCAGGGTGTGTCAACTGTGGGAAGTGGGGGAAGGAGCTGATACCAAGGGCTCAAGTAGAAAGAAAATACTTTGAAAATGATGGTGGCAACATACTCTGTACAGATGTTCTTGACACCATGGATGGATGGATGGATGGATTGTGATAAGAGCTGTACGTGCCCCCAATACAAATTATTTAAAAAAGAAAGAGTGTCGATGCTTATCCCAGGTTGTTTGTAAGCCTTTCACCAATTCTGATACTGCATTCTTCATGTAGTTCAGCTTCTCTCCTGGCGTTGCTTTCGAGATTCATGTGGGAGCTATGCAGGGTTATCTTCTGAACCTCAGGGTCTTGTGTGCATTTCCTTCAGCTTCAACTGGAATTCCCATATGAGCAATTGATGGTTTGTTCCACAGACGGCCCCTGGTTTGTTTCAGCTGCTGATGCTAAGCTTTTCCATCATCTCTTCCCACAAGCAAAGTCCTTTTGATTTCTGTGTATGCTGGGTGGAGGAGTCCATGGGTAAAGTCGCCGTTTGTGTTGTTGAAAAGGTATTGTGATGGAGGAGGTGTTGGTCTTCTAAAATTCTGTCATGTGACCCCCAGCTTCATTTCCCTCACCGTGGCCAGGTTTTTAGCTACTGTTCTTCCTCCTCATTTTCAGCTTTTGCGTTCCAATCGCCAGTAATTATCAGTGTATCTTGACTGCATGTTGATCCGTTTCAGACAAAGATGTTGGTGAAATTTTTATTTCTGTGCCACTAGCTTTAGTGGTTGATGCACAAGTTTGAATAATTGTGGTATGACTGGCTTTCCTGTGTACATAGATATTATCATTGTACAGCCAACATTGTGCCTCAAGATAGATCTCGGAATGTCCTTTTGATGGTGAATTCAAAGCCATTCCTCCTGAATCTGTTATCCCTAGAAATGACTTTCTGATATCAGTCTTTATGTGTTCTGTTTAGTCTTTGACAACTTCCAGTTTGCTTAGATTAGTACCTCGTGCATCCAGTTATTAGCAGAGGTTTACAGCTGTTTGTTCTCATTTTGAGCCCCAACCCATCAGCAGCTGAACATCCCAAAGGCTTGACTCTTGAAGGCTTAACTCCATACATGTCATTGTGGTTGTCTCTACTTTGGGAAGGCAACTCCTCCTCAGTGGTATTTTGAATGCCAAGGGCCTCATTTTTGGCACTGTCCCTGACAAAGTTCCGCTGTTGTGGGGTTTTCAGTGGCTCATTCCTCAGAAGTAGGCAGCCTGTTCCTTTTTCCTAGTCTGGTCTTAGTCTGAAAGCTCTGCTGAAGCCCACTCACTTTGGGTGACCCTGCTGGCATTTGAAATGCCAGTGGCATGGCTTCCAGCGTCACAGCAACACACAAGCCACCGCAGTGTGACAAACTGACAGAGACATTCTTTTAGGGTGCTGATTTTCCAACACTTAGTTGGGGAGGTTGACTCATGTTGAGCATTCCTGTGCATCCGATCCATCAACTTACACATTTATAAGGGGCTCCTAAAGGTACTTGATCCTAAGCTGAGGAAGGCACCTGGAAGCGGGCTGTGGCCTTGGGGAGGCATATGAACGGATTATTGGGCTCCCTTTTCTGAACCACATTGGTTTAGGAGTTGTGAGTGGGTAAGGGCTTTAACAACTCTCAGCTTTAACGTCCCTGTCCCAGTGATGCTAATGATGATACATTGTGCTTCCTTCTGTGGGAAGCTGTAAAGATGAAATTCGATAATTCCTGTAAAGGATTGAGCACAGTGGTGCTTACTGTAGCAGCACAGGACCCTGATTGGAACATTTGCGGCAAGGTCTGGTTTTGTCTGGTTCGAACTAAGTGTGCTTCATTCTGTAAATTACTCAGCATGTAAACATTTTGTTCTGATGTCTCACCTACTCTGCCTTCAAGGAGTGATGCCTATTCAACAAGGGAAGTCGTGACTCATTCATTCAGCACATTAACCAAGTACCGGATTAGTAGCAGTGTGGAAAATATCAAGGAGCAATATAGTTCTGTGTACTCAGAGAGACATTAACATTTCTCCAGCACTTAAACACTCCCCCTTTCTGCTTTGTCTCTTTATGACTTTGCTGTGAGGGTAGTGATAACCCCATTTTCACAAGTGAGTTTTTCGTGTCACAAAGGCTCTGAGATTAACATAACTTCTCTGAAGTCAGAGTAAGTGGTAGAACTGACTACTGAATCCAGGGACTTCAGGGTCACAAAAGTCTCTAAGAAGCTAAGGGACATTTTAAAAATAGTGAGTGATATAAAGGACAACAAAAGGCAGCTTCTTTCATGGCTCTTGAAAATTCCTGCCAGTAATAGCCCAAATCGTAGGTTCTCCCTTTTAAATAAAACCTGGCACTCTAAACCAAAACACCTGTGGATTGAGAACTAGTGGGAGACTGGGAAGAAGCAAGAACAGTCACCCTAGACTCTGCCATATTTGAAAATTGTTGTGCATGGAATATGGTGGCTCTCAATAATTACTTGTGAGTCATTTAGTGAATTTGTGATATTTTCCCACACCGTCAAAAATCATGCCACATTTCTCATTGGAAAACATACCTGTCATTGGGAAGGACAACGTGGGCAAACACTCATTGGTATTGCTTGTGATTTGGTAATTCTATTTAAGAAACTTGAAGGGGTTGTTCTACTCTGTAAGATTGCTGTGAGTCAAGTGGGTGAAGGGAGACGTCGGACAGGGCAAGATATGACTAATAATTTGTAAATTATCAAGGGTTCATGAGGAAGGGGGGAGCAGGGAGGGAGAGGGAAAATGAGCTGATGCCAGGGGCTTAGGTGGAGAGCAGATGTTTTGAGAATGATGAGGGCAATGAATGTGCAAATGTGCTTTACACAATCGATGTATTGATGGATTGTGATGAGAGTTGTATGAGTCCCTAATAAAATGATTTTTTTAAAAGATTGCTCTGAGTCAAAATCGAATCGATGATAGTGCATTGGGTTGGTATCAATTAAAAACACAGAACCCTGTGATCCAAAAGATGCAGTCTAGGACCATTGGTCTCCAGAGTGGGGAAGCAACTTGGCCGGGTGTCAGGGATGGGACAGAGACTTTCAGTCTTTATTCTTTTGTACCTTTTGGATTTTGAGTCATGCGCTTTATGATGTGACTAGTTGACATCAAGTTGGTTCTGACTCATGACAACACCCTATGCTACTGAGCAGAACTGCTTCTTGGGGTTTTCTTGGGTATAATCTGAATGAGAGCAGGTTGAGGGGGAGCCTTGATGGCATAGTGATTGTATTGGGCTGCTAACCTCAAAGTTAGCAGTTTGAAACCACCAGCAGCTTCTTAGGAGAAAGACGAGCCTTTCTACTCCCATAAAGAGTTATAGTCTTGGAAACTCACAGATGCAATTCTACCCTGCCCTATAGGGTTCCTATGAGTCAAAATGACTTGATGGCAGTGAGTGAGTGTCCTTTGAGGTACTGCTGGATTGGCTCAGACCTCTAACCTTTAGACTAGCGGCCAAGTGCAAACTAGCTAACAAGGATTTTAAAAAAGAATCCGTGGGATTTTATAGTACTCTGGGAGAATTATCGTGCTATCGATTGTTCATACCTGAGAGTGAGTGTCCTTAATCAGATTACTTTTCTTTTTTGTATCTGACTGAGATCGGAAGGTGTGAAACTTTCACATTTTTCCTACATTTGCTTCTAGGTATCAAAATAATAACATAGCACGCGCTGTGGACAAAGTGGGAAGTGCATGTAAGTGTTGAAAGAAAGAAAAAAAAGTAAAACCGGTGGCAAGGAGGGTGTTGGAGGCCTGGTAGGGCTTGATCAAGAGCAAGCAATGTAACAGAGGAATTAATGAAACCCAAATGAAGACTCAGCATGATATTGGGACAAGAGGAAAGTACAAGGAAATAGAGGAAAGAACTAGGAGGCAAAGGTCATTTATAGAGGTCTAAATACAGGCATATACATATGTTAATATACTTACATATGATGATGGGAAAATAGATCTAAGTGCATATATTTATAGGTTTAGTATTAAGGTAGCAAATGGACATTGGGCCTCTACTCAAATACTCCCTCAATGCAAGAACACTTTGTTCGAATAATCTGGTATTCTGTGATGCTCACCTTCCCGACACGATCACTGAAGAAAAAGCAGGTGCAATAAGCAAATGTGAAGAACGCTAATGGTGCCCGGCTATCAAAGAGATAGCGTCTGGGGTCTTAAAGGCTTGAAGGTAAACAAGCAGTCATCTAGGTCAGAAGCAACAAAGCCCACATGGAAGAAGCACACCAGCCTGTGTGATCACGAGGTGTCGAAGGGATCAGGTATCAGGCATAAAAGGACAAAAATTCTTATCATTGTGAATGAGGGGGAGTGTGAAGTGGGGACCCAAAGCTCATCTGTAGGCAACTGGACATCCTCTTACAAAAGGGTCATGGGGAGGAGACGAGCCAGTCAGGGTGCAGTGTAGCAGTGGTGAAACATACAACTTTCCTCTAGTTCCTAAATGCTTTCTCCCCCAACTATCATGACCCCAATTCTACCTTACAAATCCGGTTAGACCAAAGCATGTACACGGGTACAGCTAAGAACTGGAAACACAGGGAATCCAGGACAGATAAACCCCTCAGGACCAATAATGAGAGTAAGGATACCAGGAGGGTAAAGAGAAGGTGGGGAAGGTCAACATGTAACCCCCTCCATGGGGGACGGCAACAGAAAAGTGGGTGAAGGGAGATGTCGGACAGTATAAGACATGAAAAAATAATAATTTATAAACTATCAAGGGTTCATGGGGGCAGGATAGAGGGGGAAAATGAGGAGCTGATACCAGGGGCTCAAGTAGAAGGAAAATGTTTTGAGAATGATGGTAGCAGCAGATGTACAATTGTGCTTGACACAGTGCATGTATGTGTGGATTGTGATGAGTTATACGAACCCCCAATAAAGTGATTTTAAAAAAAGATGTTGCCTCAAAAAATATTATCACCTGTAAATACTATGTTCCTTTTTTAAAAAAAAGGAAACTATACAGTCAATTATTTATCTGAAACAAAGATGAGAATGTAAGGGAGCAGGGAAACTAGATTAATGGTTAATGGAAAGAGAACAACCAGAACAGAAAGAATAAGCATGTTCACACATTGTGAACAATGTATCCAGTGTCGTTGAGCAATTTATGTAGAAATTGTTGAATGGGCATCAAACTCCTCACCAAACACACTAAAATATTTTTTTTAATTTTTAAAGCTTAAGAAATTTGTCCACAATTATACCAGCTCGAGAAAAATACAGCTAATATGTTGGGCCTCTTTTCTAATTTTGTTAACCTTTTGCTATTATATAACATGTTCAAATATGTATATGATTTTGATCCTGCTTTTTTCAGTAAGCATTATACTATTAAAATTCCCATGTAAGCGATATTTTTATGCAAGCCTAATTAGTTACCATGTCTTCTGTCATATGGGCAGGTTAGTTTGCTGGACCAGGGAATGGGCACTGGAGAGGCAGAGAAAGGAGGAGAAAGTCATGGAGCCCTTTGGAAAGATTGGGTGTGAATTCGGGGACTTGTAGGTGAGGTCTGACCAGCAGGCCAGAGCTGAAGGGCACTAGGAATTTAACTACCCTTTCCAAGCGTGGAAGCGGGAGCGCCCTCCCCGGTGGTGCAGTGGTTGCATGCTGAACTGCTAGCCACAGGCTGCGCAGTTAGAATCCACGAGCTGCCAGGGGGGCGGGGGCTTTCTGCTGCTGGAAACAGCTATATGAGTTTTGGAAACCCATGGGGCACTTCCTGTTGTGGAGGTCACTGTGAGTGGGGATCGACGTGATGACGCTGAGTCTGTCCTGGCCCCTTCATGAACTGGCGTGTGCTCCTCTTCCTGCTTCAGATTCAGCCATTGCCGTCCCTGGGCGTTCAGGTGGACCTTGTGACTCTAGTCACACCGTTTTCCTCACAATAAATTGAACGGTCTGTTTGCCCTGTCCTGGGTTTATGTCTGTGTCCTCCCCAGCATCTGACCTTATGCACTCAGAGGACCCCTTTGTCAGCGCCCAGAATGCTGAATTCCTTGTTGATGGGTGTGTGTGAGTCCCACAAGCAATCCGAGCTTTATAACTCTGTGAAGGCTCCAGAGGGGCCTTGGTTGAGTAGATAGGGAGCTTAGAGGATGCCAGAGAAAGGAACCAGAGCAGTGCCAAAGGCAACTGGTCTTCTCCCCCACTTCTCTCTTGCTAAGCCGACGCCACCCAGGCCCTTGGTTTTCCATGGCCAGGGCTCTGAGTTAGCAGAGGAGCCTCACTACCACTAGACTCTTACTTTGAGAGAGAGGTTTCTCTGTGTTCCAAGTTCCAATTGAGTTACTTAGATTTCTTCCTGTTCTGACCTTTTGTGAGTGTGATGTAGACATTCTTAGAGTGCAGAACTCACCTCTACCTAAGTGTGCGCCAGCAGCAGCTCCATGAGCTAGCTACAGGCAGGCTCTGGTGTGCCAGGATTCCTGCAGAGCAGGACCCAGTATGCGCCCACAGGAACAAGAACTCTGCCAAGCCCCTTTTCAGATCACCCAGATTGTAATCTTCCTAACTGAGATTCATGTTTCTACTTGCCTCTGTACACCCTCCTCTTGGCATTTTTAAAGTTAAAGTGGCAGAGAAGGCAGATTGTGAATACTTGCGTCTCTGTAGAACTTGAGACTACTTCCAAGACACTTCCTTCAGAGATCAGATTCCCCTGAGGTTCCTGCAGGATGTGCAGCCCTTAGGTTGTCTCACGTGCTCAGGACATATGAAGTGGGTCAGGGCAAGTGGACCGAAGGCCAGCTCTGAGAAGGAAAGGTAATGGAGTGAGGAGGCTGGGTCAGTCAGTATCCAAGGCCAAGCTTGGAATTCCTAAGAGGGCATGAAGGACGGAAAATCTACCTCATCCTGGCCATCTCAAATATGGAAATGGTTTTCAAACTAGGTGTAAATTTATTTCTTAAATGATTAGCATTATCCTGATGGATCAAGGGTTGGCTGGTCTGAGATTTTAGCAGACTGACCACTCACCCTGCAAGTATATCTGACTTCTCTGGGGTATCTGAGGAGGGTAGATGGGGGTGGGGGAGTGTGTGTGTGTGTGTGATGCAATCTGAAGGACAGACTTTGAAGTCACTGTCCTCACTGTGCTGTGTGGGTATTTCTTTCTGGTGTTTGTTTTTAGGATGTTCCCTAATCTAGATGTAGGTGTCCAAAATTTTACTCATCAGAGAACCATCTGAGATGGAGGTTGGTGTCACTTACCTCAAAATAGAGATTCTTGGGTTCTCTCCAGGTCTAGATTTAAAGCACTGAGGGGGTCTGGGAAGGATGCATTGCTTGGGAAAGCAGGAAAATAAACAGGTAAGTTTGTTAGACTCCCTTCTTAAGAATTCTTATAATTATGTGTGTACCTTACAAAGCTCTTCCCCCTCCCTCAAAGAAAAAAACAAAGCACCTCCCATACTAGACTCCAGGGCCTCAACTTGGTCTTGCTCTTCTCTGTGTACTTTCTTCCCATCTGAGTTAGTTGTTTATGGTGCCAACGTGACTGATAAACACGTGTGGGGTTAATTGAAGGGAGGAGGGATAAATGGCTTGGTGAACCTCGCATTTCTAGCACCAGGGTGCAGCTGCCTTAGCAGTTCCCTGCTTCAGCTTGCAAAGCTGACTTCCTTCAAGACATCCCCAAGGAGAAGCCACATGGACCCACCCCGATGCAGCCCTGGTTTTGGAGCAGCCGTGTGGAGACCCCTGCCAGTACTGAGATGCTTATACGCTCACTGATTCGGCTTTCCTCCTGCAGTCGGCATCATAGTTTGTGTTTTGTGAGATGGAGGAGGAATTTGGGGATTGATATTGGACATATGGGTGAATGGGTTAATGTTGGCCTTGAGGGCTTGGGCAGCACTGGGTTGGAATGTTTCCTTGATATGCACTTACCCTTTATATAAAACTCTCTCTTATATGTGAGTTTCTGTGGATTTGTTTCTCTAAAGTACCCAGACTAACACCATCCCACACACATTGGTACAGCACCAGGTTTCCAAGGTTATTTATCAGACCGACTAACCAACCTACTGTCACTGAGTTGCTTCCAGATTATAGGGTTTCAGAGACTATCGCTCTATCTTTATAGGAACAGACAGCCTCATCATTTTGCTGCGGAGTAGCTGGTGTGCATAATCTTGTGGTTAGCAGCCCAACACATCCCACAGCACCACCAGGGCTCTGTAATGTCGTCAGTCCTGGAGAACTACTAGTTGGATGAAGAATGATGATTTTTTAAAATAAATCATTTTATTGGTTTCATACAACTCCTATCACAATCCATACATACATACATCAATTGAGTAAAGCAGATTCCCTTTGTTTCCAGATCCCTACTGCACCATTGTGCATCCTCTGGTCTAACCAGGTCCGCAAGGTAGAATTGGGATGATGATAATTGGGAGGGGAGGAAGCGTTTAAGAACTAGAAGAAGGTTTTGAGTTTCATTGTTGCTACACTGAACCCTGAATGACTCATCTCCTCCCCACTACCCCTCTGCAAGGGATGCCCAGCTGTCTACAGACATTCACGGTTTTTTGAAACCTGGTCCCCTCAGCCCTTCATGATCACACATGTTGGTGTGCTGCTTCCATGTGGGCTTTGTTGATTCTGGGCTAGATGGCCACTTGTTTACTTTAAAGCCGTTAAGTCCCCAGACGCTATATCTCTCAATAGCTGGGCACCACCAGCCTTCTTCACCACACTTATTTATGCATACATTCGTCTTCAGCGTTTATGTGGGGAAGATGATCACACAATGATGGGTTTTGTTCCTTAGTGTCTGCTACCTGGTCTGTTCAACACCTTGTATTCACTTAGGCTGTGTGCTTCTTCTCTGTGGGCTTTGTTGCTTCTGAGCTAGATGGCCGCTTGTTTGCCTTTAAGACCCCAGACACTATATCTTTTTGATAGCCGGGCACCATCAGCTTTCTTCACCACGTTTGCTTATGCACACTTCTGTTTTCAGTGATTGTGTCAGGAAGGTGGGTATCATGGAATGACCGTTTAGGAAGAATGATGGTTTTACTCACTTCAGAAAAGCACAAGAGTTAGAGTATTGCACAAGGAATTTTAGAGAAAGCAAAGCCCGTGCACTTGATTTTGAATTGAGTGTTTAAGGGTAACGTGAGAAGGGAAAGAACTTAAAGTGTCATGTTGGGAAATCTGATTTTGGCACTGCCTGGTCTTGCCTTGAGCAAGTTCTTTAATCTCATGGCTTGATGTCCTCATCTGTAAAATGAGGTGAAGACCAGAAGTGATCAGAGATGTGAATGTGCTTTGAAAACTGGAAACATGAGTTCAGACTGAGGGTAAAAATGCTCCAGGTAGAGAAAGGGGCACAGAACCAGTCCCATGTGATTGCTGTGTCCAAGCTGTACAGTCTGTAGGCCCTACAGGGATGGATCATAAGATAGTTTAGCAGCACAGCAGCTCAGGTGTACTCAGCCTTCTTCCCACTTGACTCTCACCTGCTTCTGAGCCAACCAGATAAGTGAGGGCCTTCTATCTGTGCCATTGGCCCAGTCATGCTGGGTTCTAGAGGCTATGACACCATTCTGTGTTCCAGGTGCTCAATGAATAGTTCCCTAGGAATACTGCCCAGCTACCCTGGTGTGATACATGGAAGTTGGTAGGAGAGGAGGTAAGGTAAGGTGCTTCCAGGGATGGATGTCCTGCCCTGGGACCTGGAATATATTGCAAAGAGAGATTTGTGACCTGTCAGCCAGGGAGTTGGCCAAAATCAGTCACACATGCCAGCACCCACTCACTTGGATATTTAAATACTTCCCAGAATGAGGTTGTAGGTCCTTGCTGGGGCTATGCAGTCAGTCTACTAGGAATTACTCAGCAGTCTACTGAGACCGGGGTATGCAGGCAAGAAAACCCTTAAATTGCTAACCTGCTACAAGGATACCACTTCCTGGAAATTTTAAATTCTATTAACTGTCCCATTTGTTACTTCCTGCCTGTTGTGTAGAAGTGTGGGCCCTGTAGAACTTTGGTGGGTCCAGGGATATATGTGAGAACCTGCCGGGCAACAATGAGTCCTACTTAGATGGGGCCTGCAGGCCACTGGAAATCATAGAAGCACCTCACCAGCACTGTAGGAGACAAGAGGAAAGTCCTCAGGGGACAAACAGGAACACATGCTGGGGTCAGAGCTTGTCAGGATTGATTGGAACTGGCCAAAGAGGCTTTTTATTTGTTTTCTTTTGTTTTTAATTACTGGGTGTGTTTTTTTTTCTGATTTCAAAGGTAACACATATAAAAAATCATCAGTATACAAACATAGAGGACAGAATGTACAAGCCAGTCCCCGAACAATAGAGGTCCAAAACAACTGAGCCTATTGCTATCAAGTCAATTCCTACTCAAAGCAACACTGAAAGATTGAGCAGATTGCCCAGTTTTTCTCCCACAGTGCAGCTAGTGGATTCAAGCCACCTACATTTCAATTAGCAGGCCAGTGCTTTACCCACGGAGCCACCAAGGCTCCTGAATACACAGGTGATCACTATCCTGGATTCCCTGTGTTTCCAGTTCTTATATACCAGTGTGCATCCTCTGGTCAAGCCAGATTTGTAAGGTTGAATTGAGATCATGATAGTGGTGGTGGGGGGTAGGGAGGAGAGCATTAAAGAACTAGAGGAAAGTTGTATGCTTCATCGGTGCTATACTGCACCCTGACTGGCTCATCTCCTCCCCAAGACGCTTTTGTAAGGGGATGTCCAGTTGCCTACAGATAAGCTTTGGGTCTCCACTCTGCACTCCCCCTCATTCACAATATGATTTTTTTGTTCTGGGTCTTTGATGCCTAATACCTGATCCTATTGACACCTCATAATCACACAGGCTGATGTGCTTCTTCCATGTGGGCTTTGTTGCTTCTCAGCTAGATGGCTGCTTGT
This sequence comes from Tenrec ecaudatus, assembly GCF_050624435.1. NCBI lineage: Eukaryota > Metazoa > Chordata > Mammalia > Afrosoricida > Tenrecidae > Tenrec > Tenrec ecaudatus. The sequence continues at coordinate 23,782,684 of NC_134545.1, read as the reverse complement.
TTGTTTTCAAGCCTTTAAACACCCAGACTCTATCTTTTGATAGCTGGGCACCATCAGCTTTTTTCACCACATTTGCATATGCACCCATTTTGTCTTCAGAGATCATGTTGGGAAGGTGAACATCACAGAATACCAGATTATTCGAACAAAGTGTTCTTGGTGGTGAGGGAGAACTTGAGTTGAGGCCCAATGTCCATCTGCTACCTTAATATTAAACCTATAAATATATGTACATAGATCTATTTTCCCATGACACAGGGAATCCAGGACAGATAAACCCCTTAGGACCAATATTGAGATAAGCCATAACAGGAGAAAAAGGGGAAGGTGGGGAAAGAAAAGGGAACTGATCACAATGATCTCTCTATAACCCCCTCCCAGGGAGATGGACAACAGAAAAGTGGGTAAAGAGAGACATATCAGTCTGTGTAAGACATGAAAAAATAATAATTTATAAATAATTATTATCAAGGGTTCATGAGTGAGGAAGGGAGGGATGGGGGAAATGAGAAGCTAATGCCAAGGGCTCAAGTAGAAAGAAAGTGTTCTGAAAATTCTTATGGCAACAAATGTATAAATGTGCTTGATACATGGATGGATGTGTGTGTGTGTGTGTGTGTGTGTGTGTGTGTATACATTCTAAATTTTCCTTTTAAATGGATTTTGTAAAAGCCATATCTGTTTATTAACAAAAAAGTACAACAGATAAAACCTGTTGCCATCAAGTTGATGCTGACTCATAGAAAGCATGTAGGAACAAGGGAACAATAAGTGATCCAAAATCAATGGTGAGGATGGTGTAGGAGGCCTGGTAGGGCTTGCTCAAGGGCAGTGTAACCGAGAGGAATTAACTGAAACCCAAATGAAGGCTGAACATGATAGTAAGACAAGAGGAAAGTCAAAGGAAATAGAGGAAAGAACTAGGAGGCCAAGGGCATTTATAGAGGTCTAAATATAGGCATGTGCATATGTAAGTATATTTATATTTGTGAATGGGGAAATAGATCTAAGTGCATATATTTATAGGTTTAGTATTAAGGTAGCAGATGGACATTGGGCCTGTATTCAAGTTCCCCCTCAAGGCAAGAACACTGTTGTATTAACCTGGCATTCCATGATGCTCACCTTCCCAACACAGTAGTTGAAGACAAAATGGGTACATAAGCAAATGTAGTGAAGAAAGTTGATGGTGCCCAGCTTTCAAAAGATATCGCGTCAGGTCTTAAAGGCTTGAAGATAAACAAGCGGCCATCTAGCTCAGAAGCACCGAAGCACACCAGCCTGTGTGATCATGAGGTGTTGATGGGATCAGGTGTCAGGCATCAAAGAGCAAACAATCATATCATTGTGAATGAGGGAGAGTGCGGAGTAGAGACCCAAAGCCCATCTGTAGGCAACTGGACGTCCCCTTACAGAAGGGTCCTGGGGAGGAGATAAGAGTTTCCGGGTGCAGTGCAGCAGTGATGAAACATACAACTTTCCTCTAGTTATTTAATTCTTCCTTCCCCCAACTGTTATCCCAATTCTACCTTACAAATCCAGCTAGACCAGAGTAAGTACACTGGTGCAGATAGGAATTGGAAACACAGGGAATCCAGGACAATAAACCCCTCAGACCCAGTGGTGAGAGTGTCGATAGGAGAAGGGTAAGGGTAAGGTGGGGGGAAAAGAGGGGAACCGATCACAAGGATCTATATATAACCCCTCCCTGGGGGACGGACAACAGAAACATAGGTGAAAGGAGACATCGGACAGTGTAAGACAGGACAAAATAATAATAATTTATAAATTACCAAGGGTTTGTGGGGGGGGGGGGGGAATGAGCCTATAACCAAGGGCCCAAGTAGAAAAAAAATCTTTTGAGAATCATGAGGGCAACAGATGTGCTTGACACAATGGATGGATGGATGGATTATGATAAAGGTTTGTATGAGCCCCCAATAAGATGATTTTTTAAAAATAAAAGAAACCCTATAGAAAGAGTAGAACTACCCACAGAGTTTCCAGTGGGGCTGGTATTAGAATTGCCAGCCTCTGGGTTAGCAGCTGCGTGCTGGGTGTGCTTAGGGCCATCAGGGCTCTTCTAAAACTAGCTAAGAACGTAAACAGTGAAGTCCCCCAGCAATCAGCATCCCAGAATCAACTACTAGAAGTTTAGTGTGTGCCTGCTAGTTGTTGTTCTTTTGCATTTTGTATGGTTTTACCCAAATACCGTTAGGTACTTGTGTAGACGCTGAGTTTTTCCAACACATTTTTTATGGCTTTTGTGGCAAAAGTAGGTACCTCGCTGATACTCGGGTCAGCTTATACTCGAGTATATTTGGTAAAGTTCGTGTACATATGCCTGCAACCTGACCTTCCTTTTAAAAAAACTTTCATTGCAGAAATTTCCAAATGGACAGCACAAAAATAGACTAGTACATCAACTGGGCATCTGCAGTACCATCAACTTTCTCTCAGGCGTGTTTCTTTTTCTTCTCGCCGCTTCCATTTTCCCTTGAAGTATTTTAAAGTACATCCCGAACATGTGTAATAAATACTTAAATATCAATCTCGAACAGGAGGACTTAAACATTCTGTAGTCTCAAATTTATACCCAACAAAATTAGCTAATGTCTTACTATTCACCAGTGTCCAAGCTCAATCCAGTTTTTGTCACCACTCATTTGGTAAGTGGTCCCAGTGAAATCCACATGCTACACATGGTTTCTGTCTCCCAAGTCTCTACTCTCAGTCTGTAACTCCCTGCGGACTCCCGTACTCCAATTGCCCATGCGATTTTATTTTTTCAAGACTCTGGGTTATTCTTCCTGTAGAAACCCTGTTTCAGATTTATCTGATTCATGGAGTTGTTCCACACATTGATTTACACTTCTTCCCCTTGTCCCTCCATGCTTTCTGGCTGTGGGTTGACAGAAAAGGGCTTTCAGAAGCTCTGTGAGCATGTGTACTTGGAAGTAAGAGCATTTGGTTTGTTGTGCTGGGGCCTCCTATTATATGCATCAGGAGTTGGTCCAAGTTTTCATGAGGTTGATCTCTGAGCCCAACTTTTTATTTTTATGGCTTTTTTCTATATACATGTAAGTCTTGATATTAAAGACAGCCTCTTATTCTTAAACAAAGATGCAAACTTGATTTGGGTTCTTGGAACACTTTAGCTGCAGCAGTGAGCAGGGGCCCTTGGAAGCCAGTACCAGCCCGGAGAAGCCACACTAGGTGGTGTGTAAGGGGAGGAAGCACTGGGCTGGGGGAAGGTGTCAGGGTAGAGGCCTGTAAGGCACCAGGGCTGCGGCAGTTGGCTGGCCTTTTGGGACATAACGTAAAATGATGTAACTCTGTGAAAAAGTGGCGGCGAGTGACCTCCTCTCCCTGCTTCCTCACTGGGCTGTGTTGCCAGAGAGGGTGTGCGAGTGTTAGGAGCTCTGAGTCCGCGGCATAAAGGAGGGCTTTAGGGCCTCTATCTCACTTTGGAAGCTCAAATCCGAGAAGTTCCTGCACTCTGGTGGTGAGTCCCAGACAAAAAGGGCCTGGGGGGAGGGAGGCACCTGCTCTGGGGGGCAGGGCAATGCAATGAGCAGGATGAGCTAGATGACCTGGTGCGACAGTCTCAGCCAGAGGGGATTCTGAGCTCGTGGAGTCCCGTGCCTCATTTTACAGATGAGGATACTGGCTCAGAGGCGCCAGGGAGGGTTTTAAACCGCACAGCAGGGTGGAGGTTGGCCTCAAACCAGCATCCAGGTCTCCGGGTCTTTGGTGATGGTACCCAACCAGCATTCCCATTGAAGTGTCTGTGATGGTGAGTGTGGCCAGACCAGGCTTCTGACAAGTTCTTGCTCTCCCTCCCGAACTCCTGGACACCACTGGCCTCTCGTTCAAATCCTGGCCAGGTTCTCCAGCTTGCAGGCAGTAGTGAGCAACTGGTATCTACTGTGTCGGCAGTTCACAGTTGGTGGAACAGTTGTCTGAATGCAAATCGACTTCTGGAGCTTCCTGACGAGAGTGAAAGATCTGATAACCTGATAACCCCTGAGCATGTATGAGTGTGCCAGGGGGTATCAGGTGATGGGGAGATAAGTAGTGTGTCCCTCGGTGCATTTGTAGGGGTACACATCGGGCCGCGGTCTGCATCACTTCAAAACCACCAGCAGCTCCACAAGTCTCAGAAACCCACGGGGGTCACTCTGAGTCTGGATGGCAGTGAATTTCACTTAGGGTGAATAATGCTAACTTTCCGTTTCTAGCAGTGTCACGAACTTCCCCTTTAAATGTGTTGAAGCTAAAAAGTTGGCAGATTTAAACAAAATAAAGCAGGTGCATTCTAACCTGTCAGAAGGGAGAACACCAAAACTGGATGTGAAAAAGACACTTGGCCAGGTGACCTTTCTGGTCCTTGCCAGTGTGGTAACCTTGGACCGCTGCAGGGCTGTATTGACAGTCAAGTGTCTCCCAGTCAGGAGCTCCTGGCCTGACAGATAGAACCCCCACTTGGGAGGCGTCCCCAGCTGGAGGACAGCCTGGATGTTCCATGTTATTGAGCAGACACTTCCCACCTGGGCTGTTCGCTTAGGAGACTGTTAAGGCAGGTGAGCCAGAGTCCCAGTTTCTGTAGTCAGCTGGGTTTGTGCAGTTTGGGTAGTTGAGCTTCCTCTGGGCTGTGTTTTGCTGGGAATTTCTGGTCTCTGCTCCAGTGAGTGCCCTACCACACTTGTCCTCTGCAGCCTCTGGGAAGTCCACCCAAGACTTCGGTCGCAGTCTGGAGTGGAGAGGTGGCTGGTGATGACTAGCATGGAAACTGGGAGGAGGGGCCTCCAGAAACAGGCAACTAAGGGCAGTCTGCCTTTTAGGACTTCTTGAAGATTTCTGGGGAGACGCTTCACCTCAAAGCTTTGCTGGCAGCCAAGGATGGCGAGCAAGGGGCCCTCGGCCTCCACGGCCCCCGAGAACTCCAGTGCAGGAGGACCCAGCGGGAGCAGCAATGGTGCTGGCGAGAGTGGGGCACAGGACAGCACCTTCGAGTGCAACATCTGCCTGGACACAGCCAAGGACGCTGTCATCAGCCTGTGCGGTCACCTCTTCTGGTCAGTACCCCTGCCACTGGCCCAGAGCACGTCCCGATAGCTTTAGAAAGTTCAAACCCTTAGCAGCGCTGGATAGAAGGCAGATGTTCACTTTCAGTTCAAATGTCTGCAGGTCACCGAGTCCCGGGTGAGCTGAGCATGTTATGTCCCCAGCCCCGGACTCCATATCCCTATCGCTAAAGCGCTGACTTCCTGTAGCCTCCTGCCTTTGCTGAGCCAAGAAATGGGACATAGCAGCTGTGAGTGGGCACTGGAGGTAGGCTGTCTCCTTGTGACGCTTCATCCCTCTGCCCCATTCCCAGCGGGACTCGTGAGCAGTAAGTGACTGGACACGTACAAGAGTAGCTGCCGTGTCCACAGTGACCATGATTGCTACTCGATTCCACATAGGTCCAAATGAAAGGACGCACGTGTCCAAGTCAGGATCAATGACTACACATGACTCGTGGCTCTGAGCTTTCGAGGTTTTGAGCTAGTCTTCAAGGGTGGGCTTGGTTAAATAGAGGGAGAGAGGTGAATGGTGTCTGTGCCCGGGAAGCAGGGAGTTTAGCTTGGCAACAATGTGAAAGGTAAGTAAGTGTATGAATATGTGAAGAGAAGGAGGCAGCGAGTTCTGTCTAATAATTACTCTTTATAGTTTGATGTGAGTGCGGGTTCACAGAGCACATTGGCTTTCCATCCAACAGCTCATACCCCTTTTGATTGGTTACGTGGATTGCAGTCCCCACACGTGAACAGCCCTTTCCCACGTCCTTCCTGCGTGTACTGCTGCTGTTCGTCCTTCTTTCCTGTCCCTTCCCACTCTCTGAGCTTTACCCCTGGGTGAAATGCTGCCCTTTGATGGGTGGTTATTTTAAGGCGTGTAGGCAGGCGTGGCTCCACGGTGAGGCCTGAATTCAGAGGGACTAGGGGCCACAGTCACACAACTCTCACCAGTCTCTGTCGGCCAAATAAGGTCTGGTCTTTTTTCCCCAGGATTTTGAGTTTTGTTCCACGTTTTCTCCCCCTCTACCCAGGACCCTCTATTGAGATCCTTTTCAAAGCAGTTGGTAGTGGTACGCCAGGTACCACACAGTTGTTGGCCTCAGGGATAGGGAGGTTGAGGTTCACGTGGTCCGTTCGTGCTCTGAACTGACTGTTTCCATGTATCTTCCATTGTCTTCACTCGTCTTGGCTTTGGGCAGCGAGAGTTGCTAACAGTTTTCATGCAGAGGCTGTTTCTGTTCCGACCTACCATGTGTGTCTCAGAAGCTGGAGATCCTCTGAGACAGCATAAAGTCAGTACTTGGAATAAGTGACAAAGAACAAAGACAGGCAGGATACCCTGGGAAGAAAGAACACAGATTCCCCAATGAAACCGGCATTTCCGGCCCTTGAGCCAATCTGCTGGCCTCTCTGTGCATCAGCTTCCTCAGCTATGAAGTGGGGAGGATTAAGCTAGTGAGCCACAGGCTGGCCCATGTGAGGTGCTTAGTAACTGGGAGAAATCGCCACTCTGGCTATAACCCAGAGAGTTCCACAAGCTTCTTACTCTTCCCTCCATTCGGTGGACAGCCTGGGGGGGATTTGCCAGTGGAGACCTACCATGGTTTCGGGTGTTCATCTTACAGTGGAGGTGAAAGTTTAATGTTGGAGCCAGATGTGAGGCGTCTGTTCTGTCCAAGGAAACCATATTTGATTTGTGACACAGCTTCTATGGAAAGGAACCACCCTCTGAGGCTAAATTTTACTCAGCTTGAAAAGATGTATGTTGTGAGAGCAACAGAAGCCATGGCTACATTCTCCAGTGTCCTAGATAATTAATTATACATCTTTCCAATCTATGTCCTTTGTCGGATGCAGTACTGGGTGATCGAAAATGAACTGAGGAAATGGGTAGCATTTTCTGTGGTGTAAACTCACAGAACCAAAGTTAGCCAAGTAGCACCCCCATCGTGGCCATGACTTATGGACAGACCTCACCTCTAAGCTTTTTCTCAAGGCGGAGTACAGTGGAACTGTGAGCCCGAGGAGGCGTGCGGCTCCAAGGGGCCCGAGAGTGAAACAGCGCGTGCACGCCTGAGAGCACCCCCGCACGTTTCTCCTGTACAGGCAGGGGGCCCTAGCTTGATGGGATTCCTTCAGAGGCTATCGTCCTCCCCGCAGGTGACCATCCCAGGAAGCTGGATCTGCGATGGTGCTCTTGGGCTCCCTGGTATAGTGGGATCCCAGGCATGGAGACTGGAATCTTGACTCCATTGCCTCACTTTACCTGTGATTTTAGTTCACTTTTGCTTTTCACACTTCTAATTTCTGACACCCGATATCCCCAAGAGCCTCGGTGAGGGGGCTCCAGGAGAGGGACTGCCTCCCCCAGGTGGGTCTGCAGTACTCCATAGGTTCACCCTGTTGCCCATTCGGCTGCCCTAACTGTATGACCATCCACGCCTCTGCTAACAAGAGCACTTTGTTTCCCCCTCTCTCTCCTGGATGACTGCTTGCCCTGGGGACTCTTGACAGTTGGCCGTGTTTACATCAGGTAAGACGGATTTTATTTTACTTTGTCTTTCATCAGCTAGGGTTGCACAATTCACCCTGAGTCTCAGGAGGCTGCTGTCAGAAGCTGCAATCGCCCTGGCTTGTGGGCTCATTTGCTTGCCTACCCTTCCACCCTTGTTACACATCTGCCACTCACAGGCACTCTGAAAGACGGGGCCAATGTGATACGCTAGAGCAGTGGTTCTCAACCTTCCTCACGCCGCGACCCTTTCATGCAGCTCCTCAGGTGGTGGTGACCCCCAACTACAAAATTATTTTCGTTTCTATTTCGTAACTGTAATTTTGCTACTGTTTTGAATCAGGCGACCCCTGTGAAAGGATCATTCAACCCCCAAAGGGGTCACAACCCACAGGTTGAGAACCACTGCCCTAGAGAGTCTTGACCCTGCCTCCTGTGCGTGGATTTGCAAGCCACCACCTCTAGGTCTCAGTTCCTCATTGTAAATTGGTTTGAGTTTGATGCTATGTTAGGTCCTTTCTGTTTGTGAGATTCTGCCTCTATAAAAACCATCTTGTATCATCTCGTACCCCTTGAAGGTACATTTTTTAAATGTTAGGAGAGAAGACATTTTGGTATTAATTTAAAATTGGCAAGGGGGGGGGCAGTTAAAACAAGTCTGTTTTCCCAGTTTAGATTACTATAAAGTTCAGTTTTATTGTTTTTCTCCAAGAACCAGGCACCTGCTTGGTAATACCAAACTGGACCTGGCTGGGAGCAAGCAGGAGAGCCGCACACTGGAGTGGTTTCGGGAGGGATGTTAGGGAGCACAGTGGTTCAAGACGTCTAGAGTCTCAGTATCCAGTTGAGGAAGAAGGGCAACAGGGAGGCCCTTCTGTGCAGTCCAGGGCTGCGCATTTTGACTCAAGCAGAGCCTAAGAGCCCGGTGGAACTGTGAGATTATGAAGCACATGCCGGCCTGGAGGTTATGAAGTGTACCTAACACGTAGATTTTGGACACATCAACCATATGACAGAGCAAGTGGGGAGTTTAAAACCACTGTGTCTTGCCAACTCCCTTCTGATTCATGCTTATAAGCCTCAGATCACTGAATCTAAAGGTGTAATTTACGTTCTGAGATAAATGTTGAAACATAAATTTATATGGACTCCCTGGTGGTACAGTTAAGCACTTGACTATCTAAAAGGCTGGAGGCTCAAACCCACCCATAGGTGCCTTGGGAGGCAGACTTGGGCATCTGATTTGACAACTGTGGATCAGTTAGTTCTGTTCTGGATTCACGGGGTTGACATGAGTCAGACAATGTCTGACATCAACAGCATACATATGTGTGGCAGTACTAGGTGCCTTCAAGTTTGATGTGATTCATAACAACCTATGTACAACAGAATGAGATGTGGCCAGGGCCTGTGTCATCCTCACAGTTGCTCTTGTGTTTGAACACGTGTTCAAGCCATCGTGTCAGGCCATCTTGTTGAGGTGTTCTTTTTCACTGGTGCCTCTACTTTACCAAGTGTGATGTCCTTCTCCAGGGACTTGTCATCTGTCTAAATAAAGAGAGACAGAGGGAGATCTAGCACGTCCCTGGAGAATAGATATAATTATTTCATGTCTATGAAGACATATTTGTTGGGTGCCATTGAGTTGATTGGGACTCAGCAAAGCACACTGCCCTGTAGTGTTTCCTGGTTGGTCATCTTAACGGAAGCAGATTGCCATTTCTTTGTCTCCTGTAACTCGTGGGTGTGCACAACCCACCACCCTTTTTGTTAGCAGTTGAGTGCTTCCCAACTGTGCCTCTAGGACACCTTTATAAAGCCATTGTAGATGATAAGTGTTATTATTTTTGTTTTTAAGAAAGTTAAAATGATATAAAAGTAATTAGTGGAAGGACTTAGAAGACCCAGCACAGGACTCTGGGGTTTTTTAATATATATTTGGGGGGGGGGTAGTGGTTTTAATATTTAAAGAAAGAGTAAGTGCAAAAATCAGTGAAAGTACATTAAAAAAAAACCCAGCAAGTTTTAGAGGATGACCAAGGTTTATCCTTGAGAACCTAGCAAGTCCCCAGAAAAAGTGAGATCACAGAAAGAAAAAAGTGATTACTAAGATAGGACAGTTGGTCCATTGGGAAGGTAGAGATTTCAAGTTCATTGTGCCTGCTTTAGCATTTGGTACAGACCCAGGCCAGCTCTTTCAGACCCCTGCTATTGCTTCAGGGTTGCATTCTTCTGCTACCTTGCCGGGTGCCCCAAGGGAGAAACAAAGCTTGGGGAAGGCTGTTTAATTGTGGTGGTATTTAAAGGCAATTTTGATTTCCGTACTTGTAAATATTGAGTGCTAGGAGTGGGAATTGTAGAGAAGCGTTGCCTTGAGGTATTCCATCCGATGGTGTTTCCTATTTTGAGTCCCTGACCCTCCTCTCAACCAGCTGTGGTCACCTAGCCGTCATCTCATTGACCTTGTGCCATTCATGTGTATTATTACTCTTTTGCTTGCAGTGGTTGGAGACCAGACCTAACCGGCAGGTGTGCCCGGTTTGCAAGGCCGGCATCAGTCGAGACAAGGTCATCCCACTCTACGGCCGGGGCAGCACCGGGCAGCAAGACCCCAGGTGAGGGCTGGGAGCACCTTTCACACTCACTCCTCCCATTGGACTGGAATTCCCTTCTGCTGAATAACCTCTTCTACCAGAACACTAAGTTCTGAGTCAGCCAGATAGGACTCTGCCGGGGGTGGGGAGCCACTTTTTGGCCTACTGAGCATGCCCTGGGTGCAGGCACTCTGCACTCAGCCTTGTTTGCCAGCCTTGCAAAAGACCTCACAGTTGCTAGTGTGCAAAGTGCCGTGAAGCCTGGCAAACAGCATGTCCGATTGGCAGGAGAGTCCACGGAGCAGGGTTGCTGCACTGGTGAAGGAGGTATACAAAATGCCAGCAGAAGGGCTAGGCCAGTGGTTCTCAACCTATGGGTCATGACCCTTTTGGGGGTCGAATGGCCCTTTCACAGGGGTCGCTCGATTCATAACAGTAGCAAATGACAGTGATGAAGTAGCAAGGAAAATAATGTTATGGTTGGGGGGGGGTCACTGCAACATGAGCTGTATTAAGGGGTTGCGACATGAGGAAGGTTGAGAACACTGCTCAAAGCAGATTCCATTAATCTTAGTTTATGTCATTTCTGTTTCAGAGAGAAGACGCCTCCGCGTCCTCAGGGACAGAGGCCAGAGCCGGAGAACAGAGGGGTGAGGAACATTGTATGAACAGCTCTTAGACATGAGCCTATGGCTTTAGAAATTTCCTTCTAGACTGTACGGTTTTTCTCCTGACTATAAAAGTAAAACAGAATTTGTAAAATACCCTAAGGCAAAGCAGGGGGTGGGCAGACATCACTTCTGACCATGGTCTCCAGAGACAGCCACTGGAAATGGTTTGATCTAGTTCTTGTTCTCCATTGGGCTATAATTATGATAACCAAACCCAACCCACTGCCACTGCCACTGCCACTGCCAAGTGACTTCCAGTGCAGACCAACTCCCTGGGTTAGAGTACTCTGCCTCCGAGGGATTCCAAGGCTGTAACTCTTTTCAGAAGCAGACTGCCACATCTTTGTTCAGAGTGACTGGTGGGCTTGAACTGCCTACCTTTTGGTTCACAGACAAGTGTGTTAGGCATTGTGCCATGAAGCAAAACAAACTCATTGCCATCGAGTCGATACTGACTCCCGGTGAACCTATCCGACAGGGTAGAGCAGCCCTGTGGGTTTCTGAGACTGGAACTATGAGAGAAGAAAGTCCTGTCCACCACCAGGCACCTTATAATTTGGGGTAGGCACATACAAATTTCATTATAGATCTATTTGTGTGTTTCTAAGTAGTATTTGGCTCCTGCTTTTTTAACCCCTCTTAAAAATTACATTTTACTCCAAAAGTATGTGTATTCTGTGCCTTCTGCTTGCTGGGTGATGCTCTAGCAGAGAGTCCTGTCCTCATCTGTTTCCATCCTCCAGGAGGAGACTTGGACCGATACACCTGAGATTTTACCTCTGTCGATAATACTGTGTTTAATGACTATCTGGTGTTTGGTTATACAGACAATATAATTTACTTAATCCCTAGTTGGACATTTAGCTATTTTCTTTCTTAATATATAGATATTTGCTATTTCAAAAATGCTTGTGAACTTATAGATAAATCTTTAAACAGATCCACAATTATTTTATTAAGATAAATTAATAGAATTATAATTACTAGATCAGAAATTCCTTTCCCTACTATTAGGGTTCTTATTTGTTTCACCTCATTAATCATGTTAGATTTACATATATTCATTTGTATATTTAAAATCGTGTGGTACTTGAAAGTCAAGATAGCTAACCCTTCAGAAATAGTTACAGGAGCAGTGGTTTCCTGTGGGTACGGGAAAGGTGGGGGGCAAGGGGAATAGGGAGCTGATAGCGTTGCCGGTTTGCAGGAGGCGATGGATGACAGCGGGAGCCCAGGATTCTTCTGTGGGAACGACATAGGAAACAAGGCTCCGGTGAACTCCCTCTGTCCACAATTGACAGATGGGGGGAAGGGGGTTGCTAAACAGAGCACATTGGACAGATGAGGATAGAGGATCAGAGGCATAAGTCTGGCTTGAAAAGTGGAAGCTTTGTCGCTGGACCTGATCTAGTTTTCAACAGTTTCTGTATTTTTGTTTTGTTTCATTTTTGTTGGTTCCTATTTGGGTATATTTCAGAGGTGTTATGTCATTGAAAGTCACACTCTTGACACTGTGTTATGTGTTGTTCTCTTTTTCGGTATATGCAGTTGACGGTTGATGAACCTATAGGAACAGCAAGTAGAATATGAATGGTGGGGGTTGGGGAGACGTAAAAGGGCGACGATGTCAAGGAGTCCAGAAAGAAAAGGAATGTTTGGAAACTGAGTGTGGGAGCAATTGGTTAATGCTACTTGACGTGATTGAATTATGGAATTACATGATGTATGTGGTTTTTTAAAAATCATCTTATTGGGGGCTTATAGCTCTTACAACATCCCATACATCGATTGTATCAAGCATATTTGTACATATGTTGCCATTATCATTTCTAAAACATTTTCTACTTGAACCCTTAATATAAGCTCCTTTTTTTCCCCTTTCTCTTCCCACCCTCATGAATCCTTGGTCAATTATATATTGTTATTACTATTTCATATCGTACACTATCTGTTGTCTCCCTTCACCCACATTCCAGTCACTCATCCCCTTCCGGCTATATATCAAACCTTATGATGGGTTCCCTCTTTCTCAGCCCTTCCGCCTCCCCTCATGATATCGCTACAATGATATATGTATTAACTCCAAATTAATAATAAGTTTTTAAAAATATAAAAAGGAGACAGGACCAAAGGCAACAAAATACATCTTTCCCTAGAGCTTATGCTTGGAATTCGTACTTCTAGCCTCCTAAACTGAGAAAGCATGAATTTCTGTTTCATTAAAGCCAAAAATAAATAAATACACAATGAGCGTAAAAAAATTGCACATTCAAATCCGACTTTAGTTTTAAAAGTAAAATACTGACTGCCAAAATTCAGCTTTCCCTGTTCTCTTCATTTGGTATGCTTTACATACATAATTTTGGTGCAAGTAATCCCCTCATCACTGTGAGGTAATTTGAATGCAAGTCAAGTGCTTCTTTTTTTAAAAGCTTTAGAGTAAAAATCATCAATATCTTTATAAATACTACCCTTGTCTTTTGGTGTGGGAAACATTACATGTAAACTTACGTGGTTTAACATTCATATTACTAATGATAAGACGCGAAACCAATAGACAAGTGATTCTGACCCTGCTTGTCATAACTTGATTCATTATAAATCAGGGACTGCCAGCAGTCACCCCTATTCTGTTTGTGGCTTTTCAGCTTTATGCTGTAAATATTTCCCACGCTGCTCTCTAGTGTCCTCAGGATCATGTGTACAGGCTGCTGCTGGTTCCTTCAAGGAGCCAGCCCTGGTGGCACTGTTGTTGGGTGTGCGTTGGCTTGTGAGCCACCAGGCTGAGGTGTAAGCCCATCTGCCGTCCCAGGGAGAAAGTTAAGGCGGTCTGGGCCAGGACAGAGCACAGCCTGGGGACCCTCCGAGACCACTGTGAGTCCGAGTGGACTTGATGGCCGTGGCTTTTGAGTTATTACTCATTCTGTTGAGTTTGGATACATCTGTCTAGGTTTGCCTTATCAAGGAACTTTTCGGTTGCTTCCAATTTTTGCTGTTATAAGTAATACTACAATGACATATTTGTATATATTACTTTTTTACTGAAAGTATGACATTTCCTTAGTATTCCTAAGAATAAGATGATTGAATCAGGGATCTTGATAGAAATTGAGATTGCCTCCAGATTATCCTTAACAATAATCTCAGGGAACATTATTGAATGGCTAATATAAGTGAAAACTATTGGTTAACAGCTTTATACCCATGAGCTCGTTAAGCCTCACATTGACCTGTTTAATGGAAGAGGAAGAGGGACCTCAGAGGAAGAGGGACCTCGGGGCAGGCTCAGAGAGGTGAAGGGATTTGCTCCAGAGCACCGGGTCTGATCCTCAGCTCTCCGTGTGACAAGTCCCTGCTGACAAGTGGCTCCAGTGCAGCACCACTTTAACCCTTTGCAGGCTGCAGCTTCCCTTGGAGCATTTAGCTTCTGACCCAGAAATCTGAGTACCAGGAAGCCCGAGGCCCCAGGCTTGATGGTGGTAGCACCCAACTCTAGGGTGGCCAACACCCACCTCTCCCAGTGATGCTGTTTATCAGGAACAGGAACCCACCGGGTCTGAGAATGGGGATTGTCTGGAAAGGGAAGCCAGTGCTCAGGCTCTGATGAAACAATTGCATCTTCCTGGGTGAGGCGGCCTTGGTCCCAGGAGGTCTGAGCAAGGGCATTTCTGCGCTGAGAGAAGGAAGCCAGTTGTTTTCTTTCTGTAAGTTTGCCTTCTTCAAAAGTGGGCTGTTACAGTTTACAGGTAAGAGGTTTGAAGGTAGGCGTCAGGTTGCTCCGTGAGGGCCAGGGAGTGGCAACTCTTGTACAAGTCTTGCATCAGCCTCACGGATGCAGGTCACTCAGTCCTCTGTGAAGAGCAGTTGCTCAGTCATAGTTTTCTTGTTCTTGATTTTTAGTCCTTTTCCCTGAGGTTCTAGGAAGGGGAAGAGGAATGTGCACAGTGGTTCAGATCGTGGGTTTAGATTAGGTTGACCTAGTTTTCTATATAAACTCTACCCTAGCTATGCAAATGTAGTCAAGTTTTTTCACCTCTCTCAGCCCCAGTTTCAGGAGCCCTGGTGGTGCAATCTAGTTAGTGAGCTCGGCTGCTAACTTAAAGGTTGGCAGTTTGAACCCACCAGCCACTCCAAGGAGAGAGCCATGGCAGTCTGCTTCTGTACAGATTACACTCTGGAAACCCTCCGGGCAGTTGTGCCCTGTCCTGCAGCGGAGCTGTGAGTCAGGCCGAATCAACGCCATGGCGGTGGGTGTGGTGTGGTGTCCTGTGTGATTGGTAGGCCCAGTTTGGTGAGCTGTAAAGGCTCGTGATGCTGATGTAGAAATTAAATGCTATTTGCATGCCCTAGTGCTTAGCCTGGCAACTAGCACACAGTCGGGGCTTTCAACATGATAATTGCTTTCTCACAACACGATTGATCCCTGCTGAGTCTTTTCACATGAAGGGGGGAGGGGGTCTCTGTGGGTGCGGAGATGCAGAGATGAGGGCAGGGGGACTGGCCAGGCTGCTGGGGTTGGTGGTTTTGAGGGGGGGGAAGGTGTGAGATGGCAGTTGAACAAGGAGAAGCCCCAACTTTCTACCCCAGCCATTTCTGCCCTATTCGTAATCCAGGAGACAATTACAAAGTTAAGTGCTCTGTAAACTTTCAGAATTATTTGTAATCATATTAAAAGACATTTTGGAGGGAGAAAAGCAGGCATATCTTACCTACATATCTACATGTTATGTCTTTCTGGTAGTGGTGTCCGCATACTCACTGATTGCCATGACTTGTGCCCATGGTGTCCACATGCCGGCACTTTGTCATGCACTTGGGACCGTGGAGTGTCCACATACCTACAGATGGTCATGACTTGGGACTGTGGTGTTCAGTTTTGTCTGAGAACTTTGTGAAAGCAGTTTACCTATGTTCCTGCATGGTTTGATCATACTGGTCCCGCCAGAGTGAGACATGCTGAGGGCACCAGGCCAGGCTGCTGACGGGGGTGGTTTTGAGGGGAGGCTGTGCTGTGGCAGGTAAACAAGGAGAACCCACAACTTTTCTACCTCGGTCATGTCTCAAGATTTTGATCTTGACTTTTATTGTGTGCTAATGAGGACTCTCCGTTTTTGCTGTTACAGATACTATGTAGTTTGTTTTGAAATTCCCCCGTAATTGGGCTTTTTGCCGATTTTTTTTGCAGATAAAAAACATGTAGAAACATTTGCTAGCTAGTGCGAGACACCTCAAGATCTAAGAACCTTGCCATTTCAGGCTGGCTCTGACCCGCTTTGTCACCCACAGCTCTTGAAAGGGCCGAGGGACCTCCAGCATTGCGCTTTGGGATCTAGGTGGAGGCAGGGGTGTGGGTGGGCTGTGCCCCCAGGAAACAGCCCATGGGCCAGGCAGGGGCCCTGGGCACAGGGAGGGGCACGTGTGACGAGCGCAGGAGGAGGCTGCGTGCTTCTCTCCTCACGTGCGTTTCTTCCACACAGGGGTTTCAAGGCTTTGGATTTGGAGATGGAGGCTTCCAGATGTCCTTTGGAATTGGGGCGTTTCCCTTCGGGATATTTGCCACAGCGTTTAACATAAACGACGGGCGACCTCCTCCAGGTAAGGCTCTGTCTCCTGGAGGAATCAGGAGATGTGTCGTGCTGCTGGAAGCCTCTTTGGGATTTGGTGTTATGTAAGGTAAAGATACTTGTCACTCGGCAGATAATCAGGCTTCATTCAGCTGCGCTGAACTCTTCATGGTGCAGGTGAGAGGGAGCACCGTGCCGCTCACGGAACGCTCGTGGCAGCATTTTATAGCTGGAAACCGCCCCGCCGTGTGTGCTGAGATGCCCCCAGGTCCATAAAATGGAAAATTATACTTGCCACTCAGCTGGGGAACAATTTAGTTCTTCGTCCTGTACGCCCTCCTCCACACCTCTGCCCTTCCCCCTTGGGCATTGGGGTATGGAGAGGCAAGACAATTTGTAAGGAGTCAGGACATCTCTGGGGCCAGGGCCAGGCCTCAGTCAGGGCCACCAGGGCTCCTTGAAGTCAGGACCAACTCAACTCAACTACCATTGAGTCAATTCCAGCTCAGGGACCTCACAGGGCGGAGTAAAACACTTCCTGTTGGTTTCCGAGGCTGTTTCTCCCAAGAAGCAACTAAGCGATTTGAACTGCCAACCTTGCGGTTAGCAGCCCAACACCTAACTCTTTATACCATAACAGTCCCTTAAAGGCAGGACACGGTTCTCTAAATGATAGTTGTTCACAAAACAGAAAAGTAGAAACTCGAGTTTTTGCCCCAGTTCTGCCTCTATCTTGTTTGGAAAGATAAGGCCCTTTGCTTGTCTGAGCCACAATTCTCTCCTCACTTCTGGAAAAGGAGAGTGCTGGCTGCCTCAGAGAGGCCCCCCGGCCGCACAGTGTCAGAACCTAGTCACTCTGCCACGTGGAGACCAAATTGACCTGGGAAAGGCTGAGAGCACAATTGTGGGGGCTCTGCTACAACCTTGCAATCACCCCATACTCCTGGCCTCAGTATCCCTGTGTGCACAGTGGGAGTAATG
Source organism: Tenrec ecaudatus (assembly GCF_050624435.1). Classification (NCBI taxonomy): domain Eukaryota; kingdom Metazoa; phylum Chordata; class Mammalia; order Afrosoricida; family Tenrecidae; genus Tenrec; species Tenrec ecaudatus. The sequence continues at coordinate 23,765,299 of NC_134545.1, read as the reverse complement.
CCCCATCAAGTAATGCAGTGTGCCAAGCACAACATAGGAAATACAACCGGAGCCTTTCTCCAAGAACTTTCAGTATTTGGATTAAGGAACATTTTCAGTCTGCAGGATTCTGTTGTAAAGAGGTGAATGACCCCTTAGCCTTGACTTGACCCAAGTGGGGAGCAGAGTGTACAGCCGGAGCATTCTAACCCCCCCTTTCTTTCTTCTTCCTCTCCAGCTGTCCCCGGGACTCCCCAGTACGTGGACGAACAGTTCCTGTCACGCCTCTTCCTGTTTGTGGCCCTGGTGATCATGTTCTGGCTCCTGATTGCCTAAGGCTGGGCCCCTGGCTCGTATCCACAGCTGGACCTCTGAACTGGTGACGTGCCATCCCTGTTCTTGGTGTATGACTTTCCTTCCTCATCTGGACCCCTCAAATCCGTGGGGCCAGTAACACCTCAAGGACTCTTGTTTCTCCTTCAGAGCTTTGGGACTCACGACCAGTTGGTGACTGTGTCAATACCCTGCTGTAGTCTCAGGCCTTGGCATTGGTCCCCTCACACGGGTGACACCATGAAATCTTGAGCTGCCGGCTCAGCAGGCCCTGGCTCTGCACAGGCAAGAGAGGACCGTCCGAGGACCATCCACCCGAGGCGGCTATTACGGAATATCGGGTTCTTAGGGAGACTTTCTTTTGTCTCTGTAAATACCCTGTGGTGAGTGGGCTCCGAAGCCAGTGGGACTCCACATCCCAGCGCTGCCTTGCCCTCTCCTCCCTCTTCAGCAGAATGGCAGGCATTTGCTCCCATAAAGTTCCTCATTGCCACAGCCAAACCTGGAATTTGTCCCTTCACTTGGTGAATGCTCCAGAGACCCGAACATCTCCTGTTGGCGCTGGGCCTGTGACCCCAGAGAGCAGCTGGGATAGCGCCTGGTTTCCTGGTGGAGATTATCCCCGTGAGACATGTGGCTTCACTCGCAGTTTTTCATCAGCTTCCCCCAAAGCTATGCACATCAGTCTCTGCCAGCAAGCACACCACGTGGGCCACTGCCGAAACTAGGACTGAGTGCTGTGCCAGGCGAGCTGGGCGCAAGCTCTGGCAGGACGTGTAGCGCTGATGCAGGAGCTGCTGACCCAGCCCTGAGCTGAGGCTGAGGCTGAGCAGCTCAGTGCCTCCCTCCCAGCACCCACCCCAGGAAGTTAGGGCGGCCGCATCACGGCGCCTGGCTGCATGTTGAAGGCCACACTCCCAAGTCCTTGAGGATGAGGGGCCGATTGTGGAGTAGCTTGATGGATCCCCCTGGGAAGCGCGCATCCCCAGCACAGGCAGCCCTGCCCATTGATTGCCCGGCAGTGGAGCCGTGGGAGCCGCCGATGACGATACGATGTGGTCTTCCTTCATTTGGGGTCCAGGGGAAATGATTCTTCCAAGGCCTTGATGTGCTTTTTAATTTCATAAGCTTCCTCCTCCCCCAAATTTGGCTGAGGGCATGTGGTGCCCGGCCAGGAGGACCTTTCACCTGGGGGAAGGGCCACTGTCTGTGGGGGCATTGCCCTCTCTCTGCCAGCCCAGGCCATGCCTGCCTCACCCTCGCAGTAGCCAAAGAGTGTCAGGAAGCCTCAGGATGGCACTGCATAATTCAGGGAGGAGCTTTCTCCCCACTCCACAGCCCACCCTTCCTCCCTGCCTCTATCAATACCAGAATCCAGTGTTCAGACTAAATGCAAGTATTGAGTAGGTGCTTCGATTGCCGACACCATTGTGTAGGAAAAAACTACCAGCTTTATTGGTGCCTGAAGGGTTTTAAACATTCTCGGGGTACCCACTTGAGTGCCCTTCTTATTCCTTTCATTAGTCCCAAAGTTGAGAAGGAGCCCCTGGAGAGAGTCTCAGGTCTAGACTGGCATGTTCCCTTGGTACAGTGACCCCATCTAGTGGTCGGAAAGGGGACTTCAACAGATGGGCTTACAGAAGAAGAAAGGGGAAGTTGCGGGTTGGAAGAGGAATTATTTGGACTCTTTATGGAAATAGACTGAGCCTAGGAGACCGCCACCAGGAAAGGTGTCCTCAGAACCTACTACCAAAGCCAGGTTAGCCGTGTAGGACCCCACCCCCCCTTCAGAAAATGAGCAAGAGAGACGACCTGGGACTGCTGGCCCAGCCCCAGTGGGGAGCCCCTTCCTACCGCCCTTCAGGCTCACCACCTCCCTCCCCTTGTGTTTTCCGTGTTCCCACCCCACCCCTCGCCACCCAGTGGACTAGGACCAGGTCCTGGCCACAGACAAATGACACGCTGTACAGTGCACACTTTGACCAGTCACTATTTTTCACTATTGTGAAAGTGGTTTGATTTAGAATTAAACAAATGGTTTTCTATCATGACAAGCTGTGGACTTCTTCTCTGTGTCTCGGGGGTGTCATGTGGCTCTGGCTTCTGGGGAGCATGGGTGAGTCCTCGGTCAGGCTACGGCATACAGCTGCGGACAACAAAAGGGGAGAATCCCAAGCCAGAGGCCTGGATTTAGAGAAGCCCTGGAACACGAACCCGACTGGGGAAAATGGCAGGTGAAGCCCTGCTAGAAATTTGATCTCCCTCTTAAAACCCAAGAGCGACATAGCACGTTGCATAGCAACCAAATCCCTGACTGGCGGAATTCATAGCACCGGAGTCCCACTCCAAGAGCCCACGCTCTACAGGCCTGCAGTGATCCAGGGAGGCCCTTGAAAGGTTTACTGTGCCTCCTCCAGGTCACCCGCTCGAGACCCTCAACCTGTACTTCATCCCATTTTGTTAGCACTGTGCTTTACCCACTTGCTTTAGATTTAGGCTCTGTTCTGACTTTGCTTTCTTGGCCATAACTGAACTGGTTTGAACCAGTTTGAAGTCCTGCCAAAGTGTGCGTGGCCTGACTGGCAGCCCAGGTCCCGACAAGTGTATAGAACCCTACACTTGCCCGTGACCGAGCCTTGGGGTAGTTTGAAGTCCTGCCAAAGTGTGCGTGGCCTGACTGGCAGCCCAGGTCCCGACAAGTGTATAGAACCCTACACTTGCCCGTGACCGAGCCTTGGGGTCACAGGTAGCTCATTTGACTGCACCATCTCTATTTTCAGGAATCTGGCAGGTGGGTTCCGACTGAGCCCTTCTCTAGAATGGAGCCACCACCATGCCTCTGGAAGGAGCTTTTGTCTCTCCCTCTCGGACTGGGACCTGATAGTTGAGTAGAGTGAAGGTAGAGTGGGAGGTCCATGTCCTCAGAAATTCTAGAGCCAACTAGAAGGGACCTAAGAAAACTCCACAGAAGTTCAGTGGGCTGTCAAGGCCTCCAGATCCCCATCCCTCAGCCTTAATGCCATCCACCTGCGTCCTGTCTTCCTCTTAGCACCACCCACATACTGCTGCTTCTGCTGCCCTGGATATTTTGAAGCAAATCTCAATCATAGGTCTTCTCTGAGTGTTTCAGTGAGCATCACAAGAATTTGTCAAACATCCTCAAAATATTCTTTTACATATCTTAATAGAAGGAGCCCTGGTGGTGTAGTGGGCTATGCGTTGAGCTGCCAACCCCAGGATCAGGGATTTGAACTCACCATCTGCTCTGCATAAGAAAGACGAGGCTGGAAAAAAAAAAGAAAGAAAGAAAGATGAGGCTGTCTACCCCCATACATTTTTTAAAGTCTTGGAAACTCAAAGGGGCAATTCTACTCCATCCTATAGGATAGCGAGTTGGCAGTGTGTTTTTGAGTAACAGTAATACACCTAATCCTTGTTAAATGTTCCCGGTTGACTCATAATCTCTTGGTGCAGTTTTATTTTTAATTTTTAAATTAAAATCAAATCCATACATTGCTATTGCTCAAATTTCTTCATATGTAGGTTGAGTTTTCCACAGCCTCATTTTTGCTATTGGTGAATCATAATGTTATTTCACACGCAACTCTTCGCCCTACATTACGGAAAATACGTTGTTAGATTTATTACCTTGACCAGATTGATATTTGGTTTTTGTGAGTGTGTCTAAAAACTGTCCCCTAAATCAGCGGTTCTCGGCCTGTGGTTTCTTGACCCCTTTTGGGGGTTGAAGGACCCTTTCACAGAGGTTACCTGTTTCATAACAGTAGCAATATTAAAGTTATGAATTAGCAGTGAAAACAATTTTATGTTTGGGGCGGGCACCACAATATGAGGAACTGTATTAAAGGGTCACGGCATTAGGAAGGTTGAGAACCACTGCCCTAAGTGATGGCGTGCACTTCCTGAGCTCTGTAGGCACGTAGTGTCTGCTAGTCCTCAGTGAAGCTGACAGCCGCTAGCCATTGTCTAGAGTAGCACTGCCCCATCAAAGCTTCTGCAGCGATGGAAACATTCTCAATCTGCACTGCCCAACACAGTGGCCACCATCACATGGCTGCTGTCAGACACATGGCACATGAAAGGTGGCCAGTGGGCTGAGGAACCCAGTTTTCAATTCTGCTTCAGCCACCTATGGCTAATGGCTGTTTTCGTGGGCAGTGCAGGTTTAGATTCATTCATGGGATTACAAACAGCATGAAAAATAAGAGTTCAACAGTAAGGCAGTTCTGGGAAGAGTGGAGCAGTGAGATCACAGAGAACACGGATGACTGTAGGACACATTGTTCGGGAAGAAGCCTGGCCCACAGTGAAGGAATTAAGGAAACGAGGCCCATTAAGACCTTGTTTAGCCCTTATTTTATAGGCAGCAGGGAGCTAATAAAGGTTTTGGAGCAAAGAGCTGGCAGAAACATACTTCTAGAAGATGAATCGGACCATCTTAGGTGGAATGACTCAAGGAGAGGAGAGACTAAAGACCAGAACCTGGCTTAGTTTGAAGCAAGGTGAGAACTGAAAAATTCTGGCCAGACACCCATAGACTAGCAGAACCTTGTGTGGTTTTCAGGGTCCTGGCCCACCTTAAGCAGGAGAAAGCTGAAGCTTTCTGCCCTTCAGAAAACCTCAAGTTCACAAGCAATTTCAGAGTGTTCTTTGGGTCCCTTATTGAAAGCTAGTTCTTGGTTTTATCTTGTCTACCAATAGCTAATTCCATTTCAGCACTCTCCCGAGAAGCAGAGAGTTCCTTACAATGGAAACTCTGCTTCAGAGGGATTCCAAAGATTAACAGAAATCAGGCACAGCCCCCACCACTTTCACACACTCGGGATGTCAGAGACACCTGTCACACCCAGCGGAGACAAATCTGGCCAGCATCCGGTTTGGACTAGACGGTCAGGGCAGGAAGAAAGAACTGTGCTTGCTGGCTTACTCCAGCGCTAAGGACTGGAGATGGCGGCGTTGAACTTTGTTCTGGGTGGAGGCAGCTGCTGGCTCCATTTCCGTGGGTCCTGTGCCTGTCCCTTCCGCCTTCCTGGGCATTTTGGACTCTCTTCCCATGGCCTGTTTCTGACCTAGGGAAGTGACAGTTGCTAAAGAACCCGGGATGACAGAATCAGATGAGCGGGGCCTTAGGAACGAGCTAACATGGACAGCACGTAATCAAAGTGGTAGACACCCCCCCCCCCCAATCCCTTCCAAATCCAGTAAGGAAATGTGGTTCCCAAGACCACTGAGCTAGCTAGCAACTGCTAGCACCCAGCTGTCTGCTGTCCTAACTCGCTGTTCTGTGCCCTCCCTGTACCAAGTGCCAAACCAGTTGCTTTTAAGTTGGTTCCAACTCCTGGTGACGTCAGGTGCAGCACAGTAGCATCGCACTCCAAAGGGTGTTCAAGGCTGTGACTTCAGAAACAGATCGCCTTTCCAGGCACCTCTGGGTGGGTGGAGGGGGGTATTCAAACCAGAACCACCTTTTGGTTAGTCAAGCGCTTAACCATTTAGGCCACCCAGGGACTCCTCCACATAGAAAGTCCTACACTGCTGGCAACCCACAGAGGGCATCCCGGTTCACAGGTGTGGTTAAACCTATATAGCATTATTTAAAAAAATTATGGTTCCCAATTCCCCTTAATATGTGTCTGTGGAGCTCGCCTTGATGATCAGATCTGGGACCAGCAGGCTGGCCCATTGTCCTATGGGCATGCGTATTCCGTGCACTGGACTCGTGCGCATACCTATTTGGCCTCGTGAGGGATCTAGGATGCTGGCGGCAGCACCTCCACACCAGCTTACGCAGTGCTCACTTTCTCAGAGCGGCTCAGAAGAAGCTTCCTAGAAGAGGCCGCCCTCAATCCCCACCAAAGTCACTTTGTGGGATGGCCCTGGCCTCTTCACATTCATTGTCCCAATTCCAGACTACTGGCAAGCGTTTTGACAGGTGACCTGAGTTCCTAGCCCAGCTCTAATCCCAATTGAGCCAAGCCTCACTGGTTCTCAGTATTCCCATCTAAAAATTAAAGGAGCTGCGGGGGGAGAGGAGGGGACGGGGGACAGGGGGAGGGAAATAAAAGAGGAGCTGATCCCAAGGGTACAATGGAAAGTAAATGTCTGGAGAAGAACGATGGAATATATGCATGAATGTCAGCTACAATTGATGTATGGATTGTAACTAGAATTGTAAGAGACCCCCCAAAAAATGATTATATTTAATTAAAAAAAAAAGATTGGCAGAATTCCGTTCCAAAGGATCCGTGGAAGAAAGACCTGGCGATCAGTTTTTGTAAAAAATAATCGCCAGGAAAACCCCACTGGGCAAAGCCTCTGCCCTCGCCTCACGCGGCTTGCAATAGGCGCACTAGGGGGCGCCAGCGGAGACGCCGAGCCGGCGCCGGGGGCGGGGCCTCGAGGGGCGGGGCGTCGATGGGGCGGGGCCTCGAGGGGCGGGGCCGGGCGGCGCGCCCCAGTGCCAGGTGCGGTTTGGTCCTCCCGGGGCGCCGTAGGCGGCGCATCTCGCGCCTAAGGCTGCGATCCTCCCTCGCCTGAGGCAGCGACGATATCTCGGCGGAGCGTTGCCACCCCAGTTTTCTCCTCCCCTTCCTCCGCGCCCCCGGGACCATGGCCGCGCAGGCGGGTAAGGAAAAGCTTCCCTGTCCCGCCGTTATCTCCGGAGTCCTGGCTCAGGCACCCGAGGGGAGCCGGCGTCCGCTCAGGGATTTCGGGCTGAGGGGACCCTACCCAGAGCGCTCCTTGCAAGGCGTGGGCTCCCCGGGAGTTGGAGGCTCCGGGCATCCCAGGCAACGGAACCTGAGACCGGCGTGTTCGGGACCTTCCCGCAGTGAGAGGGGGCGAGGGGCAGGGGTGGTCTGCCAGGGGTCCGTCGGTCCCTTTTCAGGGTAGTCGAGGGGCCTGAGTTCCCACGGTGGGGTGGGGGGTGAGGATGTGCTGTGGAATGTGGCGCGGACAGAACTTTTAAGGGGAGGGACGCTGATGAGGGAATGGAGAGTGTACCCCTTCCCCCTGGTTCTGAGTTTTCTGTGGGAAATGAGGGAGGAGCTGGCTTCCCCTTCGACATGCAAGGTTTCGCGCTGATAGCGGGGTCCCCGAGTCTTGGGGTCCTTTGCAGGAGATAAGGAGTACGGCCTTCCTTATGAATTAGGAGTAAGAAGAGACGGATCTGGGGCGTCCGATCGCTGGCACGGGATCTCCCCGAGGCCAAGGAGAGTTGTGGCCAGCCTTCTTGGAAAAGGGGCTGGCGGAAGAGTTGAAGGGCAGTTTCAGGGTTCGGTTAGCTGGGGGGCCTAGAGTCCTAAGTGTCCTCTCCGGCCCCTCGACACCAGGAACCTCCGCGAGGTTTCCTAGCCACCTGTGTAGGTGGTCCAAGGGTCAGCGGCCTGAGCATTCTAGAGGTGACAGGAGGGAATTGGGGGTGGGAGATGTCCTGCGATTTTCTGCCCCCGCTTTCCTGGCCTGAGGACAGTCACTTCCTCCAACCTGAATACAAGGACCAGGCCAGCAGCGGGTCACTTCCTCACCATGGAAGCCTGGGATTTTTCTCCACATTGTGGATCCTAGACTTCTGGAGCCATGGAGCTAAGGCTGGAATGCCACTGCTCTGTGTGCGTGCACGTGCGCATGCAAGAGTTCTTTAGCTCCAATTATCACAGCCAGATTTTCTGACAGTCTATGTTCTCTGTTCTGCACCTTGATACTCGGAAACTTGATACCGAATCTTAGAGGTCAATCCTGCTATCCGATTTTCCGAGTGAAAAGCAGCTAGCGCTAGGCTGTGAATTGGGGAGGCCAAAGACTGGCTCCTTTGCTTGGGGCAGGAGGCTGGGGAGCTTTCACATATGCATTAGCTGGTGTGTCCTTCTACTTCTTCAGAGGACATTTGCTGGTTATTTCTTCTGTGCTATGACGTATCCAGGCACTGAGGAATCATGTGGACAAAACAGACAGATACCTTTGCCCTTGTGCTTACAGTCTTAGATAGGACAATAAAATCTTTGAATTCACAATTATGATGAGTGCTACAAGACTGTCCCAGGGATGGGGAGAGGGGTATGAAATAAAAAACCAAGTGGATGATGCTTATTCCTTAGGTTAAGTAGAAGTTAGGCTGGCAAAGAGCATTCCAGGCTTAGGGAATACCAGAAAATATGAAGGAGGCGAGAAAAGGCCAATTTAGCTTTTTTTCCCCCCTGGACTCAGGACCAGAAATGATTTGTTCACAGCCCTACAGCTAAGTGGTGATGATCTAACTTCAACTCCAGTGCACCCGTGCAAGGTTGCCCAAGTCGGCAGAGCAGGAAGTAGGGTTTAAATTTTCACTTGCTGTTCAGCACAAGCTGTTCCAAGACGACTCAGATTCCTCCTGTGTAACAGGAGACTCAGCAACAAAGAAATCAAATATTTACTGAGTGTCTGTAATGTGTACGGCACTGGGCTGGGCCAAGTTTTACCTGTTAGAAATTTTAACAGATCCTAGAGTAAGGTGAGACTATTGAAATAATGTATAGTCTCCTCCTTTTACATAGGAGGAAACGGAGGCCCCGAGAGGGAGAGGGACTTGTCTAGGATCATTCAACTTGTAATAGAACCAGGACTAGCTGAGATAATCCTCCTATGGTGCTCTTTCCAATTTTTCAGGCTACTGGAGGTATGAACAGTGCGGCACCATACCCAGCCCACTGCCACGCAGTCAGTTCCTACTTATAACATCCCTGCATAGGGTTTCTGAGGCTCTAAATCTTTACAGGAGCAGAGAGCCTTATCTGAGGGGTTTGAACCACTGACCACTGGCCGGTGCTTACTGGCCAGCACCACCAGGGCATGGCACAAACTCACTCCCATTGATTGAGTCCATGCCGACTCATAGTGACCCTATAGGGCAGTACTTCCCCAGTGAGTTTCTGAGACTGTCACTCTTTGTGGGAGTTGAAAGCCTCATCTTTCTCCTGCAGAGCAGCTGACGGTTTCAAACAGCTAACCTTACTGTTAGTAGACCAATGCATAACCAATGCTGGCACCAGGCCTGAACATGAGTAATACGTAATTTATGCCTTGGAGAAAATCACTAGCTAGGTTAGTTAAGAAAAAACCCTGACTTAAAAGACAAAAACCGCTAAAGCCTGAATGCGATCACACTAGGAAATGTCAAAGGAGGGGGAAATGACATACACATTCATTACACAAATATATATTGAGTTCCTAATCTGTGCCAAACACTTCTAGCCTTTGAGAATTATACCAGGGAATGGCAAAAGATGTATGGAAAATGGAATTAAGAGAGAACGGAATTTTTCCATGAACTTTTGGAGACTTCCACGTAGCCCAAGTCCTTTCCTTCGTGGAGTGAGTATATGTTCTGATGGGAAAGACACCTGGATGTCACTTGTCAGGGGTAAGGACTTGGACGAGAAGTAGAGTAGAAGACGTGAAAAGGTTGCTGGATGACACTAGCAGTTTGTTCTCCGCTACTAGCCTCATATCGGTAGCTTGAACACGCCCGGCAATGCCATGAAAGAAAATCTTCCATAAAGATCACAACCAAGAAATCCCTGTGTGGCAGTTCTGCTCTGTAACACATGGAGTCGGCCCCATGAATTGGAACCATCTCCATGGCAAAGATGTGATAGTTTTGTTTCAAGGAGAGAGTGGTGAAGTAGGAGCAGTAAGTGTCAGGAAGCCTCTCTGGTTAGCGACATCTGAGCACAGAAATAAAAGAGAATGGGCAAAGTTCCTGAGCAGGGAAAGGGCTTGGTATAATGGAAGAAAAGCAAGGAATCTAGAGGTGGTTACCAGGTTTGGTTAGGGAATGCTTTCATGGAGATGGTAAGAGTTGACAAGTGTTCAATCCGTGTGAAAAAAGAGGGCGATAACACTGGGAGGGGAGAAACGGGTTAGGGTGCAAAGGTAGGCAAGTTACAGCGTCATCTTCCAAACCAAACTCAGTCGTTGAGTCTATGCCAACTCCTAGTGACTTTATAGGGCAAGGTAGAACCGCCCCTGTTGAGCTTCCAAGGCTGTAACTTTTTTTTAATGGAGTAGAAAGGCCCATCTTTCGCCTTCAGAGGCTTCTTATTTTATATTTTATTAGGGGCTCATACAACTCTTATCACAATCCACACATATACGTACATCAATTGTATAAAGCACATCCGTACATTCTTTGCCCTAATCACTCTCAAAGCATTTGCTCTCCACTTAAGCCCTCTGCATCTCTTTTTTTTTCCCCTCCCTTTTTTTTCCCCTCTTTTTTTTTCCCCTCCCTCTTTTTTTTTCCCCTCTTTTTTTTCCCCTCTTTTTTTTCCCCCTCCCTCCCAACTCCCCCTTCCTTCATGAGCCCTTGATAATCCACAGATTGTTATTTTGTCATATCTTGCCCTATCCTTCAGAGGCTTCCTAAGGGATGTAGAACTATGGAGGGTGGTCTCCCCAGAAGGGAAGGTGTGAGTGAAGCCTGACTGTGCTGAGGGTGGTGGGATTTTTTGGTCTGCAGTAGCGAAGCAGGAAGCTTTCTGACGTAGGCATATTGTTTGGAAGATCATAAGGCATTGGTGAGGAAGGTGGACTAAACAAGGGTGAGGCAGAGTGCCAATTTGGAAGTCAAGGTGGGTACAGTGAGCCTTGGGCTGGGGGGGAGGGTAGGGAGGCAGAAGAAGTTATTGACCAGTGCGCGAAGCATTATGTCATGGCGAGGAGAGGAGAAGTGAGTTGGGGAGTCACTGGGTATGGAATGGACGGAGCAGGTGGAGTAGGAGAGGACCACTGTGTTTCAAAGCTGGGTGGAACCCTGCATGTTCAAGGAGCTGTGGTAGGCTTTCCTACATTCTGTGTGGTAGATTTTCTGCATCTTCTGGAAGCTGGGAACATTCCCAGCCCAGGACTCAGTGCCCCATGGAAGGGGAGCGGGTACTTGGTGGTGCTACTAGGGAAGCATAACTTCCACCCCTAGGCCTCCCTGGCAAGTCAGTGAAAGGACCTGGAATTGTGGCATCTTCTTACAGGGTCTGATTCCTCTCTTTCTTCGGGAAGGAAGTCTGTCCTTTGTTTTTAACCTTTGACCTTACTTCATACTTAATAAGAGTTTGATTCTTTTACTTATTATTTTATATTCAACAATGACTAGCACCTGAAACCATTGTCTGGGTCCGTTGGTGTATTCTTTGAGCATCCACCCCTCTGGGATTGTTTCTATCTGTAATCTCTTTTTCGAGAAAAGAACACCTAAGAAGTAGTTAAGAACAGACTTTGGAGTCTACGAGATCCAGGTTCTCATCCCAGCGCTAACACTGAGCATTTCCGTTTCCTCTTCAGTACAGTGGGGGTAATAATCGTCCTTCAATACAGCCCTCACCCGATGGGATCCTTTCATTGAATGAGTTCATCTTTGTAGGGTGCTTAGGTCTGCCTGGCACCTTAGAAGACTTCAAAGTAGTTTTCTTTTCCTATCATTAACAAAACTAGGAGAGAACTGCCATGTGGGAATACGGTATGTGAGTTGGTTACCCAGTTTGGTGATAAAGAGATTCTTTACAGGCCTTCACCCAGATAAGAAAATGCCTACTCATTCACAGCTAAGGCGACTTATGCTTGGGAGGGAGAACATTGGTGGCCCAAGTGCCACAGGGACCATCTGTCTCATTTGTGTCTACACCCTGTCTTTTAGTGTTGCACTGTGCTGCCCTGCCCCCAGCACCTGCTCTGTCCCTCTCTGATGGGTGTCAGTTTTGTACATGTCCTTCAGACTCTGCGGCTACTCACCAAAGGCCCCCACAGTTCGTAGCCTAGTTTGTGCCTTGCACATAGGTACATAGAAAAAGCTCGCTAATGTTGTAAAAATGTTCCCTTCAGATGTCAGAGGACAATGGACTCAGCCCAACCTTTTCCCCAGCTAGCCTCCTAGAAAAACAAGAAGGAAGGAAGAAAAACTAAATACTGGGCAGTTGCCAACTAAGTGCCAGCCCCACATCCATTACATTCTTTTTAATCCTCTTGATAATCCTGTAAGGTAGGTGGTGTTGTCCTCTTCTCACAGATTCAGAGACAGCCGCAGAGAGGCTAAACAGCTTGCCCAAGGACACAGAGACAGAGAGTGACAGAGTCAGGTTCAAACCTAAGCCTCACTGTAATTCTGTGTAGCCTTCCTATGTTAGTCTCACTGTAGTTCTGTGTAGCCTTCCTGTGTTTTTCCTAATAAAACTAAGGAAGGACAAAAGAGAACAACAGCAGGAATGAACCCCTCTGAACTGCTGGTATCTAACCTGAGAAATGAGCGGCCCCTGGTATGGAATCACATCTTGCAGCGCTGGAAAGAGTCGTTGATCCCTCCCTTCTCAAAGAACTAAGATCCAGACCAGAGTTCTGAAGCGCCTTAGGTTCTTTCTTCCTTCCAGAAACACGCCCTGTGGTAGGCTAGTAAGGAGGAGAGAGAGAGCTCTTTGCGACACTTAGGACTGTATCTAGAGGAACGTTAATAATCATGTTAGTCTTGGCAATCACTTCGCTAAAATGTGATCTTACCCTCTTTTGCCTGTTCCCGCTGGGGCCCTGCCCCTCTACTTCCGGCTCGGTTCCAGATTTATACACCTGACCCGTCGGTTCCCAGGGGACACAGTGGTTACCATACTTGTTGTTTTATGCTACACTACATGGGCTGGGTTTTGTTCCTGGTTCTCATTGTCTGGTGGAACATGAGATGTATCAAAGATTTTTTTTTTCCCCTTCAGATGAAAGGGTAGGATCTGTGTGCATTTGGTTCAGGCGAACATTGTGGTCTCATGAGCTCAGTGCTTGGGCCTAACAAGGACCCAGCTCTTAGCCCACCACCAAGCCCTTCCATCAAGTAGCTGGGTGGCCTTGGTCAAGGCTTAACTTTCCTGAGACTGCTTGGGGTAATACATTCAACTGACCTGGTAATCTCAAAACATGGCCTTGTCTTCCAGACTGGCTTTCACTACTTTTTAAAAAATTTTTTTAAATGGTAACAGTTTTGTTGATATAATTTACACATCAGACAATTCAGTGTTAAACCTATTCCAAAGAGTTGTGTGATCATCTCCACAGTCAATTTTAGAACATTTTCTCCATCCTTTTACTTATTATTATTGGCCCCCATTTCCCTCCAACCTCTCCTATCATAAACCTTCAGAAACAAATAATCCAATTACTGTCTATAGATTTACCTGTCCTGGATTTCATATAAAGAGAACACACAAAACAAAATAGCAACTCAACAACAATAATACAATAGAAAAAAAAACCTCAAGTATAAAAGCAGAGGCCAACCTGAGCACCACATCACCACGCCTGCTGATTCTTCCATCGGTCCATCCACAGAGTCTTCTGTTTAGGACTCTGGGCTCTTTATCATTGCTCCTGGTTCCTTCAGGACTGTGCCTCTTTCCCAGGACTCTCTGAGGCTAGAGAAGGAGGAAAATCCTGTCCAGAACCCCTGCGGGTCAGAAAAAAGAGGAAAATCTCAATGTGGAAAAACTCAAAAGTGAAAATGAAGGAAAGATGGAAAACAAAGAAAAGCCACAGACTGAGGGAAAGCTCGAAGCTGCTGGCACTCTGGAAGATATTGGGGGGGGGGGGGGGAGTGGAGCCAAAAGAAGAAAAACCTGCAAGTGAAACCAGGCCTGCAGCAAAGTGTCTAGTTCTCAGGATAATGTACCCAGAAAAGCAAAAAGAACAACCGACCAAGGGCTGACCGAGGACCTCAAGGAACATAAGGAAGCCATGCATTTGAGCAACCCGCGGGCTGAGAACCGCTGAGCTAGAAGATGACCAACCGGCTTTCTTCTTTCTTGCATTTCCCTTGCAGACATTTGCCAGCCTCTGTGCTGTAACCTTATGCTGATACTTGGCTTTAAGCATCCTTCCAGGTACCAATAGCCTTCTGACCCGACTACAGCACTCTCACGTTTTAGTAGGGGATTTTCACCCATTGCATAAACCAAACAATGTTTATGGTGCATTCTAAAATTTAGCAGGTTTCAGAACCATAAAAAAAAAACAAAATAAGAAAAACTGCAACAAATTTAAAATGAGTCAAAAAGTAGAACATATGATATGTTAAAAAATGTTAACCTAACACTGGCACAGATAGGAACTGGAAATACAGGGAATCCAGGACAGATGAACCCCTCAGGACCAGTAGTGAGAGTGGCGATACCGGGAGGGTAGAGGGAAGGTGAGGGAGAAAGGGGGAACAGATTACAAGCATCTATATATAATCTCTCTGGGGGATGAACAGCAGAGAAGTGGGTGAAGGGAGATGTCGGATGATGTAAGATATGACAAAATAATAATTTATAAATTATCAAGAGTTCATGGGGGAGTGGGAGCGGGGAGAGAGGGGAATAAGAGTTGTATGAGCCCCTAATAAATGATTTTTAAAACCGTTAACCTAACTACATCTGCATTAGTTCACTTAACAATGCACTCTGTGTGATAGCAAAGCTGTTCACATCCCTGGACAGTGCTCAGAGGGGATTCACCAGAGGTTGCATTCATGTGGGGAACCTGTAAATGGATTCACTGCAAACCAGGTGCTCAGAATTTAAGCTCTAATTTAAATTAAGCTCTTCCAATCTTGGATTTTATTATTTACAATCCTTAGATCACACAGGCTGATATGCTTCTGTGTGGGCTTAGATGATACCTCACTTAGATGGCTGATTATTTTTAAAGGGACCAGACTTCAACCCAGTGATCCAAGATGTGAATGCAATATATTGGCATGAAACAGGAAACCAATAGAAAAGTCTGAGGGGCTGGCCCAATCCCAACTACGTGGACAGCCCCTCGCCCAGAAGAATTTACTTCAGAGGACAGCACTGAAGCTACAGCTCAGGGAGAGGGACATGTCCGATCAGAGCACATAGGAGCAAATGAAGGGGGAGGAAGAGAGAGTGAAGTACATCCTGTTCCACCAATCCTTGAGGACAATATCACCGCTCATAGCAGCCAATGCACAGAGAGGACCAAATAGCCCGCCCCACTGTGAGACATGATATCCCTCACCTGACCCATAACACTACGGGGGACAATACTGGAGACACAGTACAGGAATCGCACCCAATCTGACCCCGTCACACCAAGGCAAAACACTAGGGCGTACAACGGAACAAGGGGACCAGATCCAGAAAGTCTCGAGGGAATACCAAAAATAGACTTTGGGTCCAGGGTGTGGCACCCCATCAGATGTGACTGGAAAACACTCCTAAAGGTCAGCAAACAGACCTTGAACTATTTACAGGCTTTCTCTTTTTTTAATCATTGGTTTTTTGTTTTGTTTTGTTGGTTTGCTTAGCTCTATCTTGTTTTTTGTACATATTATTATCTCTGTAGGTCTATCTAGATAAGACAGGCTGGATAAACAATCTGGAGGAGAAAACAATGGAACCAACAGTTCCTGGGTGACTTGGGAGAGAGAGAGAGAGAGGCATGATGGGGGAAGGTCAATGTTAACCCCAGGGACAAGGGAACAACAAGTGATCCAAACTTAATGACAAAGAGGGTGTAGGAGGCCTGGTAGGGCTTGATCAAGGGCAATGTAACCGAGAGGAATTACTGAAACCCAAATGAAGGCTGAGCATAATAGTGGGACAAGAGGAAAGTAAAAGGAAAGAAGTAGGAAGCAAAGGGCATTTATAGAGATATAAATGCAGGTATTTTATATGACGATGTAGATATAAATCTATGTACATATATTTATAGGTTTAGTATTAAGGTAGCAGATGGACATTGGGCCTCAACTCAAGTACTCCCTCAATGACAGAACACTTTGTTCTGTTAACCTGGCATACCATGATGTTCTCCTTCCCAACACAATCGCTGAAGACAAAATGGGTGCATAAGCAAATGTGGTGAAGAAAGCTTATGGTGCCCGGCTATCAAAAGTGTCTGGGGTCTTAAAGGCTTGAAGATAAACAAGTGGCCATCTAGCTGAGAAACAACAAAGCCCACATGGAAGAAGCACACCAGCCTGTGTGATCACGAGGTGCCAAAGGGATCGGTTTTCATGCATCAAAGAACAAAAAATCCTATCATTGTGAATGAGGGGGAGTGTGGAGTGGAGATGCAAAGCCCATCTGTAGGCAACTGGACATCCCTTACAGAAGGGTCTCGGGGAGGAGACGAGCCAGTCGGTGCAGTAGAGCACCAATGAAACATAAAATTTTCCTCTAGTTCTGTAATGCTTCCAACTCCCCTCCCCCTGACTATCATGATTCCAATTGTACCTTACAAATTCAGCTAGACCAGAGGATGTACACTGGTACAGATAAGAACAGGAAACACAGGGAATCCAGGACAGATTAAACCCCTTAGGACCAATAATGAGAGTAGTGATACCAGGAGGGGGAAGGTTGGGGAGCAAGGGGGAACCGATCACAAGGCTCTACGTATAACCCCCTCCCTGGGGGACAGACAACAGGAAAGTAGGTGAAGGGAGACGTTGGACAGTGTAAAACATGACAAAATAATAATTTATAAATTTACAAGATTTCGTGAGCTGATACCAAGGGCTCAAGTAGAAAGAAAATGTTTTGAGAATGATGATGGCAACAAAAGTACAAATGTTCTTGACACAATGTATGTACAGATTGTGATAAAGAGTTGTATGAGCCCCCAATAAAATGAGTTGGTTTTTTTTAAAAAGGGGAGGGGCACCTTTAAAACCCCAGGTGCTTTTTGATAGCCATGTACCATCTGATTTCTTCACCACATGTTGCTGTAACACCCATATCTTCAGTGACCTCTTCATGAGAGCAAATATTGAGCAGGACCATGTCATAAAAACTAATTTTTCTTAGGTTAGGCCTACAATTAAATAGGAGCCCAAAATCAATTCATATATCTATAGTTTATAACTATGTCCCTTCTCTACTTTAGAGGCATCAGTTTCATTTTATTGGAGAACATTGTAAATCATGGACATACAGTAATTCTATTGATAGTATTATTAATTTATCAATGGTATAGAACTTAAGGGAGAAAGACAGGACTTTCTACTTCCATGAAGTGTTTCAGTCGCAGAAATTCACATGGGGCAGTCTGCCGTGTCCTGTGGGGTCACTATGTGTCAGCATCAACTTGAAAGCAGTGAGCTGTCTACTAGTTCTAGCTAAGACTTCCAGCATAATGTTGTATAAGAGTGGAGATAGAGGACATCACCCTTGGCCAGTTCCTTTTTTCAGGGGAAATGCTTTCGGTTGTTCCCCATTGAGGGAAATGTTGCCTCTTGGTTTTTCTACATGGCTTTTGTTATGCTGAGGAATTTCCTTTCAATTCCTATTTTGTTGAGTATATTATTATTATTATTATTTGAAGTGGGGAAAGATCTTATTGAGGCAGGGAAAGAACTCCCGGGAGGGAAGGGAGAGCAGAGAAGGACAGTGGCATCTTGAGCTCCCAAGCCCCAACGAGTTAGGTCAGGGAAATCACCGAGTGCATTATTATGTATGAGTGTTGGATATTGTCAAATGCCTTTTCTGCATCTATTGATATGATCATATGATTCTTATTCTTTGTCTTGTTTTATGGTGGATTAAACTAATCGCTGTTTTTCTAATGGTGAACCTTTTAAAAAACTTATTGGCGGCACTTACAGCTCTTATAACATTCCATACATTAATTGTGTCAAGCATATTTATACATATGTTGCCATCATCATTTTATAAACATTTACTTTCTATTTTAGGCCTTGTTATCAGCATCTCTTTTCGCTCCCTCCCTAATGTTGAACCATTTTTGCCTCCTGGTATGAATCCCATTTGATTAAGGTGATCTAGATGGATAGATAGATAGATAGATAAGATGATAGATAGAATTAATAAGATAAGAGATATAAATATATATATAGTTGTTGGAATTTATTGCCCAGAATTTTATTGAAAATTTTTACAGCTATTCTCATAATATGTATTGATCAATAGCTTTCTGTTCTTGTGGGAACTTTGTTATTTGGAATTTGCTTGCTTCATAGGATGAATTTGGGAGCTTGCTGTCTCTCTATATTTCAGAGTAGTCTATGTAGAAATGATGATAGCTCTAGAATTCTCCTGTGAAGCCATCTGGTCCTGGGATTTTCTTGGTTGGAAGTTTCTTTTTTTAATCATTTTATTGGGAGCTCTACAACTCTTATCACAATCCATACATGTACCCATTATGTCAAGCACATTTGAACATTTGTTGCCATCATCATTCGTAAAACATTTGCTTTCTACTTGAGCTCTTGATATCAGCTCCTCATTTTCCCCCTTCCTCCCCGCAGCACCATGCCTCATGAACCCTTGATAATTTATAAATTATTATTATTTTGTCATATCTTACACTGTCCAACATCTCCCTTCACCCACTTTTCTGTTATCCGTGCCCCTGGGAGGAGGTTATATGTAGATCCTTGTAATCAGTTCCACACTCCTGCTTTTTTGTTGTCATTGACTTTATGGTTGTCCTTTGATTATTTTAATCTAATTTTGTCTTTTCGTTTACGGTGTATCTCTTGTAGGCACCATATAGATAGGTTTTATTTTCTAACCCAGTTCCCTACTCTGTAGCTTGATTGGTGCATTTAATCTATTGACATTCAGTGTTGTTATTGATATATGTAGGTTTGCTGCTGTCATTTAGCTGTGTGTGTGTGTGTGTGTGTTTGCTCTGTGTGTGTTTGTGTCTTTGTTCCTTCTCTAATTTTGCATTATTTTGAGTGTTACTTTGATTATATTGGCTTCTGAGTGGTATTGTCTTATGTGTTTCTCTCAGATTTGTCTGTTGTTGATTCTCTGCCCTTAGTGATCCTGTTAATATTTTTAAGTCATGCTGGTCTTGTTTTGACAAATTCTTTGTTTTTCCATATCTGGAAATACTTTTTCTTTGTCCCTCAGATTTGAGGGATAATTTTTGCTGAATATAGGTTACTTTGTTGACAGTTTTTTGTTTGTTTTTTTTCTTTCAGAATTTTATGTTTCTTTCCATTGTCTTCTTACCTACATAGCTTCTGCTTGAAGTCCAAACACATCCTTATTGGTATTCCTTTATAGATGATTTTTCTTTTTTTCCTAGCTGTACTCAGGACTCTCCTTTTCCTTGACATTTAAGAGTTTGGCTCTTGCTGTGTAGTGATATTTTTCTTTCAGAATTTATCTTGTTTGGAGTTCTCTCAACTTTTTGAATAGTTATCTTCTCTTCCTTTGTGATGCTGGGGAAATTTTCTTCCATGATTTCTCATATTTTTTTCTCTGGAGTTGGACAGGGCAAGATATGACAAAATATTAATTTATACATTATCAAGGGTTCATGAGGGAGGGGAAGTGGGGAGAGAGGAGGCCAAAAAAGAGGACCTGATGCAAAGGGCTTAAGTGGAGAGCAAATGCTTTGAAAATGATGAGGGCAATGAACGTACAGATGCACTTTATACAATTGATGTATGTATATGTATGGATGTGATAAGAGTTGTATGAGCCCCTAATAAAATGTTTAAAAAGAAAATAAGACGTGTACAAGCCCCCAATAAAATGATTTAAAAAATAAAATAAAGTGCAGAACAAAAACTGTGAAAACTAAAAAAGAGAAAAAAACAAGATGGTAGAGCTTCACAAGCTGAAGACCTTGACTCTTCTGACACGTCTCCAAACTCTGCTACCCCAATTAGCAAAAATGTACACTAACTTGTAAGGCTCTGAATTGCTCCCTACAGCTGTTCTTTTCCCTTCCACCCCATTACCCCGCCAACCAGGTGAGAATGTGGCTGCTAGATGGATCGGAGCAGGCCAGAGATCTGGAACAGAGCTCTTGTCTTCCCAGGGCTGTGGATTCCGAGCTAAGTCAGTTTAAGAGAACATCCTCAGCCAGTGGCAGCAAAGTGGTCCAACTGTCCACCCTTGCATCTCCTTCCAACCCCAAACATCAGAAGTACATCCAGTGTGACCCCAAACAACAACAAAACAATTATGTATAAATTGTCTATAATTTCTCTGTACTGTTCCTCAAACAACCAATAAAATTCCAGTTACCAATGTTTTTTTAAGATGAGAGGGCGAATGCAGAGGAGAATCTCACATTTTCATAGACTCCAAGACTTCATATTATTTTCTTTCTTTATGTTTTCCAGAGTAAAAGTTGAAGTGTTATTCAACTATCAGGATTATGAAGGAACAGGGAAAACCCAAAATGTTCTAGTAAAGGAGATCTGGTCTTGGGAGGCTGAGGACTCCGGGTGAATGCCCTGGCCCAGTTACTTTCTTTTTTTTTTAAGTTTATCATGTGCTTTTATTAACAACTTAATACAAAAACTGTACAGTTTAGAGTCTAAAATCAACCCACTCTTGAAAATGGAAGAACCACCTTTTAGAGGCTTTGGTTATAAGTGTCATCTTCTACAGCAAAACCGCATAGACTAGCCAAACAGCTTCGAAATAGTGAAATAAAAAACAAACAAAAACCAAAACAATGTTCCCCTGGAATGGAGGGACTATTTATACACAAACAGCTGAGCATCATTTCTAGCTTATCATGATTCACTACACATTGTGGAATTTTCAGTCCCTGTTTTACAGTCCTATCACCAGGCACACACAGCAACTAAGCTCTTGGTCACAGGTCCTGCCTAGATACTCTTCAATATGAAACACAAACACGCACACACAGACTCACAAAATCCATATAAATAAGTCAATTAAACTTCATTACAACTAAAAGACACAAGAGAAAAACCCATCTGTCAAAAACTGTACAGTGGTGACCAAGTGGGAGTGTAGCAGAGCGGCTGTTGTTGCCGACTTTTCCCTCCTCCCCACCGTGCGGTCGGCAAGCTGGTCCGGCCCTCGGCCCTGCAGCTGAGGCTTGTCTCGTACTTAGTTCTGGAGGACGCCTGGCCGACATGAGTGATGTAGAGGAGAACAACTTCGAGGGCAGAGAGTCTCGCTCTCAATCAAAATCTCCGACGGGAACTCCTGCTCATGTAAAATCGGAGAGCAGGTCAGGCTCTCGTAGTCCATAACGGGTTTCCAAACACTCCGGATCTCATAATCGATCATGGTCTAAATGTAGGTCGAGATCTAGGAGACATTCTCATAGACGTTACACTTGATCCAGATCCCACTCTCATTCTCATAGGAGACGATCTCGAAGTAGATCATACACACCGGACTACTGACGCCGAAGGAGCCGAAGTTGAAGTCACTCTCCAATGTCTAACCGGAGAAGACATACAGGCAGCAGAGCAAATCTGGATCCTAACATTTGTCTTGGAGTATTTGGCCTCAGTTTGTACACAACAGAGAGAGATCTTCGTGAAGTATTTTCTCGATATGGACCATTGAGTGGTGTTAATGTGGTTTATGGTCAGCGAACTGGACGGTCCCAAGGATTTGCTTTTGTTTATTTTGAAAGAATAGATGACTCAAAGCAGGTTATGGAAAGGGCAAATGGAATGGAGCTAGACGGCAGAAGAATTCGTGTGGATTATTCCATCACCAAGAGAGCACACACACCTACACCAGGCATCTACATGAGCAGACCAACTCACAGTGGTGGTGACAGCAGTGGCGGGGGTGGTGGTGGCAGACGTCGAGATTCCTACTCATAGGTTTGCGAGAGACACTGGTGCTTTTTTGTGTGAAAATACTTCCGGAGGCAGGAGCTAGGCTGATGAGTGGAAATATGGACACATTCAGATACCTCAGCCCCACTTGGTGGTCCACGTGGAGAGAGGGGGAAGGGAAGGAAGACAAGGGGAATTGGAAACGGGAGGGTAAAGACATCGGCCCAGTTACTTTTTAACAGAAAAACAGTGTCTACATGATAGTTAGACCTTATGAGGCCTGCACACTTACATGAGATTTTGCCACTTTGCCCGTAAAAATTCATCCTGGGAGGATTCCTGGCGACAGTGGTTAAGTACTCAACTATTAACCAAAAAGGTGGCAATTCAAACCCAGAAAGACCCAGTGCTTCACCTAACTGCTCTAGTGGGCAGTTCTCTGTCACCTGGGGTGACCATAAGCCAAAGTTGCCTGACAGCACATAAAAGCAGCAGTCACCCTGGGAGCTAGAACACAATCCCGTAGACTCTCACCTCTGCCAACCAGTAGAGCTTCTCTGGAAAGCACCTGTAGAGGTGGCAGCATTTTTCAGTTGGATTTGCATACGAAGGCTGTGCATTCTGTACCCAGGTCTTAGAGGCAATGGAGCCTGAAGGAGACAGAAACATGCCGTGGTCTGTAAGTATGAAACAAATGACAATACAATTGGTGGAGACAGAATGGAAATCCACACTGTCTGCCTTTGGAATCCATCGAGGAAGGGTAGAAGTTTGATTAAGGGGAAAGTACACTAGACATGAATGTCAAGATATGTAAAGAGTTAAATGTGAGCATCTGTTTGTAAGGTAAATGTTCTTTGGGGCCACATCGTGGAGGGTCATTCGCTTGTTCAGCATATGTTTATTAGGTCCTGTAGTCGGCCAAAAAACCAAACCAATCCGCCTTGGAAGAAGTACAACCAGAATGCTCCTCAGAGGCCAGGATAGTAAACCGTCATCTCACATATTTTGGACGTCAACAAGAGAGACCAGTCCCCGGAGAGGACATCATGCTTCGTAGAGGGGTGGCAAAAAAAAAAAAAAAAGAGGAAGAGCCTTGACCAGATGGACACAGTGGCTGCAACAGTGGGCTCAGATCTACAAACAACTGTGAGGCTAACGCAAGGACTAGGCGGTGTTTCCTCTGCTGACATAGGATCAAAGACACCAATGGTCCACCAGGAACCAGATTTGATTCCCCTGCTCATTTAGGGTGCTATGAGTAGAAATCATCTCAGAGGCAGTGAGGACTTGGGGGTTGGGGTTTGGTTTTTTGAGTCCCTTGGGGAGGGCAGTAGTGGCTAAGTGGTAGAATTCTTGCCTTCCATGTGGGCGACCAGAAGCGTTGGTGGCGCTGTTGAGTAAGTGTTGGGCTGCTAACTGCAAAGTCATTAGTTGGAACTCACTGACTATTCCAAAAGAGAAAGTTGAAGTTGTCGCTGCTTAAAGATTTACAGCCTGAGAAACCCTATGTAGGATCATCTGAGTCAGAATTGGCTGATGGCAGTGGGTTTGTTTTGTTTTGTTTTAGTGAGTCCTGGGTGTGTTTTCTATCCAGTGTACTTCAAAGGCAGCTACCATCCTCCTGTCAGTGTTTCTATGATGCTGGGCAGGCTTCAGCAGAGCTCTCAGGCTAAGACAATAGTAAGAAAAGCCTGGCACCCTACTGCTGAAAATTATCCAGTTAATTCTTTTGTGGGTCACAACTACCTGATCCCCAGTAGATCATGGGGATGGCACAGGATTGAGCAGCATGTTGTTCCATTGTGCAAGGGCTCTCCATGAGTTGGGTGCATCTTGCCAGCAGCTAATGATTGCAACAGTCCTTAGGAGGCGATGAACTAGTTCAGGAGCTACCCAACTTCATTAATATATGAGGCCTTTGGACTCCTGCCTTAGGACCTTTGCACATGTGTTCACATGTCCATCTCCAATGTTATCCTTCCTCTTCCTTCTTTTTGCCTGACAAATTAATATTTATCCTCTCCAGCTCAGCTTAGAAATTATTCTCTCCAAAAATACTTGTGCCTTCTCCATTTTCCTGTTAGGAGCTTGACATCTGCATACTGCGTGTCTCAATTCCAATGGAATAATTTAATGTCTGCTGTATACTTGGTGTTAGGCACCCAGTAACTGTTTACTGGAAGAATGACTGAAGCTTGGCCATTGAATTTAGTAATGCACAGTCACTGCTGACCTGGGTGAGACTGTTTCAGAGAAACGGTGGGGGTGGAAGACCTATTGCCGTGAACTCTGTGGGAAGTGAGGAAATGAGGAGAGTGATGTATAGATAGATAGCTTTTCACTGGCCGTGAAGGGAATAAGCCAGAGCGGTGGCTCGAGAAAGCGGGGTCTAGAGTTTATTTTTGTTTGTTTTTTTAATGAAAAGGACTTGAGCTTACTTAAATACTGATGGGGGAAATCCAATAGAGACAGAAAGTGGGGAGGGGTGCTGGGGTTGAGGCAAGTTGACACCTGACAGTGCAGTTTATCTGAGGTGTTGAAAAGGATAGAATACAGACTCGAGTGCCCTGCTAAACAGTTGAGCCTTTGTTACGGGGAGACTGGGAAGTCTGACCTGGAATGAGATAGCCTGAAGTCTGGGTGAACCAGCTAAGATTGTGCAGTCAAAGAGAAGACAGCAAGGACCTGAACTAGGGCTGACGTGAAGGATGAAGGATTGAAATAACATTGAGAGACATAACCAGGTGGATTACGGTACTTAAATACGTAGATGTGGAAGATGTGAGAGGAGGGAACAAGGGGAATGCAGGGCAAGCACCGGGAAGTGTGGCAATACCAAGATAACTTGAATGTCCTCATAGTGGAAAGTCCTGGTCCTTTTTGAGTTTTTGAAACCATCAGAAACCAGTCAGACCCCCCCCCCCCCCCAAAGAATGGCCTTTGCCCTTCAGGTCTGGAACTGAACTCACCTCTGAATTAGATTAATCAACCACTTAAGATCAAAAGAGAAGCATTCACTCAAGGACACAGTTGAGAGAGAGGAAAGAAGGAGGCATGGCAACAGGAACTAAGATAAGTGACGGTACATCGGAAGGATTGCAGAGGATGAGTTGAATCAGAATGTGTATGAATTGCTGAATGTAAAGTTATGAGCTACTCTGTAAACCTTCACCTAATGTAAAATAAAAAGATTGTTTTTTTAAAGAACTCAGAGCCAAAATTTTGTATTGTTGAGTAAGTGGGTGGTCAAGTTGGAGAATACTCCTTTGAGGTTAAAAAATGAAAGCAAGAAGCGAGGTGTGTCTCCAGTAAGATTTGCGGGGGGTGGAATGGGGCGCGGCAGCTCATAAATTGACTCGAAAGACATATCAGAGTTCCAAAAATGCTACAGCCAGTGTCTTAGTCTGGGTTCTTTAAAGAAGCAAAATTAATGGCACATATATATGCATATATAGAGAAAATTTATATCAAGGAAATGACTCATACAGTTGTAGAAACAGGCCAAGGCCAGATCCATGAGGTTCTGAGTGTGTGGGCCAGATGATGGACTGGAGGCATTCCCAACTCACATAGCTGCAGGAGCGGATGAACCCAAGGAAGACCACAGGCTGTTCTCTGCAGAGATGATTGAATCCAAGTTCAGCAGGTCATTGACAGGCCACTAATGACTCTCAGGATTGGCAAGCAGTATGGCAGGCTGTTGGCTCAACTGCAAAAAACAGAGCCAGATGGGCCAGATGCATGATCCAGACCCAACTAAAAGCAAGCAAGCTTTTCCACAGCTTCCACTTATATTGGAAGTAGGTTACACTTCTGAGGAAACTTTTTCAATTGATTGCATCAGGCCTGTGACCTTCATAATGGTGTTATATCCCACTCGAATCATTGTAGAACTGATTGACTCTGATTACATGTGTTAGGTCAAGTGCTGGGGGATGATTACTAGGTATCAGCTGCCAGACCACTGAGAATCCTGGTCCAGGCAAGTTGACACAAAACCAGGTTTTTG
Source organism: Tenrec ecaudatus (assembly GCF_050624435.1). Classification (NCBI taxonomy): domain Eukaryota; kingdom Metazoa; phylum Chordata; class Mammalia; order Afrosoricida; family Tenrecidae; genus Tenrec; species Tenrec ecaudatus. The sequence goes on along the minus strand of NC_134545.1, from coordinate 23,739,407 downwards.
CCCACTAATTATCTCCATTGTTTGTAACTCCACTTAAGCCTGATTTGAATAAGCCAGTCTCTCCGACTTTGTTTCTTAGAGTCTGTGAGAATGATGCCCTGTGTGCCAGCCACTATCACAGAAACAACAACAGGTCCTTCTCTCTGAACTTGAGCATTTCGGACCCAGGAGGAGTGTATCATGGGTATCTGTATCTTGCCTCTGTGGGGTTAGAGGGGACTCCTGACGCCTTCTGCCAGCCTGTTGAACTGTCCAGTAGGCTGTGAGATAGACAGCTAAGCTGTCTGTACATGGCTGCCCTGGAATGCTGCTGAGCAATCTTGAAGCATCCTGAGCTAGCATTGTCTATTCATGGCCACTGGGCCTGTGAAACAGAGTTCCCTGACTGTCCCTGTGCCTGTGGCCAGTCTGGCGCTAGGCAGAAAGAACAAAGCTGTATACATGGTGTGTACAAGAGAGTCTTGTAACAAGCTTGTCCCACTTTCCAGAGCTGAGTCAGGTACCTCGGCTTGGTCTTGGCTGCTCTCTTTATTTCAAGGCGTGGGCATCGGAGCTACGTTTCGAGGATTGTATTTTGTTTGTTCCAAGCACCTTTCTTTTGGAGGGCTGGGAACAGACTCTGCTTGCCCGTGTGAATCCCTCCACCTTCACAGCCCTTCCCCCATCCTTTCTCAGTCTAATAAATCTTCCCCTCTGTCTAGGCTCGGCTTACATATCGGCTTCTCATCAAAGACTTTCCTGGTGCCCTTACTTGGAATCAGTAGGAATTAACATGGTGGAATGGAAAGAACACAGGCTTTACAATGAGCCAGACCTAAGTGTGAAAGCTAGATCTGTTCTTTTGACTTACCTCCCCCGTGCATGCCCCCAAAGTTACATTTCCTCCTCTGTTGAATGAGTATAACGTCACATCCCAAAGCACAAGAAGAGAATCATGTGGGGCTAACTGGAAATAGTTGTACACAGAGCTGGTATTGAAGAGATGGGAATGCTAATCATCTATTCAAAGCTATAAGCAAGAGCTAAAAGTTCTAAGGTAGATTTTGTCTCAATCGTAAAAAGGAACAAATCAATTTTTTTTAATGACAATATGACAATGTTGTTGAAGCCATTAATTTCCTGGCCAACAATTGGTGAGCTGGGGCTGCAGACATGCTTAACAGAGAGCTCTTGTGGAGGAGAGAAAGGGGCTTTCAGTGTGACTTAGTCTGTACAGTAGGCATCCTGCCCCTTTTCCCCCTGGTACTTCAGGCCTCACCCTCGGTCTTGTGTGCAGGTGAAGATGCCTGGAAGTGTCGGGGCTGTGGGGACCATGTCACACCAAGCCAGAGGTACTACAGGACTGTCAGTGAAGCCTGGCACCGCTCTTGCTTTCGGTAAGTGGACCTCTTCTCCTGCCTTTCTCCGCGCCCTACTGGCCAGGCCCTAATTGATATTCTGGAAAAGATAGAAACAATCTTGTGACTCAAGAATTTTCATCTCAGGGGAAATGAAAGTGCCTGGGAAGAGCCCCTGGGCAACCTCTGAGGCCAGATTAATGTGGCCTTGGAGGGAACACGAGTCACAAATGGGCCAGGTGCAACTGGAGACAGGGCCTGAGCATGGGAGGAGCCCTGCCTAAGGTTGCCCAGCGCCCTCGTAAGGAAACCGAGGCCTAGAAGTGCCTTTCCTCTGGCTCCACCGATGATGCTGGCAGCTCCAGGGCTGTCGGCAGCCAGCAAGCTCTTCGACACTGCAGGCTGCGTCCCCAGATTTCTTCTGTCTGGTGTTAACATCATCAGCGCTCTTGGGTTATCGTTTTGAGGCAGCCTAGTGTTTTGAAAGAGCACTGAATATCAAATCAGATGGGTTCAGCTGTCCAAGACTATTCCCTCATCGGGCAGACAAGGGATACTGACTGGCTGTCTCATGACTGTGAGGATCGAAGGAAGGAAGGAGGGGTAAGTCAGAAAGTATGGCTGTTCAGGCTCCAGTTCATACACGCACAGGCGTATTTCATTCTGCCAAAACAGGATCAGTCAAAACAAGGACTTCTGAGGGGATCTGCTGAGCCAGTTCAATTCAAGGCGGTGGCAACTGTTTAAGGGGATTCAAAAGGGTCATTCAGGTAGATCTTCTTGAAGGATGCAGGATAAGAGCCCAACATTAAAAGGTTTTAAGAAAATTGTAAACTGTGTTGGGCAGAAAAAGGCCAGGAAAGTTGCACCAAGGAATTTTTTCCATCACAACAATTCACCTGTTCAGTCTTCGATAGTCTCAAGAGTTGTCCTATAAGAATGTGTTGGAGCGGGGAGGGAGAGGAAAATGAGGAGCTGATACTAAGGTCTCAAGTAGAAAGAAAATATTTTGAGAATGATGAAGGCAACAAATGTACAAATGTGCATGACACAATGGATGGATGGATGGATTGTGGTAAGAGTTGTACGAGCCCCCAATAAAACGATTTTTAAAAAAAGAATTTGTTGAGACACCTTATTCCATCCACCCTCCAGGGCTGAACTTGCCCCTTCAGATTTTTTTTTGTTCCCCAGAACACAACCGTGAAAACAAAGGTGATTTGAATCCCTCAAGGATGCCCAGACTGGCATGTTGGCATAGTGTAAATTGAAGCACACAGCATTCTTTAGGGAAGGGCAGTGAGATGGAAATGTTGTCACTGTATAGAGACGTCCCTGGAGGATAGCAAGAAACAATCGCTTCCAGTTTTTATATTTTTATTTAACAGAGGTCTCTATGATTTTGGAGCAATGCTTTTTAACTTAATCTTGTATGTACAAAGCACCCGGCCCATGGTAGAAGTCCACTGAAGGGTTACTTCTTTCCCCCACAAGACTGGAATCCTCAGGGGTAGGAGCTGTCTTTGTATTTTCTGGAACACAAAACAGTGCCTGCCCGTCATCGGCATTCGTTGTTGGCGGGATGAAAGGAGCCTTTCACTCCAGAGCTGGGAGGGCTCGTCTGGCCCAGTGGACGGAAGTGATGGGACTGTGCTCCTGTTCAGAGACAGGCACCACTGACCTTGGATTCCAACTCCCCCACACAGCTCTTGTCCCAAAGCACCCCCCGTGCTGATAGCTGACGATTTGCTTTGACCTTTAAGCTCTTGCCTCTACCCAGAAATTACTTGGGGGTTGGCATGAAGAGATGCTGGGCTCTTGAGAGAAGACTTGGCAAGAAACCAGCATTGCTCTGCCCTTGAGCTTTAACTCAGTGCTCTAAGACCTTCTCCGTGGATCTAGTTGCCTTGGTTCCTCCTCCTTTTATTCCCAGGGAAGTTGATTCAGGCTTTTTTGTGTAGCATAGTAGCTTATTAGTAAGGCATGTCAGAACTTTAGAGACCTTTGAGATCACACCTTTGTGTAACCGCTGAGTGGGCTGGGTCAGAATTGAACTCTTTGAACACCCATCTAGTCATATGTTTTCCTATTCCTGTTTTGTTTTGTTTTTCTCTCCTATCCAAAATAAATAGGGCAGGGTAAAATAAGCTAATCTTTGGAATATCTGGATTTTCCTAGAACTAAAGAATTTCAGAAGGAGAAAAGCCACCTTGTAATACGATACACCGCCTTCACATCCAGGATGAGAGGCGTGAAACAAAGAGACTGTCCTTGTTACACAGACAGGCTGTGGATGGTAAGAGGTGGACTTAGCATTGAGGTCTTAAGTCATTTCTTGGTCCAGTCAGGTGCTCACTTGCTTAGAAAGCAGTGTGGTGTGTGTGGGTATGTGTGTGTCTTAACTGAACCTTCGTGCACGTAAAGAAGACATGGCAACCCATGTGTTTCAGAATAAAACTGAGCTCCATAGAGTTTGCAACAGCTGTGATTTCTGAGAAAGAGATCACTAGGCCTTTCTTCCGAAGCACCTCTGAATGAATTTGAACCACCAATGTATAGGCTAGTAGCTGATTTTATATCACCCGCTAACATGGTGACTAGTAGGACTACAACCGATCAAATGTTACCGTCTCTTTTCCAATTCTCTCTTTGCAGCTAGGTAAGTGACCTTCGGTGACTTCTCCATTCTTTAGGCACCTGGTCTCTAAAATGAGGGTAGTACTCTGCCACAGAGTTGTTGTCCAGGATCAAATGAGATAAGCTACATCGAGCACCTGGACTTGCTATTAGATGCCATGGAGTTCATTCTGACTCCTGGCTGGTTATGGAGGGTAGAATTGCCCTGAACGGTTTTCACAGCTTTGGCCTTTTGGACGCAGATTATCAGGGCTGTTTTCCAGGCACCTTGGATGGATTCAAATCACCAACCTTTCAGCTACTTGTCAAATACCTCAGCATTTGCACCACTCCGGGATTCCTACTTGAAATATAGGCAAGCCTACCATTCCTAGACTGTGTCGCATGGGTCTACGTGCACCTGCATTTACCTTTCTTCTTACTCATTGGTCGTCTGATGTTAAAGGCAATCTTGAACTGTTAATGGCACAATTAAAGCAGAGAGCCTGCCAATGGAGTAAGTAAGCTACCAGTCCTAACCTGCAGTGTCACCTTGCAGTCAGACCTGCCAGCATCGTCACCAGTGTCACCTTGAAAGTGCATATCTACCTACGGGGCTTTCCCAGTAGAAAGTCCAGGTGTCGGCATGGCCTTCAGTTGGTGCTTGGTAACATGCTGGGGAGACTGGCTGCTTTTCTGGAGTTCGTGTAGCTTTTTATTTATTTTTTTTCCGTGTAGCTTTTGACCAAATTAAAGGAACATCATCAGGGCGGGCAAGGACTGTACGTGCCTGACTCCAGAAGTACCTGGTTTAGGAGGGTGTCTTCTCCCCCTGCTTGTTCATCAATACTGATGAATTCAGAGCAGCTGAGTATGGCCTGATAGCAACAGGACCCTTCCCTTTTCATGGAGAAATGAATCATTCATGGCCCCCTTCCAACCTTGCTCTTATCCAGCTGGGCTACAGTTACAATAAAGGAAATGGCTTTTCTTCTCCCCTGCCCCCACACCTTTGTTTTCCTTGTCACGGGGTGGGGCTGGATCTGTTGAATGGAGAAATTGCTGGGGTCCAGCCCAAATTCCTCCCCTCACCGCCTCCTCCTCCTCACATTCTCCCATCCCCCTGTCTGGAGCCACATCTGTCATTCTGCCCCCAGTAGCCTTTAGACTATTTCTCAGGTGCCCAGCACAATCGGAAGCCACTTAAGGCTGGAGTCTGGGACCAGGCAGTGGATGCGAGTTGACAAACTTCCTACTAGTAGCCCAGCCCAGAACTGTGCAGCTGGGCAGCTGGCCAGGATCCTGCCGCTCTCCTGTTTCCTCTTACAAATATCTCTGGCCTTCCCAGGCCCTGAACAGGGCCAGTGACGCTCAAGTTGGGGCCATTCTTACTGATGCCGCAGACTGGCTCCTTCTCACTGGGATGGCCAAGAAAGTAGCTGCAGTACCCTTTGTCTGTAGCTATTCACAGTGACCTGGCAACCCTGAAGAGCCCCAACAGGTTTTGATGGTGGCTACTTCACCCATATTGGTGGTTTGACCAACGAGGAGGAGAAAACTGACCCTATTAGTTTTCTAAAAATAAACTTTTTAATGTGAATTAGGTGAAGGTTTACAGAGCGGATTATCAGTTTTGCATGTAATAATTCATGCACATTTTGTTTCAACTGATCTAATTCCTTGGGTGTACCATCACTTATTCCACTCCCTCCCTCTTTCCACCCCTCCTTCTTCATTCCTAACAATCGGTGCCTTGTCTTTGGACAAAATGCTACCCTTTTGATCTTAAGTGGTTGATTATTCTAGCTCAGAGGTGAGCTCAGTTTCAGACCTGAAAGGTGACTATAGGCCTGATCTCTTTCATTAGTCCTTATGGCCTGCCTAGGGTTTATATTGCTCGGCCTAGTTCCTGAAGATAGTATCTAATGGAAGCTTGCCACACTTAAGGCTCCTGGGAGCTGTTCTGGTCTCCTTTCTCAGGATCTCTACACAAACTCCTGGAGCTTTCTCTTTTGAGAAGTGATTGCTAATGATGCTCTGGAAATGGGCTCAAACGTCTAGAAGGCCACTTCATCAGGCCAACAGACTATTTCCGCTAAACCGTGGTTATAGGAAGTCTGCTGAAGAAACGACAACACGTAATAGCCAGAGACTATGATGAAACAATCGGCAGACAACGGCATATTCTCTGTAATGCTAAAAAGCACACTTTTTTTTTCCCTTACTCCATCCCTCCCCAACTCAGCAAGCATGTTAGAATCACAATTCCAATAACGGGTGCCATACACTGAGTGTTTGTATTCTAGATACTGTCCGAAGCACCTCACAGGCACAAACTAACTTAATCCCTTTCCAGCGCTCCCTAGGAGCCTTGGTAGTGGCTCTGAGTTCGACTGCTAGCCACCGTGTCAGCAGTTTAAAACTACCAGCCACTCCAGGGGAGGGAGAAAGACAGGACCTTCTACTGCCATAAAGAGCTAAGGTCTTGGAAACTCACAGGGACAGTTCCACCCTGTCCTGTAGGGTCACTTTGAGTCTGCATCGGCTTGTCGATGGCAGTGAATTTGGTTTTTTGATGCTTTAAACTCGTATTGACACTGCATTTACTCCACCTCATGGAGACCCTGTGGGACAGAGCAGCCCTGTCTTCTGTGAGCGTCTGAGACTTTACATCTTGACCGCACTCGACAACCTCATCTTTCTCCTGTGGAGCAGCTAGTGGGTTCCAGCTGCTTACCTGGGGGTTAGCAACTCCGTGCATAGCCCACTGTGTTACCAGGGGTCCTCATTTGATCCCCACAAAATCCACTAAGTGTACTGGTATTATCTCGTTTGTCAATAGGAAAATGCCGGTTACTTGTTCAAAGTCACAGAGTTTGTAAGTGACATAACTGAGATTTGAACCCAGGCAGGCTGACCCCTTGCTTACAGCTGTCTCTGCTGCCTGAACACAGAGCAAGTCTTTTCACGTCACTGAGACTCGCTTGCCTCCTCTGTCACACACTGCAGGTATTAGACAGCCTTGAGGGATATTGAGTCAAAGGCTTCAGCACCTATTAAAGTGCTGTTCAGTTGAGTCACTGGAGCAGTCCCGCCATCGGCTGTTATACTAGGGATGCCGCTGCTCCAGTTCTTGAACCACGCTCGTGATTCTGCCCAGTGGCTGTCCCCAGAAGGTGTTTGCTCTTTCCCAGTTTATCGCTGAGGAAACAGGCAGCCAACAGGTCATTAAGGCCGGCTGTCAGACAGGGGGCTGAGGCCTGCCTGCCTGCCAGAGGGAGGCCAGCACAGCTGCCCAGAGAGGGAGGGGAAGCTGCTGCCTTCCTCTGCGCCTGCGAGACACTCAAACATGACACTGGATAGAACACCTCTCAAAACTCACTGCCATGGAGTCCGTGCGGATTCATAGCGACCCCCTGTGGGGTTCCGAGATTATAACTGTTTCCTGAAGTGCAAAGTCCAGTCTTTCTCCGCTGGTGGTTTTGGTTTTGGGGGTTGTTTTGTTTCAATTGAAGCTATATATTTTTTTAGTTTTTCAAAACCATTTTATTGGGAGCGAATACAGGTATCATTCCATAGTTCAATCACACCGAGCAGTATTGTGCATTTGCTACCACAGTCAGTTTCAACATTCTCTTCTTGAAATCCTTGCTGTCAGCTCTTCCTTACCGCCCCACCCCGTTGGTGATTTTGAACGGCCCAACCTATCACCATTCCACCACCAGGACTCCATAGGACCCCGGGATGTAGCAACAGCATGTGCTCATCATCATGCCTAGATCCTGCCCTGTTTGGGGAATAGAAAACTGGATGCACTTCAAAGCTGTGCCCAGCTCATTGACCCTATTGTACAGCGTAGAACTTCCCCAGAGCGTTGCCACGGCCGTAATCTTTACAGAATTACACTACCACGTCTTTCTCTCAGGTTTGAGCCACTGCCCTACCAGGGCATCTTCAAATAATTGTTAAGCAGATTCCAAGCCATCAGCGCAGTACCTGACCATGGTTAGGTGTTAATAGATGTCAATATTTATTGTGAGTTTATGGATCGCTCTTGAAACCTTATCTTTAGCTTCCGTGACATTGCACACTTTGGTTTTCCTCCCACGTACCCAGCAACTTCGCTCTACCTCATCTGTCCATAACTGAGAGGTTGCCACTTCTGAAGGTGGACACGGTTTGCTCCCTGGGCAATCTCACCCACACCCACGCCTTCAGTTGCCCTCCACACATTTGGAGCCCTAAACTCTCCACTGAGCTCTAGACCCACAAAGCCTACTTTGAACCTAACGTGTCTATTTGTCAAACAAGCAAGTACCCAAGATTCAGCTGTAAACTCTTGATCTCTCCCAAACTGACTCCTCTTCCACGATAATATCCCACTGAATGGCACCACCATCTCCTCATTGCCTAGGCCAGAAACCTGCCAGTTCTCCAAGATACTTATCTCTGCCTCCAGTTCCAAGCTTGGTAGTCTTATCTCCAGATTATATTTGAAGGCATCTATTTATTTCCTTTTTTTAACTGTATAAAATGGCATGTTTATTTTGTATACTTTATTTATTTAAATGCACAAGGTATTTATTATTAGGGACTAAATATTGGGCTCCTGACCATAAGATTGGCAGTGCAAACACTCCTGGTGCTTCATGAGAGATAGATGAGTCCATCCTGTTCAAAAATATATAGTCTCAGGAACAAAATTTCACAAGTAGGAGATTATTTAAGACGTTCTTGAAAACAATTGGTCTAAATTGGTGAATTTTAGCCAGGACAAATGGGTTGTGGAAATGTGATGGAAAATTATTATTATTTTTTAATATTAGGGTAAAACTTTTTGACACCAAAGTTCTTTTTTTAAATCATTTCATTGGGGGCTCGTACAACACTTATCAGAATCCATCCATCCATCCATTGTGTCAAACACATTTGTACATTTGTTGCCCTCATTCTCAAAACATTTGCTTTCCACTTGAGCCCTTCCCCGTTCCCCCCTCCTTTATGAACCCTTGATAATTTATAAATTATTATTTCATCATATCATACTGCCCAATTTCTCCCTTCACCCACTTTTTTGCATACTTTAATAGAACATAATTTTAAAAAAGAAACCTCATGGATATACAACATATAGCCCCATTCCCAAATAAAGAAGGGGACAAGGGATGGGGGCCTTAGATCCTGCTTTACACGCAGGAACAGGAGAGGGGGGACACTAGTTAACAGCAGTTGCACAGCCATGTGGGCTAGCGTCACTCAAGTCATGGGGACCCTATACAGAGGACACAAGGTTTGAGAGTAGAATGGCCTAATCTACTTCTGCCATGCAATATGCATCTTCGTCACCCTCAAGGGGGGAATCTCTTCAGCAATGCCTATGCCAAGCTTGGTCACGCGGTAGATGCGGTTGGAGTGGGTCTGAGGGCCCTCAACGGAGAAGCCAGAGGAGAGCAGTGCAGTTTCAAACAGCAGCAGCAGCACCAGGTCTTTCACAGCTTTGTCGTTCTTGTCAGCCTCGGCCTTCTGCCGCAGCGTCTCCATGATAGGGTGGTCGTGGTTGATCTCCATCATGTAGCCCATTGTGGACTTGTCCCAGAAAGTCTGGGCTTTTCGCGATCCACTCCACGTTGGCCGTCCAGCCTTACGTACTAGTCACAATGCAGCGGGGTGAAGACACAAGTCTATTAGAGATCGTCATCTTCTCAACCTTCTTATCCAAAATTCCTTTCATGAGCTTGCACAGGTTCTCGAACATGGCTTTGCTGTCCTCCATTTTCTTTTTCTCTTTTCCATTCTCGGGGAGCTCCAGCCCCTCTTTGGTCACGGAGACCAAGCTCTTCCCATCAAACGCCTTGAGCAGTTACACACAGTACCCATCGATCGGCTCGGTCACGCAGACCACCTCAAAGCCTCGCTTCCGCACACGCTCCACAAAAGAAAGCAGAATTGGCCATCTGCTCTTTGCTTTCGCCAGTGAGATAATCGATTTCCTAGTCTCCTTCATTTGGGAGCCATGTTCTGAGAGGGAAGTCATCTGGTCTCCAGACTGGGAGGTGTGAGAGCGCAGCACCTCAGAAAGGCGCCGCCGGATGGTGGAGTCCTCGTGGATGCCAAGCTTGAGGTTTTTAGAGAAGGCCTCCTAAAACTTCTTATAGTTCTCCTTGCCTTTTGCCAACTCAGAGAAGAGCTCCAGGCACTTCTTGGCAGTGTTTTTGCAGATGACCTTCAAGATCTTGCTCTGTTGGAGCATCTCTCAGGAGATGTTGAGGGGCAGGTCCTCCGAGTCGACCACACCACGGATGAAGTTGAGATGCTCTGCGATTAACTCGTCACAGCTGTCCATGACGAACACGCGGCAAAGGATAAACAACAATGGCCTGAAGTCCAACTGGAATTCTACAGAAAAGTGCTTGACTGCCAAATGGTCTTCCCAGTCATTAGTCAGGCTCTTGTAGAATTCTCCATACTCCTCCTGGGTGATGTCACCAGGATTCCTGGTCCAGATGGGCTTGGTCTTGTTTAGTTCTTCCCGGTCAATGCTCTTCTCCTTAATCTTCTTGGTTTTCTTCTTCTTGTCCTTCCCACTGTCATCCTCCTCATCTGAGCCACATCTACAATCTTGGGCTTCTCCTCATCCTCCTCTTCTTCTTCTTTCTCACCTTTCCCTTCCTCGGCGCATCATCCCTGATTTCCTTCTCCCGTCCCTTCAGCAGATAAGGGTGATGGGGTAGCCAGTGAACTGTGAGTGTTGCTTCACTACTTTGACTCGCCTCTCCTCTAGCTACTCTGTCTGGTCTTCTTTGAGGTGCAGAATCACTTTCGTTCCCCGACCAATGGGCTCACCGTGGTCAGCACGGACAGTGAAGGAGCCCCCAGCAGAAGACTCCCAGGCATACTGCTCATCGTCATTGCGTTTTGTGATCACAACCACTTTCTCTGCCACCAAATAGGCAGATTAAAAGCCAGCGCTAAACCGCCTAATCATGGAGACGTCCGCACCAACCTGCAGAGCCTCCGTACCTTTGGTACCTGACTTGGCAAGGGTTCCCAGATTTTTTATGAGATCAGCCTTGGCCATGCCAATGCCAGTATCTACTAGCGTCAGGGTGTACTTCTGGGGGTTGGGGATGATGTCAATTTTCAGCTCTTTACCACTGTCCTACTTGGAAGGGGCTGTCGGGCTCTCATAGCAAATCTTGTCCAAGGCATCAGAAGCATTAGAGATCAACTGAAGGAAAATTTCATTTTTAGAATAGAAGGTAGTATACCAAAAGCTCAAGTAGAAAGCAGATGTTTTGAGAATAATGAGGGCAACAAATGTGCATGGCACACACTGGATGGATGGATGGATGGTGATAAGAGTTGTACGAGCCCCCAATAAAATGATATATTTTTTAAAAGACTAGAAGGTGTTGATGATAAGGGACATGAGTTGGGCAAGCTCTGCCTGACAGGCAAAGGTCTCCACCTCCTCCTCTCCATGGTGCACGTCCTCAAGCATCTTGAGCTGTGGGTACCAGAGCCAGTGGGTCGGGGGCTGTGTACCACGCGCACACGGCTCACAGGCTACGCTGAGGTGACTCTAAGACCTCCGTTTCTTTCCAATTTTCTCACTACTACCATGTTCCAACCTACTATCACCATGTGAGTGATCTTCAAATATGTATGTACATAGTGAATGAGTTTCATTCCTACATCTGTCTTTAAATCAAATTTGCAAGTAAGCTCGAACAGCTAGTTACAGCTCATATTTAATGTAAGGTAATTGAATGTCTGTTTTTGTATATAGTATATAGTGTACCTTTCTTTTTATTTATTTATTTTAAAACATTTTATTGGGAACTTGGACAACTCTTAACCACAATCCATATGTGCATCCATGTGTCAAGCACATGTGTACATTTGTTGCCCTCATCATTCTCAAAACATTTGCTTTCGACTTGAGTCCCTGGTATCAGCTCCTCATTTTTCCCCCTCCTTCCGCTACCCTCCTTCCCTTCCCCCTGATAATTTATAATCATTATTTTTTCATGTCTTACACTGATCGATGTCTCCCCTCACCCACTTTTCTGTTGTCCATCCCCCAGGGAGGAGGTTATATGTAGATCCTTGTAATCAGTTCTCCCTTTCTACCCCACCTTCCCTCTACCCTCCCGGTATTGCCACTCTCACTGCTGGTCTTAAAGGGTTCATCTGTCCTGGAGTCCCCGTGTTTCCAGTTCCTATCTGTACCAGTGTACATCCTCCAGTCTACCCGGATTTGTAAGGTAGAACTGGGATCATGATAGTGGCGGTAGGAAGGAATAATTTAGGAACTAGAGGGAAGTTGTGTATTTCATCATTGCTACACTGCACCCTGACTGTCTTGTCTCCTCCCCTGTGACCTTTCTGTAAGGGGATGTCCAGTTGCCTACAGATGCCCCTCTGCCGCATTCTCCCTCGTTCACAGTGATATGATTTTTGGTTCTGGGTCTTTGATGCCTGATACCCGATCCCTTCAACACCTCATGATCACACTGGCTGATGTGCTTCCATGTGGGCTTTGTTGCTTCTGAGCTAGATGGTCGCTTGTTTATCACCAAGCCTTTAAAACCCCAGACTCTATATCTTTTGATAACCAGGCACCATCAGCTTTCTTCACCACATTTGCGTATGCATCCATTTATCCCCAGTGATCCTGTCACGAAGATGAGCATCATGGAATGCCAGTTTAACAGAACAAAGTGTTCTTGCATTGAGGGAATACGTGAGTGGAGGCCCAGTGTCTATCTGCTACCTTAATACTAAACTTACAAATATATGCACATAGATCTATTTCCCCATCCTCATATATAAATATATTTACATATGTACATGCATGTTAGTGTACCTCTATATGCATAAAAAAACTTTAAAGAAAAATGTTTAGATACATTAAAGCATTATTAACACAATTCAGTAAAAATGTTCTATGTCACATGTCAAACATTGGTTTGTTACTGTGAACCATTCATTGTATTACCTCAGATTTCAATCTGCTAGACTTGACAGTGACCAGTGGGATTGTATGTAAGGCAGACATTGGTAATGTAGGACTGCCTGTATATGTGTGTATTTGCATACACACATATGTGCATATACACGTGAATATATACATTTATATATAAAAAGCCTGGTGGGTTGTTTGGCTACTAACCACAAGATTGGCACTTCAAACCCACCACCTGTTCCAAGGGAGAATGAGAAACTGTTTGCTTACATAAAAATTCAGAGTCTCCCTTCAGGAACAGTGGTGTGAGTGGCGATACTGTGAGGGTAGAGGGTGGGTAGGTTGGAAAGAGGGAACTGATTACAAAGATCTACATATAACCTCCTCCCTGGGAGACGGACAACAGAAAAGTGGGTGAAGGGAGATGTCGGAAAGTGCAAGATATAGCAAAATAATAATTTATAAATTATCAAGGGTTCATGAGGGAAGGGAAGCAGGGAGGGAGGGGGAAAATTGAGGAGCTGATGCCAGGGGCTTAGGTGGAGAGCAAATGTTTTGAGAATGATGAGGACAATGAATGTACAAATGTGCCTTACACAATTGATGTATGTGTGGATTGTGATGAGTTGTATGAGCCCCCAATAAAATGATTTTTTTTTTAATTCAGAGTCTCAGAAACTCTAAGGAGTAATTTATTCTGCTCTGCCCTATAGGTTATGTGATGTGTGATCATCCATCATTTTTGTGATCTGATGTGATTGTCCTCCATTTTCTCATAATGTTAATTTTCCCATAATGACCTGGTCTTTGGAACCTAGCCATGCCCACAAGTGAGGAGTGAGTGAGTGTGTGTGTGTGTGCGCGCGCACGCACTCTGTATGTAAGTAATCATACTTCCATGACTTTCCTGGGTAAAGACCAAAAGAGGATACAAAATTCCCTGTGGTGTGACCTCCCCTTGTCACCACAGCCTCCCGTTCTCAACGTCAGGCTTCTTCAGTGAGTCCCTTTTTCTTCTTGATGAGGGCTTTGTTCATGTTGCCCCTCTGCTCAGAATGTTACCCATTCTCTTCTTGTCTAATTCAGGCAAAAATAGTAATTGTTCACCTGTCAGATCTTTACTTGGAGATCTCAGCAAAATACCTGAAGACTGCATCAGGTTCTCCATTCTATACTTGCCTAGTTCTTTTCTTGTAGTTTTTAAAATAGTTTCATTCTCACTAGATCAAAGGCCATGGTACATTTTGCCCTTCATTGTGTCCCCACTGAGCACATAATTGCCACAGGAGGGATATTTGTTGAATGAATTTCCAGAGCCGGCCAGCAGGTATGATGTAAGTGAGGCCTTTCCCTGCCGTTTCCCTCCCCCCCCCCCCCCCCATGCTTCCTCTATAGCTACTGGAGTCGCAGTTACTGTAAGTGGCAGGAAGGAAGTGTTCCCGTTGTTGGTCATTTTGGCAGATTGACTGCAAGCGTAGAGGTGAGGAGTTGAAGCTTTTTCTTCTGCTCTCTGAAGAGCCATCCCACAATGAGAAGGAGACAAGGCACCCAGGAGTCCTCTCCAGCAGCAAGTCTTGAGCTCCGCTTTTCTTGAGGTGCAATCTGGAAAGGACGAAGCCCTGGTCCCTCCTGGAGAGAGTCAATAGAGGAACGAATGGCTTCGGCCACTCTGGCCTAGACTCATGGTGACTTTCCCTAAAACCTGATAAAATTTTCTTTGAACAGTAAGTGGGTTTTTTTTTTGTTTATATGTTTGTTTTTGATCTACAAGGCTTTGAAGGTGGTTTTAGCTGTAGATACCCATTGACTGTGGAGTGACACAAATGGAACTGTTTTGGTATTCTGATGATATGAGAGGGCTTCAGAACGTTGGTGGGAAAATGGAAGGAAAGGCTAATGGAATTTTCCCACAAACTTTCTGAAGCCCGCTGTATATGGGGTAGGGAAGTGATAGATGATAAATTGGTGACTCCTCAATAATTTGGAAATGAAATTTGTTCTCATTGAGTTAAATTAAGTTACATGCAGTGGTGCAGTATTGTGGGATAGTAAAAAGTTTGAGTTTTAGAGCCATGTGGCTTGGGTTCAAATCCTGACCCTGCCATTTATTAGCTGTACACTTTAGGCAAATCACTGAACTTTTTTCTGTGCTTCATTTCATCATCTATGCAATGAAGATGCTAAAACTGCCTACCTGCTAGTGTTGTTGGGAGGCGCTTAATGAGTAAAGTCACCTTAAGCGCCAGGAACAGGATCTTGGGTAGAGTGAGCACCCCTGAGCATTAGTCATGTGTTATAGCTGCTCGGGAGGCAGATGTCTCCCAGGACTTAAGTAGATGTGAATTGCTGATTGTAACATAACATATCTGAAGAAGTGATATTTGGATTTTTTTTTCTTTTCAATTTCCCATTAGTTTAAAACATTAGACTGAATGATTAGTCAAGATCAGTGGAACAGAAAGGGGGGAAATCAGTGAAGTAAAATTAGTGGTGTGTCCAGATAAGATATTGAATTTAGGTTTGGTCTCCAGATGGGAGTTCTTTGTTGTAGGCAGAGCTGATTAGGCTAGTGACCAGGATGCAGCTTGTCTCCTCCATGCGCATAGAGTGAACTTCTGATGCCTAGTTCAGCTCCCTGGAGCCCAAACCCATGATAACAAGAAATATCAAAGAATGTGGCTGTTCTCGTTTCAACTGCAAAATTGTAAATGGACAATGACGTTTAAATGATTAGGATGGAACCGTTGTAAAATGCCTGTGCCTCTGGGTACTATGAAGTCTTGTTTCTAGACCAACAAGGCGAAAAACCAGATCTGGATTAGGATCCTTCACTCAGGTGATTCTAGCCTGGGAGAGAGAGCTCTGAGTCAGCCAGCCACCTTTTTTGACGGCATCCTTCTGTTCAGCGTCGACGTAGGAGTTGGGAATGTTTTGCTCTTTTTACAAAGGAAGAAATTGAAACCCAGACACATACACAGGGGCTTCAAAAAATTTGTGGAAAAAAATCCATGATCTTTGCATTGCGTTTTTCCACGAGCCATTTGCAGACCCCTCATGTTTATGTCACCAAGTTTGTCGTCAGCCAGGCCAAGTGTTCAGGTCTTCTCTGGCAGACTAGGGCTCCTCTCCTGGCGCTGCTCACAGGTCTTCTCAGGTGTGCATTGCAGCCGAAAGAAGAGCAGCTAGATGACTAGAGCACGTGACCATGAGCATTAGTCTAGTGCTAGTATCACGGCAGCGGTGAAGTGATTCTTTACCTGGGCTTGCAATCCCATACTTACGGACTGAGGGCTCTTACAGACAAAATTCAGCCGGTAAAGTGATTAGCTTAGTAGAGAAACAGTCCGAGGACAGAGAGGCAGACAGCTTTGCTGTTTGCACAACTTCCTTGGCCACCAGACTTTATGTGGACATACCTGCATCTAGCAATTCAGGAAGTCAGCCTGGCAACTGAAAAGAAAGCCAGTACTCTCTTTAAGGTCTTGGGCTTTGTGTTAGTTTATTCATTGGGAACCTCAGCTTGCTTAAAACCCACCAGTCACACTTCACTTTTGATAGACTACTCATTTTTTATCATTTTATTAGGGGCTCATACACCTATCACAATCCATACATGCATCAATTGTGTAAAGCACATTTGTACATTTGTTGCCCTCATCATTCTCAAAACATTTGCTCTCCACCCAAGCTCCTGACATCAGGTCCTCATTTTTTCCCCTTCCTACCACCTCTCCTCTCCCTCATGAACCCCTGATAATTTATAAATTAGTATTTTGTCATATCTTGCCCTGTCCGACGTCTCCCTTCACCCACTTTTCTGTTGTCTGTCCCCCAGGGAGGAGGTCACATGTAGATCCTTGTAATTGGTTCCCCCTTTCCAACCCACCCTCCCTCTATGCTCCCAGTATCGCCACTCACAGCACTGGTCCCGAGGGGATCATTAACCCTGGCTTCCCTGTGTTTCCAGTTCCCATCTGTACTAGTGAATATCCTCTGGTCTAGTCAGGCCTGCAAGGTAGGATTCGGATCATGACAGTGGGGGGGGGGGGGGAGGAAGCATTTAGGAACTAGAGGAAAGTTGTAATTTTCATCGTTGCTACATTGCACCCTGACTGTTTCATCTCCTCCCCAAGACCCTTCTGTAAGGGGATGTCCAGAGGCCTACAAATGGGCTTTGGGTCTCCACTCTACACTCCCCTGCTCATTCACTATGGTAAGATTTTTGTTCTGATGATACCTGATACCTGATCCCTTGTGATCGCACAGGCTGGTGTGCTTCCTCCATGTGGGATTTGTTGCTTCTGAGCTAGTTGGCCACTTGTTTACCTTCAAGCCTTTAAGACCCTAGACGCTATATCTTTTGATAGCCAGGCACCATCAGCTTTCTTCGCCACATTTGCTTATGGACCCATTTGCCTTCAGTGGTCATATCAGAGAGGTGGGCACAAAATGATATGATTTTTTGTGCTCTTTGATGCCTGATAACTGATCCCTTCAGCATCTCGTGGTCACACAGGCTGGTGTGCTTCTCCCATGTGGGCTTTATTGTTTCTGAGCCAGATGGCCACTTGTTTACCTTCAAGCCTTTAAGACCCCAGATCCTGTATCTTTTGATAGCTGGGCACCATCAGCTTTCTTCACCACATTTAGTTGTTTACCCGCTTTGTCTTCAGCGGTTGTGTCGGGAAGGTGAGCGTCATAGAATGCCAATTTAATAGAAGAAAGTGTTCTTGCATTGAGGGGATAGACTACTCTTTAACCTTCCTGTGTTTTAATAATTTTTGTTTCACTTCAACATCGATGCTTCTCTCTTGCTGCTGCTATCACTAACCGAGGTTTTGCTGCATTTGGAAGCCATGACGCACGCCACTAGTATATTTTTGTATCAATTTCTATTTTATTTTATAATGTATAATCAAATAACATCTACTTACATACTCGGGGAACCCCGATGAAGGAAAAAGCAGGCTAGCATGAGAGGTTCGTGGAGAGGATCAGCACTAGCGTTATGATGAAACACAGCTGTAACCAGTATCTGAAGTCTTAGTGAGAGGAAGTCGATAAGACTTAGGTCTGATTCCTGCCTGAGAGGATCCCCTGCATGGCACAGACAAGGCAGTTTTCACCCTCTAGATCAGTGGTCTCAAACTTCCTAAGTTGTGACCCTTTAATACAGTTTCTCATGTTGTGGTGACCCCCCCCAACCATAAAATTATTTTCATTGCTACTTCATAACTGTAACTTTGCTGCTGTTATGAATCAGGTAACCCCTGTGAAAGGGTCCTTCAACCCCAAAAGGGGTCGCGACCCACAGGTTGAGAACCACTGCTTTAGATGAAAGCTTCATGATTTCAACTCAATCAGAGGTGCCGCAGAAGAGAGGATTGCAATAGAGAAGTTGAAACAAAATGTGTATGAATTGTTGAATACCCAGGTGTTTTCATATGGGTTTTTATGTTGTTTTAATCATTTTATTGGGGGCTCATACGACTCTTATCACAATCTACACATACATCCATTGTGTGTCAAGCACATTTTTGAAATAAATTAAACAGATAATACAACTTCCAATATACAAGATTGGATGCCACTGCCAGCAAGTCAGAGCATATACTGTTATATAGTAAATATTTTAAGAGTAAATAGAAATATTCACATTAAATAACGGTAGAAAGTATAGTGCATACATAAATGAGTAATGTATATTTATTATACTATAAGCTATATTATAGGTTATATGTGTATTTTACTATTATATGCCTGGCAGTACAATTACTTAATACACAAGATATATAAGATACATTTGTTGCATGTGGAAAGCTGTTGTGTTTGTGATATCCAGTTATGTGCTTGAAGTCTCATTTTCTGATCAGGATTTCCGAACTCTTTCATAACCTTATGGGACCACAGATCTATAAGTGGTCAAATGTTTCCCAAATGGCTGTTATGTAGCTTGTGATTGTTTTTGTTTATATTTGTAGTGTTACTCTTAGAGATTAAACTCTTTAAAGCTGGAGCCATATCTATTTCATCTTTATATTCCAGAGCTTAGCAGAATGTCTATAGTGAATAATGCCTTTGTTGAATGACCACCTTTCTTTTGGGGGCACTTATATCAAGCATGTCTAGATACATCATTACCATCTCTTTGCTCTGCAGTATCCTCCCAGGCAAGAGTTTGTTTGTTTGTTTTTAAACAGTTTTATTGGCACATAATCCAAATATCATACAATTCAGCAGTTCAGTTATATTTAGAAGAATTGTATATTACCACAATCTCAGGCAAGCGTCTTACTTTAGGAATGGAATAAGACCTCAATCTGTAAATGCCATTTCAGAATTAAAAGCATCAAAGTTTAAGATCTCATAGGATGATATTCCCTCTTTACTGTGACATCTCCCTGTGTTCCTTTTCCCTCCCCCAGGGAGTGTATCATGTTTTATGTATAATACATACACCCATGTGTATGTGCACACTCATAAAATGTACATAGCCTGCATAAGAAACTAAAATGTGAAGGGGGTGTGCTGCAGCTCCACAGTGTTGGAGGGTGCTAAAAAATCATTTCTCCAGGGCCCTGCCAGTGTGCCTTTCACACCTAGTACCTCATGCCAAGCTAGACTTTGGATCTTTTCCGGTCTGTTTGAGTCTGACCAAGCCTACTGAGAGTGCCCTGAAGTGATCTTGATTCAAGGGACTTCACGCTCATCAATACCACTGGCTCTGACAGCCACACCAACTATTTCTGATATTGGCGAATATCCTTCAAGCATTTTTCAAAAGAATTTGTTTCTGTTCAAGAGATGGCCGTTCTATGGAATGACTGTATTCTGGAATCACCTTTCTGTGCTGCATCTTGACCACCACTACAGTATCACTGAGGAAAAGAGAGCAGCTACCACAGGAAGTTAGAAATGTGTAAGAACAGAACTCCAGGCCAAAAAGCCAAACTCACTGCTCTCGTGTCAATTCCAACTCAGAGTGACCCTGTGGGATAGGGTAGATCTGCCCCTGTGGGTTTTTGAGACTGTAACTCTTTTTTTTCCCCTATGATTTTTAAAGTTTTTTTATTATTAGAAAACCATTTTATTAAGGACTCTTACAGCTCTTATAGCAACCCATACACCAATCTGGTGTGGGTTTTTTTTTTAAATCATTGTATTATGGGCTCATACAACTCTTATCACAATCTATACATACATCAGTTGTGTAAAGCACATTTGTGCATTCATTGCCCTCATCATTCTCTAGACTGTAACTCTTTATGAGAGTAAAAAGCCTCATTTTTCTCCCAAGAATAGCACTAAGAAGGGTAAAGTCTCCATTGGGCCTTTAAAACAGTATCAATACAAGAAACCAAAAGAGATAATATAAGGGGAAGAACATATCATGCTCATGGGTAGAAAAACTTAACATTTGTGAAAATGTCAACATTGCTCAAAGCAATCTATAGATATAATGTAATCCCAATCCAGATTTCATCACCATTCTTTAAAGAGATGGATTGACTGCTCACTGACTTTATATGGAAGGAAAAAGCCCCTGGATAAACAAAGCATTAATGAAGAACAAAGTAGGCCTCATACATCCCTATTTCAGAAACTACTATAACAGGCACAGTGGTAAAAACCAGACACTGGTACAGCAAACTAGACCAATGGATCACAGTTGAGAACCCAGTAATAACTCCATCCACCTATGGAAAACTGATCTTTGACAAAAACAAAATTCATGAAATAGGGAAGAGATAGTCTAACAAATGGTGCTGGTAAGGCTGGATATCCATTTTCAGAAAAATGAAACAGAAACCATGCCTCACACCATATACAAAAACTAACTCAAGGCAGATCAAACTTAAAACTATAAAGATCATGGAAGAAAGAATAGTGGAAAACTTAGGGGACCTACTTTATGGCCTAAATAGTCTATCAAACATAGATAAAAATTCACAAAGAGCAGAAGATAAACTAAACATCAAGGACTTCCTAAAAGCTAAACACTGTGAGCATCAAAAGTCTTCTCTAAAATAGTAAAAAACAAACAGACAGACTGGAGAAAAGTCTTGGAAACAACATAGCTGACAAGGTACCAGTCTCTGAAAACTTCAACACTTCCACAACAGAAAGACAAACAGTCCAGCTTAAAAATGGGCAGAAGATATTAACAAGTACTTCACCAAGAACACATTCTTGGCGCCAACAAATACAAGAAAAGATGTTTGTGATTTGCATTCTCGCTACCATAGAATCAATGCTGACCCAGAGTGACCTCTGTGGGTTTCCGAGACTGTAACTGTTTATGGGAGTAGAAAGCCCAGTCTTTCTCCTGCCAAACTGCTAGTGGTTCCAACTGCCAACCATGCAGGTCACAGCCCATTGCTTAACCACTGCACCACCAGGGCTCCTGTGATTTGCATGACAGTGGTTCAAATCAAAACAACAATGAGACCTCATCTTACACCGGGCAGTAACAGATTAATGAGCCAGACAACAGAAACAACAAATGCTGGCAAGGATGTGCAGAGATTGGAATTCTTAGATACTGCAGATGAGATTGAAAATAGTACACCGCAGTGGGTAAGTTTGGTGCTTCTATAAAAGGCTAGAAATAGAGGTACCATATGATCTAACAATTCCACTCTCAAATCTATATCCTAGGGAAATAGTATCTGTGATACGAAGAGACATACACACACCTATGTATTTTGCATCACTGTTTATAATAGTGAAAAGATGGAAACAACCTAATGCCAATCAATGGATGAATGGGTAAACAAATTATAGTACTCACAATGAAATATTTACTCATAACCATTAAGTCTACGTCAATTAGCAACCCTGTAGGACAGGCTAGAACTACTCCTTTGAGTTTCCGGGACTTTTTACAAGATTAGAAAGCCCCAGGTTTCTCCTGGGGAGCAGCTGGTGGTTTCAAACCGCTGACCTTGCAGTTAATAGCCTAACACGTAACCACTGTGCCACCAGGGCTCTTAATGGAATACTACACATTTTAAATTCTCATAGCATGGGTGAAGCTAGAGAACATGATGTTAAGTAAAATCAGTCGATCACCAAAGGCAAATATAATGAGATCATTATTAATAAAATTCAAGAAAAGTTTTATACACAAAAAGAAACATTATTTAATGGCTATCAGGGATGGGAGGAAGAAAAAATGCTATCTAGAAGGTAAACATGTATTAACTTGGGTGAAGGGAAGAGCAATGCACAGAAAGGGGGAGGTCAGCATAACATGGCTAAAGCAAAGGAAGACACTGGAAGGTATGCAAGAGTAAAAAGGAACAGCAGGAAGCACTACTATGCACTCAATCCTGCAATAACAAATAACAAGAATAGTAATTACAGATACTTTATAAATGGATACATCTCGTACTCGGTGCCAGTAAGGGAATTCTGACTCATAATGACACTATAGGACAGAGTAGAACTGCCCTTGTGGATTTCTTAAACTATAACTCTATAGGAGTAGAAAGCTTCATCTTTCTCCCAGGGAGCTACTGGTGGTTTCAAACTGCTGAACTTGCGGTTAACAGCCCAATATGAAACCAACTATGCTAACAGGGCTAGATATCTAAACTGAACAGATGTAGTGTGGTGGTTATGCATTGGAAAGTCAGTTGTTTGAAGCCAACAGCCGCGCGATGGGACAAAGTGGAGGCTTCCTATTCCCATGAAGAGTGACCATCTCAGAAACTCACCGAGGCAGTTCTGTCCCATAGGGTCGCTGTAAGTCAGAATTGACTAGATGGTGGTTAGCTTTGGTTTGTTTGTTTGTTTTTTTAAGTATGTCCAGGGATACAGTAGAGCATACGGGGGCAAAGTTAGGCAAATTTGTTCGCCATAATCAGACACTTTGAGAGGCTGAGTCACTGTGATAGAGGACATAGGATCATAGTTTTAGGAAACATCTAGGTCAACTGGTATAGCATATAGTCTGTAAAGACAATGTTCTACAGCCTTTGTTGACGAGTAACAAATGGGAGTTTAAAAACTTGAGCTTGACTTCCATTTAACATGGCCTCCTAGCCAGATCCATTACAGAGTCCCTCAGCAATGGAGATCACCAATGTGGCAAGAAAACCAGGTACCCGGACACTTGGAAGAAAAAGCTAAAAAGCTAAGTGAACCGAAGTAAGCAAACTGCAAATCTCTCCATTGCCTGAAAGCTGTGGATTCAGACAGGAGAAGCAGTGGAACCTGCGGTGGAGATGCTGCACTGCCTGGGAGGAGGAGAATGAGGGCTGACCCAGCCTTGTTTCCCTGTGAGTCCCTAGCACGCAGAAAGGGTGCAGGCCTGCATGTTTGCAAGTACACTGGGGCTACAGAGTCGGAAAAAGGACAGTTTCCTTTTCCTTTGTGATAGCTTTTATTCCTTGTGGGCTTTCAAACAGGCTGAGGCTGGCCCCCTCCCTCTCACAGCTCACCTGTTACCTCTGACATGAGGCTGACATAGCAGGCATGGAGTTTGTTTGTTTACTAAACCTGCAGGGCTGTGAAAGGGATTCCAACTACAAACCCCCACAGTTCTCTGTCAATGAGAGGAGATCCTTCCCAAGTAACTTGAAAGGGATTCTGGCCACATAACCCTCACTACTCTCCAGGACTGAGGGGAACCGAACCAAAGAACTCCTTTGCCCCTTTTTTATTCCCTCACAACTTTATGGACTCAACTGTACTTACAGGACCCAGCTGCCTTCCCACCCCTAATGTGTAGCACATCATGATGTCATCAGACAACAGTCAATATCAATCCATATGAAAAAGCAGGAACGCATAAGCAAGTGACCAATATACAGAGGCAAAGGACTTTCTTTTTTTTAATCATTTTATTGGGGGCTCATACAATTCTTATCACAATCCATACATACATCTATACTGTCAAGAACATATGCACATATGTTGCTATCATCATCCTCAAAATATTTGCTTTCCATTTGAGCCCTTAATATCTGCTGCTCATTTTCCCCCTCCCTCCACACTCCGCCCACCTCATGAACCCTTCATCATTCATAAATTGTTATTGTTTTGTCATATATCACACTGTCTGATGTCTCCCCCCTACCCCCTTCTCTGCTGTCCCTCCCCCAGGGAGGAGGCCATACGCAGATTCTTGTAATCAGTTCCCCCTTTCTACCCTACATTATCTCCACCCTCCGGGCATCGCCACTCTTACAACTGGTCCTGGAGGAATCATCTGTCCTGGATTCCCTGTGTTTCCAGTTGCTATCTGTACCAGTGTACATCCTCTGGTCTAGCCAGATTTCTAAGGTAGAATTGGGATCATGATAGTGGGGGGGGGGGAAGTATTTAAGAACTAGAGGAAAGTTATATGTTTCATCGTTGGCAAAGGACTTTCTTGATGAAGAATAGTCATTGGCACTATCAGTAAAGGAATTCAGAAGAATGGTTTTCAAGTACTTTCAAAGGATGGAGAAAAAGATTGAGAGAGCTATGGAAGGAATAAGTGAAAAATTAGGAATCTTGCTGTCTTAGGCTGGGTTGTCTAGAGAAACAAACCAGTGACACTTGTATATGTATAATAAGAGCTGTATATCAAGACATAATCTTCTATCCAGAAGGCATCCCAGTCCAGTCTAACGTAAGTCCTTGAGTCTGGTGTCAGCTGGAGCTCTCTTCAGACTCACGTAGCTATAGGCTGATGATGCACAAGGGTGAAACAGGACGTAGAATCCAAGGTCAGTGGAAACATGGCAGGGTGCTGACAGCTCTCAGGGTTGGGTGGGCCATTCTTGCAGGCAAGCACCGAGTCCCAGCAATCAGGAAGGCGAAAGAGCAGAGAGAGAGGCAAGGGGTTCCTGGTGCCTCTTTTATAAAAAGGCCACACCTCCCAGGAGGCAGCACCAGGCTATGAGCTGATTGACAGGTTTCTCTTCACTCCTCCACAAGTGTAAATTGATATGAAATACACTTACAACAAAATAGAAATGCTAAGATAACCGTATAAGACAGTACTTTAAAAGAGCAAAACAGTAGATTGAAGCAAAGGAAAACAAAATTAATGAGTTTGAAGAAAAATCTTTTGACTCTATAAGAACAGTCAACAAAGAACAAAAATGGCTGAAGAAAGTCTGAGAATTACATGGAACACTATCCAGAGAACAACTTAAATCTCATTGGGATTATGGAACCAGAAAGAACAACAATACACACACACAAATAGTCTAAGAGCTGCTGAAAGAACCCCAAACAAAGTAGACCTGCCCACAAAGGAAAATCATCACAACATATCCTAGTCAAAGTTTTCAATATTCAGTCAAGAATCCTGAGAACAACTTAGGGAATCAGAAAAGTTACCTACAAAGATGAACCAAAGGGCAATAAATGTACAAAGGTGCTTTACATAATTGATGGATGTATGGATTGTGATAAGAGTTGTATGAGCCCCAATAAAATGATTTTTTTAATGAAAATGATTCATGAATGTAAATGCAGTCCCATACCTCTGAATAAAAATATCGGCACCCCACGAAAGATTTTTAAAAAAAGATGAACCAAAAAGATAAGCTTACATTTTTCAGCAGAAACTATGCAGGCAAGATAGTGAATGTATTTAAAACCTAGAGAGAGAAAAAAATAAAAAGAAATGCCAATAAGAATCTTATATCCCGCTCTTTTGCTGTGGTCTCTCTCTCTCAATCCTTTCTTTCCCCCTCCCCCTGTCTCCCCTCTTTCTCTTCTCCTCTCTTCTCTTTCTCTTCTCTTCTCACTCACCTTCTTCTCTCCTTAATAAAAACCCATTTGGATCACCAAAAAAAAAAAAAAATCTTATATCCCAAAAAAATTTAAATTAAAAAAAAAAAGACCTTATATCCAACAAAATTACCCCTCAGATATCAGGGAGAAATAGGAGTATTTCCAGACAAGGAAAATTAAAAGAATCTATAAAAACAAGACTAACTTTTTAAAAAAATCATTTTACTGGGCACTCATACAAATCTTATCACAATCCATACATACATCCACTGTGTCAAGCACATTTGTACATTTGTTGCCATCATCATTCTCAAAACATTTCTTTCTACTTGAGCCCTTGGTATCAGCTTTTTTTTTCCTTCCCTTCCCATCACCCCCCTCATGAACCCTTGATAATTTATAAATTATTATTATTATGTCATGTCTTATACTGTCCGACGTCTCCCTTCATCCACTTTTCTGTTGTCTGTCCCCCAGGGAGGAGGTTATATGTAGGTCCTTGTAATTGGATCCCCCTTATACCTCACCTTCTGTCCACCTTTCTGGTATCACCACTCTCACCACTGATCCTGAAGGAATCATCTGTCCTGAATTCCCCGTGTTTCGAGTTCCTATCTGTACGAGTATACATCCTCTGGTCTAGCCAGATTTGTAAAGTAGAATTGGGATCATGATAGCCCCGGGGGGAGGGGAAGCATTTAAGAACTAGAGGAAAATTGTATGTTTCATCATTGCTACACTGCACCCTGACTGGCTCATCTCCTCTCCATGACCCTTCTGTAAGGGGATGTCCAGTTGTCTACAGACTAACTTTATTTTTTAAATATTAAATAAAGTTCTCTGGACAATCAATAACAGTGGATATAAACCGGAGATCAAAATGTCATCACTTAGAAGTCAACCCACTTAAAAGAGTATTCAAAATAAAACATACTTACAAAGGAACCAGAGACAACAATCCAAAATTATGTGAAGAAACCAGAGATAACAATCCACAGTGAAGACAAATACAAAGAAAATGGAGGGAAGAGTGTAGATATAAAACATTTAAATGTAGAGGAAGGGAAGTCATTTACAGGAGGTGGAGGGAAACATTATCTTAAAGTTGGGAAGAAAAAAATGACATGAAAACCCCAAAGAACATGAAAAAACCTCAAGTTAAAAAATAAGAAAGTGTCAAGAATCGACTGAAAAAATGGCAAGAAAACTTACAGGGAAAAAATACCCAGCACAGAAATTTATGAACAACCTCCCCACCCCACCCCACCCCCCAAAAAAACAGTCGCATCACACACAAAATGACAATAACAATTTTACGTATACCATTAATTACACTGAATGTAAATGATTGAATGCACTAGTCAGGAGCCAGAGAGTAGTACACTGGACAAGAAAACAGGACAGGATAACAAATGGACATTGGGCCTCTACTCAAGTCCTCCCTCAAAGCAAGAATACTTTGTTCTAACAACGTGGCATTCTGTGATGCTCATCCTCCCAGCACCATTACTGGAGACAAAATGGGTACACAGCCAAATGTGAAGAAAAGCTTATGGTGCCTGGCTATCAAAAGATATAATGTCTGGGGTCTTAAAGGCTTGAAGTTAAACAAGCAGCCATCTAGCAGCGAAGCAACAAGTCCACATGGAAGCGCACCAACCTGTACAATCACGAGGTATCTACAGGATCAGGTAACAGGCATCAGGAGACCCAAAACAAAACAAAAAGAATATTGTTGAGAATGAGGGGGGTCAGAGCAGAGACCTAAAACCCATCTTCGACAATGGGGCATCCCCTCATAGAAGGGTCACAAGAAAGGGATCAATCAACCAGGCCACAGTATCATACCGATGAAACACACAATATTCCTCTGGTTCCTTAAGACTTCCTCACCCACCACTATCATGACCCTAGTCCTCCCTTTCACTTTGGCTAGACCAGAGCATGTACACTGGTATAGATAAGAGCTCACAACACAGAATCCAGGTCAGATAAACTCCTCAGGAACAGAAATGGGAGTAGCGATACCAAGAGGGTGTGGGAAAGTAGGGAGGGAAAGGGAGAAAGGGGGAACTGATCGCAATGATCGATATAGAGCCACATCCCCCCACCCCCACCCACCAAGGGGGACAAACAACAGAAACCATGGGGGAAGGGATACAGCAGTCAGTATAAGATATAAAAATAATAATTTATAATTTATCAAAGGGTCATGAGGGTAGGAGGGAAAGAAAAAAGAGCTGATACCAAGGACTCAAATAAATGTTTATAAAATAATGATGGCAACATATGTACCATATGTACAAATATGCTTGATACAATTCAGCGGATTGTTATTAGAGCTGTAAGAGCCAATAAAATGATCTTTAAATAAAATAAAACATCAAATGTGAAGGGGAAAAAAACTAGGATTCTTCAGTATGCTACTTACAAGAAACATACTTTAGATACAAAGACTAAAAATAGGCTAAAAATTAAAGAACGATGACAATGGCAGTTTAAAAAATAGGAGTGGCACTAATTAATCTTGCATAGAATAGACTTCAAGGGAAAATCCATGGGGGAGAAGGGAGTGGGGAGGAATTCATCCTGAGAGACAAAGATGGCCACTACAGGACAATTAAAGGGACAATAGAACAAGAACACATAACTGTAGCAAACATATATGCATCCAATGAAACATCTTCAAAATACAGTAATCAAACATTTATAGAGTCAGAGAGTAATAAACAAAACTGCAGTATTAGATGGAGACCTCAGTACACCACTCTCAAGAAAGGACGGAACTTTGGGAAAGAAATTGGGGGGGGGGGGGGAAATCACACCGAAGAACCAGGCAAACTTTATAAAATCAAAAACAATGTGATTTAAAACCATATCCTCAGGCCATAGCACTATAAAATAAGAAAACAACAGTGGGAAGATCAAAGGGCAAAATCAAATACATGGAAACTTAATAATACTCAATTTAAAAATTGAAGAAACATGGAATGAAAAATGTTAAACCCTTGAAACAAATGAGAATGAAAATACAATATACCAAAAGCTCTGGCACACATCAAAAGCATTACTTAGAGGACAATTTATAGCAATAAATGAGTACATCAAACAAGAAGAGAGAATGTACGTCAACATCTTAAGTCAGCTTCCTCAACATTTAGTACAATAGCAATAAAATACACCTTCCACCACAAGAAAAAGATATTTAGTTGAAATAAATGAATAAGAAAACACAAAAAGAATAGAAAAAATCAATAAGACAAGAAATTGGTTATTTGAAAGAGTTAACAAAATTGGCAAACCACTGACAACTTGAAAAAGGGATAGGAAAAGATACAAACAGGGAATAAGAAATAAAAGGGGCAATATCACAATAGAACCAACTGAACTGAAAAAGAGAACACAAAACATTGAAAGATAGTATGCTCCAACAAATTTGAAAAGCCTGGATGAAATGCACAAAATTTTGGTAACATTACCCATCTAAATTAGCATAGATTACTGTAGAAAACCTCAATAGACTCATAACAAAAGGAGAAACAGATTAGGTCATTAAAATATTCCAAAAATAAACAAATAGTTCCCAACCAAAAGAAGCCTAGGACCAGATGGCTTTACCACAGAGTTCTCCCAAACATTTGGAGAAGATCTGACACCAGTTCTACACAGACTACAAAATAAAGGTAAGCATAGCAAGCTCATTTTATGAAAGGGGCATAACCCTGCTACCAAAACCAGGCAAAGACATCTTCACAATAGAAATGTACAGACGAATATCCTTTAAGAACATAGATACAAAATTATCAACAAAATCCTAGCCAGTAAAATTCAACAACAAAAACATAATAATACCTTGTGAGCAGGAGATTCATACCAGGTATGCAAGAATAACTCAACACCAGAAAAACATCAATGTAATCTACCATGTAAATACAGGATAAGTGTGCTTGCTTTGGCGGCACATATACTTAATACAGGAGAAGAACTACATGATCATATCAATCATACAGAAGACATTTAACAAAATCCAATACCCATTCCTAATAAAAACATTTAGCAAAATAAAAATCAACAGGAAATTTTTCAACACAATAAACACCATATATTCAAATCTAACAGCCAACATCACACTCAATGAGAAACTGAAAGCATCCCCCTGTGAATGGGAACTAAACAAGGATACCCTTTATCATCACTCTTAGTATTTTTTTTTTGTATAAGGAATACTTTTTTATTTTATTTATTTTGTAATTTTTTTAAACAATTTATTGGGGCTCATACAATTCTTTTCACAGTTCATACATATACATATATCAGTTGTATAAAGCACATCTGTACAGTCTTTGCCCTAATCATTTTTTTCTCCTCTTTTCTTTTTTTACATTTTATTAGGGACTTATACAACTCTTATCACAATCCATACATCTACATACATCAATTGTATAAAGCACATCCATACATTCCCTGCCCCAATCATTCTCAAGGCATTTGCTCTCCACTTAAGCCCTTTGCATCAGGTCCTCTTTTTTTCCCCCTCCCTCCCTATCCCCCCATCCCTCATGTGCCCTTGGTAATTTATACATCGTTATTTTGTCATATCTTGCCCTATCCGGAGTCTCCCTTCCCCACTCTTAGTATTTTACTGGAAGCACTGGCCAGAGCTATTAGACAACCAGAAGAAGTTAAAAGAAAAGAAATAGTAAAACACTTTTGCACATGAGAAAACTCCAAGGGTTTTATAAGAAAATTGTTGGAAATAATGTTAATAGTAGACAGTATAGTTAAGTATAAGATTAATATTTTTAATTAATTGGACTCCTGTATACAAAGTAAGAGAATACCGAAAGGGAAATCAAGAAAAAAATGAGCTGATGCCAGGGGCTAAAGTGGAGAGCAAATGTTTTGAGAATGATGAGGACAATGAATGTACAATATGCCTTACACAATTGATGTATGTATGGATTGTGATAAGAGTTGTATGAGCCCCTCATAAAAGGATTTAAAAAAAAGAATACACATACAATAGCTACACAGAAGATGAATACTTAGGGCTTAACTAGAGAAACAAAAGACTTGTACAAAGAAAACTACCAAAAAAGCAGAAGAGACTTACATGAATGGGAGAGTGCTCCATGCTCATGGATAGGAAGACAACATTGTGAAAATAGCAATACTACCCAAAGCAGTCTATACATATAATGCAACTCTGATCCAGATCCCAACAGCATTCTTTAAAGAAATGGGAAAACTAATCATCAACTTTATATGAAGAGGAAATAAACCTGGGACAAATGCTACTTAAGAAGAACAAAATAGGCTTCTCATTTCCCAACCTCAAAACTTATTGCAGAGCCACCATAGTCAAAGCAACCTGGTAATGGCACAAAAATAGAAACATAGACCAATGGCACAGAATAGAGAATCCAGAAATAAAGCCATCTACCTACAGACAACTGAACTTCAATAAAGGGCTGAAATCCATTAGGGAAGAGTTCATCTCTTCAACAAATGATGCTGGCAAAATTGGATTTCCATTTGCAGAAGAATGAAACAGGACCCATACCTAAACAAAATAAATTCACAGTGTAATCCAAAGACCTAAATGTAAGTCCTAGAACTATAATCAGTGGCCAAATAGGGACAAGCTTAAAGGCCCTCAAACCAAACCAAGCTCATTGCCATTGAGTCAATACTGACTTATAGCCCTTGTGGGTTTTCGAGACTGAACTTTATGGGAGTAGAAAGTCCAGTCTTTCTCTCTTGGAGCTGCGGGCGCTAGTGCAGGACTTAAACATACGATCAAAGTATAACCCAGAGGAAGGCAAAACAGATAACTTGGACCTCTTAAAGACGACACACTTGGGTACATCGAGAGATTTCATTAAAAGAATAAAAAGAGAACTCACGGTCTGCAAATAAAATTTTTACAGTGACATATCAGACAAGGAACTAATCTCTAAATTTACAGAAAACTGCAACAAGAAAAAGTGAATAATCTAATTAAAAATGGGCAAAGGACATGAATAGACATGCATCCAAAAGACATAGGCAGAAAGATTCAACAAGCCAATCCGAGAGAGGCAAATCAAAACAACCACCTTCTACCAACATGGACAGCAGAGTGAAAAAAACAAACCCAACAGAAAAACAAATGACAATTGCTGCAGAGTGTCTAAAGAGACTGGAATTCTCATATGCTGCTAGTAGGTCTGTAAAAATATATAGCCACTGTAGACCATGATATGGTGATACCTCAAACAACTGGAAATAGAAATTCCATATGGGAAGTAAGAGCCAGAGCACAAACAAACATGTAAACATCTATGTTTATCGCAGCCCTGTTCACAATAGCAAAATGATGGAAACAACCTAAATGCCCATCAGTGGAAGAGTAGATAAATAAACTTTGGAAATTGTAAACCACCTCATAGCATGGATGAACCTGAAAAATATGCTGGGTGAAATTAGTCTGTCTCAAAAGAGCAATTATTGTATGAGGACACTGTTACACAGGAAAAATATACAGTTTTATTGGTACATAATCCACAGATATCATTCAATCATATCAAGAAGTATTGTACAGTCATTACCAGAATTAATTTTAGAACACTCCCCCCATTAAATCACCTTTAAAATGAGTTGTGTAATCACATTCCGTTCTAGTGCTCCCTCCCGCTGCCTTCAGTGTTTACTCCCCAAATCCCCTCCCCCTCCCCATCTCCCCCCACCCCCAAGTCCCCTGCCAATACTTGCATTAGTTCTTATCTCTATGCATCCCCTCCTGTGCTTCACAAACTGGCAAACCCCACAGAAACAGTGAAAAACAAAATAACATGGTAAGGACACAACAGCAGTAATATACAGATAATAGTATAAACAATGAGCACAAAGTGAAAAGACCACCATCAATATGTAAAAAGCCAGGGAAGAAATTTTTGTCATGGAACAAGCAAGAGATCCTTGCACCTAGAACAAATTCAGGTTGGGTCTAGAGGGAGGTCAACTGGCCCAGTGTCAAGTTCGATCCAGCATAATCAGGATGACAATGATCTAGGTTTGATAGTAAGGTTGTTCCTGACCTTTGCCTGCGGCTACAGGGCATCTGCCAGCAGCTTATTCTGACTAGATACTCTGCAGAGGGGTTTTGGGCTCCCATATCCTCCAAACCTTCCACAAACTGGGTGTTCACAATTTTAGCTCTGATACTTTTCCCTTTGTCATATTTGAATTTTGTTATTGTCCTCTTTGGATCACACAAGCTAGTATGTTTCTTCCATGTGCACTTTGTTGGCTCCTTGCTTAGATGGCTGCTTGTTTGAGACCCCAGACAGTATCCTGATTAATAATTGTGCAATATCTGCTCTCTTCACCACACTTTGCTGTAGCGCCCTTGTCTTCGGTAATAATTTCATGAAAGCAAGTATCGAGCCGGGCCATGTTATCAGAACCAACTGTTCTTGGATTGAAGCCAGAGCCAAGTAGGAGCCCAGAATCCATCTGCTTGTCCATGGAGTATGCACAAGGTTTATTTTGGCAGTCATCTTATGAAAAAAATCAAACCCCCATAGGACCAACCACACCAGCAACAAACCAACCAGCAAATAAGTAAACAGTCAAAGAAAAAACAAAGCAAAAGGCGGAAAAACAAAAACCTAAATATAAAGAGTACAACATTGTCAATTATCCCATCCCTCTGGGGTAAAAGGCAATTGTGCTGATGACAACGATTTTCCCAATGACACAGCGCTTTGGATACTGTCAGCATGAGGAGTCTATGCGAGTACAGATCCACCTGAAGCCAAGGCCAATGAGTTGTTGCCCTGCACAATTTGATCCCCCATTCTATTGAGCTCTGTCTACTCCAAGTACAGATTCCTACCCAACAGACCAAAACCTGGTGTGTCATTGAGAGGGGCACATTAAGGCAACAAACACATGGTGATTCTGGGTCTCCCTTCCATTGGACACCCCCAAATCTGGGCGTTCCTCCCCAGAGTCCAGTATCTGCCACCTCCACAGTCCCTGGGAGGCCTTTATGGGTTTTTTTTTTAACATAAGGTTTTATTGGCACTTCACATATCATACAATTCAGTAGTTCAGTCACATCAAGAAGTTTGTACAATCCTTACCGCAATCAATTTTAGAACATTTTCTTCCTTGTACTCATTGTAATTTTTGTTTTCGATTTTGACAAAAATATACACAACCATACATTCTCCAATTTAGCAACTTCTACCTGTATAATTCAGTGCCATTGATTATACTCTTCGTGTTGTAAAACCATCATTGATTACCCTCACCAAATTATTCTACCATTAAAAGAAACTCAATGTCCCCTAAGCAGAAATGCTTCCTCTTCACATAGGTCAAGTTTGGTTTGAGGTTTTTTTAGTAGTTTTCTTGATAGAATATTCATATACCATATACTTCTCATAGTTAAATCGCTTTTTTTTTAAAGAAAGATTGTACTTTATTTTTTTTAATCTTTTTATTGGGGCTCATAAGGCTCTTATCACAATCTGTACATCAATCGAGCAAAGCACCCTTATACATTTGTTGCACTCGTCATTCTCATAATTCACCTTCCACTTGGGTTCCTGGAGTCAGCTCGGTTTCCCTTTTTTCCCCCCATCCCCCTCCCTCCCCGATCCCACCCCTTTCCCTTGATAGTTTATAAATAATTATTATATCTTATCTTTCATTCCCCGGCGTCTCCCCTCACCTGCCTCCCCATTGCCCATCTCCCAGAGAGGAGGTTACACATAGATCTCCGAGATCGGTTCTCCCTTTCTACTCCCCCTTCCCTCCTGGTGTCGCCACTCCCACCGCTGGTGTTGAGGGGTTCGTCTGTCCTAGATTCCCTGTGCCTCCAGATCCCCACTGCACCGCTGTACATCCTCTGGTATAACCAGGTCCGCAAGGCAAGGTAGAATTGGGGTCATGATGATTGGGAGGGGAGGAAGCGTTCAGGAACTAGAGGAAGGTTTTGAGTTTCATTGTTGCTACGCTGAACCCTGAGTGGCCCATCTCCTCCTCACTACCCCTAAATCGCTTTTTTAAAGAGTTGTATATACATCATCACAATCAGTTCTAATGCTCCCTCTTCCCTCCCACATTCAATGATTGCTCCCCAGTTCCTCTCACCCTCTGCCCCTCCCCCCTTTCTGATAAACGATTGCCTCAGTTTTTGTCTGTGCTTCCACTCCTGCGCTGCTTAAACTGGGAAACCTGACAGAAACATTCAATCAATATATAACACAGGAAAAAGAAAATAACAATACAAAGATAAAAATAAAGAGTAAGAAAGAAATGACCACCAACAATATTTAAAAAGCCAGAGAAGAAATTTCTCTCATGGAACAATCAAGAAGTATTTGAGCATAGAGCAAATTTTGGGTTGGGTCAAGAGAGAAGTCAACTGACCAAGTATCGTATTAGCTGTGGTTCCATCCACCATAATCAAGTTTATAATACTCTCTCTGATCACAAAGCTGTTTGAGTCGCTCACCTCTGATTAGAGGGGATCTGCCCGAGGCTTCATCTCACGAGATACTCTGCAGATGGATTTTGGATTCCAACCATCTTCCATAGCCTTCTACAATTTTAGCTCTGATACTTTTTCCTTCATCATAATTGGGTTTTGTTATTGTTACCTTTAGCACACACAGGCTAGTGTGCTTCTTCCACGTGGGCTTGTTTGAATACAAGATTTTCAGACCCTAGACACTATTCCAATCATAACTGAGCACCGTCTGATTTCTTTACCACATTTTTCTGTAGCACCCTTATCTTTAGTGATCTCTTCATGGTAGGTGAGTATTGAGCAGGGCCATGTTATAAGAATTAACTGTTCTCATATTAGGGCTAGAATTACATAGGAGCTCAGAATCCATCTGCTTGTCCCCAGGTTATTTATGAATGATTCTTGTTTACTTTGGCAGTAATATTATGACAAAAACTAAAACTGACAAGAACAACAAAAACAAAAGAAACCAAAGAAGATAAACATTGTCGATCATCCCCTTAGGGTATAAGGAAGGCATAGATAACATGAAAGATTTTTCCAATGACATAAAATTTAAGATACTGTTGATAGGAGTTTATGCAAATATAGTCCAGCTTCGAGCTGCAGTCCATGATTTGTTGCTTTGCACAGATTGATTTCTTAATTGATTTACCTCTGTTTACATTGAGCATGGGGGTTGGTGCTAGGTGAAAACTTTCTATATCATTTTTTGCAAGGGCAAGCCCTTGCCTCTCAGATCAAAATCTGTCATAGTAATGAAAGGGGAGCATTGAGGTACTAAGTATATGATGGGTCAGGGTCTTCTTTCATTGGATACCCATTAAGGCAGGGGTCCCGCCCAAGGTCCAGTGACCACTATTTCTGGTATTGGGGTGACCATCTTTTGCTTCCTCTCCTACCAGGGTATTTCAGTCTCACGTCCAAGGGTACAGATAGTTTTGAGGTCAGGCCCAGTTGGTTCAGTCAGACTTCCATGGCACTGAGTCCTTCTGGCCATGTTCCCTGTAAGGCCTCCGTCTAAGGTCATCATAGTGCTTCGTCCATGGCACCATTCACCGAGGGTTGTGTAGAAACTTATTTGAAGTGTCTGCACAGGACCACAGAACTGGGTTTATTTTCCCCATAGGTTCCCTACAATTATTGTTTAGCATCCCTTCCCGATGTGAGGTTACAACTCCCCATTTATTTAGCCACTTTTCCCACCAACAGAAATATCAATGCCTCTTTGGAAACGTAGATGCACCCCTCTCCTGCCTGTTGATTTGATTTGCCTTTACGTTGTCTAGCATCGAGTGAATGGTCTTCTCTCTCTTCCCCCTTCTTGAAGGAGTGACCTCAGCCATGTGAGGTCTCCTCTTTCAAAGTGATTTTTATGAAGTCCATGTAAAGGGGTGTGGGGGCATTAGGCAAGCATTCTCACCCTTTGTTTGGGAATTGGTCCCTTATAGTAGTGAACTCATGCAATAGTTGACCTTTTGTGATTAACTAACTTCACTCAGCATAGTGATTTCCAGGTCCTGCCATGTCATGCGGTGTTTTGTGCTTTCATCCCTGTTGTTTAGGTATGCATAGTATTCCACTGTGTGTATGTGACATCGTTTTTTATCCTTTTTTCCACCGTTGGGCATTTGGGCGGCTTCCAGTCTCTCGCTATTGTGAACTGTGCTGCTATGAACACGGGAGAGCACACTTCCACTCGTGTTGCGTCTCTTATTTCTAAACAGTATATGCTTAATAGTGGTATTGCTGTATCGTATGGTAATCAATTTCCATTTGCTTTAAGTATTGCCTTATTGCAGTGGTTCTCAACCTTCCTAATACCTCCACCCTTTCATACAGTTCCTCATGTTGTGGTGACCCCCAGCCATAAAATTATTTTCATTGCTACTTCATAACTGTGATTTTGCTCCTGTTATGAATCAGGCTACCCCTGTGAAAGGGTCATCTGACCCCCAAGGACTCAAGGAGACAGGCCAAGAGACTAATGGATGGCACAAGCCCCAGCCTCCCTTATCTAACCTGTGACCAAAACTAGACCACTAACTGCTCTGACCGAGAGTACAATAGAAGGTCCTCCAGAGAGTGGAAGAAAAACGTAGAACAAAGCTCAAAATAATAAGAAAAGACAAGACACGCTAGTCTGATAAAGACTGGTGAAATCTCTGAGACACCCTTCACACCTGGAACCGAACACATTTCCAGAGATCACCTTGCAGACAGGCCAGTGAAGTGGGAGGTGGTAACACCTTTGAGGAACATCCACATCAAAACAATCCACCAAAAAAAAAAAAAACAATCCACCATCTGAGATCAAAAGGGCAGCATGTGTCCCAAAACAGTTCAGAAATCAGGAAGGGGCAGGTAAGATGGATGAATGGCAATAGGGAACACTGGGAGAAAGGGGAAATCGAGCTGTTACATTAAGGGGAATTGCAACTAACGTCAAAAAGCAAAATGTGTATTTATTATTGAATGGAAAATGATTTTTGTTCAGTAACCCCCCACGCCACAATAAAATATTCAGAAAGGAATTTTTAAAGTTCAAAATATATTTATTAAGCTACATTCAGAATGAGATGAACTCTTTTGTGCATTCGCTTCCCTGGCTGCCTTTCAGAGTTACGGTGAGAGACAGCGGAATCGAGTGAAAGGCACTTGGGAAGAGTAACGCAGAGGTTTTCAAACTTGTTGAGTGTATTGAGGACCTTGGGGCTTGCTGAAAACGCAGATTCTTGGTCCCGTTCACTGTGATCCTGATCAGTTTCATCAAGCGTCTCAGGGGGTCTGATTCTGCTATTCCTTAGACCAACTTCCAGAAACACACCAGTAAATCACTCACCGTAACTCCTTTTTACTTTCAGCAAGTAAGGTTGTGTCATCTGCAGATCACGGGTGGTTAAGGAGCCTTCTTCTAATTCTGCTGCCTCATTCTTATTTATATAGTCCAGCTTCCCTAATTATTTCAGCGTTCAGCTTAAATAAGGATGGTGAAGGGATACAACACTGACATACACTTTTTTAAAAATCATTTTATTGACGGCTCGTACAACTCTTTACAATCCATACAGCCACCTATTGTGTCAAGCACATTTATACATTTGTTCCCCCTCCCTCATGAACCCTTGATAATTTATAAATTATTATTTTGTCATATGATACACTGTCTGACATCTCCCTTCACCCCCTTTTCTGTTGTCAATCCCCAAGGGAGGAGGTTATATGGAGATCCTTGTAGTCGGTTCCCACTTTCCACCCCACCCTCCCTCCACATACACTTTTAATGATTTTAAGCCATGCGATATCCTCTGGTTCTGTTTGAATGACTGCCTGTGGGGCTCTGTACAGGTTCTACAGGAACATAACGAAGTGTCTGGAATTCCCATTCTTCTCAATGTTATCTATAGTTTGTTGTGAGTCACACAGTTGCATAGTTCATAAAACCCAAGTAAACATCTTTCTAGTATTCTGTTTTGACATCAGCAATG
Organism: Tenrec ecaudatus; assembly: GCF_050624435.1. Taxonomy (NCBI): domain Eukaryota; kingdom Metazoa; phylum Chordata; class Mammalia; order Afrosoricida; family Tenrecidae; genus Tenrec; species Tenrec ecaudatus. The sequence goes on along the minus strand of NC_134545.1, from coordinate 23,700,740 downwards.
ATACTCCTCATTCCATGTCTGCTTCTGAATTTATCGTGAATTAACAGTAGTATTCTATAATACCGGACTCTCTGGGCCACCTCTCTTTGGAATGGCAACTATGGATCTCTTCCATCTGTTAGCCAGGTAGCTGTCTTCCAAAACTTTGTGACACAGACTAGTGAGTATTTCCAGTGCTATATAAGTGTTTTAAAAATATTTCAGTTGGTATTTCATCAGTTTTTAGAGTGTTGTTTTTCACTAGTGCTACAATACAGCTTGGACTTTTTCCTTCAGTACTTCAGTAGCATCAATTCTTGATCATTAGCCACCTCTTGAAATGATTGAACATCATCCAGTTCTTTTTCTCACCAATGCAGTTTTGACCTAAGTTCCCTTGATCAGTTCTTGGAAGAAAATTAGCAATGTGTGATGCCTTCGGAATACAATAGAATGGTTAACCTTCTGAGCTAAACTCTTTGCTGTGAATTGACCCAGCAGATCCCCTCAGAACATACCATTTTGATTCAACTTTTTTTTTTTTGGAGACTGCTTCATTGCTAATATCAGATGGATGTTGGCTGAAAGCAGAAAATACCAGAAAGATGTTTATTTGTGTTTTGTTGACTATGCAAAGGTATTCAACTATGTAGATAGATCATCACAAATTCTGGGTAGCCCTGAGAAGAAAGAGAATTCTAGAATACGTCATTGGACTCATGTAGAACCTGTACGCAGGTCAAGAGGCAGTTTTGCAACTAGAACAAGGGGATGCTACATGTTTTAAAATCAGGAAAGATAGACGTCGGGTTGTAACCCAGGCGTCCTCAAACTACGACCTGCGGGCCACATGCGGCCCGGTGAGGACATTTATCCAGCCCTCCAACAGGTCTGAGGGACAGTGAACTGGCCCCCTGTTTTAAAAAGTTTGAGGACCCCTGTTGTAACCTCTCATCGTATTTATTCAATGTTTGCTGAGCAAATAATCAGAGAAGCTGGACTGTATGAAGAGCTAGGGGAAGGCTCAGTAGCAGCTTCAATATGCAGATGACAACCTTGCTTGCTGAAAGTGAGGAGAACTCCAAGTACTTGCTGATACAGATCAAAGACTGCAGCCTTCAGTGTGGATTACAACTCAGTGTAAAGAAAACCAGGATCCTCACAACCAGACCAATAGGTAGCATCAGCATAAATAGAGAAAAGACTGAAGTTATCAGGGATTTCATTTCACACCTACTGAATGCCTAGCACTCTGTTCCAGGTGCTTGGGAGCTATCAATCCAATAAAAAGTACAAATGACAGACCCAGTTTTCAGAAAGGAGGGGAAAAATCCTGGAAAGAGTAATTTAGAAACCTTTTGACTTTGGTAGGAGCCTTGGTGGCATAGTGAGTTACACATTGGCTTGCTAACCACAAGACCAGCAGTTCAAAACCATCTGCTCCCAGCAAAAAAGGTGAGGCTTTCTACTCTTGTAAAGAGTTACATTCTCAGGAACCCACAGAGGCCTATATAGTCGCTCTGAGTCAGAATTGATGTGATGACAGTGAGCTTAACTTGACTGCTTCATAAAACCTGGGCAGATGATAGGTGGATACTGATCATGTTAACAAGGCTAGAGAACCTTTTTCCTGCCAAGGGCCATTGGATATATATCTGTCATCTCATTCGTGGGGCATACTGGTCAAACATTTTAACTAGCTGCTAACTGCAACGTCAGCAATTCGAAACCACCAGCTGCTCCTCAGGAGACAGACTGGACTTTCTACTCCGTAAAGAGTTACTGTCTCGGAAACCCACAGGCCCTTCTACCCTGTCCTCCAGGGTTGTCATGAGTCAGAATTGATTGAGTGGCAGTGAGTTTTAAATGATGGCTGGAACTGCTGTTCTTTGGTAAGCCATTTGCTATTAGCTGGTATTGATGATTTCTCAGACCAGACGTTCCCCCTCCCCGCCGAAAAGGAGCTGATATTGAAGATTCGGCAGCAATGAATTATTCATGACACTGGGCTCAACCATAGCCACTTGTGAGGGTGGCACAAGACTGAGCACTTTCTGTACTGTACATATCATTGCTATGAATCAGAGCCATTTCAACCTCACAACAATAACAAGGAGACTTGAAGATGGTGTGGGATGTGGGGGTGGGGAGCCTTGGGAGTAGTGTTTTCTTTCCTTTTAAGTGAAGGTGACATGAGCTGGAGCCAACTCTACAGCAACTAACAACACTTAGACCTCTCTTGATCTCTGCAAGGTATATGAGAAACTCATGATATGGTGACACTAAGAATGTAGGCAGGAAATCTAGAAAAATCAGAATCAGGAGCCCAGCACAGCTAACATATTGGAGCGCCTGTATTGTAGGGGCAGGATCCCTAACTGGCACAGGATTTGGGGTCAGCAAGCACTCCCCAGCAGGGTTATCTGAGTTGATTGCCTAATGGCTCTGGGCTTCCATTGTTGCACCTGTGGTTGTAAGAGGTTTTTGCCAGGGTTGACGTAGGTGGGGTGCGGGGGTTCCCTTCACTGGTCTAGTACTGTTCATAATGGGGGTTGTGAATCATGCGTTTACCAGGCATCTGTGGGTGCCTAGTGTGGGCCAAGCCTATGCTGAGCTGAGCTAAGCTACTGGAGACCCCAGCACCTGCCCTCACACGGTATGCTCTGGCAGCAAACAGGCAGGCCTTCCGGTGTGATCCCAGATAGTGGTGATAAGCCTGGCAATAGTGGAGCAGATCCCTCCTGGAAGACAGAGGTGCTCTCTGGGACTGGAAAGAGGAAGAGGACATTGCTGGCAATCGAAGGAGGCGGAGGAAGGGGCTAAGAGAGACCGCAGAGCGGGCTGCTGGGGACAGGTCAGGAATGCAATGTGGCAAGGGGTGGTTAGACCGCTGGGGACCCGAGTGGTGCATGCACGCAGAATTTGTGCTTCGGCATGAAGAAGTGGGGTTTGATCGGAATCAGAGGACTTCTTTCAGGCATTTAATTTGCTCATGTGCCATTTCCAAAAAGCAGGCCGCAAGTGTCAGCAAGGTATAAAGAGGGCCACAGTGGTAGAAGAGGATTGCTGTTTTCTTGTCACACTAAGGAGGGCAGTGGTGATCCATGGCAGCTCGTTCTCTAGCTGTTCTTGAAGGGTTACAGGTCTAGCTTGGCTTTTAGAACAGGGAGAAGAAAATCCCCATTCTCTCTGAAGCTACGATGTGTCCCTGGACACTTGACCTGGGACAGCTTTCTGTCCTGATATCTACAATCGACTTCACCATTTGCAACGGCCTCGCTGTCTTACTTAGAAGGAATGTGGTCACCTGAACCTCCTTGCACATCTGTCTGTCCACGTTCATAGGAATCTCTCTCCAGACAAAATCTCTAGCAGTGGGATTTCCGAGCGCTTAGTTTCAGAAAGATAACTGTGTGCTTGAGGGGGGAAGATGAGTTGAAAGAAGGAAGAGCAGAAGCAGGAAAAATGATCAGTAGGTGAGGGTGGCCGTGCTCACCTGGTCCTGGCCGGAGTCCTCCTCACCCACAGAGGACCCCACGTGACTTCACCGTCCTCCAAGGAGAGGTGAGGTGTTCGTTCACCACTTCTCACTGCAGGAGGAGTGCACTTGGGGCTTCAGGCTGATGTCGCAGCTGGTTCAAGGTGTCCGTTTTCTTGGTTCCCACCAGGTTTCCAACTTGTGAAATGCACTGGAGGTTAGCAGCCTTTTAAAATACTGGCTGTAACTGCCAGCCCAGGGCCAGAGCTGTCGGAACTGCCTAATCCTCTGCCATCCACTCCGGGACCCAGAGGGGCAGCTTTCCACGCAGGACCATCTCCAAGGGTAGGGCAGGAGGGGGTAGATCCTCCCATGCGATCTTTTGCTGCCCCATCTTTTGCTGGGTGGCTCAAGCCCTTTGAAGTTGGCCCCAGGAGCCACACACTTGGGTCTGAACAGCCAGTGAGTTAGCACATGTGGTGATCAAACCTTCAGAGGTCCCTCCTGAAGTCAGGATTTATGGGGGTCAGATGGACTCCACCTGGGAGGAGCTTCCGCCAGCAGCTCACAACACAGCGAGCAAGCTTCCCCCCACCCCCATCCAGGGGGAGGCAGTTTTCATGGCATTGAAAAGTTCTCTTGCTGGTTCCACACCCACCCACCCACTGAGCCCTTTGTTGGGAAGTGGGGGAGAGGAGGCCGCCTGCAGCCTCCTGCTCGCATTCCTAGACACAGACTCATGCGCACCGCTGCTGTTCCCGAGGAGCAGTGTAAAATGTCAAGAGGAGTTATGCTCGTGGCTCCCTGGCCCTGGCTCTGGCCTCTCTGTGGCTTGCATTTTCTTCCATCTGTACTATGCTCATCAGATGGAAATCCTCAGGGCCCAATTAGCAGATAATTTGCTAGTGCCATACGTCATTTGGAAACCCTTCTTGCCTGATTGAGTTACAGGAGCACATCATAGATGTTGGGTGAGAAATACCTGGCCACTAAGGGAAGAGAACTGACTCCCTGCTCTCAAGTTGGGCAGTTCTCGGAGCATCCCTCACTCCAAGACACCACTTCCTCGGTGGTGCTTTGTGGCCCCCAGTCCCAAGATCCTGATCCCCCTCAGAGCCAGCTCAGGGAGTTTAAATTCACCTTAAGACCCAGAGGAAACAGGGAACCCTCTGTGACCTCGTAGGGCTGAAAAATGTTGAAGTTGGAAGGTATTTAGGGACCTAACCAAGACCCAGACAGAAGCAGAGACTTGCTGAAGGCCACATAGTTAGCCCATAGTCTAGTAACAATAGCCTTAATGATATTAACAGCCAACATTTATCAACCCTTAATGTGTTCCAGACGCTGTGCCAAGGGCTCTACGTGCAGTGAATTGCCGTACTCAAATCCAGACAGTCTGGCTCTGGGCCAGGCTGACCTCCAGCACAGCGTGGTAGGACTCAGTAGAGATAGGGCCTGGCAGTATAGCCAGAGCCTAGTAAGGAGCCTGGTGGCACAGTAGATCAAGCATTTCTGCTTACCAAAAAGCCAGTAGTTCAAGCCCATCAGTAGCTCCTGGGAGAAAGATATGCCTCTGGAGCCCTAGGGAGTGGTTCCCACCGTGTCCTATAGAGTCATGATGAGTCAGAATTGACTGGATGGAAGTGACTTGAATCCTAACCCCGACTTACCTAGACAGCTTGGTGACCTGAAGCAAATGATTTATTAACTCTCTCTGCCTTGGTTCCTTGGCCTGCGACGGGGGAAATCACAGCACTGCTGAATATGGTTGCGTGGGTTGAAATTCCTTCATAGATGTGGGTGTCCCGCCCAGGGTGACCGCCATGGGAGGCTGTGCTGTGGGGCTGGCTGGGATTTGCACAGGCCCAGGAAGCAGTAAACCATAGCAGGGCGCAGGGTTGTCAAGCAATGGCCAGCGCCTGCTTTCCCAGGGCCTGTAGCTTTTACTTCTTTTAAGTGGTTTGGGAATGAGGGGCCAGCAAGAGAATAATTTGTGCTACTTGAAAAATACATGAATGTCAAATCTTACTACCACCATAAATAAATATTTATCGAAACACAGCCATGGCCATTTGTTTGCACTTCGGCTGCTCTCCCACCACCTGAGCAGAATTGAGGAGTTAAGGCACTGTGCTGCCTGCAAAGTTAAGTATCTGCTCTCTGGCTCTCTGGCCCTTTAACAGAAAATACGATAACTCCTGCATCCTGGGTGTGCAACCAGCCTGGCCATTTGCCCCCGCTTTCTCCTTGCCCTAGTGATGTGCCCCTCTGAGCCTCGGTTTCCCTATCGATTAAACTGGAGCGATAGCCTCGGTTTCCCTATCGATTAAACTGGAGCGATAGCACCTACTCCGTAGGTTGTCAAATTGCATACGATCCCTAACAGATGGAGAGCACTTCACATAGTAACCCATGGAACATATTAAAGTCCTGGTGGCACGCTGTTTCAAACACACGGGCCACTCCTGAGGAGAAAGATGAGGCTGGCTGCTTCTGTAAAAGTTGATTCTGAGAAACCCTGCGGAGCCGCTCTGCTCTGTCTTATAGCTGGAATCGACCCGATGGCAGAGATGGAGAAATGAAATCTTCCTGCTTTCGCCATGCTCCCTGACCCCAGTGGGTGGAGTTAGAGGTAAAGGCTGCTCCCTAAACTCAGCTACCACCTTTGCCACAGACTTTGCACCGTGCTGACAGCCGAGTATGTGCTTGATGGGAGAGGTGAGCTTCCGGCCTGCCCATCTTCTCCAGCAGCCTTGGCTTGCCCACGTGCTCCTGCAGGCCTTCCCTATGGCAGGCGCAAGTCTGCTTGCTCTCACAGCTGGGTTCTTCCAGGGCGTCTCCAGCCCAGACACTATGCCCAGCATCCCCACAGGCCTCTCCCCTCTACAGTGGCTCGTTGTTCCATTTGAGAAGCATGGACATAGTGAAAGAGGACACAATGGACGCTTGGCTGGGTGGACCGATGGACGGACCGGCGTGAGTGCCCGGACTCCAGTCCCTGCATTAGGGCCTTGGACAGGCCGTCTCTCCTTGAAGCAGAAGCCCAGGGCTGCCAGCTGTGGCTCTAGAGCCCCTCGCCCCGACCTGCTAACGTGTTCAAGTCCAGCCTTGCCACAGATGAGTGTTTTTATGATAGTTACGTTACCTAATCTCTCCGACCGACCTCGCCTACCTCTGCCACCGAGTGAAAGGCGGGGGGGGGGGGGGGGGTGTTAAGACTCCCCACATCAGAGAAATGAGTGTGCGTGCACCGTGCTTGATGCACGAATACAGGCCAGCTGCTGGTTAACACTCCGGGCCCTGTTTTCTCATCTTCAGCAGCCCTGCTCTCAAGTGGCGGTGTCCCGTTCTTGGAGCTGCCCCCAGGCCAGGGAGCGAGCAGGGCCTGGCGGAGAGGCTAGTGTCAATCCTGGAGCCTGAGGACCTGCCTCTCCTGCCCCTGAGGCTCCCCTCTGGGGAATGGGAACCTTGTTCAGCCTGGAACTCACATCCCCACCTCCTGGCAGAGTTGCTATCCCTTTGGGCTGTGAATCAGGTAGGGGACGTGTGGGAGCAATTGTGCCTGCTGTCCCTTCTGCCTTTTCTGTCCCCCAGCCCCCCAGTGTGGACGCCCAGTCAGCCTGGTCATTGTCTGCGAGGGCCGCCTGCTCCTCCCCTTGCCTGCAAGGTCTGTTTCCTAACAGCTGCTCCAACCACACACCTCGGTTCCGCGAGGAGCCCCTCCTCTTCCTCCTCCCTCCTTCCCTCAGGGGCGGGCCGGGAGAAGAAAGCTAACTTGACAGCAGCGCTTCTTTCTCAGTGAGTCGCCAGACCCTGCCCCAGAATGCCCGTGTGTGGGTAGCCTGGCCGAGAGGGGGAGACCCGGAGACCCTCCCGAAGGGCCGCCCAGGCTGTCGACCACTGGGGAGGAGCCGCCCCAGCCATGAGCCCCCTCAGGCTTCTGCTGGGGGGCCAGTGGCCCGGAGTCCTCCCGCTGCTCCAGCGGGCGAGGTGAGCGCCGGGCAGCCCGCCCCGCAGCCAGAGGTGCCAGGAGCGCCGGCCTGTCATGGTGGCTGTGTGCAGCCGGCCTGAGGCACCCCCAGACGGGTTTGCAGCTGAGCCTGGTGATCTGGTGTGGGAAGAAGATGGGGAGTTACTTGTCCGTCCCTGCGTACTTCACCTCCAGAGACCCCTTTCGGTGAGTTGGGCTCCAAGTCCTCCTCCCCCCTCTCCTGGCCCCCCGGTCCTGAGGGGAGGGCAGAGGCCCCCCTGGATCTGCTCCACACCTTCACTCTGCTCAGCCATGGGGTCTACCAGGCAGAAGCCAGTCGAGCTGGCAAAGGGCTTCTCACAGGACCTTGGGAAAGCGATGAGCTGAGGATACACCCAGGAGGAGTCTCTGGAAGCCCCTAACACACCTTCAAAAGATGCTGCTGACCCCGGCCTGCTGCTGGTGGTGGTACTGCTTCCGGGTGTGGAGCACAGAGTGCTATTCCTCCAACTTTCACATGCCTTACCTCCGGGCCTTGCCGCCTGCACAGGAATTTGTCCCAACAAGCAGGAAGAGCAGGTTTTGCCAAGCAATGTGGATGCTAGTAAAACCTGGGTGTAGGCAGCCTGGCACACAGTAGGCATTCGAGAAACGTTTGTTCTTTTAATGGCAGGCACATTTACACTGATCTTGAAGGGCTCTGAGTACCCCCAAACCAAAAGCCCACTGCCATCAAGTCAATTCCGACTCATAGCAACCCTATAGGGCAAGGCTCCCTGAGTGCCCAGGTGAGTCCAGTTGCTGGGGAAAGATCTGGCCAAGAGCTTCTAAGCCTGAACCATTGAGATTGGAATTCTGAGCTTGTGGGCCAACCCCCATTCCTCCTCTGCTACCAGGCCCCTGAGGCCCTCTGTCTGGGACTTCCCTGAGAGGTGAGGAAACCGTCCCAGGACCTGTGACCTACCTCTCTTTGCCGTTTGCCCCACCCCACTTCAACTGAAACTCCCTAAGGGGTTTCTGGCCCTGGGGTCCCATCTGAAAGGAGCCATTCTTGACTGAGGTGGAGCTTGTTTTCATTCTTTGGGAAGAGCCTGTTGCTCTTGGGGCTGCCCCCCCTCCCTACCAGTGGTCCTGGTTTTCCCTTCTGGCTCCCCCAACCTCTGCTCTAGGTCTAGATTTTTCTGCTGGGATACTAATTAGTCAGGTGGAAGAGCAGGACTCTGGTTTCACTGAGTGACTGAACTATGGCTTGGGGCACGTAGGAGAGGGCTGATCATCCATGCTGACTCTGCAAGGCATCCTATCCTGCTAGGCACTTTACCCTTTAATCTCGTCCCATTTTATAAGTGAGGCAACTGGCTTCAACATGGGTCACAGGGCCAGCGCTTTCCATCTGAGTCTCTTCCCTTCAGAGGAACTGCACCTCCCTCTTCTGAGCACCTCTTGGTGGCAGCACCCCCCTCACAGCTGAGAGGAGAGAGAGGACCCCCACAGTTTGTCTGGCATTTTGAAGAGGTGGCAGAACTTCCCTACAGAAGAACAAGCAGGATTTGATGTTAAATTTAATAGGCAAGTTTTATTATATAGAATCAAGATGCCAAATGAAGTAGGGAGCCACCGGCCTCAGTCAGTGCCTCACATGCTTCCCACTCACGTGTAATCCTGGATGGACAGCTTCGGGGAGAGGCTGCTCTCTTCTCCCTTCCTGCCTTAGGTCAATTCTGATCATAGCAACCCTATAGGACAGAACAGAACTGTCTCTGTGACAATGTGAGACTCTGTTTACAGGAGCAGAGAGCCTCATCTTTCTCCTGGGGGGCCGCTGGTAGTTTCCAACTGCAGACCTGCGGTTAGCATCAAATGTGTAAACCCACTCCACCATCCGGGAGCCAGGAATGCTGTGCCCCTTTTCGGCTTTGGGACCAGGACACTGCTTCTTAGGAGCTGGGGCCAGAGCAGATAATGAACTCAAGCTGCTGCTCCTCCAGTGGCACCCAGTCTGGTAGTCTTTCATATCCTGCCTCAGCCTCTCTGAGGAACCCACCCCGCCCCAGTGCTGCTCGCCCAGCTGGAGTCAGGGGGGACTGACATAGAACTCCTCCACTGAAACAATGCCACATTCCACCCCCACAGGGCCCTGTGCCCCACGGGAGGGACCACTGAGACCCCTGTGCTTCCTGGCATTCACCACCACCCTCTCTGGGCAGGAAACCACTGGTCCCTCTCCTCTAGTAGGAGGCCATCCTTAAGGGCACCTCTCTGACCAGGTGCCTCCTGGTTCCCTGTGCCAGAATTTCCTCCTCTGCAAAAGGTAAGATGCTAGATTTCCAGGCAGAGGAACAAGTCCTTGACCCGGAGCCTCTAGGGAAGTAGTAGGTCCACAGGAGTTCTAGTGCCCTGGTTCCAAAGAAAGTGACGCAACCAGATTCCACAGGGGGACATGATCAGGCAGGCGTGTGCGAGAGAGGGAAGGGAGCACACGAAGAAAGTCATTTCTGTGCCCTGTGCACTCCATACTTGGCAGTGCCTGTGACTTCCTCCTCCCCTCCCAGGGTCTCCAGTGTGAGGGTGCGATGCATTCCCAGGAGTGCTCCCCAGGGAAGAAGAGAGCTCGAATTGGAATGAGCTAAAGGGGAAATTAGGGAGTGTCCTTTTGGGGGGGGGTCATTTTTAGAGTTTTTCTTAGTGTCCAACACTGATTTTATATGCTTGGTTTGCTCATTAGCTCTTGCGGAAGACAGGCGCATCTTTGTATTCACACCCCACGTTTACAGGGAGATGTTACGGCCCAGCTTGGCAGGACTTTTGGCAGTTGGCTTAGGTCCTCTGGGATTCTTTCCCTGATTCTAAAACTGAAGGGCTTGCAACAGGTGAATGACTTCCAGCCTCACAGTGCTTGTGACTTCTTGGAGGCCCCCCAGACTCTCCAAAAAGCAAGCCGCCTCTTCCCCCACCCCACCCCCAACCTGTTTATTTGAGCCATGGAGCCGCCTACCTTTGGTTGCAGGAAGCGGCCGGGTTATTTGAAATAGTCTTTCTGGCTTTGGGTATTCCATAAAAACTGGAGTGCCATAAAACATTAAAATACAACAAAAAACTGGAGCTCCATTGACACTAGAATTTACCAGGCTGCAAGAAGAAGAGAAGTAATAAAGGGGTCTTTGGCATAGTGTGCTATATATTGGGCTGCTAACCCCAAGGTCAGCAGTTTGAAACCACCAGCCTCTGGAGGGAGAACGATGAGGGTTTGTACTCCTGGAAAGAATTAGTTTTGGAAACCCACAGGGGCAGTTCGATAGGACCTCTATGAGCCGACATCGACTTAATGGCTGTGTGTTTGGTTTTTTGGAGTGTTTTTGGTGGTAAAGGCTGAGAATAAGCACCTAGCCAGCCCTTCAGGGTATGAGAGGGCGGTTCTAAGGTTCCATGGTCCCATGAACTTGAGAATTTACCTGGAGAGAAATTGGCATATTAATTAGGATAGGACCGGATAGGACCTAGATCGTCTCTCACTTAGCTTCTCCCAGCAGCCTGTGCATCTTAAATACCTGGTGACTAATTCCCAATTGATAGGAATTGATTAGAATCAATCTGTTATTAATTGATTAGATAAATATTATTTTTATCTTTTTACCCTTCTTATCTCCTTATAGAAGTAGATTTGGTTCTGAGACTCAGAAGTAGGTCCTTATAGCCTAGGCATTGGGCGGGAGGAGTATATGCACTTGCCCTTGGTGTTCCCAAGTTAAAGAGTGAGCAGAGGAAAATGAACCTTGACTGGGAACCTCTGTGAGTGAGGCATTTGTACAGAAGTTAATTTTCAGAGTCTCATCGCCAGTGGACAAATGGAGAAAGGGAGGCTCCAAGTTAGGAAGTCACCAAGATGACCTGGATAGCAGACAATGGGGCTTGAGAGAATCAGTTATCTGTGGAAATCTTAAGGGAGTCTCCTCCCCCCGCCTTCTTTTTTAACCTATGCGTAAAAGGTTTTAATTCAGATCTGAGCTTGCAAATGGAACTGAACTGACCAGAGCGTTCTGGGCATTCCAGTGTTTTGGAAGAGCGGTTTTTGGAGGATGTTCTTAGGCAGCCCCTCTCGATAATCTCCCCTGGCTGCACAGCTTCAGTTCGTTGACGCTGGCTTCCCAGCAGACATCACCAATTCCCAGCGAAATCCCTTGAGCCTGCAGTCATGGCATATTATTAGATGCACCTGAAACCTTTAGCCTCTGAAAATTGGAAAAGTATCTAGGCTTTAGGAAGACCTAGTGTGGCCTTGGCCTCTGAGAATCTGGGGTGCCACTTGTTACAGTCACATCTTACATGTTAGTGTGTTTTGGATTGCCGAACAGACTGCTACAAGATACATAAAAAAGTATGCATTGTGTTGTTAGCCCTCAATTCTTAGGCGGAAGGAGAAGCATCATACAGTGTTATCACCTAAAGGGACTTGAGCTTGCAGGGCTCCTGCCGCCTGCTTTTCACAGATGAAAACAGAAGGCCCACCTGGTGAGATGTGTTTATCCCCAAACAATGTAGCAGCCAAGTTCCAAGCTACAACGCAATATCTAGCGTTGCTATCACAGAAACACAAGTCGATGGCTTTACCAAACAAAAATTTATTCCCTCCTGATTTTGGATTCAGAGCTCTGGCTCTAGGAGAAGGCTTTGCCTCTTTGTTTCAAGGAAGGGCCTTCTTTCCGTTAGCATTTGTGGACCCAGCATTCCTTGGAGAGCCTCAGATGTCTTGGCTTCGATCTTCATCTGGGTCTAGGAGGTTCTCAGCAGTCACCCTGAGTTCAAAAAACACTCCTTCTCTGTCTCTTCTTTCTTCGGTGTTGGTCCCAACCCCACAGAACTCCCCTTATCAAGACTGATCCCAGTGAAGGTGCTGCACCCTCCCCCAGCTCCCTTACAACTGATCGGCCGGTCACATCATAGCTGAGTGCATCATGACATCACTGCCACACCACGGAGGATCGTGCCCTCGCTGAGGTGACACGTTTGGGGTGATCAGGCATCCAAACCAAAATCACTGCCATTGAAGCAATAGCAACCCTATATGACAGGGCATAACTGCCCCTGTGGGTTTAAAAGATTGTAACTCTTTACAGAAGTGAAAAGCCTCATCTTTCTGCCTCAGAGCGGCTAGAGGGTTCAAACTGCCGACCATGCAGTTAACAGCCCAGCCTGTAAACCACTACCACCAGGGCTCCTGTTGGCAGGTATAGAGATCATCTAAGTAAGCATTTTGTACTGTGTGTGGAATACGTTTGTCATTCAAGTTAGAGCTGGGGCATCTTCTCTGGTGGCCTAAGATCCTTAGTTAAGTCTTAGGACAAAACAGAGCATGGGGACCCACAGCCAGAACAGAGAGCTGTTCACCTTCCTGTTCTTCAGAGACACTCAAACTGCAGGTTTGGGCCATGTCACTGGCCGTGCCCTTCCAAGTCATTCCCTGTCACAGAGGTACATGTTGGCGATGTTGATCTCCAGCCAGGTGCTCTTCCCAGCAGGCTGACACGACTCTTTGGCATGCCTGCACTTGTTCCTCTCCCTTCCCCCCTCGTAAACAGGGCCAGGGCTACTCAGCAAACAAAAGCAGGATCTTTATTGGCAATGGAAAGGAGGACGTGTTCTGGTGCTGCTGTGCCCTGCGGCTCGCATACCATTGCAAGAGTGTAACAGGGCCCAGGCCTGCAATGGGGTGCAGCTCTTCTTCACTCCAGACACAAGGGCAGGGCCAGGGGGTGACTGGGAGCTATAGGACTATGCCTTCCCGCTGCTGGCTCATCCCCGCCTTCCATGTGCAGATTGGAGACACCTGCCTAACAGCCCACCCTCCAGCCCTTTACTAGGTGCCAGGTCTCCCAGGACACTATTCCCAACTTCAGGGAGCTTTCAGTGTAGTGAAGGAGGACCACAGCAACCAGGAGCTTGTGGACAGAGGTGGGAGGAAGTTCTCCCTCCCAGTCATTCAGAACTTCCTCTGACCGCATCTACCACCCTGGAAAGTAGGCAGTGATGTAGTTCTTTTCACCTTGGCACCTGGCTGGCCCCAGGACCCTGAGGTGGTCAGGGGTGGCAGTGAGATTTGGGCCTTGGGCCATCTGGTTCTGAAGCCAGTGCTCCTTGTGCTCTTTTTCCTGAGATTGCACACCCCAGTGGTCTCGGGCGCTAGTCAGGTCACCTTAAGAGCGGAGCAGGCCACCTTCCTGACATGATCCCTGAAGACAAACGGGTGCATAAGCAAATGTGAAGAATGCTGATGGTGCCTGGCTATCAAAAGATATAGTGTCTGATGATGGAGGCATATGTGCAAATATACTTGACACACTGGAGGAATGTATGGATTGTGATAAGAGATGTAAGAGCCCCCAATAAGAGAATTTTTAAAACCCCTCCCCACAAAAAAAGATATAGTGTCTGGGGTCTTAAAGGTAAACAAAAACCCATCTAGCTCAAAAGCAACAAAGCCCACATGGAAGCAGCACAACAACCTGTGTGATCATGGGGTGTAGAAGGGATCAGGTATCAGACATTAAAGAACAAAAAAATCACATTGTGAATGAGGGGAGTGCAGACTGGGGACCCAAAGCCCATCTGTAGGCAGCTGGACATCCCCTTAAAGAAGGGTCACAGGGAGGAGACAAGCCAGTCAGAGTGCGATGTAGCAACAATGAAACATACAACTTTCCTCTAGTTCCTAAATGCTTCCTCTCCCTCCACCCCCAATATCATTATCCCAATTCTACATTACGAATCCGGCTAGACCAGAGAATGCACACTGGTACAGATAGGAACCAGAAATACAGGGAATCCAGGGCGGATGATCCCTTCAGGACCAGTGGTGAGAGTGGCGATACTGGGAGGGTGGAAGGAAGATAGGGTAGAAAGGGGGAGCTGATTATAAGGATATACATATAACCTCCTCCCTGGGGGATGGACAACAGAAAAGTGGGTGAAGGGAGACTCAGGACCTCTTAAGACATGACAAAATAATTTATAAATTATCAAGGGTTCAAGAGGGAGGGGGGAGTGGGGAGGGAGGGGGAAAAGCTGATACCAAGGGCTCAAGTAGAAAGAAAATGTTTTGGGAATGATGATGGCAACAAATGTACAAATGTGCTTGACACAATGGATGGATTGTGATAAGAATTGTATGAGCCCCCAATAAAATGATTTAAAAAATAAAAAAGAATGGAGCAGGTAGGCTGTAAGGCAAACCAAGTGGCTCTCTTGGTTTACCTTCAGCGCTTTTGTACTTGTGATAGAGAGCGGGTGACAGAAAGTTATTCCTTGTGGGGGAAAGAAGCCATTGGTCTTGGTGCCAAGGAATAAATGGCGATGACTGTGGCAAATCAGAAAAGACTTCCCTCGTTCAAACGGGCCCCGCCAGCTCACCTCCTGCCAGATGCTGCTGCCACGGTAGTGTGCCTTCTAGTGAGAAGTCCAGGTGTTGCTTTAAACCACTTCATCCACAGATTGCACGATTCGGGGTGTCAGTCATCAAAATGAGTTTATCACAATCAGTTTTAAAACATTTTCTTCTAAAGAATCTAGGTGGTGGTTTGCTGGTTGGTTGGTTGGTTTTAAATCATTTTACTAGGGGCTCTTACAGCTCTTAACACAATCCATACATCCATTGTGTCAAGCACATTTATACATATGTTGCCATCATTTCGAAGCATTTTCTTTCTATTTGAGCCCTTGATATCAGCTCCTCATTCCCCCCCCCACCTTGCTTCCCTCATGAACCCTTAATAATTTATAAGTTTATAACACACACACACACATGGCTTACACTGACCGCTGTCTCCCTTCACCCACTTTTCTTTTGTCCATTCCCCTAGGAAGGGATTATATGTAGATCCTTGTGATCGATTCCCCTTTCTCTCCCCACCATACCCTTACCCTCGGGTTTTGCTGTTCATTATTGGTCCTGAGGGGTTTCTCTGTCTTGGATTCCCTGTGCTGCAGGGCTCTTATCTATAGCAATGTACATGCTCTGTCTAGTCAGATTTGTAAGTGAAACATCCCAACTCTTAAGTAGGTGGACAGATTTTGAAATGCCCATATCTTAGAATCTTTCTAGACCCGCCTGTGCCCCTTCTGTTACCTCAAGCAGATCCCATAGCCAGCATGAGCCTGTCCTCACAGCCCTAAAGTGTTTTCTTTCTGATGTTTGAACGGTCACTGTATGACCAGGGTAAGGGCAGAGCAAGCAATAAAGGCCTTCCAGCAACAACAAAACACTGTCATTGAGTCAGTTCTGACTCCGAGCAACCTTGTGGAGGGTTTTCAGGCTGTAAATCTTTACAGATAACCTCTCTTTCTTCTCTGGGAGCAGTTGGTGGGTTTGAATTGCCAACGCTGTGGTTAGCAATCGAATGATTACCCAACAGCACTACCTGGGCTCCAAAGAGCCTGACATCTGAGCCAACCTAAAGGTCCAGTCGAAATACAGCAGGACTTGGGTGGAGAGCAAAAGTTTTGAGAATAATGAGGGCAACGAATGTACAAATGTGCTTGACACAATTGATGTATGTATGGATCGAGATGGGTGGTGTATGAGTCCCTAATAAAATGATTTTTTTTAAAAAGTGGGGGAAAGTGGGAAGATGCCATTCTATTTTAATTCATTTTTTCTACATTAAAAAATCCTCTCATATTATACTTAACCTTAAATAATACACTGTTTAATGGTATTTTTTTTAATATTATATGCCATCTATGTAAAAGAAAATGTTTTGAAACCGACTGTGGTAATAATTGTACAATACTGTTTTATGTGATTGATGGAATGTTATGATATATGTAAGAGCTCCCAATAAAATATTTTTAAAACAAGAAATACAGCAGGAAAAAGATAAAGCTGGGCATGGGTAGACTTAGTTGACTTGGAGTAGTCAGGAGCCAGAGCCCATGATATGGTGCTTTCAGCTCTGGCTTGGTGTGCCCCGGGATCCTGTGGAGGCTGTCGGTCTGATTCAAATCTCCCATGGATTTTGTTGTTTTGATTTTTTGATACCTTATCAGACATTGTAGACACCACTAAGGGTATCATTTGGGTCGTTGCAGGTGCATGAACCCATGAGAGACTAGGGAATAACTCGGCATCAAAGCAAAAGCAGCCTTTCTCTGGATCGAGGGTAAAGTGCAAGTGGGAGCAGATTGGGAACCCAGCCTAGAGAGGTGTGTGAGTCTGGCCTTCAGTCAGTGTGTGGCTGGCTAGCCTCAGAGAAAAAGCTCCGTGGATTGGAGCTAGGGGCTGGGAGAGGGAGAGAAGACAGCAGCTTGGAGTAGGTCGGAAAAGTGGAAGTTTTCACAGAGCCGGGGGCCTCTGGATAGTCTTAATTCCATCCTTCCACAGGGAGAGAACCAACCCCAGAAAGGGGCTTTCCCAAGAACATGTACCCTGTTTCCCCATAAATAAGACAGTGTCTTATATTCATTTTTGCTTCCAAAGATGCGCTAGGTCTTCTTTTTGGGGATGTCTTATTTTTCCATGAAGAAGATTACGGTACATTTATTGCTTATTGTTTTATTAAAAGAGACCTCGCACTTCCTGTCTGCTCCGGCTGCATTGCGGCCAACAGTGAGCTGCATGGCGGTGCCCACCACTAAGGTCCAGAGTCAGAGTTACTGTAGCTTCTGGGGGGGTCTTACTTTCGGGAGGTCTTATTTTCAGGGGATGCCTTATATTTCAGCGAGAGGCAAAACTGAGTAGGTCTTATTTTCAGGGGATGTCTTACTTTCAGGGAAACAGGGTAGTGCTCAGACCTTGAGCCCTGGTCCTCTCCCAGTTCAGCTTATCCAGGGTGCCTTTTGCTTTGAGAGGAATTGGGACCACACACCCAAGTTCTGCCCTCAGGCTTCCCTAACGTGTCATTTCCACACACAGCTCTAGACACTTGGTGTCCATCCATACCCATTCCACCGAATCAAGCGCTCGAGGCCTTGCTGTCTGGCGCCCACAGGACAAGTGGGGAGAGCCACGGCAGGAGAGTGGCCTGCACCTGAGCCATCTAGCAGGCTAAACATTGCAGGACAATCGGGCACCCTGGAGACAGCCATTCTCAGAGCTGTCTCTGCTGCACCCACCTAGCTCAGCTTCTGCTTTCCACAGCTGCTTGCATGCACCCCCCATGTTCCTCATCTCCCCCGGTGCCGTGAAACGGGAGCTCTCAGTGGAGTGTGAGGGTTGCCCTTCACAGACAGGGTTAGGGACCTTGTGGATGTTTGGTATCTGCGGTGCCTAGCAGGTTCCTCTCGCAGTGTAACGCCCTGCCCTCCAAGACTTGCTCCAGGCTTTCTCCTTCGTTAAAGTGCAGCTGACTCACGGTAACTCTGCAGTAGCCTGCTGTTAATTTGCATTTTGTTCATGAGGAAAAACTAATAAGGAAAATTGCCCTAAACCACGCCCTGGTGGCGCTGCAGTTCAAACCCACCAGAAAGCTCAAGGGAGAAAGATGAGGCTGTCTGCTCCCATGAAGATTCACCAACCGCGGAGCTCTGTAGAATCACTGTGAGTCTCGCTGCCTCTATGGGAATGCATTGGGTTTTACCCATGGAGATGACCAAAGGTGAGCATCACTGTAGAAACCATGTATCAAGTACCTACCATACTAGACCTTTTATACAAATGATCTAGTGATGTAGGGATTACATGCTGGGCTGCCAACCATGAGGTCAGCAGCTCGAACTCATCAGCCGCTCCTGGGGAGATAGATGAGGCTTTTTGCTCCCACACAGATTTATTTACAGCCTTGGGGCAGGTCTGCTCTGTCCAGAGAGTCACTGTCGGTCAGAATGAACTTGATAGAGGTGAGTTTGGTTTTGGGTGTTTTCTAGTATCTATACTTAATATACCTCTAACTTCCACAGCAATTCATTTTACAGATGAGGAAACTGGGACAGAGAGGGGAAGTAACTGTGACCACGATGGTGTAACTAGTAAGTGGCAGGGTCAGAATTTCATATCAGACCCCTCGCAGCCCACGCTGCCTCTCTGAATAGAGGGCGTGCCTGGTGTGGGTGGTGCTGGGTCTGACAACACAAGTGAGGAGGCTGCTTACTAGAAAGAAAGAAGTAGCCCTGGGTCAACGGGCCGGGAAGTTCTTTTAGGTAGTTGTTGTTGAGTGCTGTCCAGTCGGTTCCAACCCATAGTGACCTTAAGCACAACAGTGCGAAACCCTGCCCGGTCTTGAGCCATCCTCACAACTGTTCCTCTCCTGACGCCCACGGTGTCAGTCCATCTCCTCAAGGGCCTGCCTTGCGTCGCTGCCCCTCTACTTTACAAAGCATGATGCCCTTCTCCAGGGTCTGGTCACTCTGAGTTCTTAGCTAGGAGACTCAGAATGAGGAGGAGGTTGTCTCCGTCGACGTGGCCTGTGCTAACAGTCTTTGGGTTTGTTCCCTTTGTTTAATAGTAACTTCTCCTGTACTCAGTGACAATGTATACCACAGTCGAGGTTCCCATTTGGCATCTCCTCGAGTGACAGTTCTTCACCGTGTGGGAGGCGTCCGCAGGGCTTCCATTCTGGTTGGTCCATTTCCATTCATCTCGCTGTAGAATCATCGCTGGCTGTTGGGTCTCATAGAGGTGCTTTTGAAAAGGAGCACACTGGTGTGGGTGTGGGTGCTACTCATTAAATGACTAATCAGTCCGTTATTAACTACAGGGTCACCTCGGCGATCCCAATATTTTAGCTTGATAGTTTGCACAGCTGCAGAGAAGTTGAAAAAAGAGCTCAAAGACCCATTTGCGCACCCTTCATTTAGGTTCATCGTTTGTTAACTTGTTGCTATTTTCTCTGTGTGTTTGTGTTCAAAAATGTGTGGAAAGTGGAATTGAAATCATAGAATTTTTCTACAAACTTTTAGTTCCCTCATGTGTACGTGTGTCCTTTTTTGTTTGTTGGGTTTTGTTAGCTGATCTACTTACAGTTAAGCTGTGGTCATCTGAAGAGGCACTGGTTATGTAGTTAGTGGGTTTCGTGTTGAGCTGCTAACCTTGAGGCTGACAGTTCAAACCCACCTGCTGCTCCATAGGGAAAGTTGAGACTTTCTGCTCCCATAAAGATTTACAGCCTCAGAAACCTATAGTGTCACTGTGAGTCAGAACTGACTAACTGGCACTGAGTTTGGTCTGGAGTCTTTACCCTTTAACCTTTAATATGTTTCTCCTACCATCACCAACCTGTACCATTGTCACATCTAAGAAAAGTGACAATGATCATAATGTATAGTCCAAATGACTTCAGTTTTTCAAAAAATGACTCACAGCTATATTTTGTTTCATTTTTGCTGTTTGGCACCTTTTCTTTCTTTTTTTTCTCAAATCGTTTTATTGACTCGTACAGCTCTTACCACAATCCATCCATCCATCCATTGTAGTCAAGCACGTTTGTACATAGGTTGCCATCATTTTCAAAACATTTTCTTTCTACTTGAGCTCTTGGTATCAGCTCCTTTTTTTCCCCTTCCCTCCTTCCTTCGCCTCTTATAAATTTATAAATCCTTATTTTTTCATGTCTTACACTGACCAATATTTCCCTTCACCCACTTGTCTATTGTTGGTTCCCCCTTTTTCCCCCACCTTACCCTTACCCTCCTGGTATTGCTACTCTCATTATTGGTCCTGAGGGGTTTATCTGTCCTGGATTCCCTGTGTTTCCAGCTCTTGTCTATACCAGTGTACATGCTTCAGTCTAGCTGGATTTGTAAGATAGAATTGGAGTCATGATAGTGGGGGGCAGGGATCATTAAAGAACTAGAGGAAAGTTGTATGTTTCATCAGTGGGGGCTTTGTTTTTAATCCAATCCATAATTGGGTCCATTTGGTTGCTGTGGCTCTAGGCTCTGTAAATCTCTGTCCCCTTTTCCTCCGTTGACATTAGCTTTGGCAGACAGGGACACTTTCTGCCCTTGCCTGGGTTGTTTCTCTATGATTAATAGTGACGTAGCAAGAATACTTCCATCAGTAAGCCTGTCAGAAAGAAGTACGTAGGTTTTGAAGAGTGGAGATATTTGGCTTCTCTGGTTTAGGGAGAAAACTGTCTAGACCTGAGGCTTTTACCCAGAACTGTGAGTAGAGTTCAGAAATCCTTGATACCATCCCTTCCCCCACCCCAAAGAGAATGGGTACGTATTCCTGATGCGTGCGTTTCTGGGGGAGGCTGCTTGGCTCACCCAGACTCTCTGAGGAAGCCAAGCGGCAGAGAAGCAAAACAGCACTACTCTGCCTGCAGGGCTGCAGCATCAAGCTGGCTTCTGGGGCCCTGTCCACTCAGAACTGGCTCCCGCAGGGAAGTGCTGACACTTTCCCCCATCCTGTTTCTGGACTCCAGAGAAGGCTGTGCGATGGGGCCTGGGTCCAGCGGTCCAGAAGCAGGCCTGAGTTTGTCTTGCCTCCTAGGTGTTCCGAATGCCAAGATGCCCTCACCCACTGGTACTATGAGAAGGATGGCAAACTCTACTGCCACAAAGACTACTTGGGGAAGTTTGGGGAGTTCTGCCACGGATGCTCCCTGCTGATGACAGGCCCTGCCATGGTGAGTGAGTCCCTTCATCCCAGCACCTCCACTTCCCTTTGGTCCATCATCTTTCCCATCTTCCCATCAGCCAGGGTTTCCCCTTGATTCAGTTAATAGGCAGGTGTTGAGCACCTGTCCGAGTGTTGGCAGTGGGTGTGTAAGTGGGCAGGGAGCACACACCTCCAGCGGGAGAAGGTTGCAAACTGAAAGGATGACAGACCTAAATTGTGCTCAGGGGTTTCGGAAAGGAGAGCTCGGGGCGAGCTGGCCAAGACAAGGGGACGCCTCTGTACCTGCTCATGTCAAAACTGGCCAGCCCTGTAGTAGAGGGACTGTGAGCCTTTCTAGTGAGGAAGGTGCTTCTGAGGACTCTTCCCATGACTGAGACCTAGACAGGGAAGACTCCTGCCTAATTTTATCTGGCAGCTCTGGGTCCATACAGCCCAGCCAGCAACAGTGGCTGGGCTTAGTCTGCCCAGACCCCTCACCCCTCCCTCACTGCCCTCTCACAGGTAGCTGGTGAATTCAAGTACCACCCAGAGTGCTTTGCCTGCATGAGCTGCAAGGTGATCATCGAGGATGGAGACACATACGCACTGGTGCAGCATGCTACCCTCTACTGGTAAGAGGGCAACCCTGCCTGTCCTCTCCAGGAGCAGGGAAGTGGGCGGTCAGTCCACTAGATTCCTGTTACAGCAGTACTGTAAACCAGCTCTGTAATCTGTTAGCAAGAGGACTGAAGTCTCTCTCTGTCCTCTATCCTCACCCCCTATTTCACAACACAGCCCCAGCAGGAGATAACAGCAGGGAAGACGCTTTCTGGAGAAGAATCCAGAAAAGTACCAGACCCCCTAGAGCAGCGGTTCTCAACCTTCCTAATTCCGCAACCCTTTAATACCGTTCCTCGTGTGCTGACCCCCAAACTATAAAATGATTTTCATTGCGACTTCATAACTGTAATTTTGCTACTGTTGTGAATCCGGAAACCTCTGGGAAAGGGTCGTTCGACACCCAAAGGGGTTGCGACCCACAGGTTGAGAACCTCTGCCCTAGAACTTACCCAGGTTAATGTTTGAGTTGACAAAAGATCAGATTGAGGTCCAGAGAGGGGAAGAGAGCAAAGAGACAGTGTAGGCCACCTCATCCGGGGCCAGTACATCCCTCGCTGCAGATCCAGGGCACCACCTCCAGTCCCAGCCCCAACCCAGAGGCCCCACGCTCCTCATTCTGAGCAGTCCGCTGGACTCCTGGCAAACAGGGTGTGGGAGTGCGTCCATGGGTAGTGTCACTTGAAACCCCAGGCTGCTGTGGGTGTTGGGGGAGGGGCGCCTCAGGTCAGGCTTCAGAATCCCAGCCCACCCTGTGGCCCTTCTCCTCAGTGGGAAATGCCACAACGAGGTGGTGCTGGCACCTATGTTCGAGAGACTCTCCACGGAGTCTGTGCAGGACCAGCTACCCTACTCCGTCACGCTCATCTCCATGCCCGCCACCGCTGAGGGCAGACGGGGCTTCTCCGTGTCCGTGGAGAGCGCCTGCTCCAACTACGCCACCACTGTGCAAGTGAAAGAGTGAGTATCTGCGTGTCTGGCTGGCCCCCTATCAGTCCAGGAAGCCCCGGGATTCAGAACCGCAGTCTTAGGGGAGCTCACCACGCTTAAGCCACGCCTGAGCCTCGGCACTCCTGCCTGCCTCCTCAAGCGCAGACTCTGCTTGCCTGGCAGATGTCAGCTTTCCAAGAGTGTGTGCTCTTTGAAATTCTCTGATCCGATCGTGTAGCTCTAGTGTATCATTTGCTCTTCCCACTCAAATGTAAGTTCAGGAAGAACTTGGTCTTATTAGCACTGTATCCCCAGGACCTGGGCCAAGGAGTCAGCGTTCATAGACTGGTTGAGTAAAGGCAAAAGGGAGCAGATCAGGTCCTTCGTCCAAAAGAGTACATGAACCCCATCTTAGGTTGTCAGGACAGAGACCAAGTGGGGAAAGAGGCTGTCTCCAGCTAATCCCAGGGATGAGGTACCTCTGAGATGCGCAGCCTAAGTCATTGGTGTGCGCCGACACCACGCTGGAAAGGAGAGTGCTGCCTACAGTACAAATCAAAGTCAGAAGGAGATCACGTCTATGCCGAGCCCTCATGGGATGGTGTGAGGTCAGACTGGTACTCGGACAATCGGACTCCGCAGCGCGTCCTCAGAGGTGGGGTGGAGTCTGTGGTTGTGTCTGGTGTAGACTAGAGGTTGGGCATCGCCAAAGGCTCACAGATTGGTTCAAGCAGGGAGATGAGTGTTCAGGGTAGCACTGTGGAAGGGTTGCAGGTATGGAGCTTGGATGGGAAGGAGTAAGGCTAGAGGTGGCGGCAGGCCAGGAGGCTGTTACCAGAGTGGAGAGCTTGGTTACCATGATGGTGGAGAGTCCTGGATAGACTGGCAAATCCTTAGAAGGCAGAATTCTCTGAGATAGTGGGGGAGACCGTAAGGAGGCCCAAGATTGGGAGGAGCATGTTCGAATTTCTGATTCAGGTCACGGGGTGAGTGACGATGTGCTTCATTGAGAGGGGGAACCCCTGGGCCAGTGGTGGGTCTGGGGCTGGGTAAGCGACATTGGCTGGCCAGGCCTTTAAGACACCTTCATGCCTCACTTCCTGTCCTACACAGGGTCAACCGGATGCATATCAGTTCCAACAATCGCAATGCCATCCACCCCGGGGACCGCATCCTGGAGATCAATGGGACTCCGGTCCGCACACTTCGAGTGGAGGAGGTAGAGTGTGTGTCCAGGCTGTGTGATGGGTGGGAGGTCTGCCTGTGGCCTTTCCTCACTGGGTCTCTTGGTCTCAGTGCTGATGTGACCTGTGATGTGACCTGCCTGTACCAGGGCAGCAGGGATGCCAGGCCAGGGCACCATGGAGCTACTCGGAGCTGGAGGCTCACATTAGCCATACTGTGCTTGGGTCATCTGGGGCAGGGTGGGTGACCCTGGAGTGGGGTGCTAGCCTTACACTGCTCTTGACCACAGGTTAAGGACGCGATTAGCCAGACGAGCCAGACTCTGCAGCTCTTGGTTGAGCATGACCCGGTCTCCCAGCGTCTGGACCAGCTGCGGCTGGACGCACGGCTCTCTCCTCACATGCAGAGCGCTGACCCCTCCCCCACCCTCAGGACCCTGGACACCAAGGAAAACCTGGAGGGGACACTGAGGAGACGTTCTTTGAGGTGTGGTGCACCTCCCAGCCTCCTCCGTTTTTGTCCCTGTGCCTAACCCTCCAATTTGGCGAGTCCCAGGGGAGTCAGGGAGAGAACAGCTAACTGTGAGGACTGTGCTGAGCAGCCCAGCAACCGGTCAGGCCCAACTGTCTGCCAAGTTTCCTTGGCTACCAAAGGTCAGGCTGTCCGCTGAGCTGCATGGAAGGTGGCAGCATGGCCTTTGCGGGGAGCGTGGGACTCCGGGCCTGGACAAGGGCCCACAGAGGATTGACTCAGTGTCCACAAGGACATGGACAGCCAGAAACCAGGAAATGACGCAGGCTGCTTAACACTTGGGAGACATCAACAGCCCAGGCCGATGGCAGGAGGGGGAGCAGTCTCCCCAGCTGGGCAAGCTCTAAGAGCTTTATAGACCAAGAGTCAGACCCACTAGGCAAACCTGCCATCCGGGGATTCAAGCTGAGCCCCCAGCACAGATCACCTCATCTCGCTGGGCCTCCGTTTCTGCATCTGTGAAATGGAGTTGCAAGATAAAGGCGGCTTGCTTGCCTACTTGTGTGAGGATTCAATGTGGAGAAGGATACACAGAGGAGCCGTGCCTGACTGGGAGGAAGTGCTAGTATCCCTGGGAGTTAGTCTTCCTCTACTCGCCTGACCAAACAGCCCGAACCCCTTGGAGCCCTGTGGGCTGGCACCGCACAGTGGTTGCCTTGGCTTCTGGCTGCCCTTGGCCTTGACGAGCTGGTGAGAACAAAGGGCAAAGAAGGCCCGGGAGTGCATGGCCCAGAGAAAGGAAGGTGTGGGGGACAGCAGGCAGGCTGTGCACCTCTGGAGTGATAGCATGCTGGAGAGAGGGAGGGGACAGCTCACCTGGTACTCTCGTGGGCACAGTCAGTGGGCATCAAGATGAAGGGCAGGCGCAGCCAACCAGGTAGCCCGTGAAACAAGCAGGGAGGAGTGTCTGGACCCAACGTGCCCCTGCAGGGCTGGGCCCCTCAGCCTCTTGCCTCTTCTGCTGTGAGTTGGGGTGACAGTCATCTTCTGTTGCTGTTACTGGCTGCTTTTTCAGGTGTAAACCTAGAGGCTTTGGGGCTCTGGAAATCACACCTGCTTATTATTTCAAGATTCAGGAAATGGAGACAGTCACAAAGATTTGCCAAAATGCTACTGAGCTCCCCATGTGCTGGTTATTGGGGTGGTTCATTGAAAGGTTGAATGTGTGAGTCTGCCGTGAGGGGCCTCAGAAGAAAGGCCTGGCCATCGTGCTCTGGCCCACCTGAGTCAGAATCAATCCCAGGGCAGCTGTGGTGGCAGTCGTGGCATGTTGTCATTCCAGCCCCGTCCACACCTGGAATCGAGTCAGTTTGGAAGGTGTGCTGAGTCCCCATCTCCAATACTGTCAGAGGGATCACTTGACACTAGTAGTAGTTTAGTATTTTGGGTGAGGTGTTCTCAGAGTTCCCATTCTGAACACACTCTTACAATGGGCTTCAGAACTCCTGGGGCCTGCAGCCCCAAGATGGGTCATCTGCCTGACATCAGAGCCCCACCCCCTTCTCAGCCTCCTGACAGAAGATTTTGGGTCAGGTTGGGAAGCCCTGAAGGTCCTGTACCCCGGATTTCCTAGGAGATCCCCAAGGACTGCCCTACCCCTATTCCTACCCCTACCCGCCTCTGTCCTTGTTCTCAGACGCAGTAACAGCATCTCCAAGTCCCCTGGCCCCAGCTCTCCAAAGGAGCCCCTGCTGCTCAGCCGGGACATCAGCCGCTCAGAATCGCTACGCTGCTCCAGCAGCTACTCACAGCAGATCTTCCGACCCTGCGACCTCATCCATGGGGAGGTCCTGGGCAAAGGCTTCTTCGGGCAGGCCATCAAGGTGAGAACAGCAGGCTTGGCTTCCCCCTGCCCTCTCACTCGCAGCTCTTGGGTTCTCCCCCCGGCAAACATCAGACAGGAGACCTGGGACGGCTTGGTGATGGGCTTAGGAGTTGCACTCTCCCCTAGGCCTCTTGCAGGCACTGTTGCTGCTGCACTGAACTTGCTGGGCCTGCAGCCCAGGTTGGAGTTAGCTGGGCCCATTACCCCAGTAGCTTATTAGGTGCCTGGAGGCCCTGGGTGCTGGGGTGCTATGGGGAGCACACAGAAGTGGTGCCTGCCTCCCTGACTACTGATGAGCAGTCAGAGACTAACCTTTCTCTTTCTTTCTTTCTTTCTCTCTCTCTCTGTTTCTCTCCCCCGTCTCTCCCTCTTCCTGTTCTTAACTTTTTCTCCCTCCCTTTCTCCCCTCCTCTGCTGAGAGTGAGGAGGGAGGGCCAGGTAAGCAGTGTGCATCAGCTTGGGTGCAGTGAGGCTGCAGAGCTCACCACAACACCCCCAACCCTCCCCTACACCCTCTCCTTGGTGCATGTCTGTGGCACTGACCCTCCTGCCTCCAGACCCTCACCAGAATGACCTAGGGGGGCTCACTCCGGTGCCAGATAACCACAGCCCTGCTTGGCTTGGCCGCTTCCCAACCTTCCTCTGGGTTCTCATGCTCCCCGTGCACGGCCAGCTCGCCAGGGACCCAGCCAGGCTCCCACAAGCCCCCAGTGGCCCTCATGCTGCGTCTTGCACATCAGAACTCGGTCCGTGTCCTCAGTCTCCATGTGTCCCTCCGAAGATGGGATGCCACTTGCCAGGGTTTTGCTCCTGGTTCTCTTGAGCGAACAGCCTGCGGTTTCTGCACCAGTAACTGCGGCCCTCCCCACAGGTCACACACAAAGCCACAGGCAAGGTGATGGTCATGAAGGAGTTGATTCGGTGTG
Source organism: Tenrec ecaudatus (assembly GCF_050624435.1). Lineage (NCBI taxonomy): Eukaryota > Metazoa > Chordata > Mammalia > Afrosoricida > Tenrecidae > Tenrec > Tenrec ecaudatus. The sequence goes on along the minus strand of NC_134545.1, from coordinate 23,673,770 downwards.
ACGAAGAGACACAGAAGACTTTTCTGACTGAGGTGAGAAGATGGGCCTGTGGGATGAGAATTTGGTGTCGTCACTGAGAGCAAAGTACCTCAAAAGCACTCCCCAGGAAAGCTCCTGCCGCCCTAAACCCCAGTGTTGTCATCACTTGTCCCGTGAACAGCAACCAAAGCTCCACGAGCTGGGTGCCAGGGACACGACAGCACACTAGGTGGAGAGGAGGTGATGCGGGGAGGAAGGTGGAACTAGGGCTGGTTTCATCCTCCATCACTGAAACACTTAACTCAGTCCCCAGAAAGGCAGGCTCCATCTACACGGATGGCCCTCACCTGATCATCACTGGGTCCCAGAAGCTGGAGGTGGGAGGTGCACTTGCCTCCAGAGCAGAAGGCTAGAGGGAGGTACAGTGGGAACTGACTAGCCGCCCCCCTTCCCCTCCCAGGTGAAGGTGATGCGCAGCCTGGACCACCCCAATGTGCTCAAGTTCATCGGCGTGCTGTACAAGGACAAGAAACTGAACCTGCTGACAGAGTACATTGAAGGGGGCACGCTGAAAGACTTCCTGCGCAGTGTGGTGAGCCCATCTCCCACAACTACTTAGTGCCACAGTGACGTCATTAGGCCCACCACCACGAACCACAGGGCCTGGAGAGCCCCAGCTCTTGCCCCTTAAGGACCCTGCCAGGCATACTTGGGGCCCGGGTGGGGCGGGTTCCCCGGAAGGTCATAGCGACTCACAAGAGGAACACCCTCTGAAAGGCATTCTCCCATCCTATGCTGCAGGACCCGTTCCCCTGGGAGCAGAAAGTCAGCTTTGCCAAAGGCATCGCCTCTGGAATGGTGAGTCCCGCCCACAGGACCCACGTCTCCCTGCCGGAGACGTGCAGGGATTAGTGGGCAGGTGCCGAGAGGCAGAAGCCTGTGCTGGGCAGCTTGGGCGGCACTCAGCAGTTTTTGTTGGAATTGTGTACTCCCTTAACTGGCTGTTCGGAATTCACAACCCTGCTCTGAGAATTCAGAGTCTTAGGGAGTAAGCAGCGTGACGGACAGACAGGGCAAAGGGGAGCCGCGGACTGTGGGCAAGGTGGCCTGTGCTTCCCATCACAGAGGCCACTGTCTGGTGCTTGGAAAGTCCGAGACAGCTTCCGCAAGCAGGTGACTCTAGTTGAGGCCCAAAGGGTGGGCCCGAGTTAGGTCGAAGTTGCTACTGGCAGATCAGCCTTGGAGTTGAGAGAATGACAGCGCATCAGATGGGGTGGGGGGGGAGTGGCAGGGTCGGTATCTCATTTCCCCAGGAAAGAATAGTACAAAGCAGAGTGGTCACTACGAGCTGACAGGCCTTGAATGACTTCTACATTCCAGGAACTGTGCTGGATTAGCATTCCCCACAACATCCCTGGTTTCCAGATGAGCAGCGCAGCCAGCAAGGCACAGACCTGGGGTCCTGGGCCAGTCGGCCTGGCCCCTGAGCCTGCAATTTTAACCTGTTCTCTTCCTGCAGCATCTAGCATACTAGCACTGAGGCAGTAGAGTAAGATCCCTAGATTTCTAGCCCACCAATCTGGGCTGTGTGCAGGCATGAAGAATGTGTGGGCCAGGACATCTGTGAGCAGAACCATCTTTCGGTCAGTAGGTTGGGCAGAGTTGGAGTGTCTCGGGGCAGACCGGCCTGGGTAGGGCTGGTGAAGCATTTCAGTTCCCAGATTAGGAGAGGGGCTGTGGGAACATGCAGTCTGATTGGAGAGGCTGGTTGACAGACATTGAGACGATTTGCGAGTACCCGAGCCGTGGTGGCACTTTGTACAAGTACTTGGCCATGAACTAGAGGGTTGGTCGGCTGTTGTAGGCCATCGGCCACACTCGAGAGAAAAATGGGGCCATCTGCTCCTGCAAAGGCCACAGCCTTGGAAAGACCTTGGGGCCCTTGGTTTGAATCAACTAGACCACAGTGCAGTAGAGGCGTCTGAGCCTGGGAACACCGTGTGGGAAGGGAAGATGGCTTTGAGGAAGGCTGAAAGGATCGGGTAGCAGGGCAGAGGGTGAGCAGCGTTTAGAAAGGAAGAGGCTGAAGCATAGACGGAAGGTGGCAGGCACTAGCATGAGCCAGGAGCACCGAGCGAGCATGGGTCGGGGAGAGGGCACCGGGTCCACAGGCAGGAGGATCCCGGGTGGGTGAAGTCAGGAATGGGCAGAGGGAGTGGTGCATCTGCCTGCGGCGTGCTCGCCTAGAGCTTAGCTACATGAACCGGCTACTGGGGTGGGGCGAGTGGAGATGAGGACGGGTGCGGGGTGGGGGGTGGACTCAAGGGCAACAGAAGCTGGTACCATGGAGACCATGTTAGGCGAGGGGTCCCAGTTCCGGAGTTGGGTCTGCTTGATTTTCTGCCCATTGGCCTTACCTCGGGCTTCTGTTCCAGGCCTACCTGCACTCCATGTGCATCATCCACCGGGACCTGAACTCGCACAACTGCCTCATCAAACTGGTATGTCCCAGAGGCCAGCCCGCCTGGCTTCACGTGGCCTGTCTGTCCCCTCTTGCTTCAGACCAGAAATGTCCCTGGACCTTCTATCTTGCCCCTCCTCTGGCCTCCAGCTGTCCTCTGAGATAGCTTTTAAGAAGTCCCAAACACACCTGACTTCTTTCCTACCTCTCAGTAGCCGCCTGGTGAGGTGGGGTAGGGGGCGGTCACCTGCTTGGAAAGGATTTAAGAAGCCCCGTCTGGTCCCAGTAAGAGCCCTGTGAAGCAGATCATTGCTGACCCCACTCTGTAGCTGTGGTCTCTGAGGCCACAGAGCATGTGGGTTTACAGAACCAGGGCTTCTGATTCCGCAGTCCTCCGCTGCCCCTCCGCTCTGCTGTTGCAATGTTCCTCCTTTGATCAGCGTGCAGCATGGCCTCCTGTGTCCACCAGCTGGCCCAGGCACTGAACTCTGAACCTACACCACGCAGTCACGAGCCCTTTTCCACATGACTGCCCCATAGCTATTTGAAGAACTTCTCTCCTGCAGATCCCCACACTGACTGCTCCCATCTCGTCTTTCTCTGTCTTATCCTGGCTCTAGCCCCGGCCTTCTATCCTGCTAGGAGTAAGGCCAGACAAAAGAACACCCCACCACTACCAGCCCAGAGCCTCACCCACCCAGACTCGGGCTCTGCCGTGAACACACTGGTGGTCCTGGGAATTTGTTGTACCCAAAGCTGCCTGTTTAGAAACACATATGCCAAGCCTTGTCTGCTGGATAGATTTGCCTCCCTGGCAGCACACGTGGTGACATGCTTAGCTGCTTGCCTTAAGGTTGGCAGTTTTGGTTCACCTGGTGATGTCGCAGAAGAAAGCCCTGGCATGTGCTTCCACAAAGCCAGCTCGTGGAATCCCTGTGGAGCACCCTCCTCCCCCTTGGAGCTGGTTTGGGCCCGTTGTCCTTTTCTGGCCACACACATACACCCCACCCCACCCCGGGGTCAGGTTTGGGAACGTCCCTACCAGGCCCTGACCTGGTTTGTGCCCTGCTAGGACAAGACTGTGGTGGTGGCCGACTTTGGGCTGTCTCGGCTCATAGTGGAGGAGAGGAAAAAGCCCCCAGTGGAGAAGGCAGCCACCAAGAAACGCACCTTACGCAAGAATGACCGCCGGAAGCGGTACACAGTGGTGGGAAACCCTTACTGGATGGCCCCTGAGATGCTGAACGGTGAGTCCGGCCCGTGGCACACCTTGTCTGTGAAGTGTAAGCCGTGCTACCCAGAGCCCAGGGGTGATGGAGAGTTTTTATCCTTGGTCAGGTGGGAGCCCTCATCTCTGGAGCTGGTCCTTGTCCCCTTCTGGGGGCAGGACAAGGTCTGACTGGCTTCAGTGCCCCCAGGATCACTAACCGGGAACTTCTCTCCTTGCTGAGAGGTGGTGTATGGTGCCCCCTGGTGGATAATGCTCAAACCCACCGGAGAGCTGGTTGGGGTTCTTGAAACGCACACCCGATTGTGAGGCTTCAAAAATGGCCTGATCAAGCCTCTCTTGGAGTCTGAGGCCAGAGAGTTTAGTGGTTTGCCCTGGCACAGAGCAGGCTGCTGGCAGAGCCCATATGAGTGTGCTTCTGTTCTTGCTGGGCAGTGCTACTGGGTCACAGGCATGCTAAGGAAGGTGATCGAGGGGGTACCTGCGCGGGGCAACTTCACAGACCTTCTTCTGGGCTAGGCTCTTGCCTGCAGCTCGGCTTGGTCCTGAACCTAATCGTCTGCTCTCTCTCTGTTCCCAAAGGAAAGAGCTACGACGAGACTGTGGACGTCTTCTCCTTTGGGATTGTTCTCTGTGAGGTGAGCTCCAGCCTGGGGGCCTAGCAGCCCTGCCCTGCTTCAGAAATGGGGCTCCTGCCCCCAGGGAGACCCACTCCTAGGGACCCCATATAGGGTTTCCAAGGTGGGATGCCTTTGCAGACTGTGGATCTTGACCTCCGCTGGCACACATGAGGTTCATGCTGGCATGACAAGGACTGGGCCTTGTGTTCTCAGGCGAGGAAACAGGTGCAGACGGGCAGGGGTGAGCCCAGACTCTCTGGTAGGAAAGGCAGGAAGTTTCCACATGGCTTCCCATCTCATTCCTGAGCCTAAGGTCTCCATGCCCAGCTCGCCTCTGCTCCCTCTTCCCTCCCTGGGGCTGTCCCCGCCCTCAGCCCAGTAGGCACTGTGGGGTCCAGAGTGGGTCTTAATACGCTTCCTGCCCTCGGGGTGTCCTGAAGCTGCAGGTGAGCGTGCACATGGAAAGGTTCTGTGGTGCCGACCAAGGGATTCCGGCCTGGGAGAGAGGTGGGAAAACGGTCATATGGAGTCCGCCGAGAAGGTTTTTTCTTTAACTTTCAATTGGGGTAAAATGTTTGTAACAAACTGGGGACCGTATACAAGTTGGCCCACTATCCAAAAGTGAAGCATGTGTAAGCAACCTTTTGTAAACCCAAATGGCCTAAAGGCAAAAGATGATCCCAAAGCCCAAACCCACTGCCATTGAGTCGTTCCAAATACAGTGACACCTCCGTCGTCAAACACCATTCAGTCCAAATTCACGTTCAAACACCAAGCAGCTCGAAAATGGAACGTATTTTTCCCATCAGGAACCTTGGAAACCCGTATCATTAGTTCTAAGGCTCCCAAAATCCCACTCATCGATTCATTTCTCCAGGACTTCAAGTCCCTCTGGGGCTTTTGGCCTCCTCGCAGCGCTGTTTTTGATAGGCTGGCGCCATGGAGTTGTTTGTGACGTAGCCAAACTAGCAGTCAGTCACTTTGTAACCTCCTCACTAATCTGAGCTCTTTGTTGTTTCCTGGTTACTGACTTCACACCTTTCACTACATTGGCCACTTGAATCACATCCCGCCCCCAAAAAAAAAAAATGTTGCTAATGTCAACTTAGCCATCTTATAATTCAGCTGAGAAGCGGCTGCCTGATTCAAATTTTGCCGCAATTTCTGCCTTTAACGCTATCTTGGTTCTCTGTTTGCCTCTTAGCTTTATTGCTGGGATCCACGAGCTTTCTTTGGACTTGTGCATACAATAATTCATGCAAGTAAAGTACAAAAGCTCAGTGAGGAATGTTTTTTTGTTTGTTTGTTTTTAAATCATTTTATTAGGGGTTCATACAACTCATCACAATCCATACATACATCAGTTGTGTAAAGCACATTCATTGCCCTGGTCATTCTCAAAACATTTGCTCTCTATGTAAGCCCCTGACATCAGCTCCTCATTTCCCCCCCCTTCTCCCCCCCTATTCCCCCCTCCCTCATGAACCTTCAATAATTTTTAAATTATTATTTTGTCATCTCTTACACTGTCCGACATAGTTTTAAATGTTTTAAAGCACAACTCCAGCCTCTGTTATCTGAGTGGGAGCAGTGCTTACACTGACACGCCCCCCCCTTCACCCCACCCTTAGTGTCTGTGGTGACACCCAACACATGCACACTCTTGTTTCTTCAAGTTGGGTTTTCGGCTTGACTGTGGATCAAATTACAAACACGGAGCAGAGTTTTCTGCGACCTTTCCTGTTTAAGTAGTGGAAAGTTTGAGCTTGGAGCCATTGGACAACCCAGCTATCGCTGTATTCGGGTTTCTGAGGCTGTAAATCTGCACAGGAGTGGACAGCCTCCACTGTGTCCACAGGGCGGCGGGTACGTTTGAACTGACAACCTGGCAGGTTAGCAGTCCACCACCAGCAAGCATCCTAAAGAAACAATCACCATTCGTTTATATGGGGAATTAATTCTATCCCCACACATGCAAAACCTTTAATAATAATAATTCTTACATCAGTCAGTATAAGACAGGAAAAATTACTAATGGTTTATAAGTTATCAAGGGCTCGTACGGGAGGGAGCATGGGGGAAATGAGCTGATCCCAAGGGCTCAAGTAGAAAGAAAATGTTTTGAGAATGATGATGGCAACAAATGTGCGTGACACAATGGGTGCATTGTGATAAAGAGTTGTAAGAGCCCCCAGTAAAATGATTTTTTTTAAATAATAATTTTTAAAAGGCCTTTATGGGGCAATTCTACCCAGGGCCACTGTGACTCAGAATCAACTAGGTGGCAGTGATGTGGCTTGGTTGGGGGGCAGGGGCAGGTTTGAGAGGGAAAGAGGGCTTCTGCTTAGAGTGCATTGAAGGTAACTTAGTGGTAGGCTGCTTTGAAAAGAGCAGAAAGACACAATTTGAAGAATGCAGGCAGGGTCGTGTACAAACTAAAGAATCATTGCACATGTGTGCATATTATTGTAATACATATAATATACATGTATATGAGGGGACTTCAAAAAGTTGGTGGAAATGGGGTTAAAAGATATTGGGGGGACACACCATACCACATGTCCTTCTGTGGGTAGCCGCCCGCATCCTGATGCTGTGTCCCACGGAAGCTTTAATGAAGGAATCACTATGAAAAATATATATGGTAGTATATCTTGATTGACAAGCCACTGTGTACAAAGCCCTCAGCTGATGCCAAATAGGATGGGACCTCTCCCCCCAGATGGAGCGAGTGCAAGTTGCTAGCCCTCCTGAGCCACTGGGGAATATCGGGCTTGTGCTGCCGTGCGGCCCCCCCTGAGCTACTGGAGGTGAATTGGGATCAGCCGCACTTAGAGAGATGGGCAAGGGCAGTGTTCCCACCTGGCTTTTTCCCCACTTCCTCTCCTGCTCACCCCAGCACCCTTCTCCCTGCCATCTGACTGTGGCCTCCCCAGTCCGTCCGTGTTGACCAGCCATCTTCCCACCTGCAGATCATCGGGCAAGTGTACGCAGATCCTGATTGCCTGCCCCGCACACTGGACTTTGGCCTCAACGTGAAGCTTTTCTGGGAGAAGTTTGTCCCCACAGACTGTCCCCCAGCCTTCTTCCCCCTGGCTGCCATCTGCTGCAAACTGGAGCCCGAGAGCAGGTTGGTGCCCCGCCCCAGCCCCAGCTCACACAGTCCCGAAATGCTTGCCCAGCCTTGGGCTGTCTGATCCTGACGTGCCAAGTCATGCCGGGAGGAGCGAGATGTGATGGAGACATAGCTATTAATTTTAAAAGAACAAAATTCACCCGAACTCGTTCCACCCTGTAATACAGTAAGTAGTACAGTAAATGTTTCTAGATTACCCCTTGTCCATACACATCTTTGATAGAGTTCCAATTTCAAAGTAGATGGAAATGTTCTGTTTTGCCCTGTATTTTCATGTTGTTGGTTCTGTCAAGTTGTCCTGGTGCTTAGACCCCCCCTGTGCCGAACAAGCTGAGACACTGCCCAGCCCGGGCCGTTGTCACCATTGTTATGTTTGAGACCATGGTTGTGGCCATCGTGTCGCCCCATCTCATGGAGCGCCTTCCGCTTTTTCTCTGACCCTCCGCTTTACCAAGCACGGTGCCCTTCTCCAGGGAACCGGTCTCTTCGGATCACAAGGCCAAAGTACACGAGACGAAATCTCGCCACGCTCACTGCCAAGGAGCATTCTGGCTGAACTTCTCCTGAGACAGGTTTATTTGTTCTTCTGGCGGTCCCTTGTGTGCTCAGTGTTCTTCACCAGCACCATAATGGAAATACGTAGATCTGTGATCTTCACGGTTGAACTTTCATGCCAATGTGCAGGGGCCAGGGGCACCTTAGTCCTCAAAGTGACACTCCTGCTCTGAGCTTTACCCTCGGACCTCTTGACTTCTGCTTCCGGGAGCACTGAGTGTGGATCCAAGCAAGGGGAAATCCTTGACGATGTCAGGTTTTTCTCCACCTGACTGCTGGTAGGTGTCGCCCGGCCCCGCTGTGAGGTTTTGTGTTTTCAGAGCATGTGGCTGCAATCCTGTGCAGGCTGCAGTCCTGACACCCCAGGCCTCTCCACTTGGGCCATGTCGGACTCTCTGTTCAGCACACACATTGAGTAAGTATGGTGAAAGGATTCAACCGTGGTGCACACCTTGTGTCTTTGTTCTGTTTGAACAACTGCCTCTTGGCCCGGGTGCCACAGACCACAGTGAAGTATTCTAGAATGCTCGTTCTTCCTAATGCTGTCTGTAGTTTGTCATTCTCCACACAGTAGAATGGCCAATAAAACAGAAGTAAGCCTCTTTCTAGTATTCTCGGCTTTCAGCCAAGACCCATCGGAAGCCAGTAATGAACTCCCCCGGAGCCACGTCACGTCCTCTTCTGGATCCAGCTTGAATTCCTGGCAGCTCCCTGTCTGTGTCTGTGAATGATCTTCATCCAAACTTTACTTGCGTGTGATGTAAATGAGATCATTCAATAGTTTCCACATTCTGTTGGGCCCCCTCTCGTTTGTATGGACCCAAACATGGGTCCCTTTCAACCCGTTGGCCAGTCTTTGGGCTCTCTCGGCAGAGGCCTGTGCATGCAGCACTTCCTCAGCTTGCTGAGGCCTTTCACCTGGTGGTCCGTCCATTTAGTACAACTCGGACTTCTTCCTGCAGCACCTTTGGTTCTCGCTCAGGTACTACCTCTTGAGATGGTGGACTGTCAGCCGGTTCTCTTGGCACCGTGACCCTGTATATTCTTTCCATCGTCTCTTGATGCATCCTGCATCGTTCAGTATCTCGCCCATAGACTCTTTTCTCTTCTTTTTAATTTTTTCTTTTTTTAAAACATTTTATTAGGGACTCATACAACTCTTATCACAATCCATACATATACATACATCAATTGTATAAAGCACATCCATACATTCCCTGCCCCAATCATTCTCAAAGCATTTGCTCTCCACTTAAGCCCTTTGCATCGGGTCCTCTTTTTTCCCCCCTCCCTCCCCGCTGCTCCCTCCCTCATGAGCCCTTGATAATTGATAGATTGTTATTTTGTCATATCTTGCCCTGTCCGGCGTCTCCCTTCACCCCCTTCTCTGTTGTCCGGCATAGACTCTTTTCAGTACTGCAACTCAAGGCCTGAATTTTCTCTTCAGCCCTTTCAGCTTGATGCGTGCTGGTTGTGAACGGTTACACAGTTCACTGCCATGGCTACTCTGTCCTCTGGAGCCCTTTGTGAAATCTTCCATTGCGTTCTCTTACTTCATCCTTTCTTCCATTTGCTTTAGCAGATCTATGATCAAGGGCAAAGTTCAGTCTCTTCTGACATCTGCTTGGACCTTTCTTTTTTTAATCATTTTATTAGGGGCTCATACAACTCTTATCACAATCCATACATATACATACATCAATTGTATAAAGCACATCTGCACATTCCCTGCCCCAATCATTCTCAAAGCATTTGCTCTCCACTTAAGCCCTTTGCATCGGGTCCTCTTTTTTCCCCCCTCCCTCCCCGCTCCCCCCTCCCTCATGAGCCCTTGATAATTGATAGATTGTTATTTTGTCATATCTTGCCCTGTCCGGCGTCTCCCTTCACCCCCTTCTCTATTGTCCGGCATAGACTCTTTTCAGTACTGCAACTCAAGGCCTGGATTTTCTCTTCAGCCCTTTCAGCTTGATGCGTGCTGGTTGTGAACGGTTACACAGTTCACTGCCATGGCTACTCTGTCCTCTGGAGCCCCTTGTGAAATCTTCCATTGCGTTCTCTTACTTCATCCTTTCTTCCATTTGCTTTAGCAGATCTATGATCAAGGGCAAAGTTCAGTCTCTTCTGACATCTGCTTGGACCTTTCTTTTTTTAATCATTTTATTAGGGGCTCATACAACTCTTACCACCGTACGTACATCAGTTGTGTAAAGCACATTTGTACATTCATTGTCCTCATCATTCTCAAAACATTTGCTCTCCACTTAAGCCCCTGGCATCAGCTCCTCATTTTTCCCCTCCCTTCCCGCTCCCCCCTCGTGAACCTTCTTGATCATATATAAATTATTATTTTGTCATGTCTTACACTGTCCAAAGTCTCCCTTCACCCACTTTTCTGTTGTCCACCCCTCAGGGAGGAGGTTATATGTAGATCCTTGTAATGGGTTCCCCCTTTCCACCCTACCCTCCCTCCACCGTCCTGGTATCACCACTCACACCCCTGGTCCTAAAGGGATCATCCCCCACCCTGGATTCCCTGTGTTTCCAGTTCCTATCTGTACCATTGTACATCCTCTGGTCTATCTAGATTTGTAAGGTAGAATTAGAATCATGATAGTGGTGGGGGTAGGAAGCATTTAGGAACTAGAGGAAAGTTGTATGTTTCATTGTTGCTATACTGCACTACTGCACCCTGAGTGGCTCGTCTCCTTCCCACAACCCTTCTGTAAGGGGATGTCCAATTGTCTACAGATGAGCTTTGGATCTCCACTCTGCACTCCCCCTCATTCACAATTATATGATTTTTTGTTCTTTGATGCCTTATACATAATCCCTTCGACACCTCGTGATCACGCAGGCTGGTGTGCTTCCATGTGGGCTTTGTTGCTTCTGAGCTAGATGGCCGCTTGTTTACCTTCAAGCCTTTAAGACCCCAGACACTATATCTTTTGATAGCCAGGCACCATCAGCTTTCTTCACCACATTTGCTTATGCACCCGTTTGTCTTCCACGATTGTGTTGGGAAGGTGAGCATCATGGAATGGCAGTTTAATAGAACAAAGTATTCTTGCATTGAGGGAGGGCTTGAATGGAGGCCCAATGTGCTTGGACCTTTTTTTTCCCCTGTCTTTTTAATGACTTTGTTTTCTTCATGAATGATGTTCTTTTTTCTGTCCCCCTTTTTTTTTTTATTAATGATGTTCTTGATGTCCTCCCACAGCTAATCGGTTCTTCTTTCCTCAGTGTTCAATGCAGCAAATCTATCATGTTACTACCCAGTTTTCCTGTTTATCTTTTTTGTTGACTACATGAAATTCTACTAAGAGACTGCCTGAACATGTTGTAATATCCCCCATACGTCAGTATTCCAGTTCTGACTTTCCTTTACTGGCAGGAGTAATATTAAAATGAGCATATGTATGCATCCATCTACTTTGTTCCTTTAAAGCAGCGGTTCTCAACCTGTGGGTCGCAACTCCTTTGGGGGTTGAACGACCCTTTCACAGGGGCTGCCTGATTCATAACAGTAGCAAAATTAAGAAGTAGCAACAAAAATAATTTTATGGTTGGGGGTCACCACATGAGGAACTGTATTAAAGGGCCCTGGCATTAGGAAGGTTGAGAACCACTGCTTTAAGGAAATCCTTAAAATTGCCTTTTATTCGCCTGAGCTAGAGGTTTTCATGATTACCAAAGTCCGCTTAGGCCCTTCCGATTAGAGTCTTTATACAAGTTTACTTTTTCTGCTGTCGGAAATGATGTTCCTTTAAAAATCAGGCTTAAATATTTCTAAAATAGAGAGCCTAAGAAGAGTAAGTCTCCTCTTGCCTCCCACTCTACCCTCCCAGGACAGCCGGGTACCACAGAGTGATTTCCAAAGCTTTGCTTTAGAGTTAGAATTTGCCAGTGGGAGGCTGTCAAAATGGCCTCCTCTAACTCCCCAGAGTGAGGAGAATTCTTAGCGGTGTCAACAGCCCACGGCCCATTGCTATGAGGTGGCGGTCAGACAAACCCCTTCTCGCCAACCTCTGTCACCAGTTCTTACAGCTGCTGCCCCACCACCGCACTCTCGTTTCTTTGCTAGGTTAATTTGTATTAATGGCCGCACAGAACTCCACAGACCAGATTCACCACTACGGCGTTTGGTAGGAGACTAACAGGCAACAATTCAGGATCAGGAACAACTGGGTTGTGTTATAAGGAAACCTTTCTCTGGCCTCTGCTCAGGCAAGAGCTACAAAGCTCTCTAGCTCAACCAATAAGTGTCTGGAGGCACCCCACTCCACTAGTAATCCTTTGCCTAAAGACGCTCAGCTCTTTCTTGCTCTGGGAGCGACGTCAATTGCCTGAAGGCCCCATACTCCTCCTGGAAGCTTCCTGTGAGAAGCACCCGGCTCTCGCACCCTGTGGGTCAGTGCACCCACTGTGGTCACCTTGGGCCACTATCACTTAGCACTTGCTACTGCTGCGCCACCATTTCTCATCATCTCGCTCCCTGGAGGCCCACAGGTGCCATTTACACAGTCCCAGCCATTTGATGGGAGTTACAAGACCATGGTGAGAAAGGCCCCATCAGACCCCAGAGGCTCGTCTCTTGTGCCTTTTGGGCCCCCAGTTACATCAGGGTCAGAGAATGGGAGGAAATGTAGAGCTGCCGGGGAATGAATGAGTGAGTGTGTATGTGAGTATGCGTGCCCCTCCCAGCCCTTTGATTCATTCATAAAAACCTTTCTTGAGCTTCTGCCAGGCTCTAGGTACTGTCCGAAGTACCTGAGTGGCGTGAACAGAACAGAGGTCCAGCCCTCATGGCACTGCCCTGAGCAAGGACAGCTGAGAGGTGATTGAAGACATCGGCAGACTTTATTCACCTCGCAGCTGTCAGGCTGACTCCAGTCACAGAGGAGAGCTGCCGCCAAGGCGCCCTGGCTGTGACTGTCCAGAAGCAGACTGCCCCATATTTCTCTTGCTGCGCGACTGGCGGGCGCTGACCTTTTGCTCAGCAGCTGAGCACTTGAACCACTGTAGCATCAGGGCTCTGTTACATACTCAAAACCCACTGCCATGGATCAATTCTGACGCTGACTCAGTGGTACTGCAGGGCAGGGTCCAACTGCCCCTTTGGGTTTCGGAGGCTGTACCGGAGCAGGGAGCTTCGCCTTTCTTTCTCCCAAGGAGCCGCTGGAGGGTGGAACTTTGGCCAGTGCACAAGCCGCTCCACCACCAGGGCACCCTTACTAGGAGGCGAGAGCCGCTGTAGAAAAAGGAGTCTACCCAATCAAGATCATTGTTTGGGGCACTAGTTCGCATTTTGAATATAGAGCTCAGGGCAGGCCTCGCCTGTTGAGCACAGATTGCTGGGGCGAGGGGAGCCAAGGAATCCTGGGTAGCTAAGCCGTTTCTAGAGCAGGAAGTCAGGTGTCTGCATTCTCCTTGGGGGGCACTGCTGAGTGGAGAAAAAGACCCACAGTATGTCAACAGGAAGTCTGGAGACTGGAGAGGGTCTTTGTGGTGTCGCCCAATCTGAGCGCAGGAGGCCTGCCGGTGCCGTGGTTTACATAGGGCTGTGATCCACATGGTGGACAGTTCAAACCACCAGCAGCTCCGAGGGAGCAAGACTGGGCTCTCTACTCCCATGGTTACATTCTCAGATGCCCCCAGGGGCTCACTCTGAGGCTGCTTCTCGATGGCATCGAGTTTGGTTTCGGGTGTTTCGGAGTCTGAGCCCAGTTTTGTGATTGCATTTTCAAAGTCTTTCTGCCTAGACTCTTTAAAGCTCTAGCTGGAGCCAGTGGTGGCAACTTCTCTCTGCTTCCCACAGAGCAGGGCCTCCAGGTGGGGCCTGCTGAACAGTCCTCCAACTGCCTCCAACACAGCCTTCTTCTTTGCAGACCAGCCTTCTCGAAGCTGGAGGACTCCTTTGAGGCCCTGTCCCTGTTCCTGGGGGAGCTGGGCATCCCGCTGCCCGCCGAGCTGGAGGAGCTGGACCACTCAGTGAGCATGCAGTACGGCCTGACCCGGGACTCACCGCCCTAGCCCCGGCCCAGCCCTGGCAGGAGGGCGCTCCAAGGTCCGCACTGCCCTTCTGCACCCCCACCCACTACCCTCTTCTTCCTGTGGGCTGGCGGCTTGTCAGGAAGCAGCGCAAGCCATTCGCACTACCTCCCTGTGGGGCGAGTGGGCACAGCACCAGGAGCAGACATCTCCACAGGTTCTGGCGCCTGGTGACCTACCGTCTCTACACCCAACCCTTGCCTGAAAGCTGGGAAGCCAAAAAAGCCTGGCCAGGAGGATTGTGACTGGGGAGACTCCCCCTGCAGAGACTTCCAACGCCTTGCCTACACGAATCAGCATGATGTGGGCCTGCTGGGCAGGATCTAGGGGGCCAAAGAGACTGGCAGCAGCCGGGCAGCTAACCCGCCTTCCCTGGGATAGGAGGAATTGGACTCAGAGAAGAGTCCCTTAGTTGGTTTGTGCTGGACCTGGCCCAAAGCTGGGATGCACTGTTGTCTGTCCACCTCCCAGGGGGACACTCTGGCCCGCCCAGGAACCACGTCACCAGCAGGGCGGCTTCTCATGTTCTCAAACGGCAGCACTGGAGAGTGACCGGAGCCCGCTGGGCAAAGGTCATTTCTGCCTGCAACAAGCAATCACTCAGAGATGCAGCAAGCCTGCGAACTGCAAAAAAACAGCACCCCTGCCCTCTGGAAAGCGCACGTGCTGGCTGCTGTCCTCCGTACCGTTACTCACGGGCTGCTCAGCCAGAGCCCAGAGCCGCTCCTCACAGGCTTCCTGACACTTTGCCCACGGCGTGACGGGCTCTGGAGGACAGGAGCTGGTCAGAGGCCCAGGGTCTCGGGCAAGGAAGCAGGAGGAGACAACCTCTTGACCTTGTGTAGCCACTACCCGCCCGCCCCATCTGCATCCCTGGCCCAGGTGCATGGGGGCAGGAAGAGGTGGTGCCAGGGCCTCAGAGCTGAGGCACTCACCGAGGGACCCTGTGGACCAGGCGGCTTCTACCTCCTTGGTTGCCCAGCTCAATGGGTCCTGGTCACAGCCTCCTGAGCCACAGCCTTGGGCACCGGTCAGCCCCTAGGGCCCTCCAACTTGGAGTCTGGAGTCCCGGGGCTCTTGGGCACAACTGGATTTGCCTCCAAAGTGTCTGCAAGCTTGCACGGTGTTTAACGCATGGGGGGTGGGGCTGGGGTGTACTGCAGTGTGGTGGGTGGTGTCTCTTAGGGGTGACCCAGGAGTGTGGTTGTGGTCAATAGCTGTTCATGGGGGTCTGTCTCCTGGGTGATATGTGTACATCGACCCGATGAGCTGCGGGGTCGCACGGCATCGCTGGCAGAGCGATGTCTACTGTACAGGTGTGTGGAGTTGTGAACCCCGACGCCCAGTACCAGCCAGGTTTAGAGCATGTGCGGCTGGCTGTGCCCCAGCGAGTGTGAGAGTGCTGGGCTGAACTAAATGTATTTAGCAGATGTAATAAATTAAGCAGTTAATAAAACCAAGATGGCAAAGCGACTTGCCCAAGCAGCTACTTGGGTCTGCTGACCTGTCTGCCCCAGGAACGCGGGGCCAACAGTATTTCCCAAAGTGGGCTTGCCCCTGGGGGCACTGCCGTGACCCACGGAGGGTGTGCTGGTGTAAAAGTGTTTCATTGCCTCGAGGGCACTAGGTAAATTTTTTTCCCCCCTGAAAAGGGGACAGTTGACAAATAAATTTGAGAATCCATGTTCTAGAACACCACTGGCCACCTTCCCCCCAGAGTACAAAGTTCCCCATTGCAGAGGGTTGTGTGTCCACACACGCACACGCACAAGTCCCATCCCCTCGCCCTGGCTGCACACGCCTGCCTCGAGCGTGCCCACTGCGTGAGGCCTTGGGCCCTGCTTTTCCCCAGCTCCCAGTGTGCAGACTGCGCAGCCTAGCTGTCCTGGTGTCCTCTCTGCAGGGCTGGGTGACACCTTCACGTTGTCGGTGCCCGTGGAGTTAATTCTGCCGTAAGGACCCCATGTACCACCACACAAAGTGAGCCGTCTTCCCAGCTAGACGTGTGCCCGCTGTGTATGTTCCAGACAGCGCCGAGGTGTGAGCCAGAAGGTTTTCATCGGCCACAGTTCACGAAGTAGAACTCCAGATCTTCCTTCCTGGTCTTAGCCTGGAAGTCCCACGGAAACCTACGCACCAAGGGGTGACGTGCACGCCACCACAGTAAGACGACACCGGGACAGCTGCCCAATGGGGGAGATGGATTCATCCCTTGTGTCTGTGTGCAAGTCCTTTCGAGAAGACCCGTATCTGTGCTTCCCCGTGGGGGGAATGCTCTGGACGTTCGGGCAGGATAGGCTGGCTAGATGATGGGCTTCTAGTAGTGTCAACCTGGCATGCCCAAAGGTGATTTCTCCCAGGCTCCAGGAATCCAGCGTGGTTCTGGGGAGCCCAGGCTCGGGAGCAGGGTCTGGGCTTGGACAGAGGACTCTCAGAGGCTGCAGCCCTTCTGAGCTCCCTGCTAAGCATTCGAGAAGTACTCCTGGTAGGAGTCTTCTGTTGTGGTGTCCCCAGGAGTCACCCTGCAGCCTCTCGCCCAGCACACCCCTCTGCCCGTGGCTGCGACCCAACCACCACTCACTCCAGCCCCTGGCAGACCTGTTGGCACCCGGATTCACTGTTCACTGCCTCTGGAGAATGCTGGAGCTGCTGGGTTCGTGATGAAAAGCCAGGCAGAGCAAGGGGCTCTTTACCAACTGCCCGCTCAACTGTGGGGGCCTCCAGCCTCCTGAGTCAATAGGGGGTTGGGATCCACAGGCTCCCCGCCCCCACCAGAGCTGACAGGGTCACCCACAGCCCTGGACTTCCAGGTCGTGTTCCTGATGCACCACAAACGACTCCTTTTTGTTTCTCATTTATGTAAGTCAAATGCAGAGCAGTTTCCTGCCCGCTGTATGTAGGTGTCAGAATGAGGTATATAAAATGTAGACAAGAGAAGTGCTTTTTTAGAAAAGTAGAAACCAGTAATGTCCTCTTCTCCAGCATCACTATCACCATGGGACCGCCCCAGGGCCCAGGCCCCCCTCCCAACCTGACTGCAGGTGGCAAGGCTTTGGGAAGGGACTCTGCACTGGTGGGGTACTGCAGGGTGTGGGGCCCCAGCACCATGCAATGGGGAAATGCTGCCCCAGGTCACAAGCTGGGCTCTTGGCCATGCCCATCGCTTAGGCCAGGCACATTCCTTCTCTGGACCCTCTCTGTCTCCAAAAGGCGTGAAGAGCCCTTAGGACCCTCCCAGTGGTTCTGTGATTGTTTTTGCAAGTTGGGGTTTGAGACCCCAGCCCCAACGAAGGCACTGGCCTGGCGGACACAGGGTCACCTACAAATCCCAGCTCCTGCCAAGTTTTACCACCTGAGCCCGAGGCTTCGTTTCCAGATTAATCTTGCAGAAGCCGCTCATGGGGCTGTACCGAGTGACTCCCATGGCAGAGGTGGCTGCTGTCACCCCTGTGAAGCAAAGCAAGATCCCTGGCCACCCAGAGCGAAGAGACACAGTCTAAGGCTGTCTGCCCCTGCAGCCTAGCGTCAGGGCTGGCTCCTCCTCCACCCTCCTCCGAAGTGGAATGTTCAGTGTAGCTCTTTCCTTTCCAAATAGGAAGTCAGTGCCCGGCCTCGCCCTGGCCCCTGGCTGACAAGGCACATCCCCACCAGCAGGCGGGGCACACTCCCAGCTCTGGCTTTTGTACAGACTCGTCTCAGGGGTCAGTAGGCAGTTCCCACCCCAGAGAGTTTTCTAAAAACTAAATACATTTTTTTTTTTACAAAAATAACCTCCTCTCGATGTGCTCGGCCTGAACTACAAAGCGTGGTGTGTGCCACCCGAGCCCGCGCAGAACCAATGGGAAGGGGCACTGAGGCCAGCTCAGGTAATCAGCGGGGAAGCCAGCGGGGTGGGGGGCGGGGGCTCCCCATCCATCCATCCCTGGTGTGATTCCGGAGTGCAGGCAATGATTGGAAGCCCTTGTCAGCAGCACCAGCCATGGGGCCAATCGCTGCTCCCAGCGAGGGAGGGAGAGGGGCACTTAGGCAGTCCTCAGCCCCAGGTCATGCCTGCTGCCTGCTCACACTGAAAAGAACGTGGAGGGAGGGTCTAATCACAACAGAAAGTGTCGATGCCCCCAGCTCTGGAAGGGTGGGCTGTCCTGCAACAGTGGGGGCTCAGGCACCAGGAGTTCCCGCCCGGTCCATGAGAGGGGCGCTGCCCTCCTGAAGGTCCAGCGGAGTCTGGCTGGTGGGGCCCACCACGGTTTTCTCGTCCACGATCTCGCAGGTGGGGTTGGTGAAGGCAGACAAGGGCAGTGTGACCCACTGCATCTCTCTCTCACACGCTTTCTGCTCCCGCTGCGCTCTCAAGTCCTTCCCCCTGTCAAGAAAGGGAGACGGTCAGGCTGCATGCCCACTACATCGCGTCCCGAGGCCCGGTGAGGCAGGGCTGACCATGGTCACCACCAGGGAGGATGTCGATCCAGGTCCAGGGGACCAGGCTGCACACCCAGCTCCCTGTACCTCTGGCCTCTGCTACTCAGTCCAGTTAATGTGGAGGAAAGGAATTGGTTCAGCTCAGAGCATCAGGTGGCCAGAAAACTGGCCTGGCCTCAGCCCTTACCCACAAAGTTCCCCAGAAAACTGGCTCAGCTATCTGTTCTAAAGGTGAGAGCCCCCCACACCCCTTAGTGGATGCGAAGGGCTGCTTAGGTCTGCAGGAAACAGTGGGACAAAGGCCACTCTGTAAGACCCGGGCGTTTTCACACACGGTGTTCGCAGGTTCAGATCCAGCCAGGCCATCGTGTGGCCTCACTCTGCTCCTGTGGCATGCTCGCTTCATGGGCCATGTCACACTTGATTTTCTTTATAAGGAATATTTTACACGTATATTTCATTCTCAGCTCGACCATAAAGATTAAGTCTCCTCATTTCATACACAAGTGGCCCAAAGAGGTTGAGAAACTCTTTAGGGCCTAGCGGGCTAAAAGCCAAGTCTGATCCCAGAGAAGTACTGACTATATTAACACACACGTGCACGTGAACAGTGGGGCAGGGTCTCCTGGCCCTGCTGCTTGGCCTCTCCCAGTGCAGATAAGAGGGTTTGGGAAGTCCCTGGCACAGCACACCAGACCCAGGTCCTGGTCCACACCCTCTACAAGCAGCAGCAGGCAGCCCTCACGGACGTCCCAGGTAGAGCCCCGGCCCCGAGGCTGAGTGAATACACACAGGCTCCTGCTATCCACGGAAGGGGAGGTCCATCGGCCGCACATCCACCGTGATGTGACGTGCCATGAGGAAGGACCAGAGACCAGTCCCGGGACAAAGCAGGCCACAGCACAGAGCGTGCACAGAGCCTCAGAATGGACTTGAACCCATCTGTTGTAGAACCTGCTCAGTAACCCTCTCAACCTTCCTAATGCTGTGACCCTTTAATACAGTTCCTCATGTGCTGACCCCAACCATCACATTTCTATTGCTACTTCACAGCAGTAATTTTGCTACTGTTAGGAATCAGGCGACCCCTGTGAAAAGGTCGTTCGATCCCTCCCCAGAGGGGTTGAGAACCACTGCCTTAGGAGAAAGCAGTCTCTCCGGGCCTTGCCCACTTTCCTCATCGGTGAGACCGGGGTAAACGCCCCTCACAAGTAGGATGATGTAACCTCTGTAAGATCATACAGGTGATGAGGACTTGGTCATGACTTCCTAAAGCCAGGTTATCGTCATTGGTTTCCCAATGTGACGCTCCCACTGACCAGCCAGGACAAGGATTGTGACTCCAGCAACCTTCCTCTCCCCTCTGAACAACATGGAGTTGGGCTTGGTCACCTCCAGAGGTGTCCTGGCTCCCTGGTCCCTACTGTGAGGTCCCAGGAGCTGACCTCATCCCTGAAGTCATCCCCCAGGTTGGCTGAGGGGGACCCCAGCATCAGGATATGTCAGCCTCTCCGCTTCTGTGCTGGCTACCACCGGCCAAGAGGTGGAGGGACAGACGGGCCCTATCCACGTGGAGAGACACTGTGTAGCCCCCTTGCAGCCTGAGATCAGATACAGCTGCTGCCACACAAGCACGTACCTGCCTCAAGAATCAAGCCAGGGCCTTCCAGGCTGCCCATGTAGGCAGAAACTAGGAGGGCCCAGTGTAATTTTACTAATGGCCTCCCCAAGCCACTGAGAGATAGCGCACGCACGCACACACACAGACACACAAACAATGGGGCAGGAGACCAGCTTGTTGCTTTGCCAAGGCCTGAAGCTCAAAATCTCTAAGGGGCTGGAGAGGGGGTGGGGGAGACAAGAGGGGCTAGCAGCTTCCAGAGTACCTATAGATGCTGGGAAATGCCCTTGCCTCGTGTGAGGGAGAATGACCCACCCACGGCTGGATACAACACTTGGTATGCACACCATCTCCTTTAAGTTCCACAGCAGTTTCCCTAGGTAGCGTCCCCACTGCATTTCTCAGCAACACCCGCCTCCGCCACCCCACCCCGCAAGCACCTGGCTGTGGCAGGGAAGCTGCTGAGCAGTGAGGCTGGGAAAGAGCCCATCTGGAGTCATGAGACAGAGGCAGGGCTGCGGCCAGGCTGGATTGTGGTCTCATCCACCTGCAGGCTACCCAGCCCCAAGTGCCTGCGGACAAACCTGGAGACAAAGCAGCTGCCCAGCTCACTCAGGAGACAGGAGAGGCCACCACGCTGCTGCCGTCAATGACCATCAGGCAGGCCGGGCTCCCTCTCTCTGTCTCCAGGGGCAGTCGGGCTGTTGTCTGGCGGCCAAGAAAGAACAAAAGGCTTATTCACAGCCGGTGGCAGCTCCTCTCCTAAGTGGGTGGGGTGGGGGTGCCTTACACTTGTTTCTGGGCCTTTTCCTCCAAGAGCAGCCCAGCCACTGCTCCTGGGGCTGGTTGCCGCGCAGTCCCCAGGCTGGCCTTGGGGACCTGGTAGTCAGGACAACCAGGACAAAGGCCTGCCCGACTGAGCCCCTCTGTCCAGTCCTGACCTGCAGCCCTCCTTCCCCAGGGAGGAAGCCTGGTGCCTGCCCATTGCTCATCCTTCCTGACCACGAGAAAGCGCCAGCCATTAGCCGCCGCCTTGTGGTCTTCCGCAGCGTGGGCTGCTTGCTGTAATTCTACCCCAGGCCAGGCCCAGGAGCCAGGCTGGCCAGAGGGAGCAGGCGCAGATGCAGCCTGCCTCAGGCTTCCTCCTTCCAGGGCAGATGGCGGCACCGCAGGAAGACCTCCTTCAGGCACTATTACGTAACTGTCACCAGGAACCTCTGCCAACTTCCCAGACAGAAGCAGCACTGGGCCACACTCTGGGCAGGGAAGACCCTCCAAAGCAGCTGTGGACTGTAAGCACCCACTGACTCATGTCATGCACACAGCAAGCCTCGGGGATATCGATCGTGCGCTTTCTTGGGAGAAGAGGAGGAGCAGAGATGAAATCATCCGCCCAAGGGCCAAGCCAGGCTGGGACTTGAACCCAGCACTGCCCCTGCACCAGCAGACAGGGCTGGAAGATCATGAGATCAACAAGCCTTGTTTCAGGGGTAAGAAACCTGAGGCCCAGAGATAGGAGACTTGTCTAGCATCGTGTCCAGAACTGAGGCCAGTTGAAGACCTAGCTCCTGGTCTTTGGATCTCCAAAAGCCCTAGCTGCTTGCTTGTTTCCATTTTGCCTACTTTGTGATTCCAAGCAAATGTACACTTTCAGAAGCTTTGGACAATTCTTCCACCTCACTGACTGACTTTGTGCGGGGGGTGGGCATGGGCTCTGCTACCTTCTAGAGGGGGGTGAGGCTTGGGCCAGGTCAGGGGAACAGCAGCACTCACTAGGGCCCGTGGTGAGGGAAGCACATAGCAAGGGGCAGCTGCCCTACAGCTCACAGTTAACCTTCAGGCTGATCTTGGGCGAGTGGGTGCAGGGTGGGCATGGCTATAGTGGGGAGGGGCGGACCAGTCTTTAACAGATGTGCCGATGTGCGGAGGAGTCGTAAACATGTACTGTGCTTCCGGACAGCGCTCTCCAGGACATGGTTTTGTGGTTCTGGTGAGAGTGAAAACCTCACTTGCTGCATGTGACAGCGGAGAGCTTGTCTCCAGCCCCATGCCACTTCCTGTTGAACACTGTGTTCTCAGAGCTGCCGCTGAAGGCAGCGGGGAGTGGTCTGGTGGTTAGTGAGTTAGGGAGTCAGGTGACTGGAACCTTGCCCAGAGTTTACAGGGAGGCAACCTCTAAGATTCAAGGTAGTCCCGTGACTGCCTAGAACACCAAATCTAGAAAGAAGAAGAAGAAGGTCTTGCTTCCTCACTGGGCACCAGAATTAAGCTCAGGATTAAGAACAGCCCCGTCAGTTCCCAAGCACCCGGAGGTCTGGAAGCTGTCACAACACTGGAGGAGAACCAGCTGCTGTCCAGAGGCTGAGGAGGGAGGGACTATGTGAAAGGTTAGCTAGCCACATGGCTTGGGTCTGACTGAACGCTAAGGCCAGGGCCACTTACCATTTCTCTCAAGTCTCGAAAGCAGTAAAGAAAGTGGACCAAGAAAGAAAGAAAGGGGACCTACCATGTCAACTGCCCCACTGTGGCCTGGGGGTTAGAAGGGGGTCTTAGACCCCAGCTTCCAGAATCAGAGACAGATACAGTAGGTATGGGGCTCAGAGAGCAATCATCCAGCCCTCTGCTGTGCTAAGCAAGGACAGGCCTCTGCCCCACACCAGTACTCAGGAGAAGGAAAGAGAACCAAATCTCCCAATATCACACGCACCACCACCACCAAGTTGATTGTGCATCTGTGGCCCCCATGTAGGGGTTTCCAAAGCTGTCGATCTTTACCAGAGCAGAGAGCCTAATCTGTCTCCCTCAGAGCGGCTGGTAGGCTTCACGCCGTACAGCGGCTACTTGAGGCAGGATCGCAAACTGAGCTCCCCTAAGTGTGCGTGTGACCTTGGACAAGATCCTGATGCCCTCACCTCAGTTTCCTCATCTGTAACGTGAGGATAATACCAGCAGTTCCCTCTCAGTGTGTTGGGGGAATTAGGGGAGCTGAAGCCTGTTAAATTGGGCACATGGAAAATACGAATTAGTATTAGCCAACAGTGCCTTTTTTTTTCCTTCTGTAAAATAATGAGGTTGATGACATCACCTCTTAAGGACCCATCGAGCTCTGACAGCCTAGGGTGATGTGAGGCTGGGCCCCCCAGTGTAGCTGTGACTCGAGCATGGTTCTCACCTTGGGGATGCTCAGACCACTTAAGGAAAGGAGAAAGAAGCACCAATGCACAGGGCTGGAAGGCAAACGCTAGGATTTTGCCCAGACCTGGTAAATGATTTTCCCGGAGTCAGCCAGGGCTGAAAAAATGACTGCCACTCTGGCTGGTCATCATGCCCCTGTCACTTTTTGAGACCCTGGACACCTCCACATAGTGTCTCAGGGACTTTTGAAAATACTCTTTCTCCGCTCGCTGTCCCAGCCACAGGCCAGGTCCCTGAGAGTCTCAGAGAGCCTCCCTGGGCTTTCTCATACAAGATGAGGTGACAAAAGTACCCAGGCTCTCTGCTCTCCAACTCTTTCCTTCTGCGCTAGTGAATCACAGTCGACTCCATCACAGGGAGTGAGCCGATTCAGTCCACCCAAACCCCAGCTGCAGACAGAGTGGCAGGGGGCGGACCTTCGGCGGCAGCAGAATTTCATAATTCACACATACACACACAATTCCATCTCCTGGCCCTGCAGGGAGTGGCCAGCCTAATTCCTGCAGAGCCATCCCCATCCCCCTTCCATGCCAGGCACCCTGGACCAGACTGTGGGGAAGCTAACATCCAAAAAGCCAGACTCGGACCAGATTCTGCAACTCTCAGGCAGTGTGACCTTAGGTAAGCCACTTCACTTCTCTGACAACAGCTTTCACCTCTGTAAAACGGGACGCTGGAACCCCTGATCTCATTAAGCCTTCGGATGAGGAGTAACAGCGGATGAGGAGTAACAGCGTGGGAGGAAAGGCTGTGTCCAACCACCAGGTGGAGGCCACAATCAAGTGGCTGCATAGTACCCTGTTCTACTGTCAACCCCTGGCTTCCTGGTTGTGTAAGAATGACTCAGAGTAGCCGGATTGGACTTTGTGTGCCTTCCCCACTCCTCCTCTCGAGAGAACCCAGAGGGACGCTGACCTCTTATAAGTGTAGCCCAAGACGATGCCAACTCCAATGGCGACGATGATCACCATCATGGTGATGCCCAGCACGTGGCCTGCCAAGGAGAAAACAAGTCCCATTAGCCACAATCTGGACAGTCAGCAAATGGCATCTGGTGAGGGATCCAACAAGGATGGGGGGCAGGGGGAGCCATCCTACCCAGGGTCCCTAGGTCCTTCTTCTCCTTGGGATTCATCCGGACCCGCTGGCTGATCCCAATCACAGGCTGCACAGCTGCAGCCTCGCTGCGGGCAGGTAGGGCATTGGCAGGAGGGAACGCATGCGCTTCATCTTCCTGGGACGCTTCCTCCTTCTCTGTTCCAGGGGTTGGGGGTGCCTGGGTTGGGATCTCTGGAAGGAAGGTGGAAAACAGCTCTCATCAGAGGTCCTGAGTGAATTCCACAGCTGAGCTGCATCCGAGGGTAGGGGCGTGTTAGGGAGCTCCACCTTCGAATGCCCCAAAATGGACTCCAATCTTGCCCGCCCCGAGCACTAGACCTGGAAAAGCCTAGCCTGAGATGTTGCATCACAGTTGAGACCAGGCAAGTGGGGGCTGGGACCCACAGAGAAGGGACACTCCAGCCTCCCTCCTTTGCATCTGTTCCCATCTGGGCTAACCTCCGAGCTTAGCCCAGGGCCAACTTCCCCGGGAGTCACACACACCCCTCCATGCCAAGAAGCACCAGTGACCCTTCTGAGCAGGTCACAACCAGCGAGTTGTATGCCAATTGCCACGTTGTCGCACTTCTAGCGGGCTGCCCCTGGAGCCACCGCCCGGCGGCGTCTAACAAAGGTGGTCGCATCCTTTAGAGGTTGCTTCACAAGTACCCCCACAAACCCCCCGCCCCCCACTTCTTCCCGAGGCGGGGCAGCGGGGTGCGTTGTGAGCACCGTGCCAGGCGCACGGCACACTTTCCTTGAACGGGCAACAGCCGCCCGTGACGTCCCCGCGCCGGGCGCGCAGCTCGGGCGCGGTCCGCGGGTACCCCCGGGGGTCCCCGGGCCGGGCGCGCGACCCGGGTGGGG
Source organism: Tenrec ecaudatus (assembly GCF_050624435.1). Taxonomy (NCBI): domain Eukaryota; kingdom Metazoa; phylum Chordata; class Mammalia; order Afrosoricida; family Tenrecidae; genus Tenrec; species Tenrec ecaudatus. Next base: position 23,648,540 of record NC_134545.1, on the reverse strand, counting down.
TCCCGCCTCCTCCGCTTGTTTACAAGCTCTCGCACGGGGTGAGCTCACCGGGAGCGGCGGCGCCGGCCAATCGGCTGTCGGCCCCGCGGCCTGGAGACACCCCTGGCCAATGGGCGGCCGCGGGGGCGGAGCGCGGCGGCCGGCCTCGCGCGGTCCCACGTGCGCCCCGGGCGCCACGGCCGCTCCCAGGTGCACCGCGGGGGTCCGCGCCCGGGGCATCCGAGTACCTACCTGGGCACCGCAGGTTCTCGCACGGCCGCTTCTCGGGGACGCCGGCCTCGCCGCCCACGTAGCACCAGGGTCCGCGCGGGTCGCGGTCCGGGTTCCGGCAGTAGCTGTGGTTGCCGGCGCCTAGGTGGGGCGAGGGGGCACCGCGGTCAGCGCGGGGGTTCGGGCCGCGCCGCCGCCCCCCGCCGCCCAGACCCGACACTCACCCGCCTCCGGGGCCGACGCGCCGCTCCCCGCGTCCAGCCAGTTGAGGCAGCGGAGCCCCGGCGCGGGCGAGGGCTGGTCCGCCCGGTACAGGTGGCCGTTGTCCCAGAAGCAGCCTGTGAGCAAGCGGGGCGCAGACACTGAGTTGGGCTCCCGGCCCGGGCGAGACCCGTCGCGGCTGGGCGACAAAGGCGGACCAAGCCCCGCGGGCGTGCCAGCGCGATTGTGTGTCCGTGTGCCTGTGTGCCCGTCCGTGGGCATCAGTAGGTGCACCCGTGTGTGCGCGCGCGTGTGTGCTGGTGTGCACATCCGTGTGTGTCGGTGCGTATCGGTGTGAGCATCAGCACATCCGTCTGTGTGTTAATCAGTGTGGGGGGCAGTGGCAGTGGGTGTTGGGGTGTGTGCCCCGCCAGCTAAGCCCTGCAGAGACTCCAGGGGTTGTAACTCTCAACTGGCAACCAGGGGCGCCCTTTAGGGAGATGGTGGGCCGCCCAGATGTTGGGGTTACATAAACTGCTGTGCCCTCCCCGCCCCCCCCCCGCCCGGGGCGGCCACCTGGGCCAGGTGCCACCGGCTGCACACATTGCACTCCGGGGACCCCTCAACTCTGGCGCCAAGCTGGGACTCCATGCCCAGCCCCCCTCAGTCCAAGCAGCCCTGGAAGGGGCTGGGGTGGAGCACAGGGTGCACAGAACCCCAGAAAGAACAGGCTGGTGTGCGTGGGGGGGGGTGAACCCCCACCAAACTCAGCGATTTGGGAGCCCCAGGAAAGAGGAAGTGGCTCCTTGCCTTTGTTCTGAAGCGCAAAGATGGAGCTGCCAGCCCCTGCAAGGCAGAGCAAAGGGACTGAAGCGCTTTTCCTGGGTGAGAGGAGACAGCCGAGAGCCTGCCCGGCATCGTCCCGTCCAAGCCCGGCTGCCGTGGGAAGCGAGGGGGCTTTCCCGGTGCGGCTGCGTGAAGTCGCTGCAGACAGGCAAGCTTGTCCATCTCCTTACCTCCCCCTCCGTAAGCCTCTGCCAGTAGCATGTTGCTGACGAGGACCGTGCGCACCCAGGCCAGCAGCATCCTCGCCCCGGCCGCCGTGCAGGTGGATGCACAACCCGTGTCGCGAGCGCTGGCGGCCGGCGGTGTGCGTCGGCCCAGCCCTGCAGGCGGACCTGCCGGGTGGCTGCCGGCTGGTAAACAGCCTCTCTTTAGAACTGGGAGCTTCCCCGGCCAGCCCGCTGCAGCGGCGCCCAGAGGCGCCCTCTGGGTCCTAAGCTCCGTGTCGACCCAGCCCAGCCCAGCGTGTGTGGGCGGCGGCGGGGGGAGGGGGGGACTGGCTGTACTGCGCTTGAAACTTTCAGGGCTGCGCGCCGGGGGCTTGTGAATGCACAGAGACTAATCCTGTCTGAAGGCACCATCCGGCCAAAACGCATCTTGGAGAGGATTTCCCGGTGGGCAAAGAGCATACCTTTCTTATTCATTCCTGGGGGACAGTAAAAGGGGGAGCAGGGTTTCTGAGTGTTCTGGTGGCACAGTGGGTTAAGCATTGGGCAGCGCTCCACACACACCCTTCTGTAATGATTACAGGTGGGAGACCGTGTGGGACCACTGCTCTGCCTCTCTTGGCTTTGAATTCTGGTTTGATGGTTAATACCTGTTTATAAGCACTGATAGCTTTGTTGTTGTTGTTAACAGTGTCACTGCCAGAGCCTGTCCCAGCCCTTTCTGTTCATTTGGAAGTTGGCCTGTAAAGTGGCCACCTATCTTGTGTAGTGTAGTTGAAAGGAATTGTCACCTAAACTCCTTTCTACCGGCCCTGACCTCAATAGAGGAAGCTCAGGAAAGCGTTCGATTTTTTTCCCCTGAGCCCCGTGGGAAATCCATTGGCAGTGATTTATGCCCATCGTTAAAGCTGGCCACATCATAAGACATGGGCCTTTTGGACTGGGATGGGAGGGTCGGTTCAAGTGCCCAGGCAGCCTCCGTGAACCACGAGGCCAGTGACTCACCACAAGTACCTTGTGACTCAGGCAAACCCCAAAATAGCAATGGAGAGTCTGTTTCCATCTGGATTTACATTTTGCAGACAGTAATTTAGGGAGAAGGGAGAGAAAGTAAACAACTTGATTATGCTTCTAAAGCTTTATTTATTATCAAGGAAGAAAGCTAATGGCAAGCGCAACCCACCTGGGTTGAATTTGAACTCGCTGTACCCAGATTTCAAACATGGAAGGGACGGAGAAAGAATACTGAAAGTTCATCGTTTGAAAGAGGTTGCTGACAGTGGCTTGATCTCTTTCATGCACGTATAAGAGCCATCGCTGTGTTGTTATAGCCGCTCCCAGTTCTCCACACAACCCTCTGATCCTCTGGCCCCTGAATTGGTTGATGCTGAGAATTGCACTACACACACAGCGAGAGAAACGTTATCGTTAAACTTTTTGCCATGATAGTCGAGATACAAGTCTCTTCCTGTGTCTCCAACATCTCAATTAAAAAAAATTCTGAAAAGGCAAATAATCAAGAATAACCATGATTTAAAAAAAAATACAAACACCGAAGATGGGTTCCCAAGTAGGCCTCTGGGTGGGAAGGATGTGAGAGACTGCGGGTCAGTGGCACACTGGCAGTCTCTGTGAGACTCTCACAGCTGTCACCCCACCCGCCAGCTGTCACAGAGTGGGGAGGCCTGGATTCAACAGAGCTAAGTGAGGAAGTGGGGAGTGTAGGATCTGAGGATCCAGCCTTCAGCCACCTCTCATCTCTGCTCTGCCTAGGGTGATATGCCAAACATGTAAAAGTAAACAATTCTAGCGTAATTATCTAGGAGCCTGTAGGGGAAAAAAGACGAGGCTCTTTGCTTCTGTAAATATGAACAGCCTCAGACCTCCTGCAGCCAGTTCGACTCTGCCCTGTGGAATCAGAATCACCTGGCTGAGACGTGTAACGTTACCCAAGACTCAGTCTTTCGAACCCTCTAATTGTACAAATACTTCTGAGAACCGACTCCGTGTCAGCTGCAATGCTAGCTACTGGGAACGCAGCTGTGAATCCCGGCCCTCATGGAGCTTCTGTCCGAGTAGCAAAGGGGTGGCATTCTACTTGCTGAAGAAAGCTTGCATATTTTTCAGGACATTTCTGTAAGCAACAGAAATGTAAGCGGAGGAGAAAGGGCTTTGCATCCATTTTCATGGAGGGTCTCTTTCTGCTGCCGCAAGAGCATGCGAGGTGTGTTTTGTTTCATTGGATGAGATATATGGGCAAACAAAAAAATTAAAAATAAATAAAAATTGAAAAAAAAGATAGATGGGCCTGAAGGAAACCTAACTGCAGTTTTACATTTCAGAGCAGCAGGGAGCTCTTTGGGGTTAACCCTCTGCACCTAATCAATTGCTTGTACATGCGGGGAACCCTTAATTCTTATGGGGCTTCTGCTGAATTAGCATGCTGGCCCCTTCAATTACAATGGAAGCAGGCTCTCCACAGGCCACCGCTGACCAGATTCTCGCCGTGCCCACACGGCTGCGGGTACCTCTCCCTCAGTGTCCAGGTCTCCTTCCTCTGGAACTGTCACCATCGGGTTTTTCTACGAAACCGCTCTTTTCTTGGACACACACACCTTAAAAATGTTCTCACTCTCTGCCACCAAGTCAGTGCTGACGTCCAGTGACCGACCCCCAGTGAGTTTCTGAGGTGGTCGCTGTTTGCGGGAGTAGAAAGGCCAATCTTTCTCCCATGGAGCTGCTGGTGGTTTCTAACAGCAAACCATGGGGACCACCAGGGCTCCCTGATCCCGACAGCAAAGCCTTATTTTACACCACGAACTCTCACCTGAAAAAATAAATAAGATTTACTTTCCTGGTCATCATCTTGGCCTCTTCTCCTCCCTAAGACACTCACCAGCGGATCCGATTGTTGGTGAGACTCGAGTGTCCGAGTTTGAGGCAGATGAGTGGGATCATTGCCGCTTGGCTCCTGACCATGAACTTGTAGCTGAGCGCCCAGACCTGGCAATCGCCTGGACTAACAGCAGCCATTGAAAACCCCACGCGCCCCTTCTCTCCTGACAGGTGGGGTCAACATGAGTCCTGCATCTTAGTCTTTCAGGGGCAGAGTCTGTTCTAACAGAACCAGAACCTTCCTTCTGCCAGGATATCAGATTACATTCTGAGACATGCCTTTCACCATCGTGAGCTATTTCTGATGTTTGAACTTTTCTTCCGGTGTGGCTGCACAATGACCATGTCTTCTGGCCTGGACTTACACTAAACTTCAGGTTTCTTCCAGAAATATTACTGCAATAAGCATTTGATATAAAGCCGTAAAACTCAACTGCCATCAAGTCAATCCCAACTCATAATGACCCTATGTGGGTTTCTAAAACCAAATCTTTTTTTTTTAATCATTTTATTGGAGGCTCTTCCAGCTCTTATAACAATCCATCCATCCATTGTGTCAAGCATATTTGGACATAGGTTGCCATCATGATTCTCAAAACATTTTCTTTCCATTTGAGCCTTTGGCATCAGCTCCTCATGTTTTTCCTCCCTCCCCCACCCTCCCATCCAAACTGCAAATCTTCATGGGAGGAGAGAGCCTCTCTCCCACAGAGTGGCTGGGGCGGGGGTGGGGGTCCTGCTGACCTTTTGGTTAGCAGCACTGTGATTAGCAGACCAACACTTAACCCACTCTGCCACCAAGGCTCCTTTGTTTGTGGCTGTGCCTTGGACTGTTGACTACCAAGTCAGCAGTTCAAAACCACCAGTTGTGCTGTGCGAGAAAGACGAGGCTTTCTATTCCCATGAAGGGTTACAGTCTCAGAAATCCACAGAGACAGTTCTACCCTGCCCTATAAGGTTGCTATGAGTCAGAATCGACTCAATGGCAGTGATTTTCTTCAAATGCTCCTTTTGGATTGTTTATATCCCTGAAGAAGAGCCTGGCTGGTGTAGTGGGTTACGCAACAGACTGCTAACCACAAGGTCAAACGTTCGAACCCACCAGCATCTTTGAGGAAGAAAGATATGGTTGTGCACACCTACAAAAAATTTACACTCTACAGATAGGAACTGGAAACACAGGGAATCCAGGACAGATGATCCCTTCAGGACCAGTGCCGAGAGTGGCGATACCAGGAGGGTGTAGGGAGGGTGGGGTGAAAAGGGGAAACCTATTACAAGGATCTACATATAACCTCCTCTTTGGGGGATGGACAGCAGAGAAGTGGATGAAGGGAAACGTTGGACATTATAAGATGTGACAGGATAATGATAATTTATGAATTCTGAAGGGTTCATGAGGGAGGCGGGAGTGGGGGGGAAGGATGGGGAGCTGATATTAAAGGCTCAAGTAGAAAACAAATGTTTGGAGAATGATGATGGCAGCAAGTGTACAAATGTGCTTGACACAATGGATCTATGTATGGACTGTGGTGGGAGTTGTACGAACCCCCAGTGGAATGACTTTTTTTAAATGTTTGAAATAAATGGGGAAATTAGAATATCGTATAAGTGTTGTATGAGTGTCTAATAAAATGTTTTTTTAATAATATCGTGGAAAGTGTGTTAGTTACATCATCTGTTGTCAACTTGAGACTATTAAGAGTGAAGGGGTGGAGTTTAGTCTGTCAATCAGGTCACAGCTTGATGACCTTATTTGGAGGCGCTAAGGAGATAATCGTTCACTGGAGGGGAGGCACAAATTCGCTCCCTGTGAGACATTCCTGCTGACAAAACACATGGAGCTACGTAGAGCCCTGGAGCTGGAGAGTTGTTTCCACTGCCACTGGATCCACAAGACTTTCCACTCAAAGGCCTGTGATCTTCCTGCATTCAGCATCATTGCATGTGTTTTGTGAGTCCGAAGAGAAACTTATAGATTGGTATCGGACATATGGGCTAATTATCAGACTTATGGACTTGATCTGGACTAGGCTGGGATGTTTTCTCAATATACAGTTGTTCTTTTATAGAAAGCTCTTTCTTATACATATGTGTCTATGAATTTATTTCTCTAGTCAACCCAGACGAACACTGAAAGAGTCTAGGATGCCTAGAGAGTAGAAAATGATTAAAGGCAAAGAGTAAAACAGCCACGATAGCTTGTGAATCCCAGGCTGCATGGGGACACAGGCTTTTCCGGACGAGATGGCTAAGGAGCCCCAAAAGCAGAGCCCTTGGCAATGCCAGTGGGGTTTGACTTCCAGGCTAGAGGTGGAAACGCAGAGATTTCAGATGAATGAAGCCGAGAAAATGCTAGAGTCAACAAATTACCCTATTGTGTGCAACTGTGGGTGCTACAGCCATTCCCAGGCTTGGCTACTAACTGAGACCTGGGAGGGTCAAGCCCACCCCTTGGTGCTCAAAGGAAAGGCCTGGCGAGCTACTTCCAAAATAACAGCCATTGAAAACCCACAGCCACTCGGGAGACTCCCTCTGCAGCTTTTAAAGACTGTCAGCATCGGTGCGTATTTAGCACTGATTTTCAGCAGGAAAAGCCATGTATCCAGTAGGTGAATGTTGGGTAAGTGACTTCGCCTCTCAAACCCTCCGTTTCCCAGCCGACTGTGACTGTGGGTCACAACACAAGCAGCAGTGCCAGGACTGAAAGCGCAGCTTTGTCGCTTGCAGGCTGGGTCGCCTGAGGCAAGCTCTATGACTCAATTTCCTGCTGGGAAGCAGAGGGAGAGATGCAAAAAATAAAAAAACTCTCTGGATGTGTTTGCTGTCTTAAGAAAGCCTCGGTCAGACTAGTACATGTAACAGCAATCTAGTTAGCAAAGAGGACAAGTTTGGGAATTTGGCTCCTGGCTTGAGAAGAGGAGGAGATGGTTTGGGGGAGGCTGAAAGGTACAGCCATCAGAGGCTGGGTGACCACCAGTGGAGGATGTGTCAGAGAAGCCAGGGGCTACAGAGCCCATAAGGGAGGAGAGGAAGTGGGCAGCATCGTCAAATGCAACCAGGGCATCAAGTACAGTAACTCAATAACTTGTTTTAGCAAAAGGTGGCCCCTGGTCGCCTTGTTGGGAGAAAGTGTATGGCTGCGGTCCTGGAGGAAGTACAGCTGACTTGGAAGCTCAGAATAGGACGGGGCTGACAGGGGACCCAATCCATTGGCTTGGCCAATCCAATCTACTGGCTTGTGACATTCCGAGTGACTGAGCATCCATGCTGACTCGCCAGTGCCCGTGCCGGTTTAAGAAGGGGAGCTGATTGGAGGACAGATCATGGATTTGATCTTGGTGGTTTTAATTTGGACACATGGGCAATGTGTGCCCAGGAAACCGTTTGATAGCAATCAACTGACTCGACAAAAAAAAAAATCAGAGTAAGACTCTAATGAGCGGGATGGGGTAAGCGATCCCGGAAGAACAGGTGAGCTGGCAAGAAGGCACAAAGGGGCTCTAGCTTGTAAGGAACATTAGAAGACGCAGGGACCTGCAGGCATGGAGGCCAGGTGTTCTAAGCGGTCAGGGGCAGGGACAGGAAAAAGAAGACGCAGGTAAGCATTGGGGTGATTGGCGTTGGCCAGCAGCCACATGACCAGTTAACAGCGTGGGTGATCGCTGTTAGGGACGCCCACTACTGCCCTCCTGTTGGTTGTGTCTTCACACAGGTGTTTGGCGTGCATTACTTTTAATTCCTCCTCCACAGTTGGCATTAGCATCCATATTTATGTAAACAGCATGCAAATCATATGTGAGCCTGACAAACAGATCTAACAAACAAGTGGCTGGGAAAATGCTGTTTCTTCCTTCATTGTCTTGCTGTTGCCTTTGGCTGATGCGTACTCTCGTGGTCAGCAAACAGCTATGGGGTGCCTTCTGTCAGGGACTGGCTCTCCTGCATCACCTCGGTTTCCACCTGGGTGGCTTTCCAATCCTGCCTGCCAGGAGACTGTTCTAGAAATTTCTTCCACCTGTCTCTTCCAAGACCTGCCATCACCTTTTGAAGGGTGTATATGTCACGAAATTCCAAGACACAGTATCATGGGTATCCCTCTGCCTCTGTAGTGCATTGAATTGGACCCTAACCTGCCCAAATAATCCTAACTTCTATGCCCGTGTTTATGGTCCTCTTTGGAAATTGTTTTATTATGTCAATGACGTAGGGTGAGTGGAAGGTAAGTCTGGAGTCAATCTTGACAAGATACAGAAAGAACACATTACAGAAAACCCAGAGAGGGGAAGGTAGATACTGAGGTAGTTAGTTTATTGTGCCAACCTGGCCGATAAACACATGTGGGGTTAATTGAAGGGTAGAGAGATAAATGGCTCCATGAGGCTCTCAGTTCTAGTTCTCAGGTCTCTTGCTTTATGAGGGTCAGACCAGGGTGCAGCTGCCTTAGCCAGTTCCCTGCTTCAGCTGTCAAAGCTCACTTCCTGCAAGACATCCCTGAGGAGAAGCCTCATGGACCTACCCTGATGCAGCCCTGGGTGCTGGAGCAGCCGTGTGGAGACCCCTGCCAGCAGTGAGATGCTTACACGTTCACTGACTCGGCTTTCCTCCTGCAGTCGGCATCATAGTGTCTGTTTTGTGAGATGGAGGAGGACTTTGTAGATTGGTGTCTGACATATAGGCCAATGTTGAACTTGTGGGCTTGGGCAGCACTGGGTTGGGGTGTTTTCTTGATGTGCACTTAACCTTTATATAAAACTCTCTCTTATACATGAGTTTCTATGGATTTGTTTCTTTAAAGTACCCAGACTGACACAGATGCCAAGCAGTATGGAGGGCTAGTAAAACCCCGCTAGACCTAGCATCCGGAGTTTGAGTTTCCAACCTTCTAAGCTGTGTGAAACAAACGGAACTTTGTTTAAGTTAAAGGATCTGTGGTAGTTACATAATCTGGTGTCAATTTGAGGATGAAGAGTGAAGGGGTGAAGTTTAGCCTGTCAATCAGATCGCAGCTTGATGCCTTCATTTGGAGATGCTAAGCGGGAGATAAATAGCTCACTAGAGGCGGGAAACACACACAGACTCCCTGCAAGACATCCCTGAGGAGAAGCCGCATGGTCCTATCCTGATGCAACCAGAACCCTGGCAGCTAGAGAAGCCACGTGGAGACCCTGCCAATGCTGAGATGCTTACACTGCCACAGAATCCACAAGACTTCCCACCCACTGGCCTGTGAGCTTCCTGTATTTGGCGTCATTGCAATGTGCTTCGTGAGTCTAAAGAGGAATTTATAGATTGGTATCGACATATGGGTGACTATCGGATTTAGGGACTTGATCTGGACTGGGCTGGGATGTTTTCTTAATATACAATTACTCTTTATATAAAACATATAATTTATATATATATATATCCCTGGATTTGTTTCTCTAGTCTACCCGGACTCACTAGAGCAACACTGGAGAGCTAAGACGGCTTCCAGTGTCGTTGTCAGTTGTCTGGGCCCACCGGCTACGGTGGCCATCTGTGAGCAGACTAGAGCTGCTCCCTCCGGTGTTCCAGATGGGGAACTTTGGGAAGCAGATCGCAAGCCCTGTCTCCCAAGGCATCTCTGAATGGGTTAGAACAGTCAACTTTTGGTCTAGTGGACAAGCGCTTGACTGTTTGTGTCTTCCAGGGACCAGCCCCCATTACAGTTAAATGGACAAAGGAAAGAAAAAAGAAAAATCTCAAACAAGATTACAGAAGGATGATGGCTTAGTGAAAATGCCAGGACCAGAGGAATCCATGCCCCATTGCTACGAGGCACAACCATGAGATCTGATCGCTGCCCTCCTCACCCCGAGCGAGGACCAAACCCACAAACACAGCCCTCGAGTTGATTCCAGCTCACAGCGTCGTCCCTGTGCCCCTGGAGAGACCTGCCCCACAGAGCGTTCAGGGCTGTGATCTTTACCAAAGCCAACTGCAAGGTCAACTTTCTCCATAGAGAGCAGGTGTGTTCCAGTCACTGACCGAGTGCTCAACCAATGAATCATCATCGGGGCTCCCTTGTGAATGAAGCCCAGGTAGCAGAAATGAGCAGTGTTTGGGGGGGGGGGCACAACATAAGCCAACTGAGACTGGCCCCCCAGCAAGCCCCTGAATTCAATCAGTGGAGGTGAAGTAGCAGCTTCAAAGCACAGTGTGTTCCTGCGGCTATTTCTACCTGGAGCTTTCTTCCCTGTTTATCTGAAGAGCGCAGTGGGAAGCCGGCCATCGCTGTGAAGTGGTTTTGCAGCTTTCTGCGGCACCTGCAGGAGAAGTACAAACACTGCCCACAGCCAGCCGGGCTGTCGCCACAGCCAGCCGCCCAGGCACTTCCACTTTCCAGGATCCCGTCCTCTCCCGGGCTGAGTGGCCGAACCTTCAGTCACCTTCGTGAGTCATCAGATCATGAGAAAGCTCCCTGTTCCTCGAGGGGCCCTGGCCGCAGTGGCAGCCTGCTCCCCGCCTCTGGGTTTGGGCTGTGAGTAGAAAAAGCCACTCCAAGGAGCGTTAGATTCGCTGGCACATGGAGAGTATCTAGAAGGATGCCTCCCAGACAGCAAGAGATGTAGAAGGAGGGCTTCATCGATTGTGACGTCATGTAAAACGCCAAGATGTCACTCGAAGGAAGAAGGTGTGCCTGACCCAGGCCACAGATTTTTCTCAGTTGCCTCCTGCGTGCGTGAAAACTCGACTCTGAGTAAGACAGGCCGGAGGGGAATCGATGCATTTGAACTCCACTGCCTACGGCCCAGGGCTCCGCAAACTCTTGAAACGGGGGCCAGTTCACTGTCTCTGAGACCTGTTGGAGGGCCAGACTATAGTTTTTTTTAAAAAAAAAAACTATGAACAAATTCCTATGCACACTGCACATATCTTATTTTGAAGTAAAAAAATCAAACGGGAGAAAAACACCCGGCGGGCCAGATCATTGTCCTCGGCGGGCCGCATGTGGCCCACGGGCCGTAGTTTGAGGACGCCTGGCTTCGCAATAGAACCCTGGACACACCAGGGGCTGCCAGAAGAAGAAGCACATCTGTTTCGGGAAAAGTTCAGGATGTTCCTCAGACGTGAGGATGGCAAGACTTGGTCTCTCATGCTTTGGGACGAATTTTCAGAAGGGACCGGTCCCTGGAGCAGGTCGGGATGCTCGGTAGAGTCCAGGGGCAGTGGGAAAGAGGAAAGCCCAGGAATGATGGTGAGGAGGGCGCAGGACCGGGCAGGGTTTGGTTCTCTTGTACATCCGGTTGCTATGGGTCAGAACCAACTCAAGGGCATCTACACAGCAGGGTCACTACCACCACGCTCATCTAAGATTAAAAAACAAGCCAACACCGGAGGCTAGCTGAACCTCTGATTTGGTTCTTGTTGAAGTGAGTTGCCTCCAGTCTAAGGATCTGGAAATAGCATTTAAAATAGGTGCCTTCTGTGGAAAAATAAGGAAGCCGGTGCTATCGGAGGTGAGGCAGCGGGAAGATGGAGAAGCTTCAGAGTGCCAGGGATGGAGCCTTGGTATTGATGGAGGAGAGAGGATTGGGTGAGGGGTAGAGAATGCAAAGCCCCCTAGGCACAGCAAGCTGCAAGTGCAGCAGGGCGAAGTAAGTTTATGACTTGAAGCACTCCTGTTTCAGGGGACAAAACGGACCCCGATCTCAAACACAATGTAAGGAGACGTTCATTCACCTCCAAGGGACAAAGACGCAGACGTGTCCTCTGGAAGTGGACCATCAGCTAGGGAGGTCACAGCCAGGATGCAGGTTAAGTAGGGCTTGGAACAAAGGAAACGCACCAATTCATGATTAGTGGCCGATCAATACATCCCCCTTACAGGTGGGACTGACTACAGGAGCCGGAGCAGAACATTATAATGGGGACACAGACATTATGTTTGCAAGATTGGTTCAGGGCCTTCTAATTCATGACTATATGACTCCATGTGCGGTCCCAGTACCTCCATCCAGGACACACCTGGACAAGCGCCTCAGAGACTGCCCCTCACTGGGCTGTCTAGAGAGGGGTGGAAGTCCTCCGCTTTCCAAGGCATTCCAAGGCTCCCCGTTTGTTTCCCCTCCATCCCCCACCCACCCTCCCTCAGGAACCCTTGATAAGTTACAGATTATTTTTTCCATATCTTACATCATCCTCTGTCACCCCTCCCCCACTTTTTCATTATCCCTGGGAGGGGGTTCCAGTTTGATCCTTTAGATCGATTATATTATCTATATCTAGATTAATGATAAGAATTCAACAGACATATATTAAAAAAAGAATTCAACATATGTGGATTGTGATAAGAGTTATATGAGCCCCCAAGAAAATGATCTTAAAAAATGTTTTGGAAATGTTGATGGCAACATATGTACAAATGTGCTTGATACAACTGGTGTATGGAATGATACAATTCTTATCACAATCCATACATACATCAATTGAGTAAAGCACCCTTATACATTCGTTGCCCTCGTCATTCTCAAAATTCGCCTTCCACTTGGTTTCCTGGAATCAGCTCATTTTCCTTTTTTCCCTCCCTCTCCCGCATGATAAAATTATTTTTTTAAAAGAATTCAGCAGCGGCTTAAATCTGCATGGGGGTTTCGGACCGTCACTCTTAGCCTTTGACAATGGAGATGCTCAGAACTGAAGCTCTAAGACACGCCCACCCTTCTAGATAGGTGCTGTGATCCTAACCTAGGATTCAGGCCTAGGGCTTTAATCCCATTGGGGAGTGGGTTCTTTTTTGGTGGGTGAGATCAGAATAATGTATGCTGTATTGAGTCAACCTCGTATAAGATATCAAAGAACAATACTAGGATAAGCCCAGAGAGGGGAGGATCCACACTGTGGTCGTTACATAATTTCATGTCAACTTGAAGCTATCTAAAAGGGTAGGGGATGTGTTTTGTTCTTTGTCAGTGGTTTGTTGTTGTTTTGTTGTATACTGTTGCTTTGTTTTCCTCTGTCTTGTTTTTGTGCATGTTATTATCTCCACAGGTCTGTCTAAATAAGATAGGCTGGACGAACTATCTGGAGGAAAAACAACGGGACCGACAGTTCTGGGGGGACATGGGATAGGGGGTGGTGGGGGAAAGGAAGTGGTGTTAACAAACCCAGGGACAAGGGAACAACAAGGGATCCAACTTGGTGGTGAGGTGGGAGTGGCAGGCCTGGTAGGGAATGATCAAGGGTAAGGTAACGAAGAGGTATAGTGTAACCCAGATGGGGACGGAGCATGATAGTGGGACAGGAGGAAAGTCAAGGGAAATGGAGGAAGGAGCTAGGAGGCAAAGGGCATTTATCGAGGTCTAGACAAAAGACATGTACATATGCAAATATATATATATGAGGATGGGGAAATAGATCTATGTGCCTATATTTATAGGTTTAGTATTAAGGTGGCAGAAGGACCTTGGGCCTCTACTCAAGCACTCCCTCAATTCATTAATACTTTCTTCTATTAAATTGGTATTCTATGATGCTCACCCTCCCGACACAACTGCTGAAGACAAAGCAGGTGAACAGCAAATGTGAAGAAAGCTGATGGTGCCTGGCTATCAAAAGAGATAGTGTCTGGGGTCTTAAAGGCTTGAAGATAAACAAACAGCCATCTAGCTCAGAAGCAACAAAGTCCACATGGAAGAACACACCAGCCTGTGTGATCACGTGGTTCTGAAGGGATCAGTTAACAGGCATCAAAGAACAAAAAATCATATCATTGGGTGCACACCTCCATGATATGATCTCCGAGGACCAATGGGTACATAAGCAAATGTGGCGAAGAAAGCTGATGGTGTCCGGCTATCAAAAGAGATAGTGTCTGGGGTCTTAAAGGCTTGAAGGTGAACAAGTGTCCATCTAGCTCAGAAGCAATAAAGCCCACATGGAAGAAGCACACCAGCCTGTGCGATCACAAGGTGTTGAAGGGATCGGGTATCAGGCATCATCAGAACAAAACAAAACAAAAAAATCTTACCATAGTGAATGAAGGGGGAAGTGCAGAGTGGAGACCCAAAGCCCATTTGCCAGCCGCTGGAGATCCCCTCACAGAGGGGTCTAGGGGAGGAGATGAGTCAGTAAGGGTGTGACGTAGCACCGATGAAGAATACAGCTTTCCTCCAGTTCCTAAATGTCTCCTCCCCCCCCCCCCCAACTACCATGATCCGAATTCTACCTTGCAAGTCTGGGTAGAGCAGAGGATGTACATTGGTGCAGATAGGAGCTGGAGGCACAGGGAATCCAGGGTGGATGATACCTTCAGGACCAGGCGTGTGAGGGGCGATACTGGGAGGGTAGAGGGTGAGTGGGTTGGAAAGAGGGAACCAATTACAAGGATCTACATTCAACCTCCTCCCTGGGGGACGGACAACAGAAAAGGGGGTGAAAGGAGATGCCGGACAGGGCAAGATATAAAAATAATAATAATTTATAAATTATCAAGGGCTCATGAGGGAAGGGGGAATGGGGAAGGAGGGGAAAAAAGAGGACTTGATGCAAAAGGCTTAAGTGGAGAGCAAATGCTTTGAAAATGATGAAGACAAAGAATGTACAGATGTGCTTTATACAATTGATGTATGTATGGATTGTGATAAGAGTTGTATGAGTCCCTAATAAAATGTTAAAAAAAATAAAATGTTTTGAGAATGATGAGGGCAACAAATGCACAAATGTGCTTGACACAATAGATGGATGTATGGATTGCGATAAGAGTAATACGAGCCTCCAATAAAATTATTATTTTTTAAAAGAATATAATTGTCTCCTCAGAGCTCTGGGTTCATGTAAGAGGGCAGTATAGAAACTGGATACCCAGAGATGACAAAATAACAATCTGTGGATTATCAAGAGCTCATGAGGGAGGGGGGAGGGAGGAGGGAGGGGAAAAAAAAAGAGGACCTGATGCAAGGGGCTTAAGTGGAGAGCAAATGCCTTGAGAATGATTGGGGCAGGGAATGTATGGATGTGCTTTATACAATTGATGTATGTATATGTATGGATTGTGGTAAGAGTTGTATGAGTCCCTAATAAAATGTAAAAGAAGAAAAGAGAAAAAAATGATTAGGGCAAAGACTGTACAGATGTGCTTTATACAATTGATGTATGTATATGTATGAACTGTGAAAAGAATTGTATGAGCCCCAATAAATTGTTAAAATAAAAAAAATTAAAAAAAAGAAAGGGAAAAAAATAAAATAAATAGTGAAGGAAAAAAAAAAAAGAAACTGGATACCCAAAGTTGGATGGATAAAGGCATGAAGTGGCTGGCTTACAAACTTTCATAGGTGGGGGAATATATTCCTAGGAATATCTTCTTAGGATTATGGTGTAGGTGTTCACATAAGTATAGGATATTTTTGTCAAATTGACAGGGAGTGGTCTGTGGCAGTTACATAATCTGTTGTCAATTTGAGACTCTTAAGAGTGAAGGGGTGGAGTGTAGCCTGTCAATCAGGTCACAGCTTGATGACCTCATTTGGAGGTGCTAAGGAGATAAATAGCTCGCTGGAGGCGGGACACATAGACTCTCTGCTTAACATTCCTGTTGACAAGCCACATGGAGCCATGCTGATGACAGCCAGAGTCCTGGAGCTGGAGGAGCCCCGTAGTGACCCACGCCAGCACTGAGATCCTCCCACTGCCGCCACTGGATCCACAAGACTTTCCACCCACTGGCCTGTGATCTTCCTGCATTCGGCACTATTGCAATGGCTGCCTGAGACTAAAGAGGAAAAGAGGAATTTATGGACTAGTATTGGACATGTGGGCTAATATTGAACTTATGGACGTGATCTGGACTGGGTTGGGATGTTTCTCAATATACAATTGCTCTACCTAAAATATATATATATATATATATATATACACACACTCACAATTGCTCTTTTATATAAAGCTCTTTCTTATACACACAAAAAAGAAGGTTATGGAAAATGGAACTAACAGATAATGCATATTTCCCCACAAACTTTTAAAAGCCCCTGCTCTCTTTGTTTGGAAGCCATTTTGTTGACTTAATTCACAAATCATATCAATCAGTGGTTCAAATAACATCGAAAAATGTATCTAATCGAGGGTGGAGTGGAAAAGGAGAACCAATTACAAGGATCTACATATAACCTCCTCCCTGGGGGACAGACAACAGAAAAGTAGGTGAAGGGAGATGTTGAACAGGGCAAGATATGACAAAATAATAATTTATAAATTATCAAGGGCTCATGAGGGAGGGGCAGCGGGGAGGGAGTGGAAAAATGAGGAGCTGATGCCAGGGACTCAAGTGGAGAGCAAATGTTTTGAGAATGATGAGACAATGAATGTACAAATGTGCTTTATTCAATTGATGTATGTGTGGATTGTGATGAGTTGTATGAGCCCCTCATAAAATGATTTTTAAGAGTTATGTAATCATTGCCACAATTGATTTTGCAACATTTTGTTCATTCTCGTATCCATTGTTATTAGCATCTCCTGTGCCCCCACCCCCTCACCCTCTGTCCCACCCACCCAACCTCCCCTGTCCTAACCCCAGGGAGCCATTGATCTAGTGGCTGTCTCTGTAGGTTTCCCTCTCCTGGACTTCATATAAAGAGCACCATACAAGACGAAGAAAGACAACAGAACCAGCAACAACAATAAAATGAACCACAGGACCATCTCCTGCCAAAGAAAGTAGAAAGTCATAAAAACTCGAACAAGGTAAAAATGGGTCAGAAAGGAAAGCAAATGGTAAGATGTTAATTGTAAACTAAAGTGTGTCTGTGATTGCGCCCTTTCCGATTCAGCCTGTCGGTGGACAAGACTGTCCTCCTCCATGTGTCTGAGGGAATTCACGAGGCTTCGCCTACAATGGCTTTTGTGGCGCCTCTTCTTAGATCGCCTTTGGAGCAATGTCTTTGCAAAAAATGGGTTTCCCTTTTTGATGATGGTGCCAATAAACACACCCAAATCAACACAACACACTTACAATCCAAACACAAAAGTTCCATGGTTGATGTGGGGCACTGTGTCACCATCTTTTCCCACAACATTCCATCACCGGAACTCAATGCCCCTCCAGAGCAAACACTTGCCCTGTCGCTGTTTGGTTCCTCTATACTTCCTCATCTGACATGTGTGAAATCACATGACGTTTGCCCTTTGCAACTGGCTCCTTTCACTGAGCCCACTGCTTTCAACGTTCATGCATGTGCGGCTGCCCAGCTTCGTTCCTCTTTAGGGCTGAGCAATATTCCACCGGATGGAGCTGGGCCACTCTTCTGTCGGTGGGCAGGTGGATTGTCGCCTCTTCCTGGCTGTGAAAAGTACTGCCATGAACACTGTTGTCTTTGTACATGTCCAAAAAAAAGTAAGTCGTTTGTCTCTCTTTTAAAAATAGCTTTATCGGCAGGTCATTCATATGGCATACAATTCAATCATTCGTTCAGATCAAGAACTGTACAATCGTTACCACAATCAATTGGAAAACGCTTTCTTCTTTCTTGTGCTCATTGTTCTCCGTGTAATATTTTCCCCCTCAATTTTGGCAAAAAAAAAGGACCCAACGAAACACTCTCCAATTCAACAACTTCTACATGTATAACGCAGCGCCATTAATTATATGCTTTGTGAGGGAGGCGGGAGCGGGGAGGGAGGGAAAAAAAAGAGGACCTGATGCAGAGGGCTTAAGTGGAGAGCAAATGCTTTGAGAGTGATTAGGGCAAAGAATGTACAGATGTGCTTTATACAATTGATGTACGTATATGTGTGGATTGTGATAAGAGTTGTATGAGCCCCTAATAAAATATAAAAAAAGAAAAGAAGAAAAAAGAAAGAAAGAAAATGTTTAGGGCAAAGAATGTACAGATGTGCTTTATACAATTGATGTATGTATATGCATGGATTGTGATAAGAGTTGTATGAGCCCCTAATAAAATGTTTTTTAAAAATTATGCTCTTTGTGTTGTACAGCCAGTATTGTTAATCCTCTCCAAATTGTTCCACAAGTAATTTGCCTTTCCTGTCATTGAGTGGTAGGGGTGATTTATATGTTCTGAATTCTAGACTCTTATGAATTATTTTCTCCCCGTCGGTGGGTTGTCATTTCACATGCTTGAGAGTGCCCTTTGATGCACAGACGTTTTTCATTTGGATAAAGTCCCATTGATCTGTTTTTCTTCGATTGCTTGTGCTTTGAGTGTTGTATCCACGAAATGAGTGCTTAATTCAAGGTCATGAAGATTTATACCTATATTTTCTTTCAGTATTTTATGGTTTCAGTTCCTACATTTAAGGTCAATATAGTTAGTTTATTGTGCCAACGTGGCCGATAAACACATGTGGGGTTAATTGAAGGGCAGAGGGATAAATGGCTCAGTGAGCCTTGCCTTTCTAGTTCTCGGGTCTCTTGCTTTCTGATGGTTGGACCAGAGTGCAGCTGCCTTAGCCAGTTCCCTGCTTCAGCTTGCAAGGCTGACTTCCGGCAAGACATCCCTGAAGAGAAGCCACATGGACTGACCTCGATGCAGCCCTGGGTGCTGGAGCACTCATGTGGAGACCCCTGCCAGCGCTGAGATGTTTACACGTTCACTGATTTGGCTTTCCTCCTGCAGTCAGCATCATTGCATTTGTTTTGTGAGATGGAGGAGGACTTTGTGGATTGGTGTTGGACATATGGGCTAATGTTGGACTTGTGGGTTTGGGCAGCACTGGGTTGGGATGTTTTCTTGATGTGCAGTTACCCTTTATAGAAAACTCTCTCTATGTGTCAGAATGGCCGAGCGGTCTAAGGCGCTGCGTTCAGAAAACTCTCTCTTATTCATGAGTTTCTGTGGATTCGTTTCTCTAAAACACCCAGACTGACACAAAGGTCTTGATTCGCATTGAGTTAATATTTGTGTAAGGTGTGAGGTGGGTGGTCCAACTTTATTCTTTGTGTCCCAGGATCGTTTACTAAAATATTCTCCTTTCCTGAGTGAATAATTTGGGCATGTCAGTTTTGTCTGTATTCTTTCCATAGAACTGTGCGTGTATACTTACGTCGGTACCACATTCTCTCGTACATTTGTGAGTAATCTATTGTTCCATATTTGCTTCTGGCTCTTAATGCATGTGTGTGTTGCAGTCTGTATTTTATTTTCTCCTTTTCACTGTGTTTGAAGCATGCATCTCTGAGTGAAACAGTTACATAATCAGCACACTTGTCATTTTACTTATTTATCTATTTAAAACCGAATTATTTGCATATAATCCCCACATCATACAATTCAGTAGTTCAATCATATCAAGGAGACTTATCAATCACGCGCATCATCAATTTTAGAACATTTTCTTCTTCCTTGCACTCATTGTTATCAGCTCCCAGTTTAGCCCAACCACCCCTCCTTTGCCCCCAAGAAGTCATTCACCCAGCTACTGTCTCTGTATATTTACCTATCCTGAATTTCATATACAGAAAAACCTACAAAAGACAAACAACAACAAAATACACACACACAACTATCCCTAACAAAAATAACAAAGTAAAACAAAGAAAAACCTCTATCCAAAAAAAAGTAGAAAACATTAAAAACTAGAACAACTTTAAAATGGGTCAAAAGGGCGATCAAATGACAAGGTGTCCACTCTAATCTAACGCTACCTGCCTCAGTCCCCTTCCCAGTGCCCTCAGCAAGGCTGGGAGCATCCCTGGTCTGTGGTCAGAAGGGATTCACCTGAGGCTGAATCCACTTTTTTTTTTTATTTTAACTGAAACAACTTTTAAATGGGTGAACGGGAGATCAGATCAGATATTATATTTTAACCCAACTATATCTACCATAATCCACTGGCCAATGCTTTCTGGAGGGTAACAAGACTATTCGCATCCATTGCTGACCATGTGGATCACAGCCCAACATGTAACCAGGACACCACCCACAGGTTTCTGAAAAGCAGGTAGTCACAGCTTAAGCTCTGATACCATTTCCTCCTTCGGACTTGGATAATATTATTTACAATCCTTCGACCACACAACCATGTGTTCCTCTCCCATGTGGGCTTAGTGGATGCCTAACATAGATGGCTGCTTGTTTGAAGACAAGCCTTTAAGACCCCAGAAGCTCAACCCAGTGCCCCAAGATGTGAATGCAACATGCCAGCGTGGAGTAGGGAACCAGTGGAGAGGTCTAAGGGGCTGGCCCCAGTACCAAATACTAAGTGGACACCCGGCCCTCCCACAGAAGAATTTATTTCAAAAGACGGCATTGAATCTGCAGCTCCGGGAGAGGGACATATCTGATCAGAGCACACGGGAGCAGATGAAGGGGGAGGAGGAGAGAGTGGAGCACATCCTGGCCCACCAGGCCATGAGAACGATGACCCCAATTAGAGCAGCCAGTCCACAGAGAGGACCACGTGGCCAGCCTCACTATGAGACACGACGTCCCTCACTGACCCAGAGCCCTACAGGGGACAACACCGGAAACACAGTGTGGGAATTGCACCCGATCGGATCCCGCCACACTGAGGCAAAACACTAAGGGTGAGCAACAGAACAGCAAGGGAATGGAGTGGCGAGGTCCCCAGGGAATGCTGAAGGTGGACTTTGGGGCCAGGGTGTGGTGTCCCAACAGACTGGACTGGAAAACACTCCTAAAGGTCAACAAACGAACCTTGAATTAACTGCAAGCTTTTCTTTCTTGTGTTTTGGTTTTTTGTTGTTATTGGTTTGTTGTTGTTGTTTTGTTGTATATTGTTGCTTGGTTTTGCTCTGCCTTGTTTTTGTGCATGTTATTAGCGCCGCAGGTCTGTCTAAATAAGATAGGCTGGATGAACAATCTGGAGAGAAAACAACGGGACAGACAGTTCTGGGGGGACGTGGGAGAGGGGCAGGTGGGGGGAAAGGAAGTGGTGTTAACAAACCCAGGGACAGAGAACAACAAGTGATCCAAATCGGTGGTGAGGAGAGTGTGGGAGACCTGGTAGGGCATGATCAAGGGTAATGTAACCAAGAGGAATTGCTGAAACCCTGGTGGAGATTGAGCATGATAGTGGGACAGGAGGAAAGTCAAGAGAAATAGAGGAAAGAGCTGGGAAGCAAAGGGCATTTGTAGAAGTCTAGATAAAGACATGTACATATGCAAATATATTTATATGAGGATGGGGAAATAGATCTATGTGCATATATTTATAAGTTTAGTATTAAGGTAGCAGAAGGACATTGGCCTTCACTCAAGTACTCCCTCAATGCAAGAATACTTTGTTCTATTAAACTGCCATTCCATGATGCTCACCTTCCCGACATGATCGCTGAAGACAAATGGGTGTATAAGCAAATGTGGTGAAGAAAGCTGATGGTGCCCAGCTATCAAAAGATATAGCATCTGGGATCTTAAAGGCTTAAAGGTAAACAAGCAGCCATCTAGCTCAGAAGCAACAAATCCCACATGGAAGAAGCACACCAGCCTGTGTGATCACAAGGTGTCGAAGGGATCAGTTATCAGGCATCAAAGAACAAAAAATCATATCATTGTCAATTAGGGGGAGTGTGGAGTGGGGATCCAAAACCCATCTGTAGGCAACTGGACATCCCCTTACAGAAGGGTCGCAGGGAGGAGATGAGCCAGTCAGGGTGCAGTGTAGCAACGATGAAACTTACAACTTTCCTCTAGTTCTTTAATACTTCCCCCACCACTATCATGATCCCAGTTCTACCTTACAAATCCAGCCATACCAGAGGATGTACACTGGTACAGATAGGGACTGGAAACACAGGGAATCCAGGATAGATGAACTCCTCAGGATCAGTGGTGAGAGTGGTGATACCGGCAGGGTGGAGGGAAGGTGGGATAGAAAGGGGCAACCTACTACAAGGATCCACATATAACCCTCTCCCTGGGGGACAGACAACAGAAAAGTTGGTGAAGGGAGACATCAGACAGTGTAAGACATGACAAAATAATGATAACTTGTAGATAATCAAGGGCTCATGTGGGAGTGGGGGGGGGGAGAAAAATGAGGAGCTGATACCAAAGGCTCAAGTAGAAAGCAAATGCTTTGAGAATGATGATGGCAAAGTACAAATGTGCTTCTCACACACACACACACGAAAACCTCTTCCATGCATAGAGTTCCTCTAATGTCTCGGGTACCAACTTACAAAGAGTAAAGCCTCTTGAAATGATTTCATTATTTCAAGAGGCTTACTTCTTTGTAACTTGGTACCCGAGAGGCCACAGCAATGGGAGATGCACAAAGGGAGCCTGTCTTTTTGACCTCTCTCGTGCCGCCTGTGCGAGCGTGTACAAGTATTGTTTCCGTCTGCAGTCAACCTGCCTTTAGAGATGAGGCGCTCCGCGGGTATATGGAACAGGTTCAAGGTATCCGAGTAACCTCACAGCGCTTGTGGGAACAGAATTCATCCCATTCCAGTGGAGTCCATTCTTGCCCTCATTGACAAACACCCCTTTCCTATTGGACAACAGAAGGGAGCATGCCTTGCTGGTCTTGCTAGGGGCCAACACACAGATCTACGTATGACAGACCCAACCCTGCCTGGTCTGGTGCCAGTCTCACCATGATTGTGAAACTTGAGCCTATTGTTGCCACCACTTGTTGCATGGCTCTAGTTGGTCAGTCTCATAGACGGTCTTCCTCTTTGGGGGCTGACCCGCTCCCTCAAGCATGATGCTCTTCTCCAGGGACTGGTCCTTCCTGTTAACATGTCCAAAATATGTCAGTCTCGCTGCCTTTATTCTAAGGAGCATTCTGGCCGTACTTCTTCCAGGACAGAGTTGTCTGTTCTTCTGGCCGGCCGTGGTCTTTTCAGCCTTCTTTGCCATCGATTCTGCTCTAGTCCTGCCCGTTCCTTGTCCAGTCTTCACAAGCTATGTTGTTGTTAGGTGGCGGCAGGGGGTCGGTTCTGACCCAGAACAACCTGATGCACCACAGAGCGAGACTGCGAGACTGTGAGGCGACTGAAAACACCATCGCTGGGATCAGGCACACAGTAGTCCTCACGGCGGCATGTGGGCTCCCTAACATTTTTAAGAGGTCTTGGGCGGCACATTTGCCCAACACGGCATGTCATTTGTTGTCCTGACTCTGGCTTTCACGGGTCTTGATTGTGGGTCCAAATGAAATGAGTTCCTTGGAAACGTCACTCTTTTCTCTGTTTAACACAGTGGCTCTCAGCCGTCCTCACGCCGCCACCCTTTCATACAGTTCCTCATGGGTGGTGACCCCAACCATAACATTATTTTTGTTGCCCCCTCATCACTGTCATTTTGCTCCTGTGATGAATCGGGCGGCCCCTGTGAAAGGGTCGTTGCCCCCCCCCCCCCCGCCGAATGGGGTCACGACCCAAGGTTGAGAACACTGGTTTAGCAGGCTGTTGTTTATCAGTTCTTTACATTGAGTTGTAACACATACCGGAGGCTTCAGTCTGATTTTGATCTGCAAAACTCATATGTAGTTGCAGTGTGAAGCAGAGCGGCAGAGAAAAGCAAGCCCAGGGGCACGCAGACCCAGAAGAAAGAATTTTACATCAAGAAGGGCATCCAGGCCTGGTCCAAGCCAAGTCCATAGGTCCAATGCAGCGACGCGGGTCGTTGTAGGCCAATGACGCAGAAAGGTGACATGGATCCAAGATCAGACAACTCTCAGGTAGGTTGGCTGCCCACACAGGCCTGCCTCTGGAGGCAGACACCGAATCCAAGCAAGCAGGAAGATCAGGGGAGAGAGAGGGAGAAGTTCCCAGTGTCTGTCTTATTAAAAGTCCACACCTCCAAGAAAACATCTTCAGGAGGTGGCCTCATGGACTGGACTCCACCTCGACTTTGACGCAGGTTCAGGATGACACAACCTCTCACCTTCCCAGCTCCCCGTTATGTTGCTGAGCAAGGTATTTACAATGAATAAGCTCTTGGTCTTGCAAAAGTTGATCATGTGATTTCCCCAGCTGAAGCATGGGATTTCTATCACCCAGGCTGTTTCCCAACTACCAATATTTCATCATTTCCAATTTGCACCTTGCCTAAGGTGACCAGACGTCCCGCTTTTGGCAGGACAGTCCTGATTTTTCCCGCGTCCTGCGGCATTTTTAAAAAGTCCCAATTTGGGGACTTTTTAATGCATGACAAGCTAGGGTATATGGTTGGTTTTTTTAAATCATTTTATTGGGGGCTCGTACAATTCTTATCACAATCCATCCATCCATCCATTGTGTCAAGCACATGTGTACATTTGTTGCCATCATCATTCTCAAAGCATTTGCTTTCTACTTGAGCTCTTAATATCTGCTGCTCATTCCCCCCCTCCCTCCCCACTCCCCCACACGCTGGGGGTACGGTTTTCGGCTGCCATGTGGCTATTTCGCCAGGATATGAGTTTTATCAGTGGGGTCCCGCTTTCCCAAAGTTAAAATGACTAATAGTAAGAGCCTCTTGACTGCATAATTGATCAGACTCAGCTCGCAGAAGTTAGTAGCAACTTTAGAGCTTGGTGAGTAAATTTGAGCAACGGTTCCACTAACGGATCTTCCCTGCTTGGCTATCGTCCTGTCACAGGTGTCAGTGTACTTCAACATAGATCTTGAACTATTCTCTTTCGACGACGAGGTAGACAGACACAGTTCCTCTTCAATTCTATCATTCCACACATAGCAAATCGTACGCTTATCCGATTTGAAATGGCCAATCCCAGTCGAGTTCAGCTCCCCAATGTCTCGAGTCACATCTCAGTCAAAGCAACCCCGTAGGAGAGGGTAGAAGTGCCCTCTTTGGTTTCTGAGACTGAAAATATTTTTCTTTTTTATCATTTTATTGGGGGCTCATACAGCTCTTATCACAATCCATACATACATCCATCGTGTCAAGCACATTTGGACATTTGTTGCCATCATCATTCTCAGAACATTTGCTTTCTACTTGAGCCCTGGGTAACAGCTCCCTGTTCACCCCCTCCCTTCCCCTCCCTCCCGCACGAGCCCCTGACAATTTAGAAATCATTATTTTTTCATGTCTTACACTGACCAATGTCTCCCTTCACCCACTTTTCTGTTGCCCGTTCCCCAGGGAGGGAGTCACATGGAGATCCTTGTGATCGGTTCCCCCTTTCTATTCCACCTGCCCCTCGTGGTATGGCCACTCTCAGTATTGGTCCTGAAGGGCTTCTCTGTCCTGGGTTCCCCGTGTTTCCAGCTCTGATCTGTACCCGTGGACATGCGGCTGTCAATCCTTTCAGGAGAGAAAGCCTCATCTTTCTCCCAAGGAGTGTCTGGTGGGTTCAAACTGCCAGCCACCGGGGCCCCTGCAATAATGCCTTGGACAATGAGCTTGATGTGCTCCATGTCACTTCTGACAGCGTCCAGTTCTCCCGATTCATCCGTTGACCGTTGATGTGATCGTGAATGGGGGGTTGTCGTCGCCCTCACTTCGAGGCTGGGCCCATCAGCAGAGGCCGGTCCAGGGATGACACTTGGTCACAAAGCCCCATTCTCCCTTTCGGAGGCAGCTCTTAGCCAGGTGCAATTTAGGGCTTTCCAGCACACGGCTCCGCTTCTGGCACCGAATCACACAAGGGTCCACGGCTGCTCCTAAAGTTGTCGGTGATTCATCCTTCAGAAGCAGACCACTTTTTCCCCTTCGTCCTTGGTCTGGAAACTTCCGTGAAACCTGTTCCCCAGGTGTGACCCTGGTGATGTTTGGAACATCAGCGGCACAGCTTGGCAGCACACCATTGCACAAGCCACCACAGCAGGACAAACTGACGGCCCAGTGGAGAGAAAGCAGCCTGAACCTCTCAGCGTCTTTCCTATGCGAGGCTTTGAGTTCCCGCTTGCCTTTTTGGTAAATCGAGTTAATTTGGTTCTAGATGCAGTACCCATTTCACTAAAGTCTTTGGTAGTTTTTTTCTGTTTTGTTTTTATTTATTTTTTTTTCTTTTAAAAAATACTTTTATTGGGGTCTCTACATCTTTTTTTTTTAACAATTTATTGGGGCTGATACAATTCTTTTCACAGTTCATACATATACATACATCAATTGTATAAAGCACATCTGTACAGTCTTTGCACTAATCATTTTTTTCTCTTTTCTTCTTTTACATTTTATTAGGGACTCCAACAACTCTTACCACAATCCATACATATACATACATCAATTGTATAAAGCACATCCATACATTCCCTGCCCCAATCATTCTCAAGGCATTTGCTCTCCACTTAAGCCCCTTGCATCAGGTCCTCTTTTTTTTTCCCCCCCTCCCTCCCCTTTCCCCTCTCCCTCATATGCCCTTGGTAATTATACCTCGTTATTTTGTCATATCTTGTCCTATTCGGGGTCTCCCTTCCCCCCTTCTCTGCTGTCCCTCTCCCAGGGAAGAGGTCACATGTGGCTCCTTGTATGTTTTGTTTTTATTAAAAGATTTTATTGGGGGCTCTTTCAACTCTTATAACAATCCATACATCAATTGCATCAAGCATATTTGTACGTATGTTGCCAGCCTTCTCTTCTAGAACTCTTGGTATCAGCTCCTCCTTTCTCCCGCCTCCCCCCGCCCTAACCCCGAGGTGTTGGTTTTTGGTAACAAAGCTCTCTCGTCTTTGTGTCTATTAGAAATTGTTGTGGACTTAATGAGACCCACTTGAAACTGAATTCTGTGGATCAAGTGCTGCACAGGGTTGGAAGGTAGACGGTCTCAGATTTCCTTTATCACCCCACGACGAAGACCCCGGTTTCCACAGCGCTGGGTCCCGTGTGTCTTTAAGTGGAGAGAAAATGACCCGGGGGGCCCCCCTGAGAAGCAGCGTTCCTCCCTGACCGCTCTGTGCAGCTGCAGAACCGGAGTGCTTTTCTGGCTCCCCCTGCTGGCATTTCCTGGGCAGCGGCAGCCAGGTGCCCTTGGTTGCAGGGGACTGGAGTCACAGCCAAGTGCTGCCAAGCAAAAGAACATTGTTGTGGAATGTCCTTGCCAGTCCAGGCAGGTTGAAGGAAGAGAACAACTTGTTGACAACTGCAGTTCTGGGAAGCGCCGTCTCCTGTGTAAGTTGCAGAAAGATAACCTACTGCCAGCTGGTCAGGAGGGAGGAGGGAAGACTGCCTGCCGGTCTCTGACCTGCAGCCTTGGAAGACCACAAGCATAGTGACCACCAGCGCCCCTCAAGGCCATGCTGTTGAAGTCAGACTCTGGGTTGGGACTGGAGAGACCAAGCAGCCTGTGGTCAGACATACTCACTGCCATCCAGCCAATGCTTGACCCCCAGTGGGTTTTCGAGGCTGTAGTGTTGACAGGAGTAGAAAGCCCAGTCTTGCTCCTGAGGAGCTGCTGGTGGTTTCGAACTGCCGACCACGAGGACCGCAGCCCAACCCTTAACCACCAGGGCTGCATGGGTAGGTCACCGGGAAAGAAGAAAGGTCACAGAGTGTTTACTGAACTAGGCAAGGATGATGCGGAGTCCAGACAGGAGCAGCCCACAGGGTATGGTATTGGATTTGTGACCCCTTCCCTCGGCTCTTAACACAAGAAACAACCCTGAGGGAGTTTGGATGGAGATTCTGCCCAAGTTCGACCTCCGTCTTCTGTATTGAGTTAAAGTTTATTGTGCCAACCTGGCTGATAAACACATGTGGGGTTAATTGAAGGGCAGAGGGATAAATGGCTCTGTGAGCCTTGCCTTTCTAGTTCTCAGGTCTCTTGCTTTGTGATGGTCGGACCAAGGTGCAGCTGCCTTAGCCAGTTCCCTGCTTCAGCTGGCAAGGCTCACTTCCTGCAAGACATCCCCAAGGAGAAGCCACAAGGCCCTAACCCGATGCAGCCCTGGGTGCTGAAGCAGCCTTGTGGAGACTCCTGCCAGCACTGAGATGCTTACACATTCACTGATTCAGCTTTCCTCCTGCAGTCGGCCTCATAATGTGTGTTTTGTGAGATGGAGGAGGACTTTGGGGATTGATATTGGACATATGGGTTAATGGGTTAATGTTGGACTTGTGGGCTTGGGCAGCACTGGGTTGGGATGTTTTCTTCATGTGCACTTAACCTTTATATAAAGCTCTCTCTTATACATGAGTTTCTGTGGATTTGTTTCTCTAATGTACCCGGACTAACACAGTCTAATGCATTTATTTCCCTCACCTACCTGCCCCTAGATCGCATTTCTTAGTTTACTGCATTTCTTAGTTTACTTATTTCTAGGTTTTTTTTCTTTTCTGATTTTTTAAAAACCTTTCTACAACCCGGTCTCCCAGAAGGTAGGCTGTGGTAGAGTGAATCTCTTTTAACTCCATCTAGCTGCGGCGTCCAAAGGAACGGGCTTAATAGGAAGGGACCAAAGAGCTGCCAATAGCAAGAACTCAATACAAAGTAAATGTCCAGAAAAGAATGATGGCAACATATGTACAACTATGCTTGATACAATTGATGTATGGATTGTTATAAGAGGTGTAAAATGATCTTTTAATATAAAGAAGAATGGGCTGAAAATGATTAGTAGCTAAAGGCAAATCCCCTTCTGGCCAATCCCAGACCCAGGAGCAGATTAATCCCCTCAAAGCTGAACCCACCTCCAAAGAGAGCAGGGTTCTCATTTCCTTGCATCCTCATCAATAAATTTTATTTTCGTGTGTTTTTGTCCTAGCCATCCACTTAAACCTGAACTTTGAAAATAGGCTTCTGTTTCTCTTCCGGCCACAGGAGTAGCCACGTACCTTTCCCTAACACACAAGGAAGGCAACCCAATTCAGAAGAAACCAATCGGAGAACCACGAACCAAACCTGTCACTGTTACCGCGGAGTGATTTCCCCGCGTATTACAAGGCGGAGCTGCTCCGGGGGCTTTTCTTGGCTGACCTCTCTCTCCTTTTAAAAAATAATGTTATTATTTTGTTGGTGGTGGGAATACAAGCAGACACAGTTTCTTCTTGTGCCACCTAGTGACCCTGGGGTGGTGCTGCTGTCCTCGCGGCCTTCCCCGCCCGTCCCTTTCTCTCTTAATTAGCATGTATTCACCACCCCCCAGGGTCCCGATCTCATCTTTTGAATTGCTGGCGTCAGTTTGATCCTATAATCATTGTTCAAAGCGCATAATGCTGAAGGCAGACGTTTTTCACCAGTTACACTAAACAATGATTTGGTTTTAAGAATACTTCAGAGGATATGTTTGGCTTAAGGTTTAAAGATTATCTCAGAGCGAGAGTTTGGTTAGGTAGCTAGATTTAGGGACAGGGGGTTGCCCCTCCCCTCCATGCCTGCAAAGGCCCCACAGAGGAGGTTGAAAAGAAATCAGGCGACCATTAGACACGTATGAAGACCCCAAACAGCATGCTCACACTCAAGCCCTGAGCCAGGTGGGAGGTACACCTGGGTGGTTCAAAGGAGGCCCAGGCTCATGACATCACCCAGGTGGACTCAACCCAGCCAATGGGGTCAACCAATACCATCAACCACGCCTCCCCAGCCAGAGGCCTGGAATATTCTGACAGTGGGGAAGCCACTTTCTTACCCAGATCTAGCGACAGGGGAGGAGGAGGGTTCGCCCTCCCCCGCCTGGGCACACAGGTCTGCTCCAGGTCTACTCTGGCCCCCAGCCTCTGGGCCCGCATGCTCTTAGCATCTGGCATTCCTGGGCTTTGTTTAGGCCCAGTTGGGAACCCCAGCTTCCTAGCAGCATGGCACATGCTACCCTAAAATAACATGTACCCCTTTGAGACAGTAACACCTGAAGCTTGTCCTGTCCTTCATAATGACCCTAAACTTGACCTGTCCTTCATAACAACTCCAAACTTGACCTGCCCTTCACAACGACCCCAGGCATCAGCGTGAATTCTTTCATCGTGCAAAGACAAGAACTGAGGTATTATCCACTGGAGAAGCCTTACAGTCTCAGGGGTTCATCCAACCCTCGTGGCCCCCGGAAGGATGGAGTCTATGAGAACTTAAAATTACACTCTGTATGCACGATCCCTCTTTTGATCAGGATTTTTTTTTCATAGTCTTCTATGAAGCTTAGATCATAATGGTAATTTCTGGTCATGTGGCAAAGAAGGTAGTTGTTTAAGGAGACACTGGGCACATGTTCCGTAGCCGCCTCCCACTCTTGACTCTCCTCCTTTCTCTGTGGTTCCAAGCCAGGGGGGGGGTCGCTTGTATGTTGGATGACTCCTTGCAAGCTGTGAAGATGTCAGGTACTATGCTTCAAATCAGGAGGTGGCTAGAAGCACTAAACATAGTATTCGGCCAATTAACTGATATGTCCCACGAAACCATTACCTCAACCTCCAAATCGCACGAGGTTTTTGGTTGTACATCAGCAGCGACTCTTGGTTATTGTAAATGCGTGTCACCCAACCTATGCTAACTCAGCTTTTTACAGGGTACCACTTAGTGCCGTAATGACAGCAATTGGCTGTGCAGCTCGACCCTTAGCCAACATGGTATTTCTACCACATTGAACGCTCCCCTCCCCCGCCTCCCGCCCCTGGTAACTAGCAATACACTTTGTTCTCTCTACCTTCGCCTGTTTCTGTCTTTTTAAGTGGATCATAGACTATCCTTTTGTGACTGCCTTATTTCACTCGGCAGTCTGTCTTTCAGCTCTATACATGTATTCGGACTTCACTTTTCCTTCTGACTGAATAGAATCCCATTGTGTGTCCATGGCCCATTTTGTTCATCCATTGATCCATGGATGAGGGTCCTGGTTAGCGTAATGCTGCAGTGCACACGTCTGTTGGTGCACACGTCTGTCTGTTGGAGTCTCTGCTGACACGTCTTTTGGGTAAATACCTAAATGTGGAGTTGCTGGGTCATATGGTAGTTGGCAGTTCAATTTTGAGTTTTGGGGGGAAGCAGCCATACTGCTTTTGTTTTGTTCCAGACTTGAATTTTTTTTATTTTATGTACAAATAGGTGGCATGGTTTCCTCTTTTGGGTAGATGTGTTGGATTGTCCATCCAAAGATAACTTAGTCCAGCTTGATGAAGCCAATATCTTTCACGCACTGATGGAAACACAGACGGCACCTATTGAGGCCGTATTTCCCAATCAGACTGTGCCGGTTTGTGCACACACGGCAAGAACAGGAACCCTGGTTGGATTTTCTCAGGTGGTTCCAGTAGAACTGATGTGACCCATCTTGTTTCCAGGCTCTCTCCCAGCAAAAGGCGCCATACTGTTTTTCATAACAACCGTAACATTGTGCATTCCCACCAACAGATAGAGAGGGATTCTGATTTCCTCACATCCTCATCAATAATACTTATTTGATTTTGGGGTTCTTTTTTCTTATTTGGTTTTGTTTTCCTCTTAGCCATCGTTTCAGAAGGTCACATCTCATCAACAGCCAATGGTATTAATGGAAGAGGTCCAAGCTGCTTTGAAGGCATTGGCCAAAACAAGGTTCCAGGAATGGACGGAGTGCCAACTGAAATGTCTCCATAGACAGATGTCCCACGAAGGTGTTCAGGAAGGGGACAGAAGTGGCTGTCGGGCCCTACCACAGGTATATGGTCATGGCTTTGCGCCCGATGTTGTGACATCTAACTATAGTTTATGAGAATACAGAGAGGGGGTTGCAGTAGGTGAACTGACACACAAAGTGTATCAATTATTGGATGCAGAATCAGTGATCTGCGCTATAAACCTTCACAACAAAAAGCTAAAAGAAAAGAGAGATGATGGCCACAAAGGTACCAATGTGCTTGGCACAATGGATGTGTGTATGGATTGTGATAAGAGTTGCACAAGCCCCCAATAAAATTATTTTTTTAAGAGAATTTCTTCTTATTTGGGTCCTGTGGTAGTTACATAATCTGTTGTTAATTTGAGACTGAAGAGTGGAAGGGTGGAGTTTAGCCTGTCAATCAGGTCGCAGCTTGATGATCTCATTTGGAGGTGATGACGAGATAAATAGCTCACTGGAGGTGGGACACTTACTCCCTGTGAGATATTCCCGTGGACAAGACACATGGAAACAGGCTGACGGCAGCCAGAGCCTTGGAGCTGGAGAAGCCACATGGAGACCCACGCCAGCGCTGAGCTGCTTCTTCCACCACTGGATCCACAAGACTTTCCACCCACTGGCCTGTGCTATTCCTGCATTTGGCGCCATTGCATGTGTTTCATGAGTCTAACGAGGAATTTATGCACTAGTATCAACATACAGGGTAATATCAGACTTATGGACTTGATCTGGAATGTTTTCTCAATATACAATTGTTCTTTTATATAAAGCTCTTTCCTATAAACATACATGTCTATGAACTTTTTTCTCTACTCTACCCAGACTGTATTAGTCTGGGTACTTTAGAAAAACAAATCCATAGAAACTCATATGTATAAGAGAGAGTTTTATAAGTGCACATCAAGAAAACATCCCAACCCAGTGCTGCCCAAGCCCATAAGTCCAACATTAACCCATATGTCCAACACCAATCCACAAAGTCCTCCTCCATCTCACAAAACAGACGCAATGATGCCGACTGCAGGAGGAAAGCCAAGTCCGTGAACGTGTAAGCATCTCAGCACTGGCTGGGGTCTCCACACGGCTGCTCCAGCACCCAGGACTGCATCAGGGTAGGTCCATGCGGCTTCTCCTCAGGGATGTCTTGCAGGAAGTGAGCCTTGCCAGCTGAAGCAGGAACTGACTAAGTCAGCTGCACCCTGGTCCGACCATCACAAAGCTAGAGACCTGAGAACTAGAAAGGCGAGGTTCACTGAGCCATTTATCCCTCTTCCCTTCAATTAACCCCACATGTGTTTACCGGCCAGGTTGGCCCCATAAACTAACTCACAGACTAACAGAGGTCCACAATCAACACTCATGGAAACAGTAATCGAGAAATCATCTGCCACAGAAGATCCCTTTAAAATGTTAAAAAACAAAACAAACACTTTGAAGACTGAGGTACTCTTGACCCAGGCCATGGTATTGTCAATGGCCTCAGATGCGTCTAAAAGCTGGGTAACAAATAAGGAAGACTGAAGAAGACTTAACGCCTTTGGACGATGATGTGGGCGGAGACTATCCACCATCCCATGAACTGCCAGAAGAGCAAACTATCTGTCTTGGATGAAGCACCGCCGAGATGCGCCTTAGAAGCAAGGATGGTGAGACTTCACGTCGCCTACTTTGGACACGTTATCATGAGGGACCTGGAGAAGAACACTGTGTTTGGTAAAGTCAGCAAAAACAGAGGAAGCCCCTCAGTTAGATGGATTGACTCCGTAGCTGCAACAATGGGCTCAAACGTATCAACGATTGTGAGGATCGAGCCCCGAACCATGGGTGGGCAGTCAGTTCCAGCTCACAGCAGCCCTGCCTGTAGGAGAGAGTAGAAATGCCTGGCAGGGATCCCCAGGCTGTCATGCCGCAGCTTTCTCCTGCAGACGGCCTGACAGGTTCAAACAGCCCGGCTTTCCGATTCAAGTTGAGCCCTTCACTACTCTGCCACGAGGACATGAGACATGATCCCCACGGCCATCCCATCACTCCAGTTTATAGCCACCCTATTAAGGGTTTCCAAGACTTGGTATGTGCACTCTGTCTGGGGGCAGACAGCCTCATTTTTCTCCTGCAAAGCAGCTGGGAGGTTTTAACTGCTGACCTTGTGGTGAGCAGCCAACATGTAACTGGCAGCGACATGAAAGGGAAGGTGAATCCCTGTTTCTTCGTATGTACCCCTACTCAGGGTGGTTCGGAAGGACTAAAGCAAAAGCTGCGTGTTCTACATAATAACCACAGCGATGGGGGGAGGATGGAGGAAGTGAGGGACCGGAAAGTGCGAGGAGGGGGAGAGGAGACTGAGAATGCCCAGCTCCTGGCGGGCAGGGGGGCTGAGGAGGAGGCTTGGTCAACCGCCCCTGTGGCGGATGTGCCAGCTTTCATTTAAGCCCCCTCTCTGATGCCCAGAGGAACCCTGCTGGCGCAGTGGTTACGAGTGGGGCTGCTAACAGAAAGGTCAGCAGTTTGAAGCTACCAGTCGCCGCTGGGGAACGAGATGAGGCTCTCTGCTTCGGGAAGGATTTCTGGTCCCGGGAAGCCCCTAAGGCAGCTCCACTCTGTCCTTCAGGGCTGTTATGCGTCGGAATGGAGAGGGCAGCGAGTTGGTCAGTGTTTTGTTGCGCCTGATCCCGAAGTCGGGTAATTATCTGAGCTGGTCATTGATGGGGATGAAATAAAGGAAACCAGCCTGATGTGGGGAGCGAGAAGGGAGCCTCTTCAGGTGGAAAGTTGGAGAGAAGGGAGCCCCCTGAGAGCGCTCGGTGATCCTGGGGCCATTCTGACTTCCGAAGCTGTGGACAAGGTGACCCCACGGAGCAAGAGTTGGGGAGGACGGAGGCTCAGGCACTTTCTGTTCAAATAAGGATCTCTGGCAACAAGGCCTTTGTGGGAGGAGAGGGTCAGGACAGGGTGGGAGGGTCGGCACCTCTTGTTTACTTACACGATTGAGCCTACTTAAAAATATTCTCCAAACCTGGGGTAAAGTGAGCCCAGGAGGGATCCTGTGTAGAAGAGATGCTCGCAGGAATGAGGCTGGCCCTTCTTAGCCCTCCCGAGGGTTCCGCCTTCGCCTGTGACCCAGCTGGGCCTCTCCTCCTCCTGGTCCTGTTGGCGTGACACCCCGCGGAGGGTGGAGACAGGTAGACTCATTTATCACATGCTGGTCTGGGCCAATCGCCTCCTCTCCTTTGCTCACACCCAATCCAGCCCCCACCCTGGGCCATAGGCTGCCTGCTAAGGCCTTCTGCCCACCTGATTGGTGGCTGACTTTCCCAGCAGCCCCTACAGTGGACATGTCTGCAGGAAAGATAGGTGGCCTGGAAGAAAACATGGTGAACGAGTCCTGGGCTCTGGGGTGGCACAGTCCAAGACTAGTGTGTTAGTCTGGGTACTTTAGAGAAACAAACCCACAGAAACTCATGTAGAAGAGAGTTTTATATAAAGGTTAAGTGCGCGTCAAGAAAACATTGCAACCCAGCGCTGCCCAAGCCCACAAGCCCAACATTCACCCATTAACCCATATGTCCAACACCAGTCCACAAAGTCCTCCTCCATCTCACAAAACAGACGCAATGATGCCGACTGCAGGAGGAAAGCAGAGTCAGTGAATGTGTAAGCATCTCAGCCCTGGCAGGGGTCTCCACACGGGTGCTTCGGCACCCAGGGCTACATCGGGGTAGGTCCATGTGGCTTCTCCTCGGGGATGTCTTGCAGGAAGTGAGCCTTGCCAGCTGAAGCAGGGAACTGGCTAAGGCAGCTGCACCCTGGTCTGACCATCAGAAAGCAAGAGACCCGAGAACTAGAAAGGCGAGCCTTACCAAGCCATTTATCCCTCCGCCCTTCAATTAGCCCCACATGTGTTTAATGGCCAGGTTGGCACAATAAGCTGCCTCCACTGGAGTCCTGCCTCTGCCTCTCCGCAGCTGGGTGACATTGGCAGTGGCGTGCCCTCGCCGGGCCTCAGTGAGATTAAAACTCCCCCCCCCTCTAGGGTTGTGGAGGAGGACGCCAGACTCCTAAGTTGGTCTGTCCTGGGGAGAGACCATCTAAGCGGAGCTTTGAAGGGTGACCAGGGTTAGGGACTTGCTAGGCAGGGGACACTGCCTGTATCGACGGAGAGTTGAGCATCAGCCAAAGAAAGGCTTTTGAAAAATTAAACAGGAGCCTGTTGCGTGGGGATTTGTGTACCTGGCACAGGCCTCCAAACCCTTAGCAGCCCGAGACACAGATTCTGGCTCCAAAGAGGGTGTCCCTGAGGGACTGCACCATCCAGTTCCCACCACCCCAGGCTGGGCCCTCTGCCCAATACTGACTGGCCGCAGGCGGGTGGGGCACAGCCTTAGAGAGGGCAACAGACTCTTCCACACAAGGAAAGGGGTGTTTTTCCCAGTGTGCCCACTCACAGAGGTACAAGCTTTATTCAGCACCTCCTAACCCCACGCTGCCCTGTCCCTGAGGAAACTAGTTGGGACAGATTCTTCTCTGAGATAAATATTGGGCCTTTTCTTTCACAGTAATTTAGCAAAAGAGGCAGGCCCAGAGAGTAATCAGTCACTTGGCCCGGTCTCGCCCACCCCAGCGTCCAGCCTAGGGCAGCGCCAGCTGTGGAAGAGGTGGGGGGCACACCCAGGCTGGAAAGGGAATTCACCTTGACACCCATTCACCTCCTCATGAGAGAGAGTGTGGCTGTGGGGTTTCCACCTTGGAAGGGGACCCATAGTGCAGTCCTGAATTCACCCCTCACTAGCACCTTAAGGAGCCCAGGTGGCGGAGCGGGTTATGCACCGAGTCGCCAACCCCAAGGTCAGCAGTTTGAACCCACCAGCTACTCTTGGAAAGATTGGAAGTCTCATAAACCCACAGGGAAGAGCATGTATGTGTGTGTGTGTTGTGTTGGTTCCACCAGAAGAAAGCCCCGTCTTTCCCCCATGGAGCGGCTGGTGGTTTCAAACTGCTGACCTATGGAGTGCAGTCCCTCGTGTAACCACTGCGCCACCAGGGCTCGTTAGGCATGAAAACAAAGGACCAGGAAACAAGGGAGAAGGCGTATGGGGCAGGCGTACTGGCCCTGAGCGCAGAGGACACTCCGATGGTGGGCTCCGGAGCTGCCTTAGAATGACCTTGGCTGAGAGACATGGCCTTGCACTCTGTGTGGTCGATGAATTGACATCTCACCAGCCCAGGTGGTAGGCAGTTTAACGCACATGAACCAGGAGCCGGTGGGGGGCTGGAACCTGAGCCTGGGTGCAGTCCAAGACCAGATACCAGTGTGTGGGTTATGTGTGCGTATGTGTATATGTTGCATATTGTGTGTGCCTATGGTGTGTGTGGTGTGTATGTATGGTGTATGAGTGGTTTATG
This sequence comes from Tenrec ecaudatus, assembly GCF_050624435.1. Lineage (NCBI taxonomy): Eukaryota > Metazoa > Chordata > Mammalia > Afrosoricida > Tenrecidae > Tenrec > Tenrec ecaudatus. The sequence continues at coordinate 23,611,397 of NC_134545.1, read as the reverse complement.
TGTGGTGTGTGTGTGGTGTTGCCTATATATGGTATGTGTGGTATGTATGGTGTGTATGGTACATGGTGTGTGGTATGTATGTAAGGTATAGTCTGGTAGGTGTGGCATGTGTGTTTGTGGTATGTGGATGGTGTGTGTAGTGTGTGATGTGTTTTTGTTGTGTATATATGGTGTATGTGTGTATGGTACATGTGTGGTGTGTGTGGTGTGTTTGGGGTATGTATGCATGGTGTGTGTATATGGTATCTGTGGTGTGTGAGATGTGGTGTATATGTATGCTGTGTGTATGGTATGTGTGGTGTTTTTATAAGGTGTGTGTGCTTGTAGGGTGTATGTAAAGTATGTATGTGTTATCTGTAGTGTGTATATATGGTATCTGTGTTTGTGGGGTGTGTGTGACGTGTTTGTGGTGTGACGTGTTTGTGGGGTGTGTGACGTGTTTGTGACGTGTTTGTGGGGTGTGTGACGTGTTTGTGGTGTGACGTGGTTGTGGGGTGTGATGTGTGTACGTGCACGTGTGAGTGTGTCGGGGTTAGCAGGAGGAGCTGGCCTCGGCAGTGGTCTAGAAGCTGTGGCCTCCAGGCTGAACCCCCCCTTGCCATCAGTTTTCGTACAGGCTGAGGGGTCATAGAGGTCTTTACCTGTGAATTCGAGTTTCTTCGTCTGTGAATGAAGCCTTATCCTCACACCTGGCCCTGCCCGTACTTTGGTGGCCCCTCTAGCTGGTGGCTCTTGCCTGTGAGGCCAAGTTGAGCCCAGGTGACAGAGAACACAGGACTCTGCAAGCACACACTTGCCCTCTGGCCAGTCCCACAGGTTGCTGACCCCTGCTCCTGCTCATTCTCCCAGGCAAAGTCAGGAGGGAACGGGCGAGCTGAAGGGGGAGCTTGGGGCGTTTCCTGTGAACACCCACCTGCCCACGGTCACCCACCTAGAAAGTGCTGGTCTGAGCCCGTGAGGCCACCATGCTAGAGGTAGGCCAGGGAGGGGAGCGCACTTCAGGAAGGCCACGAGCAGAGAGCTATAACCCAAATGCACAGCACAGGGGGTGCACAGTCCCCCGGGGGGGGCGGGAGGCCACAGGGGCTGGGAACCAACTGGATGCACAGGGGGGCCCAGGGGGAGCCCACTGGCTGGACCGGACAAGCCGTGGTGGTCCCCAGTGCAGGTGCCAGCTAAGACACCAGCTCTGGGTCTTGACAGTAACTGACGGCAGCTATAGTAGGGGACGAGGTGTAGTCAGGGCGTCTACGCACTGGGACAAGCCGAGTTAACACGTGTCAAGTGTTTAGTGGTAGGGTGACGTGGCCAGGAACAGGATGCAAAGGAAGTTGGCAGCAAGAAAAGCCTCTCACATCAAGAGCTACGAGCACACAGGGGAGCTGGCACTTTGGGGAATACCAAGTAGACAGCCTGGGCTTGGAGCCTGGGAACCCAGGGGACGCAGGCGGTTGCCGAGGTTCTCAGGGGATGGTCCCCCAAGGCCGCCCAGGGAGAGGGGCTGAGAGCAGGCACCAAGTCAGGCAGGGGAGAGGCTGAAATTTACTCACACCTGCAGGGAGCCTGGCTCCGGGCCTTACACCGCCTTACCAAGTGAGTCCTGCCACGCCGCCCACTTCACAGGTATCAAAGCCAAGGTTGGAGAATTGTTAACAGACAGCTCCAACAGGAGCTCCTACTTCTGGCCACAGCTCAGACCTGCCAGCCTCCATGTCCCACCCACTCTGGGCTCTCAGCTGTACCATGGCTCCACAGCTGGGCAGCCTAGGGTCTGGTGGAAGACAGGGCCTGCGGTGCCATGGTATCCCCCCAACTCTGCCAAGCACAGAGAGGGGTGTGGTCACTTTCGGGAAATGAGCACAGAACAATAGCAGCCGATAGGTCCAGATGTGTGCCTTCCTGGGTGAGCCCAGCCCAAGTATGCCTCTATGAAGGTGGCTTGGGGGAAGACAAAGCCAGCTAAAACCAGACAGAGACTGGAAGGTGCTCTGGTGCCCTAGGGGGGTTACTCGCCCGGCTGCTACCCACCAGCCCCTCCTTGTGAAGATCTACAGCCTCAGAAACCCAAAAGGGCAATTGTGTCCTGTCCGATAGGTTTGGGGTGAATCAGAAGCAATACCATAGCAGCGGCTGGGGGTGACCCGAGAGTCCCAGCTGAACCATTTCTCCAGGGCTGGGTTCAGAGCTTCCCAGGGTGCTGTCCCCTAGGTCTGGCAAGCCACCAAGGCTCTGGTGCACCCAGGAGGCAGAGGCTTCATGCCCATGTGGGCTCACTTTGAGAAGTCGGTGAACCTTCTCCTAAGTCTTCCCCCAACCGTCCCCTGGGAGCTCAGACCACCTAGGAGCTGAGCACCCTGCATTCTGCACCCCGTGCGTCTGCCTGAAGCCTGGGGGATGGAGTAGGCTGACCCAGTGCAGCAAGTGGGGGGTGGGGTGCCCCCTTCGCCAAAGGGTGTTGCCACCCAGAGACCCACCTCAAGGGAGAGGCCACTCCACATTCATTGCTACCCACCACGGCTGACTCCACGCTCGGTGATGGTGCAAGAGTTGGACAGACTTCGCTACCATTGTTTAAGTGTGAACGTCAAACACCAACACATGGCTAAGTGAGGAGTGGGTGTGCGACCTGTAAGACACATCCTGAGTCACATTAAACCCCGGCTCAAGGATGTACGCACCACCGGCCCCGTGCTTTCTACGGCAGCCGTCCGTGTCGTGTTTTCCATTGTTGACTCAGCTCCCGGACTCAGCAGCTGGAGTCGTGGGCCTTGTGGCACTCAACCATCACCATCCTCGGAAATAAAACTTTCTCAGGGGAAGCCGTACCCCCGCGAGTTACAAAAGCTAATGAAAACAGGAGGGGGGACCTCTCTCGGATCAGGAGGATTTGCTAATGACGCCGACGGTCGGCCACACACAAAACCCGAATCCTCGGCCTGGCAGCAATCCGTGGCGAGGCCACGAAGCTTGTTCGAGATGCTTCGGGCTAAATCGACGGGACCCGCTGCTCTCCCAAGTCCCGACTTTGCCGGCAGTCAGAAGCCACAATGTGGCGATGGTTTCTCCCTTCCTTTTTACTGGTTTGAAGGTTAAATGCCGTTTCTCTCCGCTGCGGGGTTTCCAGCTCCCCTGAGAATCCTCCGGATGCCCAGGGTGCCGAAGCTTCTCCCTCTTGCTCCCATGAGCTCTCTTGGCACAAACACGCCTGGCCTCTCTCCCCACTTCTGCTCTTAGTGTTGCCCTGCCTCGGGGAGGTCACGCAGGGCCGCCAGGGGAGACTCAAGATGCCAGGTTTCCCGGAGCCCTGTGGCCATGCGGGCTGTCTCATGACTCCCTCACCTTACATTCCTCGGTATATGAAGTCGTACTTCAATCTGCTGACTGTCTGTCTCTGCTAGTAAGCTCCGCAAGGGCGTCTTTCCCACCGCTGTGCTCTATCCCCAGGGCCTGGAACCATGCCTGACACTCAATAGAGAAGACAATAATATAAATATTGAGTCCTTGTTGAACGAAGGGATGCCGCCTGGCAGGAGAAACGCCATCTGTCAGTCCCGGCGGGGCTGGTGCACACAGCAGAATCCTCTCGTGCCAAGAGGCTTGTCCTCTGCTTGGGAAGAGAGGTCTTCTGGGATCCTTCCCCGCCCGGGAGAAGGGGTGCAGCACGCTCAGCCCACCCTCTGGGTCCCCAAGACGCCCTCCGCCGAAAAACTTACAAAGACTCCAAGAGCAGGCAGGGTAACGTACTAGCGCTTTTAATACAGTCTAATCAGATCAATCCACGTCGTGAGGACGAGCTGGGCTTGCTCAAGTGTGACATCACACACAGGTACACAATGTCCCCAACCTGCTGGCTCTCCCACCTTCCCGGCTCCCGAGAGCATCCGAACCCATAACTCCCTGACCAGACTGGCATTGTTTAAAATTTTGCATAAAACTATTTCTTCCATAGACTTAAAACAATCAACTAGCCAAGTTAATTATGGTACAACTAAACAAAGTGTCATCCTAACCCTAACGTGACTGCGGTTTACAAAGAGCTGTTTCACCTGGGGTAGCTTTCAGTAGCAATTCACTACAACTGGTCCTAAAAAATAATGACATTATCAGAGACTGAAAACCCAACAGCAAAGTTGAATGGTTAGAATCACGTAAGAACTGGAATTTTGGGGTGGGGGTGTCCCCCGTAGCTGAGCCTGCCCTCTGCAGTGACATAGGCTGGCCCTCCTAGCGGGGCTCAGGAGGGTCTGGGGCCCCCCAGACCAGGGGTTGAGCTCAGGGGGACAGACCTTTACCCCGTGGTCCGTGGGATGCTGTAGGCTTCTGGCTTCTTGAAAGATGCACACTGGCGCTAAGTGGATGGAAACCCTAGGATTGTTTCTTTTGAGGGGCATGGGAAGGGCAATGGGCTAAGTGATTGGAGAGGCGGGGAAGGAACCCCCCCCCAAAACTCATTGAGGTCCCAGAATGTCATGAGGTGGGATTTGGATTTTTGGGGGGAGGGGAGGGGTCACTAAGAATCGAGCACCAACAATTCCAGCTTCTGCCAATCAGGGAAGCCGGGATTGGTGTTGCCTCCGGAGGCCTATGTAGTGTTTCCTGCCCTCGTCCCACCCTGAGGCTCACAGGTTATTTCTGCAGAGCGTCAGGTGCGAAATCTATTTCTAAAGACCATTGAGGGGCTGGGTGGTTGGAGAAGGGAGCTGGGTGACAGGGCTGGGCTGGGCATTGGGGGGGGGGGGCTTTTTAAAAAAACAAACAAAAATCTCTCAGCTACAGAACCCAAAGACATCACCTCCCTCCGAATTCACAGCCTAGCTCAGCAGTCCCCGGAGGGCGGTGGTCTCCATGGGACACGCTTCCCCCTCATTTCCCCTCGGGCCCCATGGGCTGCTGGTCCACCTCGGGGTCTACTAGGGAGGACGCGAACGCCGACTGAACGATCTGGAACCCGAAGGACTCCAGGAGAGACATGTTCTGCTGGGGAGAGAAGGGGGAGCCGAGGGCAGGGCCCAGGTCCCCCAGGGGGCCCCCGAGGGCCCGGACGTGCACCTTCTGGATGTGTTTGTTCAAGTAGGACTTGGACCGGAAGAAGCTGCCGCATTCAGGGCACGGGTACTTCTTCTCCCCGTCGGATTCCATTTTGTTTTTGGGGACCGCCAGGTCGCAGGAGAAAGAGCCGTTGGCGCTCTGCTTCTCTGGGGTCTTCAGGTCGCTGGCGTCCGAGAGGTCACCGTAGGAGTCGGAGCTCTCAATCGGATCCTGATGCGAGCATTTCTGTCCTTCTACGAGAGAAGCGAGACACAAGAGAGAGGTTAAGGCCAGGCTTTGGGGAGGGCCCCCCTCCTGGGGGGGGTGGGGTTGTGGAGGGCAGCCGATGGCCAGTCGTGGCCCAGACAGAACCCAGCGAGGCTCAGCCCGTCAGCCTGGGTACCTGGCGTGCCCACGGGAGGAGAGAGCAGGGCCCTGGGGCCGCCAGTCTCCCTGTAGGTGACTCTCCTTGCAGGGGGCCACGTGGCGCTTCCGGTCAAAGGGGGCTCACACGGCTGCTGCCCAGACTCAAGACCCCCAATGCCTGGGCGCTCGCTCTCCCTCAGTGGGGGGACCTGGGGGTGTGCTGATGCGGGATCTCGTTCCCAAAGCACTCCAACGAGGCAAAGCCAGAGCCGTGAGGGCCTCAGCCCGCGGACCCCCTCCGGTCCAGTCAGAATCCAGCTGTTTTCCTCCTGCTGCGAACACCAGCCCTGCCCTCACCACCTTCCTGCCGACAAAACGCCCTTCCTTCCACGTCCACGGTCAAGGGGGGGCCGCATCACCGAAAAGCACCTTGGCACAACTGCACCGGCTGGGCGCCTGGGCCCGGCCCACCTTACTGGTGTCCTCTACCGACGACGGGTTCCACGTGCCATGCCAGGAAGGGGGTGGGGGGGCTGTGATGGGAGCGTGGAGCATGCCATCTCTACCATCTGCCGGGCCCTGGCCTCCTCCTCGAGGCAGCGACAGCACGGAGCAACACAGAACCACCTGAGCCGACCAGGGAGGGTGGGGCCGGGGGCGCTGCCTGCAAACCAACTGCACACCAGAGACCCCCATGCACCTCACGAATGCAGCCAGACGCCCTCCACAAAGGGCCGCTCACAGCCACCAGCCAGCCGCTGGCTCCCCGGGCCCGCAGGGGCGGAGGAGGCAGCTTCCAAGCCACACCGCCGCCGCGTCATCCTCACCGGGTGACCAGTCCATGGGCGCGCCCGGACCGACTCATCATGCAGGGCCCCTCTTCCTGCCCTGGGCCCGGGGCTTCCCTGCAGGCCCCGGTCGGTCGGTCGGTGGGGTGGGGTGGGGAGGGGGCCACCACGAGCAGGGGAGGAAGGCTGGGGAAGAGGAGGCGGGGCGGGGTCTCAGCAGGGCCCAAAGGGCTCACTCACTGGCCGGGAGTGGGAGCGACTGGCACTGCCACTCCGATGGCTGGGCCTCCTGGAGGCAGCCTTCCCGCCTCCCCACGCCCGGCCCAGCGCCCCCACGACACAGTCTGCGCAGAGAAGCAAAGTGCAGAGCAAGGGGTCGCTTGCCTTTGTTGCCATAGGTCCTGGCGCAGTGGAACGCTGCTCCCCCATTCGGGATGGGCTCCTGGTGCCTGGAGACCTGGGGAAGGGGAACACCGTGGTGGGTTTTAACATGGGCCTTTAAGTAGGAGGCAGAGGAGAAACCTAAACAAGACAAAAGGAGATGAGATCCCGCGGCCAGCACACACACGCGCTGCTTCCCCCACGCTCGGGGCTGGCCGCGCTGCCTGGCACGCCCAGCACAGCTGCCCTGAGAAGGGGCCCCCTCGTCGGCTCGTAAACCGCCGTGGCCTCGGGAGCCAGGTGCTCGGGAAGAGGGGGGGACTACCGTCCAGGAATCCATCCGTTTCTCTGGAGAGCCTACTCTGCCAGGCTGTGGCCGGGGAGGTGGGCTGGCCGAGACCCTGCCCCTGTCAGACGCCTGAGGCCCTGGGCAGCTGCAAGGCACCCCAGTGGGCAATGTGGTCATACAAGTACATGGGCTCCGGGGCCGCCCCCCCCGAGTTGAGCCAGCAGGACGCCTATGGACAACCGGACCAAGGACCTGGGCCACAAAGCAGACTCTGTCTCGGACGGGTGGGTTCAGGCCAAGAGACATCCTGCAGGAGCCCCCGTCGGGAGGTTGCTTGCCTAGGATGCTAACATCCCCGCTGTCGGGGTAACGGGGTTCAGACGGCCTTGCTCAGCCCCTCTGAACAGCGGCCAGAGGACCAGGCGGGCGAGTTCAGGGAGCGTGGCCTTCTCTGCTTCAAGGGCATGGGTGTCTCTCAGCTTGGGGGGTAGAGCTTCGAGGAAGAAGGAGAAACAGGGGTGGCTTCTTTTCTCTCGGTTTTATTTACAGCTGTGCCCGTGAGCTTGAGCCCTGAGATGGCTCGGGCATGGAAGAGAGGATCTCAGGCTGCAAGTGTGTGGACATGGAACCGGGCGGTCGGGTTTTCAGCTTGGATGTCGCAGGAGGCAGCTGTGCTGTCAGACGTCACCGTGGCCCGGGACCACCTGTCCTCCAGCGAGACATGGCACTCTGTGGCGTAAGGCCCACGCGGAGTGCCAGTGTGCCCGGAGGTGCGCCTTTAGCCACCCCCTACCCGCCCACAGGCTATCCGTGCTGCGGTTCCCTCGGGGGGTGTCTGCAGCTGCAGGGGGACCTCGGGTCCCTCCCTACAGGGTCAGAGGCTGGAGAGTATGCTGCATCGGCCCGAGGCTCATGCTCTTCTGAACACTGACAGGACTAAGTAAAACTTCACCTCTGCTGGGTGCCGGTGCAATACAGATGTTAGTCCGCGGGCTTTCCCAGGACCACCCTGTTACGGGGGTACCATCGCCATTTTGCAGATGACCAGATGGGAGGCCCATTGAGGTGAAACAACTGTAGTCCCTCACATAACGTCTCGAGAGCGGGGCCTGGACTCCAACGAGGGACCGTGTGCCAGGAGAACTTGGCCCTTACCCCTGGGCCCACTCTTCAATGGTGCCTGTGGTGTGCCCCTGGGCCCCTTATAACCATCACCCCCTTGAGAGTCATGTCTCTGCCACAGCGGCAGGCAAGACCGGAAGCCCCCCCGGAGGTGAGGGCTGGCCTGACAGCAGTAGCTGGCCTGCGGGAGGGAGGTGGGAGACCAAGCGAGACCGGACACAGGCTGCTTGCTCTTGGCTCTGCCTGGTTTGACAGGTGGTTCTGCATGGTGATCTGAGGAGTGGCCTGTCCGCGGCCAAGGGACAGCCTGGCTGATAAGAGTCCCACACTCACATTCCAAAGAGGGAGGCCAAACAGAAGCAAGGCTCCTGGGAGAGCAGAGTCTTAGCCCTGGCCCTTGGGTTGGCCTTCTAGACACCCTGAAGGCCAAGCTCAACCAAGAAGCCCTGGCCCTTGGCAGCCACCGCAAGCTATCAGGAGTTTCTGATCAGGCCATCCGAGAAGATCTGGCGCCCCCCTCCCACCTGTTTGTAATCCCATGCAGCGCCTTTCAAGCATGATGCCTCCACAGCGTGCCAGCGCAGATCACTGTCATCATAGGGGACGAGGTGGCGGCAACAGGAATGAGTGTGTGAACTCCTTGTATTGTAGGGGGAGCGGGCCCGAGAGATACAGAAGATGACAGACAAACGTACTTGCTGCGTCTTCCCGCGACACAGCTTGGGACACACATGGCTGGGTCCCCGAACCTTCCCCTGCTGCCAACGGTACTATCTATAGCATGACCCCGGGGTGGGGGGGCGGCGAAGGAGGGAGGGCTGGATCCACAGCTGCCACTTGGAGCCCAGACACTAGACACAGAGCGACTTAGCAGCTAAGTGTGAGGCTAGAGCAGAAGCCGAGCAGAACATGTCTTTCTCACCACACACGGTACCCACCCGCCCGTGATGAGCCACCGATGAGCCAAGAGCCAAGAGGCAAGGAGCGGGGCCTGATGAGAGTAGAAGAGACGCCATAGCCTCTAGCTCCTAGGTCGAAGAGACCCTTGGAGACCACTGGCTCCCAGGAGGGAATTCTTCAAGGGGCTGACTCGCCCACCCTCTGAGAGCACCTAGAGCTGATTCCGGCCCCTCCCTACAGAGGCAAGCCTCATGGGAGAGTGGTCTTTAGCCCTGGCCCTTGGGTTGGCCGCCTGCTAGAGACGCTCAAGGTTCCTCAGGGGGATTTTCTTGCCCGGTACGCCTGCCACTTGCCCTTCAGGAGCAAAGCCTCCTTTGGCAGGTGAGACACCTGTGCAGGGATCAGACGGCCCAGACCCCCGCAGGGCCCGACCCAACGGGAGCGAGGCGCAGTCGGGTCGCGTCCGCTCGGGCTAGCAGGAGGGCAGGCTGCCCCTGTGCTGGGGTTGGCACTGGTGCCTCCTGGTACACGTACTCCCTACCGCGGCGAAGGCTTCCGCTCCCTTTGAAGCAGAGCCATGGGGCTTGAGTCCGTCGGCTCGGCCGACCAGCTGCCCCTCATCCTCACACCGAGACAACAGCCGGTGCCCAACGATCCTTATGCCGAAACCGAAAAGGGGAGGAAGAAAATCGCGGCGCCCTACCGGGCCCTCTCTCCTTCCCACGGACTCCAAACCAACCGATGGCCTCCCACGAGAAGGAAGGAACCGAGTTGTCTGCTCGGAAGCATTCCCTCCCCTGGAAGTATCTCCCTCTGGACACGGTAGGTGGCTCCCAGGTCCTAATCTGTCTCTCGGGCAAAGCCAAGGTCCCCTGGCTTCTAGCAGCAACTCACCTCACTCAAGTCTCCTCCCACGTGCCCGGTCTTCACGAGGCTGTCTATGCGGCCAACACAGACTAAGGGCCCGTTCAAGGATCCAACCTCAAGTGTTCTGACCAGCTAGCTGGCACTTAGCCCCGGTGAAGGCAAGAGCACTCCTGCGCTCGCCGATGCAGCGCCGACAGTCACTGTAGCCCCACGGATGGGCAGTATAAACGGTGATCCCAGCGGGCTCTGCATTCCCGTCAGTGTTCGCTGTCTTGGGTGTCCAGAAAACCCTTGTCCTCCTCTGGGAAAGCCCACCCTTTTTTGGGGGGTGGTGTTGGGGGGGGGGTTTCATCTTCCCATTTCAGCCCAAGGAATAAATCTAGAGGCAGAATCCTGCTCCTCCTTCTCTTCGGAGACAGATCACCATTGTTCTCTCTTCCTCACACGCTAAACCAGAGGCCTCTTTGGACTTCTTGGAAGAATGGGCCTTCCTGCTCTGAGTCCAGCGCCTACAGAGGTCACCTGAGGATCTGGATCGCGTGCTGGCTTTTCTGAGACATGGGGGTTCTGGCTGTACTCTTCGGGCACCCACCCGAGTCCTGGTTGGGGCCCAAGCCCTTTTTATCCACCAGAGAAAGAAAGCGCCCGGGGTATACGCGATACTGGCTTTGCCCCATCTCCTAACGGGGCCAACATCTCCGGGCTCAGGTCTTCTTCCCCGCTGGGCTGGGGGCCCACCGGGGCTAGGGGCTTGGCTCTCCCAGCCAGTTCTCCTCCACTCTGCCATCAGGACCGGGGCTTTCCGAGTCTACTCGCCAGCCTCCTCCATTCGCTTTGGTCCTCTGCCTCTGTTCTTTGAACTTGGCTCCTGAGCTAGGAACGTCCAACCTTGGAAATTTAAGGCAACCTCTGCAGACTGCTGGCACATGGCAACAGACTCCAAGTGGTTGGGGGGCCCTGTCAGGAAGCCCGAGGTAGATGAGGTAAGACAGGAAGTGTGACCTTTTTTTCTAGGGCAGCCACATTCAAAAGCTCCCCTCAGCACGGTACTGCTTTCTGCACACACAGCCCCCCACTGCTCACCACCTGGGGGGGGCCTGCCAGGCCAGGGTTCCCGGGCTCAAAGTGCAGCACGGCCAGTTCTACGCTGCTTTTGTGGCCACTTCCCATTTCACAATGGCTGTGCTGGTGGCAGAGAAGCAGGCACCCATTAGCCAACGGTCTGCAAGAGAAACTCCAGGGGGGCGCAGTCGCGGGGAGATTTCCAAGGCACCAAGAACACACAGTGACACGGCAGGCTCTCTCTACTGGGGGATCTCCGGCACGCACAGCTAGCCCAAGCCCAAGGACCCCGCGCTGTCTGCCCACGCGTCCCTGCTAACTGTCACAACGTGTCAGCGAGTGTACGGCTCCCTCAAAGTCAGCATCGCGGGGTTCCGAGAATGTCCGCATACCTCATCTCCCCAGGTCCCCACAGCAACCCGGCAGGTGGGCAACAAGTCTTCCCAGCCCCCTTGGAGCCATGAAGAAACAGAGGCTTAGGAAGGACAGCTAGAACACACAGAGGGGCTGAGACCCCAACCCTAGACCACGTGTCCTCAAACTATGGCCCCCGGGCCACATGTGGCCCACCGAGGACATTGATCCGGCCCACCAGGTGTTTTTGCCCCATTTGTTTATTTACTTCAAAATAAGATATGTGCAGTGTGCATAGGAATTTGTTCATAGTTATTTTTTAAACTATAGTTCGGCCCTCCAACAGGTCTGAGGGAAAGTGAACTGGGCCCGTTTAAAAAGTTTGAGGACCCCTGCCCTAGACCCTCCAACTCCTGATTCTCCTGCTTCACCCACTTGACCACAGCCCCGATTGTCAAGAGCATGAGGGCCAGAGCATCTCGGGAGAAGCCTTCACAGCGACACCCCCCACCTGACCACGCAGCAAGCACACGACGACGCAGAAGCCACTTTGCACCATCCGCAGCTGCCCCGACTTCCTTCAGCAGAGAGATGGCGCCAGCCGCCGCCTCTGCCGTCACAGGACACGCGCCTCCAGTCCTTCTAAGAGCCACCGAGACCCAGCAGAACCACAGGGACAGGCCTGACCTCGACCCACAGAACCAACGCCCGGGCCACAGGATGAGACGCCGGCGAGGCCAACTTTGTCCTCAACACGATGACCAACTCAGAGCATCTTCTCATCATCCAGGCCAAGGTCCACCTGACGGCGCTCCTTTCTGACCTTCTGTGCTAGAAGGGTCTCCCCTTCTCTTGGTAAGCTCTGCTGAAGTTCATGTGACAGCCAGTCTGCCAGGTAACCCCTCAGGCAGGACCCCTCCTCTTCCACCTCCTGGGACCGAATGACTCCCCGCCACCCCCCAACCTCAGGAGCTTAGAGGTGTCTGTGACAATATAGTCATCCTGTTTCAGGGGCTCAAGCATTCCAAGCACCCCAACTTTCTCCGGAAGGCAGGGTTAGCAATCTGCTAAGCTGGGAGCTGCAGGCAGTTGGAAAGTTGGTGGCTGGAAAGGCGTTTATCACCCGGAGAGAAGGGAGAGCCGGGCAGAGTCTGAGGAAGGATGGGCAAGACACCCTCCCCCCACCGGGTCCCCCACGCAAGCTGCGGCCCATCTTCTGGAATGGAGGAGCTAGTGGGGCAGTTACCTCGGTTACAGATGCTGCAGAAGTTGCTGGGCCCCTCACTGTGCTTCTTCAGGTGATCGGCCATGTACGCAGCCCGCAGGTACTTGCCACACACCTGGCAGGGCACCTTGTCTTCATGACAGGCCAGGTGGGAACGCAGGCGGTCGCGGGTGGCAAAAGAAGCATTGCAGGTCTGAGGGCAGACGGGAAGATGGGACGGGTGAGAGTAGCCCTTCGGCGAGATCCCCCCCCCCCGACACCCTGCTCAAACTACAAACTACCATGAGCATCACATGGCTCCCCCCTTTGCAGTGATCTCAAAAGTCTGGTCCAGGCTTCCAAGCCAAGTGGCTACACTTTATTTCCCATGATGCCTCTTCGTGGGACCCTGGAGTTGAAAACACTGGTCCCCAATGATTGTCATAAGCATGTCAGGTCATGGCAGCTGGAGCGCCCCCTCCTTCGGAATAGAGTGAGGCATGTTTTCATCACAGACACGAAGACCTGGCTTCAGGAGTATTGACTGTGTGCATTTGCTAACATAAAAACAGACCAGTCTCCCTGTTCGCCATCTCTACTCCCCGACCCCCCGTTGCTCTAGATAAAGATTTTGATTCATTCACTTTATTCAAAAGTGCTGGTGGGGGAGGGGGAGGAGAAAAAGGAAAACGAGGAGCTGATTCCAGGAACCCAAGCAGAAAGCGAGCTTTGAGAATGATGAGGGCAACGAATGTATTCGTGTGCTTTACACAACTGACGTATGTGTGGATTGTGCTAAGAGTTGTATGAGCCCCAGTGAAATGCTTTATAATTTTTTTTTAAGTGCTGGTGGTCCTGGCCAGGGAGACGAGCCACGAATGGAAAGGAACAGCACTATAAAACGCAGAGAACTCGTGACATTCTCATGAGTTTGTTCTCCAGAAAAAACCACACCAAAAAACCCCACCAGCCTATGAAATGATACCATCAATTCTGCTCACTTGCGAATCAGCACAAAGCATGAGGGAGGGCCTTTGTGAGCCGTGAAGCTTGGGAAGGGCTGGTGCTGACCAGACACGTGAATGCTGCCCTGTGTTGACTGCGCACTGCTGCTGGGTCGGGCAGGCAACAGGCGTGCCATGGGGCTCACGAGACGCTGAGCAGGCTGTGGGGTGTGCACCCATTCACCACCAGGCCTCAGGGGCTGGAGCGTTCAGGACCAGACCCAATCCCCCAACTCCCCTTCCCCAGCCGGGATGCAGAGGCACCCAGGTCACTGAATGTCAGGCAGGCCCTCGGGAGAATGCGGCCGCGTGACTGCCAAGCTGTACCCCGTTTCTTTTTCTGTGGGTGCATTTGCTGCGTTCAAGCTGTGCTGAAGAGCAAGGCCCATCCGCCTCGGAGTTAGTTACAGACAGAACGTCAGCCTAGGAAAGCCTCGCCACCTGGCTGAGGTGCCAGGATGGTGCTGTGTGCCGGAAGCGGAGGCTGATCCTGAGCTCAGTGTCTGAGTCCTGCCACGGTGTCCCCCTCTGTGTCTCCTCAGAGTCCAGTCAGGGAGAGAGCCAGGCAGCGCAATAAGGATGTCAAAGACACCACTCTTATTCTGGGTGTCCACAATAGGTATCTGCCTGTGCTTCCGTAAGTCTTTGAAGTCAGTGTTATAGAGTTGAATAAAGCAGTTTGTAATGGGGTGAAACCTGGCTTTCACTCACTTTGTGTATTTTGTTTTCGATATGAGAAAAATGAAGTGTTGGAAGCCACTTGGCCAAGAGCACGCGGACCAGGCTACCAGAGGAAGTGGCGGGCTTCCTACTCCGCCAACCCTGCTGGCTGCCTCCGACACTGGGATTGTCCCCAGCTTAGAGAGGTGCCAACTGAGGCCCAGTGAGGCGACCTTGTGGCAGGAAAGCAGACCAGCCTGAGATCTCACCAGTCTACTGACTCCATAGACTTACACTGCTTCGGGGGTGGGGTGGGGGGGTGTGAAACTGCTGGTAGCTGATATCTTTTAACCCCGTGTACTTATAGCCTCGTCATTTTGACGAGAGCAGCCATGCCCCTCCCGGCAGGTGGTGCTGAGAAACTGCAGCACGTTAGCATGCCGGGTCTGATCTAAACTGGGTCCAGCATCAAGGGCCTTGTGACCCCCATCCCAGGCCACAATGGGGCAAGTGGCATCTGACTACAGGGGTAGTGAGAGCTGTCTTATCACCCTCACCAACCTGGGTGGCCAGCCCTCCAGAGGCTGTCTGTCCTACACAGCTGTCCGAGGATGCCGGCCAGCCAGACATCCATGACCCGCGAGTTCTGTATCCCGGACTGCTAAACACACCAGCCTGGCTGGCTCCCCCATCCCCCCACACCCCACCCCACCCTCCCTCCATGATCTGGCAAGGAATGAAAGCCAACTTTTGCCTGACCAGACATCATTCAGAATGCAAATCTGTGCAGGGAAAAGAAAAGCCAAGCAAACACAGAAACCAAACGAAACAGAAATCTTCACTGTGTTACACAAGCCAAGCTGAAAGGGCTGTTGGCTCCTTGGTACCAAAAATTGGCACTCTGTGGCTGAAGTCCCCAAGACTTCCTGGGGGGCTTGTCTAGGCTGCCAGAATTTACGCCCCACAGAACAGGAAGGAGACTAGTCACCTAGCCCGGCCCGGGAGAGGCAATTGAAACCCCCAGGCTGGAAAGAGAGAGAGATAGAGACAGACAGAGAGAGAGAGAGAAAAAAGCAGTCCCAGCCTAAAGACAGAACCTACAGTGGGGTTATCACTGCATCCCAGCCCTGCTCCCTCCCCGTCCTGGCCTTTTTTTCCCCCATCCCAGGCTTCCTAAAAGTTTGGGGCAGGGGCTTACTCACAAGTGCATACCCTGCTTTGGTGTGGTGGAAGTCTGGCAACTCTGAGGCACTTTCCTGCAGCTTGGAAAGGCATAAGAGGCCGTCCTTGGAGCTCCAGCTCCACAGGCCCCCTTTTTGAGAGTGTCCAACCAACTCACTCCTCGGATGAGCTTTCCCTCCAGCTCAGATGCCACCAACAGTGGGGCAACAAGTGGGGCTTCTGGAAGCACTGGGAGAGGTCTGGACTGCTCCAACCTCAAATCTCATGCGGGGCCCCCAACACGTCCCAGACCACTCAACCCAGAAACCCGGCCACACCTAGGGCATCTCAGCTGCACCCGGCAAGGTAAGGAGGCACCACCCGAGCAGAGGTCTGCCTCTGGCCAGTCTCGGGCATTCTGCCCCTTTCTGGTGGCTGTTCACGCAGCTACGACACCAGACTATGTAAACACAGCCCCCTTCCACCTTCTGCACCAATATCCACGTACCACCAGAGGGACTGGGGGGTAACCGCAAGCCCGGCTCTGCCAGGGGCCCCAGGAACCAACTCCGAGCGAGCCTTCCTTCTGTCTCTGATTTGCCCAGGACCCTGCACCAGGCAAAACCGATGCTGCTTGTTTCCCCAAACCCAGGCACACCGGGCTGGCGAGAACAGGCCGGGCAGCCTGTCCTCAGCTCAGGGTGAAGTTCTGGATAGGGGAGGAGGGGGTCCCACAGGTCCGTGAGCGTGCACTGAAGGTGGGGCAGCCCTGGGCTCAGGCACCAAGGGACGGTGATGCCAGGGATATGACACAGACCAAGGACAAAACACACAAAGCCTCGAATGTTAGAATGAAAAGTTTTTATCATCACTCCTGTTCTCCGGCGGAGCCCGTGGGCCTACAAGGACGCACCAGTGGGACCTGAGGGTCGACATCTGCTCGATCCGCCCCACGCCAAGCTACTGGTTAGTCTCATTCCAAGCAATAAAATCAACCTCAAGTCACAAGAGTCTAGTTCACTAGCCAGAAGTGAAAGCAGGACCCTCTGAGTGGGCAGGGGATCAGGGCAGCATGGGTGACTCTAACTAGAGTTGGACCAGAGTCTTCTCTGGAAGTAGGGGAGAGGTGGGGGCCAGGTCCAGGGAGTGGTAAGCCAGTGGCTCCGTTCCCACCAAGAACCAACAGCTAAGATCATCCAGGCAAGTACAGATGCCCAGGCACCACATCCTGTGCTAAAGCAGGGAGAGGCAGGAGAGCCCAGACAAAAACCGGACAGGTCGGGGTGGGGGTTCTAGGCAGGAGCCCTTTGCATCCCCATTTGCAAGCCCTCAGCTGGAAAGACCCCCATCACCCAGAAAGGAACTGGGAATGGTAGGCAGGGACCACCCCAGGCCTTTCCCAGAGCAGAGATCGCAGACCAACGGGCACTTGGAAGCTCTCTTGGGAAGACTCAAGCTAACCTACAGGCCACTGGGTAAAGGCCCGGCCACCCTCGGGGGCAGTCCAGCCCTGCCTCAGATATCCCGGTGGGGCTGGACAGAAGAGAGGGCTGCTGGAATGTGCTGGGCCCAGGCTTTCAAGGGCGGGGAGCGATTTTTTTAGTGAAAGGGCAAAGGCGGTGTCAGGAACCGAATGGGACGACCTCCACAAGGCAGGCTGGGCAAAGTCCCATGATGGCAGGTCGCTAGGAAGAGGTTCCAGGGGTGGCAGGCCGCTGCTGCTCCCAACCCACACCTGGAAAAAGGGCAGAGAGTGCAGGTTACCCCCCCAGGCCACCGGGCACGCCCCCACTGCCCTCTGGACTCCTTCCTCTTAGCTGCCTAGCCGCTCAGCACACTACACGACCCAGGAGAGTCCAAACGTGCTCCGAGACGGGAGAACCGGAGAGAGACAGCAGCGAGGCGCAAACAGATCCGGGCAGGCCCGCCCCCTGGGTCCTCTCATCTTCCTCCAGGGAGGCCACCTGGCCTGGCACTTGGAACACTTTTGTTCTTCGGGCCTTGGTACTCTACCCTCCCTCTTGACATGTCTCCCTGAGCCCTCCCCTCTGGCCACCAAGGGGACAAAGATAAGCAAGGTGTCCGACCAGAAAGCTGTCCCAGCTCCCCTGCTCAGCCCCACCCTCAATACAGTGGAACCTGGCACAGGAGAGGCGCGAGAACCACAAGGACAGAGGCCTGTGTCCCATCCACCGGGCACCAGCAGGGCCTCGGGAAACAGTTGAAGCAGACACCCCAGGGGTGAGGCTGGCCCAGCCTTCCCTACCTGCTCCCGCTACAGAGGTCCGGCAAGAAGGAGACCACCAGAAGCCCTGGCTACACACACACAGCTAAGGATGGTTTAGACAGGTGCCGGGGCTCGAGTGGGCCCACCCACTCCCCATGCCACTCTGTGTGCCCAAGCGAAGGGAACCCAGACCTCCGTCGACTCAGGACAGCCTGCCCGGCTGGCGAAGACACCGACAACACTGGCCTGCCAGGAGCCCTAAGCACACCTTCCCCTCCCAAGGTGGGTCCCTGTGGGGTGCTGGGAGCCAGTGCCATCGTGGCATGAGTAGGGTGCCAGCCACGGAGCCAGCAAGCACCAGTATCGAAAAACTAAGCAACAGAGAGAAGACGGGGTGGGACCCACGATCAGGTAACCAGGAAACGTGGGGGTGGAGGGGCTGAGGGGGTGGGGTGGGGAAAAACGAAGGACAAGAGACAAGGCAGGGACAGAGCGGGAGGTGCGCAAAGCAGGGGTCAACCAGCCGGTCCGGCACACGTGCCAGTTGCCTGTGCCCAAGGGCCATGAGGACAGTAAAGCAGCTCCTCCTTCAGCCCATCTCTGCCCGGCCCGGCCCCTACCTGACACTTGTGAGGCCGCTCAGAGGTGTGCACCTGCTTGATATGTCCGTTCAAGTGATCGGGCCTGGAAAGAGAGAATCATGACTTTAAACCCTGAAGAGACTTGACCAGCAAGCAAACCCCCACCCCAACACACACACACACACACACACACACACACACACACATGCAGAGGGATCTCCCCAGCCACCCCTGAGTCCCACAGGCCTTGCCCAGGAGGGAAATGAGCCTTGGTCTAGCCTGGCCTATGCTACCCCCTTCTCCAACCAGCAGCTCAGGGATTTCTGGGATCTTTGGCCTTGCTGCAGGAAAGGGGTGGGCGTGTGAGACTCATTGTCCAGACTAAAGCCCCTTGGAAACTAATTGTTCCCCTCCCCCCATCCTCTCCTACCACAGAGGCCATTGAATGCCACCCAGATGGAATTTAGTCCTCAGAGGCCATGCGATGGAGCTTCCGTCCCCAGCTGGGCTGGTAAACCAGATGCCCGCTGGAGCAGGTGGGCAGGGGCTGCCCGACCGGTAGGACTGGTTCCTGGATGGGGCCCCTAGAAGGGAGTTCTCCATCCTCAGGTACGTGTGTACGTACACACACACACACACACACACACACACACACACACACACACTCCTCAGGACCAGGCAAGTTAAAACCAGCCATCCACTCTGAATATTTTTTGGGAGGAAAAACCAAACAAGCCCCTGCTCCCAGACAATCCCTCAGTTCCCGCCAGGCTCGCTGGAAAGTGGACCCCTACAGGGATCCTGCCCTGAGGGTACAGAGGCCCTGTGGGTTCCCTAAGCCTCTGGGGGCACCAAGTCCTTGCAGATAAGGATCTGGGATGCTAACAAAAGCCGGTGGCAGGAGACTCTGTGGGGGTGGAGATGAGGATCAGACCGGCTGGAGCAAAGATGCACTTGTCCCAGCCCCTCCCTCAACAGCCATTCATGCAGGGAGAGTCACTGGAGGCGCCCAGCCTCCCGCCCCCAGAGAGGGCCCCATGCCTGGAGCCGGAAACACAAAGGGAGCCCAGGGAGAAGAATGGCCAGGCCTGGTGGCTGTGGCCTGAGGAATCCAGCCCCTTCCAGGCCCCAGGGGGAGACAGTGGGGCTCGCTTAGTGCCAGGGGACTTCCCCACAGGAAGAGAAAGTGGCTCTTGGCAGCTCCATCTCAAAAGTAGGGCCTTTCAAACCCGCTCCTCAAACCAGAGGTGACCACGGGGAGCCCAGGGATTCCCCACCCCCACCCCCAAGTCCCCCCCTCTAGATCTTGATAAAGAGTCACCCCAGAAGCCAGGAAGAGGTCTGGCGGGGGGCAGCGCACCGTTCTCACCTGGAGAAACCTTTCCCACAGCTCTGGCAGATGTAGGGCTTGCCCACCGAGCCGTCGTGGGACCGCACGTGGTAGGACATGCGGTCTTTCCTCTTGAACCGCAGTCCGCACACGGGGCACGAGTAGGGCTTCTCCCCGGAGTGGGAGAGCTTGTGCCGGTTGAGATGGTACACGTCGCGGAAGATCTTCCCACAGATCTCACAGGCCACCTGCTTCCGGGTCCGACTCCTCTTGCGGGGGCCATCGGGGTCCTCGGAGATGGGCAGGCCATTCTCGCCCAGCCTGGGCGGCGGAAGGTCGATGTAGCCCAGCTGGAGGCTGGTGACGCCGTGCTGGGCCTCGTGCTGCCGAAGCCGGTTGGCATCCGTGAACACCTTCCCGCACAGGCCACATGGCAGGATGCCTGCCTCCCGCAGGCCCCCCGGGGACCCAAACATGGAGTCCAGCAGGTTGGCCTTCCTTGGACGGCCCCGGCCGCGCTTGCCAGTCAGGGGAGGGGCACTGGACGCCACACTGGGGAAAGGGGAAGTCAGCAGTTGGGGGGACAAGGGTCCGGCCACCATGGGCAAGCGGTCCACCCCAGGTAGAACAGGCAGAGAGGCTTGGCTGGAAATGGCCGCACCTGCCGCCCGCGCCACCTCGTCCTCGGGCTGCATGCTGCCGGCTATGCCATTGCTGTTGGCGGCCAAGGCCGCCCCATTGGTCATGTCCAAAGGGAAGCCCAGGTCCGAGGTCCCGGGGGGCCGGAAGAGCATGATGTCGGCCCGAGCAGGGGGCACCAGGATCTGCACGTTGGACTGCTTGATGACTTCCTGGCAGATCTCAATGACGGACCTCATCAGCAGGAACTTGGCCGCGGTCATGAGCTCGGGGAAGCTCTCCAGGCGCACGACAATGCGAGACGTGTAGGCGAAGTCCAGGATGTCCCCGAACACCTTGGAACTGATCGTGTGCATCTCCAGCTCCCGGCTGCCCCCCGCCCCGCCGCCGGGGGCTGCAGCCGCACCCCCGACGTCGGCGGGACCCCCGTCCCCAGCTCCGCTGTCGCCCAACTGGGCACTGAACACCGACTCAAAGTACTCGCTGCAGGCGGCCAGGACGGCGCGGTGCGCTGGGAAGCTCTCGTCGCCCACCCGCAGGAGCACGTCGCAGAAGCGCCCGCCGTTTTTGCGCTGCTGGTTCAGGTTGTGCAGCATCTCCGTGCTGTGCCTGCTCACCTGGTAGGTGTAGCAGCCCGAGGGGCCGCAGGAAGCGTCGTTCACGCGCTCCATGGCCTCGGCCCCCTGCTCACTAGCCGGCCCGCAGTACCTGCCCGCCCCCTCCCTTCCCCGAGGCAGCGAGAAACGGGGTGCAGCGGACGAGTCTCCACTCCCCACACGTGCCGGCCCAGGGCTCTGTGGGCTCGCAGGTGCGCCGAGCGCACACGCCCCCCGTCCGGCTAGGGCTATCTAGAAGGCGAGGGGCACGACCCGCCACATGGCCGCCCCGGAACGCTCGCGATCGCCCCTTCCTCTCTCCTCCCGGTCCGCCCGCCCCCCCTCCTCAGTCTACCTTCCGGGGGGTACGCGAGAGAAGAGGTGCGCCCCTCCGGCCAACGCGCCTGCCACCTCCCCTCCCTCCCGCCAGGCGGCGCCGGCGCGCAGCCAAGAGCGGCGCGCGCGCGCGCGCGCGGAGCCGGAGGAGGAGGAGGAGGAGGAGGAGGAGGAGGAGGGGTCGGCCGCGCAGGCGCGCGCGCGCCGCGGCTTTTCCCGGGCCCGCTGGGGGCGCGCGCTGCGTCCCCTGCAAAGCGCGAGCCGGGGCGGGGGCGCCGGAGCGGAGGAAACAAAAGGCGAAGGCGGCGGCGGGGTGCGCGCGGGGGCGGCGGCGCGGGCCGATCCCGAAGCCAGGCGGGCGGCGGCGGCGGCTGGAGCGGGCGGGCGGGCGAGCCGGCGGGCGGGCGGCGGCGGCGGCGGGGCGGGCCCTTCCCCGGGCTAGGCGAAGGCGGCGGCGGAGCGAAGGCGCTGCGGCCCCGGGCTCCGTGTGTTCGGAGCGGAGGAAAGATGGCAGCGGCTGCACTTCCTCTTGCACTTTCACCCCTGGGGGGAGGAGAAGGAGGGGGCGATACCAACAACACCCCCCCCTCTCGCTTACAAAAAAAAAAAAGAAACGGTGAGCTCGGTGGGTGGGGGGGCCCGCCGGGCGCCCCCGGCCCTGCACGTGCGCTCCCGGATCCCTGGCTGCCCAGCACGGCAAACTTTCCACTTTCTTTGTGCCGAACGCCCCCCCCCTCGCTCAGCCGAGGATGCACGTCCCCCCTTCCCTATTTATACAACCCCCCCGGCCCGCTCCCCCCCGCTTCCTGCCCCCCCTCACTCCCCAGCTCCGCCAATGCTAGCGCAGGCTGAGCCCCCGTCCGCCCCCGCCTCCACACCCCGCCCCCACACCCCGCCCGCGGGGCCGGGGGCTGCAGTCCCAACCCCCCCCCTGGCCAATGCAAACGAAGCGCCGAGCCAGCAAACCAGCTCCCAATGCCCCTCCCCTCCAGGCCGAGCGTGGCCGGGAGGGGGGTGGAGGTTCCGACCCGCGGCCCCCAGCCTGCGACGCGCACCCACGGCCCGAGTGGGTGCCGAGGACCCCGCGGAACCTCCAATTGCTGCCCGGAATCCCCAGAAGTTGCCTGCGACCGCTCCCGGCTCTCGGCCCCGGGCACGGCGACCCTCCCGAGCTGCTTCTGCACCCCGTGCGATCCCAACAGCTAGGGAGAGGCAAGCCGTGTCCAGCCGCCCTCCCCAGCCACCGCACACCGAGCTTTGTGCCCCGGAGAGCGGGAAGTCACCAGCTCCGGGAGGCGATGGTTGTTGGGGTGCGCCGAGTAGGGACCCCCGCGCCCCCAGCAGTCACGGAAGTGAGGGCAGCGGCGGGATCGGGAGTACTCTCGGGCCTCCCCAAGCCAACAGTCCCAGTACCACCAGTCCCGGGAGACGCTGAGCGCTCGGAAGTCGGGGGCCCCCGCCGACAGACGTGGGCGCTTTGTCTGTCCCTGGCCCGCCGGGGGATGCTGGGCGAGCACCGGACACCACAGGTCGCCTGCCGGGGAGATGCTGGCGGCTTGCTCAGAGTCCGGGCTGCAAGCATCGCCGCCTGTGCGGGCAGGAAGTTCCCACAGTTGCAAAAAAGGGAGTAGCGTGTGCGTGTGTGTGTGTGTGTGTGTGTGTGTGTGTGTGTGTGTGTGTGTGTGTGTGTGTGTGTGTGTTCCAAACTTTGCACGGTTCCAAACTGAGCGCTTCCATTAAGACAAGCGGTGTGCGAGGAAAGGCATTCTGGGTATTAGCATGCAAATGAACGGCCTGTCTTGCAGCGCCGCCCGGGAGCCCCTGCACCCCGCCTGCCCGTCCACTCCGAGCCTGCGGGAGCAGCTCCAGTGTGCCCACCAGAGCCTCCAGTTCGAATCTCTTCCCGCCGCCCTTTCCAGGCGCAGGCCAGTTAGTTGGTCTTTCTGAGCCTCCGTTCAACGGAATCAACGTTTCCGAACTTGTACCCCAAGAACGGGAACACCTGTCTCTTGTCATCAGGAATCAGGCCTCTCCGCAGCTCCTGTTTCTGGGCGGTCTCTGTCGGTGTCAGACGCTGGTTAGAGGGAAGGAACGAGCCCAGGAAGGTTTCCCAGACCGGGAATCAGGACATCTCTTTTCTCGATGTGTGTGACCTGCTAGTGCCTACACCTCTCGGAGTCAGTTTGGGCCTGCAAATTCCTGGCTTTGACCATTTGCGCAGGGAGCGTGCCACCCGGGAGCAGGGCACAAAGAAAGGCATCGATTCAAGGGCAATCAGGTTAAGTCAGTTCCTCTAAAGCAGATAAAGATTGCCACTCTACCCACCCAGGTAAATGGCTGGCCCAGGGCCAAACAGATGTAGGTGGAGCTGGAATTCCACCTGGCCCCTTTCTCTCCTTTGGCTTCTGAAGCGCCCCAGTGCCTTCATCCGAACCAGGACTCCAATAGGCCCGAAACAGGTCCAGACCCAACCTCAAGCTTTTTTCAGGCACATCACCTTGGCAGTGATCCCTGAGCTCCAATCACAGCCGGGCCCTCTATCTTAGCCATTTTCTCTGGGTCTCCCATATGGCCATGGTGTAACTCAGGCTACCAGGCTTGCTTGCAGAAAGCACGCACTTTTATTTTAATCCAGTGTGTTTTGTTTTAGTAAAGTGAAATTCACATTACCGTAGTGTTCGGTACCCTGGAGCACTGCCACCACTTTCTGCAATCACATAGAATCCTAATCTAGAAGCCCAGAGCCAAAATTCTCCAAAAGGAAGTCCCTCATCCATGAAGTAGGTGCTGTCCATTCCCCCCACTTCTGTTCATATGGGTTTACCTATTGCAGACATTTCCTATAAATGGAAATGCACAATGTGACCTCCGGAGTCTGACTCCTCCCACTCCGCATTATGCTTTCGAGGTCCAGTGTTTCTTTATGTGTTACTCCACATTTTGTTTCTCCATACATCCACTGGGGAACATTTGGGTTGTGTCCACATTGGGGGATTATCTAAGTAGCGTTGCTATGAACACTTGGATACATTGGAATTGTTCATCGGTTGGTCGGGTCTGAGAAGTCACCCACCGCCTGGTTCCCCACCATCCCCTCAACTGTTATCAGGGTGTTTGAGGCCATTGCTGTGTTGATCCTGTGACCCAGGCTCTTCCTCTTGTACGCTGTCCTTTGCCAGGAATCAGTCCCTCCTAGTAACATGTCCAAAGTATGTGAGACGAAGTCGTGTCTCCATCTTTGCTGGGAGCATTCTGGGATCCAACACGGAGAGTAGCTATTTTCAGTTCCTTTGGATATACGTGTCAACCTGGAAGGAGAATGGCTGAGTCATCTGATAACTCTCTGTTTAACTTTTGGAGAAACCACTGAATTCTTTTTCACAGAGGCTGCATCGTTTTACATTCCCATACCCACTATTTTATGTTTTCATACAGTCCCTTACATAAATGATTTTAGAGCTGGCGAAACCTCCCATCTTAATGAGCATTTGGAGGCCCAAAGAGGTTAAGTACATTGTCCCGGACCACACACCAGAGTCTGAATTAGAACAAAATACTCCTTAGTGCTTAGCTCTCTGCACAATAACCATCTGCTACCTACCTTCCAACACCCAAATTACTTCCCTGAGCATTCACGGCTTGACTTGACAAACCTGTCTGGTGAATGACTAAGATCATAACTTTTATGAAGCTCTTGATTTCCCCTCATCATCCAGTTACAGAGCCCTTACCCACTGCCATGCTTCCAATGTCCAGGCTGCATCCTGAGAAGATGCTGTGCTCACAATCCCTGTGTCTGGTTTCTGCCTCTGGCCTGGCAGCCCTCTGCTGTTGCCATGGAAACCACGCACCTCAGTTTTGGCAGCTCACCAGCTGGACAGGGATCTGGGAGCATCCTAATCTCCCAGACTAAAGGGAGCTGTCAAGGTCATTCATTCATTCATTCACTCGATCGATATTTATTGAGCACCCACTAAGCACCAGACATTTTCTAGATCCGAGAGAGAGTTGTGACCATAGTAGCTAGACCATAGCCCCTGCCTTCATGAAGCTTACAACCTAGAAGAGAAGACAAAAATCACAGAAACCAAAATGACTTCTTTTAAAAAAAAAAAGTGACTTCTACCTCCTCACTTCAAATTCTTTTTTAAAATTGTTTTATTAGGGGCTCATACAACTCTTATCACAATCTGCACATTTGTACATTCATTGCCCTCATCATTCTCAAAACATTTGATCACCTAAGCCCTGGCATCAGCTCATCTTTTTCGCCTCCCTCCCCGTTTTCCCCTCCCTCATGAACCCTTGATAATTTATAAATTATTATTTTGTTATATCTTGCCCTGTCCCATGTATCCCTTCACCCACTTTTCTGTTGTCCATCCCCCAGGGAGAAGGTCACATATAGATCCTTGTAATCAGTTCCCCCATTCCAACCCACCCTCCCTCCACCCTTCCAGTATTGCCACTCACACCCCTGGTCCTGAAGGGATCATCTGCCCTGGATTCCCTGTGTTTCCAGTTCCTATCTGTACCAGTGTACATCCTCTGGTCTAGCCAGATTTGTAAGGTAGAATTGGGATCATGATAGTGGGAGAGGAGGAAGAAGCATTTAAGAACTAGAGGAAAGTTGTATGTTTCATCGTTGCTACATCACACCCTGGCTGGCTCATCTACCCACGATCCTTCTGTTAGGGGATGTCCAGTGACCTACAAATGGGCTTTGGGTCTCCACTACACACTCCCCCACCTCATTCACTATGATATGATTTTTTGTTCTGATGTTACCTGATAACTGATCCCTTCGGCACCTCGTGATCACACAGGCTAGTGTGCTTCTTCCATGTGGGATTTGTTGCTTCTGAGCTAGATGGCCGCTTGTTTACCTTCAAGCTTTTAAGACCCCAGACGCTATATCTTTTGATAGCCGGGCACCATCAACTTTCTTCACCACATTTGCTTGTTCACCCGCTTTGTCTTCAGCGGTTGTGTCGGGAAGGTGAGCATCATAGAATGCCAATTTAATAGATGGAAGTATTCTTGCATTGAAGGAGTATTTGAGTAGAGGCCCAATGTCCTTCTGCTACCTTAATACTAAACCTATAAATATATGCAAATAGATCTATTTCCCCATCATCATATATAAATATATTTGCATATGTACATGCCTTTATTTAGCCCTCTATAAATGTCCTTTGCCTCCTAGCTCTTTCCTCTATTTCCTTTGACTTAACTCTTGTCCCACTATCATGTTCAGTCTTCATTTGGGTTTCAGTAATTCCTCTTGGTTACATTGCCCTTGATCACACCCTACCAGGCCTCCTACACCCTCCTCACCACCGATTTGGATCACTTGTTGTTCCCTTGTCCCTGGGTTTGTTAACACCATTACCTTTCCCCCCACACCCCCCTTTCCTACGTCTCCCCGGAACTGTCCATCCCATTGTTTTCTCCTCCAGATTGTTCATCCAGCCTATCTTATTTAGACAGACCTGCGGAGATAATAGCATGCACAAAAACAAGACAGAACAAAACCAAGCAATAATATACAACAAAACAACAACAAACCAATGACAAAAAACAAAACACAACAAAAAAGAAAAGCTTGTAGTTAGTTCAAGGACTGTTTGTTGGCCTTTAGGAGTGTTTTCCAATCCAGTCTGTTGGGGCACCACGCCCTGGCCCCAAAGTCCGCCTTCGGCATTCCCTGGGGACTTCCCTGCTCAGTTCCCTTGCTGTTCTGTTGCACCCCCTTAGTGTTTTGCCTCAGTGTGGTGGGAAGTGATCAGGCACAGTTCCCACAATGTGTCTCTGGTGTTGTCCCCTGTAGGGCTCTGGGTCAGTGAGGGACATGTTGTCTCATAGTGGGGCTGGCCATGTGGTCCTCTCTGTGGACTGACTGCTCTAATTGGGAACATCGTCCTCAAGGCACCTCAACTGAGCACTGATCCTGATCGTGAGCATTTGTTGAGCACTGTGTGGCAGCCACGGTGCTGAGCACATTCCTCAGTGTATTCTCCATGATTTTGCACAAACCCCCCGATACAGCTGCTCTGATAATCCCCGTTACAGATGAGGAAACGAGCCCAGGCAGGGATTCGGCCTGCTCTCTGGACTTCCCTACTCAAGGAGGGTTGCTAAATTTAGTTGATTGAGGGGCCGTGAATCAGGAGCTGATGGGAGGGGACGATGATGGGAGACAGCACAAGAGTGAGGTGCCCTGGCTTCTGCCGGAGAACAAGAAACCACCCCTCTTGTGATCAGGCTTGCTTACAAGGAATTAGAAGCGAATCCACTTCCTTTGCGAACTCTTTCCAACACTAGACTGCATTCGACTCTCTTAGGGCAACAGTGACAAGACCTTGGCTGAGCAATCGTGGCACACCGCTGGGTGCAGGGACAGAGAGGAGAGTTCAGTAAAGGGATCAACAGCAACCATCATCATCATCCACAACACACAACAGGAGTTGATGCCATCCTACCAGGCTTCTCCTGTGGCAGAATCCTTGCTTCCTGTGGCGAGATGGGGTAACCATGGAGACAGATGCTTCACCCAAGCCTCAGGAAGGGTGCAGTTAGCTCCTTGACTTCAACAGCCAGGCACTTTCCCCAAACCATGAGCTTCTTCTGTTTCTTCCAGTTGAGTTTCCTTTGTGACCAGGAAACCAAACAAAACTTAGTTCTAGTCTTGATGACCGGGTATGTCAGAGCAGAACTGTGCTCCACAGGATTTTCAAATTTTAGGATGAAACTGTCAGGCTTTTGAAACATCTCCGAGTGGACTTGGGCCTCCAGCCTTCTGACTAGCAGTCAAATAATTCACTGAATGCACTTTGCAGACATTAGACAGGGTGACGGGGCAGGGTGGGGGTGGGGGCACACAGTGCCAGCTGGATTCATATTGACCCTACAGAACAGAATAGAACTGTCCTGTAAGGTTTCCATCAGTTCTGGATCGTGTGCCACCTCTGTAAAGGGTTGAAGAACAAGGATGTCACCTGGAGGACTAAGGTGTGCCTGACCTAAGCCATGGCATCTCCAAGCGCCTCATATGAAGGTGCGAGGTGGATTGAATAAGAAGGAACCCATGCATTTCAATCACGGTGCCAGCAAGGCATATGGAAAGTATCGTGGACTGCCAAAAGAACAAATAAATTGGTTCAGGAAGAATTACAGCCAGAATGTTCCCTAGAGACAAGGATGGGGAAACGTCTCGTTTCTTAGACTTTGGACATGTTGTCAGGAGGGACCAGTCCCAGAGGGGGACCTCGTATTTGGTAAAGTAGAGGGATTGACACAGTGGCTGCAACAATGGGCTCAACCAGAAGACCAATGGTGAGAATGGAACAGGACCAGGCGGTGTTTCGTTCTGTTGTACATTTGGATCGCTATGGGTCAGAACCAACTTGATAGCACCTAACAACGACAGCACAGAGTTTCCAGCTTTATGGAAGGGAGCAGCCTCATCTTCCCCTGGTCCAGTGTCTGACTGTTTTCAAACTGCTGATCTTCTAGTTAACAGCCCCACTCAGCACCAGGGTTCCTTTACAAACTAGATCGAGGCTTCAACTGACCCGCCCATCCTCAAAGCCCAGCTACACCAAGGATCCGGAGCAGGGACAGGCTCAGAAGTCCTAGCTTCCTGTCCCCACCCTGGTTATCTCTGCCAGCTGCGTTGTGGTCTTTGGGGTCAGACAGGGACCCTGCAGGCTCTGGCTTATCATTTGCCAACCTTCCTGCCCCCGTGTTAGTCATGAGAACCCTAACTCTTTTTAGCTATTTAAGGCCATAAAAAGAAAGCCTCATATGCAATTCTTTTATAATATGTTTTTTAATTCAAATCTATGAGGAGTGTCTTTGCTGAACGCTTCCAGGAAAACAACAAACTAACCTTGCTGTGCGTGCAATTACATGAAGAAGCAAACCAGAGAAAATTGACTATAGATCATAGAGGAGGCGTTAATATCTTTAATGCAGAAAGAGCTCTTAAAAATATAAATAAAGGGGGAAGTGCAGAGTGGAGACCCAAAGCCCGTTTGTCGGCCACTGCAGATCCCCTCACAGAGGGGTCTAGGGGAGGAGATGAGTCAGTCAGGGTGCGATGTAGCACCGATGAAGAATATAGCTTTTCCTCCAGTTCCTAAATGTTTCCTAGCCCCCAACTACCATGATCCGAATTCTACCTTGCAAGTCTGGATAGGGCAGAGGTTGGTGCAGATAGGAGCTGGAGGCACAGGGAATCCAGGGTGGATGATACCTTCAGGACCAGGGGTATGAGGGGTGATACTGGGAGAGTAGAGGGTGAGTGGGTTGGAAAGGGAGAACCGATTACAAGGATCTACATGCGACCTCCTCCCTGGGAGACGGACAACAGAGAAGGGGGTGAAGGGAGACTCCGGATAGGGCAAGATATGACAAAATAATAATCTATCAATTATCAAGGGCTCATGAGGGAGGGGGGAGCGGGGAGGGAGGGGAAAAAAAAGAGGACCTGATGCAAAGGGCTTAAGTGGAGAGCAAATGCTTTGAAAATGATTGGGGCAGGGAATGTATGGATGTGCTTTATACAATTGATGTATGTATATGTATGGATTGTGATAAGAGTAGTATGAGCCCCTAATAAAATGTTTATATATATATATATATATATATATATATTTTAAGAAAGAGCTCTTAAAGTTCAATTAAGAATAAACACCTTGGGGAGGGAGGGAAGGGGTAAAAAGGAAAATGAGCTGATTCCAGGAACCCAAGCGGAAGGGGAATTTTTGAGAATGATGAGGGCAATGAATGTATAAGGGTGCTTTACTCAATTGATGTATGTATGGATTATAATGTATGTATGATTATAAGCCCCAATAAAATGATTTTTAAAAAAAGAATAAATACCTCCTTTGTGAGGGAAAAGGGGAGTGGGGAGGGAGAGGAGAAAAATGAGGAGCTGATACCAAGGGCTCAAGTAGAAAGAAAATGTTTTAGGATGATGATGGCAACAAGTGTACAAATGTGCTTGGCACAATGGATAGATGCATGGATTATGATAAGAGCTGTATGAGCCCCCAATAAAATGATTTTAAAAAGAAGAAGAAGAAATACCTCTGGAATTTGGATGTTCATTTACTGGCTTGTAAGCATTTTGTGATTTTGAATTTTTTTAAGTAAATGCATTAATTAAAATTTTTAAACCACTGTGAATTTGCTTAATGCTACCAAATGGTACAAGTGGAACTGGTCAAAATGGCAAATTTCACCTCAATTTAAAAAATAAATAAGGGGGGGGAGAAAGAATAAGACAGTGACACACACTAAATTTTGTGGGTAGAAAATGTTCCAAGACAGCAGAGGACCATTCTTTTGCTGTGACCCAGTAACGATTCTGGAGCTGCACTGCATGAAACTGCTCTCGAATACCCCACCCGGAGTCGCACTCTAAGTGCACGGTCAACCAGTCAGTTACCTTTAGCTATCAGGATGAACTGGTACCGCATCTCCTAGTAGCAGGGAAGGTACATTAATAGACAGTTGTGTGTGACTATTGAATAAATCATCTTCCTTAATAAATGAAAAATAAAATAAATAAACACTTAAGGTGGAGAAAAATGGGCAAAGAATGCAAGCAGACAACTCACAAAAGAGGAACTCCAAATGCCCTATACAAACAAAATCATATTTAGAACTTCAATTTGTGTTTGTTTTAACGCGACTTCCTCAGGGAGGCTGCCCCAGCGACTCTAAATCCTTCACGAGACCCCCAAGCCCACTACTAATAATCCCTCCCCAAATTGTCCTCTTTTCCACTGATGGAGGTTCTGCTGTTGGGAACCCCACTGTTTCCTTGGCCGTTTCTGTATCTCTGAAGTCCAGCACAATGCCTAGTAAAGAGAAGGCATTCATAAAGATTCCCTGACACGGAAGACACACAGCAGCCTGTGCGATCCAAAGATGACAAAAACAAAATCCAAATATGACCAAGGGAAAAGTATCCGGGCTTAAACTGTGAACACCCGATTTGTGGAAGGCTAAGGAGGACAGAGGGAGCCCCCAAATCCATCTGCTGACTGTTTAGTCAGACTGCTCCTCCGGCCGATCCCCGATCCCCAGTAGCCCCAGGCAAGGGACGTGAACAGCCTCACCATCAGACAGAGGCGACTGTGAACTTGATGGTGGTGGTGGCTGGAACCATGGCATAACAGGATACTTGGTCTGTTGACCTCCCTCTTGGTCCAACCTGAATTTACCCTCGGCTCAGGTATTTCTCACCTGTCCCACATCAGAAATTTCTTCTCTGGCCTCTTTCTTATGCTTTATTTCTATTTTTTTCTATTTTAATCTATATCATTATAATTATTCTTTTTAAAAAGATTCCTTGAAAAAAACAAATGAAAAAGTCATTTTATTATTATTATTATTCTGCCTATAAAATTGGGAAGTGTTTTGCTAACCACTGCTAAGACCGACAAGGACTCAGAATGACAAGCTCACACTGCCTTCTGGGAGAGTGGGTGGCGCTGCCGTGTGTTGTAAAGACTTTGCGAACACTCTTGCCTTTTGATCTGGAAATTTCATTTGTCGACATCAGATGAGAGCTGTGCTCACATCTATAATGGGATTCTCCAGAGAAATTAGGATCCAGAGGATGTGTGTGTGTGTGTGTGTGTGTGTATATGTGTGTGTGTGTGTGTTTACTACATGCCTGTACTCTGGCGGGAAAATGGTGTTGGGGCATGTCTTACATACGCAAGGAGGAAGGAAACTGCAACTCCACCCCAGCCCAAAGCTGATTCCCACAAGGCAGAGTTTATGTTTCCACACCTTCCAACTTTCTTCACCGTATCCTCACACCCATGTCCCTCCCCGAGCACTACTTCTCTGTCGTTTGATAATTCCATTGCCATGGACGCTCAGAACTCATAGACACTACTCACAATTATGGGGCGTTATTAGGGAAGTTAACAAGTTATATGAAAAAATAGTTACAAGTCAGGATCAGAAAACACAAAGGATACAGTTCTTTCAACTACAATACCATGTTGGCAAACGCATGTCTCTTTGATCCTCCGTCTCTCAACCATGTGACCCTTGACCTATTTGGTCAAGTGTAAAACAAACAAACACTCCTTTAGCATTAATAAATGCCCAAAGGGCACCATGCTCTGTGACCCAGCCTTATACCCAAAGGCACTCAGTGTCACGGGCTAGGAAGCCCCCCATTCTATCTCACAGTCTAGGTGCTGCTGTCCTGCCCCGTCTCCTGGTCTCAACACTGCTCCCTGGTCACCTGTCCACACTAGGCTCTCAGATGCATTTCGCATCTTTCTTCCTGCTTCTTAGATGGCTTAGTCCAGACCCACTGAAATGGCACACTGACCCAGCCCCTTTCCTCTGCGTCTTAATTACGTCGTCCCACGTGGTCATTTGGTGGGACTCACCAAGACTATGGGTAGAAGAACCATACCAAGCAATGTCGCATCACTGCAGGGAGTAAGAAACGATTGCTACAAAAATCATAGAAGGAAAAAATCAACATGAAACTGTTGTCTTTCTTCTGGTTTCAACACGTCCTCCCTCAAGGCCTATACCCATGTGAAGGTGGCATTTCCTTCTCTCTAACTTGGAGAAGTCTGCACTTGTCATTTTATACCCCGTCAAATTGGAGTTTTGGGTATCCTCAAGGGACTCAAATTTAAATGCCCCTTTTAAATGTTCTTTGTGTTTGGGGAACACAAAAACGTCTGAAGGGACCAGATCAGGGTTGTCAGGTAGATGGGGTGAGGTTTCCCACAAAATTCTCATCGGGAAGCTCTTGGTACCCACAAACACAGCAGGTCTGTAGTCACGACAGCACGACTTTCCTGGCCTTTTTCTCACCTCTGGCAGTTTCCTTTTTGTTAGCTTCTTCATAATAACGCCCCAAGATTCTCCTGTATCCTTTGAGAAAATCTGTCAAGACTGCCCCTTGATAATCCCACAAAGCAGTCACCACAACCTTCGGAGGCGGCCTCTGTACTTTGAATGCAATTGGCTCAGCATAGACTTTGGGAAGCCAAGGATGGTGCTGGACCTGGCTCTTGGATCGTATTAGTACGACGTCTCAACATCCGGAGTCAGGCCTTGTTCCATAGAGTCAAACACAGCAAGAGCATACTGTGTGCTTTAAAACCAGGAATGTTGTGCATCAAGCTGGGTGGAGGGAAAGAGGAATGGGCTTTGGGGAGCGGGGAGGGAGGAGGCAAAAATGAGGAGCTGATACCGAGGGCTTAAGGGGAGAGCAAATGTTTTGAGAATGATGAGAGCAATGAATGTACAAATGTGCTTTACACAATGATGGACGGATGCAAGTGGAGAGCAAACGCTTTGAGAATGATTGGGGCAGGGAATGTATGGATGTGCTTTAGACAATTGATGTATGTATATGTATGGATTGTAATAAGAGTTGTATGAGTCCCTAATAAAATGTAAAAAAAGAAAAGAGGAGAAAAAAAAAGAAAATGATTAGGGCAAAGAATGTACAGATGTGCTTTATACAATTGATGTATGTATATGCATGGACTGTGATAAGAGTTGTATGAGCCCTTAACAAATTGTTTTTTAAAAAAATGATGGACAGATGGATTGTGATAAGCGTTGTATGAGCCCACATTAAAATGATTTAAAAAGAAAAAAGAGAAAAAAAAAAAAAAGAAGAAAAAAAAAAGAAAAAGAAAAAAAAAAGAGGAAATGATTATTTTTTGGCTTTTTTTTTTTCTCAGACAAATGAACAGCAGCATAAAAAGCAAATAGATAAGCCAATAAAGAGAAACCAAAACATAAAAAGCAAATAAAAATAGTTTTAAAAACTTTTTAAAATTAAGAATATAAAAGTGTCACCAGCTGCTTTCTCTTTCTCATATGTTTTATATCAAAGTCCCGCTCTTTGGTGCACCATATGCACGGGTGTATTGGGACAGGACGGTGGAGGGGGGCGGTGCAAGCAGTGAGGAGGGGGCTGTGATGACGTCTCTGCACAGCGCAGCGGTATAGGGACCCAGCCCCACGCCGGACCCTTCTCGGGAGGCGCAGCGCGCCAAACGAAAGGAGCCAACGCCCTAGTGAGATCCCGCGTCAAGCCCGGGAGGATCCCTCAGCAGATCTGCCCGCCTTCAGGCAAACATGAGCGATAAGCAGCCAGGTTTGTCGGAACTGGACCGGTTTGACCAGCCACAATGGAAGACAAAACCCCAAAAAACTCTTCCTTCAAAGGAAACGATCCAACAGGGGGAAGAGGATGTTTGAACATCCTATACGACCTCCGAGGAGCACGTTTCGACATTGCTTGAGCGTCGGTCTTTCGGTTTTATAGGCTTCGTTTGCAAACCTATGTGTTGGTAGAGATTTTAGGAATCTTCTTA
Source organism: Tenrec ecaudatus (assembly GCF_050624435.1). Lineage (NCBI taxonomy): Eukaryota > Metazoa > Chordata > Mammalia > Afrosoricida > Tenrecidae > Tenrec > Tenrec ecaudatus. The sequence continues at coordinate 23,577,114 of NC_134545.1, read as the reverse complement.
CCTATACTCTGTGGCTAACAGGGCAGAGGTAGCCAATGATCTTTGTTTGAAGATGTCCCATTGGTGTGTGAATCACACATGGCCCATGCTGCCCGTGATCCCCCAGGTTTGCGTCTGTGGCTCTTGCCTTCCCTCCAGGAGAAGCCACTTCCCTCCGGGATATCCCTGCAGAATAACCTTCTGCCATGGTGTCTCCATGACTTACAATAACCTTCTGCCATGGTGTCTCCATGACTTATAATAACCTTCTGCCATGGTCTCTCCATGACTTAGAAAGACTCATGACCTCGGATGGTTTTCCAGTGTCTCACAATTTATTTCCATTGCGAATGTAGCAATAAAATAATAAATGTAATCATTTAAAAAAAAAGAGCAAAAAATCAAATGGGACAAAAGAGGACAGAGAAAAACCAATTTCGAGTGAGCACCGGTAGACATTCTCCCAGGGCATCATCAGAAGTTTGTTGTAACAGCCTCCCCCCTAGCACTGCTAAGTTGATTTATAAACGACCCTTACAAAAACACCAAATAAAAATACATTTTAAAATCCCGGAGGCTGCACGGTAGGCCCAGGGCTGTGGAGCCTACAGATGCACTTGCCTGCCTGCTTTGCCACTTCAAAAACTGGCCCAGGTTGGCTCAGTCAGGCCCAATTTTGCGTAGCCTATGAATGTGTACCCACCTACTCTGATGGTGTAAAAGGCAGCCTGATGCTGACTCAGCCCGGCTCCGGGCACTGGTAGCCCCACAACGCTCCATCTGCACTGAATAGGGGATTTTGCAGCCACTGTCAAGTACATACGTGTGGGCTGGAGATCCCTCCATCTACCAGGAAGCTGAAATACCAGTGACCTAGCTTCCAGCATCACAGCAACACACAAGCCACCTCAGGACCACAAACTGACAGACAAGTGGTGGACTATCGTTTGTTTTGTGTTTTAATCATGGAATCATCCCTCCACCGTGATTCAATCAATCATCGATTAGACATTAAGGCTGCAGTTATGCATCGATGTCCTAAAACCTATGACAGAGCCTTAGCACTTCCGCAGAGCTTCTAGATAGGTCATGCACGTGGCAAGACCAGGTTGCCTCTGAAAATATGAGGCGTCATGCTAAAATAACACCCCTAGAGCTACCTGTGGTTTTCTTTACGTCTGTCCTTTTGTAATTATGCTAAAAAGATTATAATGAGTGTACCCCTTTCTGGAAATTATCAAATCCACTAGGAAGATATTTAGAAGGATAGGGCGGATGATAGATAGATAGATAGATAGATAGATAGATAGATAGATAGATAGATAGATAGATAGATAGATAGAACTGAGCAGGCACATATGGGAGCTGGAGGCACAGGGAATCCAGGGTGGATGATACCTTCAGGACCAGGGGTGTGAGGGGCGATACTGGGAGGGTAGAGGGTGAGTGGGTTGGAAAGGGGGAACTGATTACAAGGATCCACATGTGACCTCCTCACTGGGAGAGGGACAGCAGAGAAGGGGGGGGGAAGGGAGACTCCGGATAGGGCAAGATATGACAAAATAATGATGTATAAATCACCAAGGGCACATGAGGGAGGGGGGAGCGGGGAGGGAGGGGAAAAAAAAGAGGACCTGATGCAAGGGGCTTAAGTGGAGAGCAAATGCCTTGAGAATGATTGGGGCAGGGAATGTGCGGATGTGCTTTATACAATTGATGTATGTATACGTATGGATTGTGATAAGAGTTGTATGAGCCCCTAATAAAATGTTTAAAAAACAAACAAACAAAAAAAACTGAGCAGGCAGTTATTTTGTCAAGACCTCAGAGGGTCATTAGGGTGAGTGAGAGAGAGAAGAAGTGCCATGTGATTTGCTGGAAAGATGGAAAAGTGGAAAAGCAAGATGTGAATTATCTTACACACACACACATACACATACACACACCCCATTCCCTGCTTAGCCTTGTGTAGCATCACCAATTCCTTGTCTTACACACACACACACACACACACACACACACCATTACCGGCTGAGCCTTGTGTAGCGTTGTCAATTCCACACCGTGCCCAAGGAAACTTCCCTTAGGATAGGAGGTGTTGTTACAGAATATTGGGATGTGTACCTCATGTATTGCTAATTACTAAAATGTGCTTTTCTTCCTGATCACATTTTTTTTCGTTTTTTCACTCCTGGGAAAGTATTCCATCCCAGTGAGGAAGATAGCCCATCAAAGGGTGCAGAAAGGAGAGCCAGAATAATTAGGTCACCCTGGTACAAAAGTACTTTGTGGGAAAAAAAATGACTTTGGTGAAAGAACCAAAACTCGCCGGAAAGATGTCACCAGACCATCTCAGAAGATGTTTCTGATAAAACATATCCTGTCAAGAATCATAAGCCACCCTAATGAATATTAACGGCCATTCCTGGGAAATCGGTTACATATTAATAGGCCCCTCAATTTGCTTCCTATCGTAGTTACATAAAACTGTAAACCCCCCTTTTTCAGGAGCTTGCCTTGGCAACTCTAGGCCCAGTTTGCTTCTTGTTTGATCAACCCAAGTAAAACTTCTTCTCATATCTGTCCAGTCTCTATCTTAGCTTCTCATGATGAGCCAGACCTGGGTTAGTTTTCTGTATATACTTAATGGAATCCCTGGGTCACACAAACAGTTAACTTGTGCATTAGAGCTTGAATTTCTGAGTACCAAGTTCGAAAAAAAGCTATGATTTCCAAAGGACACCCAAAATCCATTTATGAGTCTCCCATAAATTGAGTTTCTACTGAATTCCTTCTGATCATTAACCAGCTCCTGGAATAGCTTTGCCCTCAGGCAGAGTGCATGAGCGAGTGGATTATCGTCCCTCCCCTAACTGGTCCAGGGAGAGGCAGTGGTCTTAAATAGGACTTCATCTTTATCTCTACAAAAGGGGACCATCAAGCTGAGGCCTAGATGGTTTCCAAGATTCACAGTCACGCAGCTAAATCATAAAGCATGGAAAACTAAGGACATTCATCACAAAATTGTGATTGGCAGCAGATCAATTCTTCTCAGTCCCAGGTGGGAACAGAAGCAGGGAAGGGAGCAAGATTGGGATATTTACAGGCCGGCTAACTAGAAATGATTATGGCGATTCATTCAAGGCATTCATTGTGCCCACTTTTCATCAAGGTCCTGCCCAGGCAAGGTCCTTCTGACTGCGCCCCTTCCTGGGTTAGGGGATCCCGGCAAACTTTTTCACATCGCCAGTCAGAAAGAATTCAAAGGAGCTCTTTCTCAGAAAGGAAAAGATGTGCAGGTGGGATGGGGAGGGGGGAATAAAACCAACACCCAGGTGGCATCCTTGGCTACTCATTAAACACCTTTGCTGCGTGGGAGGAAGATGTAGCTGTCTTCTCTTATAAAGATTTAAGTCTCAGAAATCCAAATGGGACAGTTCTACTCTGTCCTACAGGGTAGCTATGAGTCTGAACTGACGGGAAGAGTAGTTTTATTATTTATTAAATTATTAATCCTTTCCTTGGAGCTATTGAGCCTGATCAATAACTATTCCAACTGTGACAGAGAGAAACGCCCCCCCCCCACTTTTTTTTTTTTTGCTATTAGGAAAGTTAATAGCTGGAGCATCATCCCAGTACTTGGTCAGCGCTCAAATTATTCCAATTTCCAATTTCCCATGTGAGTTTATATCTATTTCTCCTAACAATATGAATTACAAATTACGTGCAGATGGGCTATGTTCTTATAATACATGACAGGTTAGAAAAGTCATAAAGCATAAAATATATGGAGTACATGAAGAATTCAACTATCTGCTTTGGTATTCAATCTTCAACTGACTACTCATTTTTTAAAATAATTTTATTGGGGGCTCATACAATTCTTATCACTATCTATACATCCATCCATTGGGTCAAGCACATATGTACATTTGTTTCCTTCATCATTCTCAAAAAATTTGCCCTCTACTTGAGCCCTTAATATCCGCTGCTCATTTTCCCCCTCCCTCCCCACTCCCCCCACCTCATGAACCCTTCATAATTCATAAATTATTATTTTGTCATATGTTATGCTGTCCGATGTCTCCCCGTGCCCTCTTCTCTGCTGTCCATCCCCCAGGGAGCAGGCTATACGTAGATTCTTGTAATCAGTTGCCCCTTTCTATCCCATGTTCCCTTCACCCTCCAGACATCGCTACTCTCACCACTGGCCCTCAGGAGTTCATCCACCCTGGATTCCCTGTGTTTCCAGTTCCTATCTGTATCAGTGTACATCCTCTGGTCTAGTCAGATTTGTAAGGTAGAATTGGGATCATGATAGTGGGGGGATGGGGAGGAAGTATTTAAGAACTAGAGGGAATTTATATGTTTCTTCGTTGCTACCCTGCACCCTGACTGGCTCACCTCCTCCCCACAATCCTTCAGTAAGGGGGTGTCCAGTTGGCTGCCGATGGGCTTTCAGTCTCCTGACTACTCATTCTTAATTGTAGATAAAGACTGAAAAAGCTAGAAGGATCAGCTTGACTCCCAGCAAGGCTGAAATAATAATTAAAATTTTAAAATTTTGCTGAACCCCAGAAAACAGTCAAAATGCACTAAGAAATAGTTAAAGGGTGATTATGCTTAAACAGGATGATTCAAAAACAGCTGTGGTCTTGCTCATAATATATATGCAGATATGCCCTTATTATATTATATAAGATGGGTTGATCTATATTAATATTATATTATATATAAGGTGCTGCAGCAATGGGCTCAGACATCGCAACAATTGTGAGGATGGTGCAGTACCAGGCAGTGTTTCCTTCTGCAGTGCACGAGGTCGCTATGGGTCAGAGCTGACTCCATGGCACCTCCCAACAAGCCTCACACCTATTGTGCCATCTTCCCTCCCCCCCATCCCCACTCCTTGTCACCACCAAAGCCTGTTTTTTTGGTTATGAGGATCTTTTTCTTTAATTTTTAGTTATAATAGTGGCCTCAGGCAATAGTTGTCCTTTGTGATTAACTCAGCATGATCTTCTCCAGACCCATCCATATTGTGAGGTACCGTCCACCATTACTCTTTAGTGATGCATAGCATCCCATGGGGTGTTTGTACACAAATTCATTTCTCTATTCTTCTACTGGTGGGAATCTAGGTTGTTTCCATCTTCTCGATACAGGGGACAGTGCTGTGATGAACACAGGTGTACGTACTCTGGCACTTACTTCTCTAGGGTATAAACCCAATGAAGAGATTGCTGGGTCATATCGAATTTCGATTCTTTGTTGTGATGAGGGAGGGGCAAACTACTGTCCACAACGGCCGCACATTTTTTAGGGCCCTACCAGCAATGCAGTGGCTGCAACGATGCGTTGCAGCACACAACCAATGGTGAGGAGGGCACAGGAGTGGGCAATGTTTTGTTCTATTGTGCATTAGGTCACTGTGGGTCAGGGCACCTAACGGCAACAGCAAACCAGCAGTGTGCGCAGGTTCCAATCCCTCTGTACCCTCTCCAGCACTGGTTATTTTCTGTTTTGTTTTTAACTTTGCTGTCAATTCTAGTAGAAGGTGGTGTCTCGTGGTTTTGATTTGCGACTCTCAAATGGTGAGTGAGCTCAAGTTTTTCCTCTTGCCTTTTTTCACGGCCTGAATGCCTTCATTGGTCGTGTCTGTTCATGTCCGTTGCCCATTTTAAAATTAGATGATTCCTCTTCTTTTTGTTGTTGAGGTGTTGTAGTTTTCTAAAAGTTTTAGAGAGTGTACCCTTATGTGTTGTATCATTGCCAGTATTTTTCCCAGTCTGTGTTGACGGCCTGTTTGCTCATTGATTATCTTTATAGTTCTAAGATTTACATTTGGGTCTTTAAACCATCTTGAGTTTGTTTTCGTGTATGGGAAGTGGTATGAGTCCTGTTTGGTTCTTTTTTATTTTTAAATCATTTTACTGGGGGCTCGTACAATTCTTTTTTTTCTCGTACAATTCTTATCATAATCCATCCATCCATCCATTGTGTCAAGAGCATATGTACATTTGTTGCCATCATCATTCTCGAAACATTTGCCTTCTACTGGAGCCCTTAATATCTGCTGCTCATTTTCCCCCTCCCTCCCCACTTCCCCCACCTCATGAACCATTCATAATTCATATATTATTATTATTTTGTCATATATTACACTGTCTGACGTCTCCCCCTGCCCTCTTCTCTGCTGTCCCTCCCCCAGGGATGAGGTTATGTGTAGATTCCTGTAATCAGTTCCCCTTTTCTACCCCACATTCTCTCCACCCTCTAGGCATCACCACCTGTTTGGTTCTTCAGCAAATGGAAATACAATTGCACTATTTGTCGAAGAGACGATCTCTTCTCCATGTAATGTATTTAAATTCTTTATCTAAAATCAGTTGTCCGTAGGTAGATAGTTCTATTTCTGGGATCTTTATTCTACTCCATTGATTCATGTATCTATTGTGCCACTAGCAGGCTGGTTTGACTACTGCACGTGTATAATACATTTTTATATATATAATAAATTTTGAGGCCAGGAAATGAGAGGCCTCCTACTTTATTCTTCTGTTTTAATAATGCTTTGTTTATCATGAGTTCCTTTCTATTCCAAAAAGAGCTAGTTATTAGTTTTTCCATTTCTTTACAGAATGCTGTTGGGATCTGGATTTCAATTGTGTTATATTTATCGGTTGCCTTGGATAGTATTGACATTTTCACAATGTGAAGTCTTTCTACCCATGAATATGCAATATTTTTCAATTATGTAGGTCTCTTTTGGTTTCTTGTAGTAGTGTTTTATAGTTTTCTTTGTATAGGTCTTTTTGTTTCTCTAATTTAGCTAATTCTTAAGTATTTCTATTTTGTGTGGCTATTTTAAGTGTTATTGTTTGATTTCCTTTTTGGAGTTCTCTTCATATATATATATATATATATATATATATACATACATATATAGGAATCTGATTTCTTTTTCTCCTCTTTTAATTAGATTCTTCTTTTTTTAAAAAATGTTGATCTTGTACCCTGCCATGCTGCTTAATCTTTCCATTGTTTCAGCAATTTTCCTGTCAAGGCTTTGGGGGGTTTTGTGTAGAATTATATCACATGCAAATAGACAGACTCTTCTTTGGCAGTCTGATGGCTTTGATTTCTCTTTGCTGTCTAAGGCCTCTGACTAAGACTACCAGCCTAACGCTGAATAGGAATGGTGAGAAAGGGCAACATGGTCTCCTTCCCATCTGCAGGGAGCAATGCTTTCAGAGTCTCCAAACTGAGTGAGATGACTGCGTCTATGGCCTATACTGTACTGAGAACATTTCCTTCTATTCTTATTTTGCTGAGTGTTTTTATCAGCAATGGATATTGGATTTTATCAAATGCCTTTTCTGCATAAAATGATATGGTGAGGTACTTATTTACTATATTCTTGAAAGTTTGGGCAGACTGTCTCAGCTCCTCTCTGAATGCTTGGTAGAATTCTCCAGTGAAACTGTCTGGTCCTGGACGTTTTTGTGTGTGGAGAGATTTTTAATGACCGAATCTATTTCTTTTGTTAGGTAACTACTAAGGCTTTCTACATCAGTCTGTGTAAATTTAGGTAGATACTGTGTTTCTAGAAATTTGTCCACTTCACCTAGGTTTTCTAATTTGTTGGAGTACATTCCTGTGTACGATATAATTATATATTTTTTTATTTTAGCAAGTTCTATGGTGATATCATCCCTCTCATTTCCTGTCTTGTTGATTTATTTTTATTGTTTTTCTGTTGTTGATTTATTCATTTTTGCTATAATTGTTTTCTTTTCTTCTGGTGGCTCAAGGTTTATTTTGTTGCTCTTATTCAAATTGTTGAAGCTGTTGAGTTAGATGTTAATTTTGTCTTTTTTTTATGTGCACACTTTATTGCTATGAATTGGCCTGTGAGTGCTGCTTTTGCTGTGTTCCATGGGTTTTTATATGCTGTATTTTTATTCTCATTTGTTTTGAGGAATTTTACATTTTCATTCCTGATTTTTTTTCAGTTACCCAGTACTTTTAAATAGGAAGTTCTTCACTTTCCATATATTTGATTTTTTATCCTTGATTTTCCAGTTGTTGATTTCTAATTTTACAATGTTGTAGTCTGAGAAAACAGTTTGTCTAATATCTCAGTGTTTTTTAATTTATAAAAGTTTGCTTTGTGACCTAACAACTATTGTCTAGTAGTCAAGTCTAGGGAATGTTCCACTGGAGAACAATATTTATTGTGCTGTGTTTTGTACTTCTAGCAGTTCAAGTTGACTAACTGTGTTGTTTAGTCGTCTGTGTCTTTATTGAGTTTCTTTTCCCATGTCTGTCCTTCTTTTAGAGCAGTGGTTCTCAACCTTCCTAATGCCACGACCCTTTCATACAGTGCCTCATGTTGTGGTGACCCCCAACCATATAATTATTTTCATTGCTATTTCATCACTGTAATTTTGCTCCTGTTACAAATCGTAATGTAAATATCTGATATGTAGGATATATTTTTTAATCATTTTATTAGGGGCTCATACAACTCTTATCACAATCCATACATATACATACATCAATTGTGTACAGCACATTTGCACATTCATTGCCCTCATCATTCTCAAAACATTTGTTCTCCACCTAAGCCCCTGGCATCAGTTCATTTTTCCCCTCCCTTCCTGCTCCCCCCTCTCTCATGAGCCCTTGATAATTTATAGATCACCATTTTGTCATATCTTGCCCTGTCCAACGTCTTCCTTCACCCACTTTTCTATTGTCAGTCCCCCAGGGAGGAGGTTATATGTAGATCCTTGTAATCGGTTCCCTCTTTCCAACTCACTCTCTCTCTACCCTCCCAGTATCGCCGCTCTCACCACTGGTCCTGAAGGGATCATCTGCGCTGGATTCCCTGTGTTTCCAGTTCCTATCTGTACCAATGTCCATCCTCTGGTCTAGCCAGATTTGTAAGGGAGAATTGGGATCATGATAGTGGCGTCAGGGGGGTAGGAACTAGAGTAAAGTTGTATGTTTCATCGTTGCTACATCACATGCAGGATGTATTTTCATTGTTACATGTTGAACATAATTAAAGCATGTTTACTTCGGTCCTTGGTTTCGAGGGAGAAAGAATTCACGCTGAAGCCTGGTTTGTGATCCAAGTGAGTTTTGTGAAAGTTAGAAGCAGTTTCAGGTTTTACAGTGACTGGAACACAAGCCAGACAGAGCCTGTTGCAAATAGCAGCCCCTGAGAGAGAGAGAGACCCCAGAGCAAAGCCTCTGACTTTTCAGGGGCCCTTGGGAGGCGTGGTCGACAATACTGGTCCACCCATTGGTTGAGTCAAATTCACCTGGCTCAGATGGGCCAATCCAGGTGTAACTCCCACCTAGGTGTACCATCCCTTCCTGGCTGAGAGCTGGAACCTAACAAAATGTTGTCTTGGAGCATGGTGTAGCATGGGTAACAGTCTTCATGCCGCCAGGTACACCTCTGTGGGCGGATCTGCATGTGGGCGGACCCACCTGGAGACAGGGGAGCAGTGTCTCAGTTTCTGGATCATCGGAGATATGTGTTTTTTGTTGGTCTTAAGCGACCCCTGTGAAAGGGTCGTTCAAAGAGTTTTACTAGTGTATTGTGAGGGTCTTTTCGTGTACGATGAGGATCTTTTAATGCTTACTATGCTATATCTTCCTGTTTAATCCTTTCTTTGTTATATAATGTAATGTTTGTCTCTAATAATGGATTTTGCCTTGAAGTCTGTTTTATCAGAGATTAATGTCATTCGGCTTTTCTTCATTGTAATTAGCTTGATATCTTTTTTCCATCCTTTGATTTTTAGTCTACAAAAATTTTGGTATAAGGTGTATTATCTTTCTTTTTAGAAAATTAATCATTTTATTGGGCGGGCTCTTACAAATCTTATACCAATCCATCTTTCAATAGTATTAAGCACACTTGTACATGTGTTGCCATCAACATTTCCAAAACATTTTCTTTCTACTTGAGCCCTTGGTATCAGGTCCTCTTTTTTTCCCCTCCCTCCCCCACCCTCACAGCCTTGTGAATTCTTGATCAATTATATATTATATATATTATTGTTATTTCATGTCATTTCATGTCTTATACTGTCCGTTGTTTCCCTTCACCCACTCTTTTCTGGTATTCCTCCTCCTGTGATAGGTTCCCCCTTTCTCCACCCCCCACCCTTACCCCCCACCCACCCCTGCGCCCTAAGGTGTATTTCTGGTCAGGAGCATATAGATGCATCCTATTTTCTTCTCTAGTTTGCTACTTTCGAGTGTCTTCAGTGGTTCATTTATTCTATTGACATTCAGCGTCATTCTTTTTTTTTTTTTCAATGTCATTCTTGATATGTGTGGCTGTGTTGTCATTTTGCTGGAAGAGTTTTGTTTTGTGTGTGTGTGTGTGTGTGTGTGTGTGTGTGTGCCCACACATGCAAGCGTGTGTATCCACATCCGTGCTAGCCGGGCCCTCTTCAGATTCATATAGCTGCGGCCAGTGGGTGCAAAACCTCAGGAATCCAGTCAATGGAAAGAGAGCAAACCATTGCCAGATCACACACGGGGCTGCTGCCCTGGAGCAGGAAGAAGAGACAGAGAGAGAGGGACTGGTCCCCAATGTCCATCTTATAAATAGGCCACCCCTTCCAGAAGGCATCATCAGTTTGTGACTTGATTGCTAGGTTAGACTGCGCCTCTCTACTTTCATAAAAATTCAGGTCGAAGACACGAAATCTAACTACCACACTCATATAATTTTAGGTGTGTTCAGACTTTTTGGTTCTTTTTGTTGGTTGCTCTCCTAGATTGGAATACATTTTTATCTTCAAGCTCACTAATTTGGCTTTTCATTTCATCAATTCTGTTACTTACTCTTTTAATTTATTTATTTATTTATTTTTGGGGTTTTTTTGGGTTTTTTTATTTTTATTTTTTTATTTTTATTTACTCTTTACAAATATTGTCTAATTCTATTATCTTAGTACTAAGTATTCATATTCTGGATGTTTAGTGGTTGAAAGGTTTCTAATTTTTCTACTTTTCCCAGAGTTCTCTTCATCTTTTTTCCCATCTGTACCTGCACACCATTCTCCTGGTTTATTTATTTATTTTTCTCCGTCTTCTGATTTATTTTATTGGTAGTTCCAGAGACTTTTCTTCGGGAGATCCCTTTGGATCTGTGTATCAGTCGCTTACTTACATCTAGTTGCCTGCTTTTTCAGTATGGACTGATATTGACTGTGTCTCCACAACATCACGATCCCGTTATGATGTGTGGGAAGGTGGCCGCGTCGTGGGGGACAGTTAATTTCACCAAGTGGCGCAGGAAAGGGATAATAGAAACCACGAAATAAAATACAGCTGTTTGAATGGGCTCGCCCCTCAGCCTAGGAGAGCAACTAGCGGATGGGGCCAGCATTCCTTTTGGGGAGCTCTGTGGACATGCTCTCCTCTCCGTTCCAAAGAGCTGTGGGAAGTTGGTAGCGGGTATCCCTTCCTAAAGCGCCACAGTTTGGGAAGGGAAAAACAACGGGGGAGGTCCTTATTGTTGATGCTTTGGTGTGTCAACTCTAGCCACAGGAAGCAGCCAAGCCAAAATGAAGAGTGAGCTCTAGTTGTCAGCTCCATCAGCACAGAGAGAAATGACAAGCTGCAGAGAGTAACGAAGGAAAATCCCCCCTACACACACACACACACACACACACACATACACACAGACTTGGGAGCCCTAGACCGCTTATAAGCATGTTAGCCTGTACCTCCCCCGAGTACTTGGGATCCTGGGGAAACAGGGCTGGTCCAGCCCGCACTCCACCCTCCTTAGGGTGAGGAGGAGGTGAATTAGCCTGTTCCTTCCTTTCGGTCCACACCCACGCGCCCTGGAGTGTGGAGGATGCGCTGAGTTCAACTCAATGAACTCTTATCTTGTCTTCCAAGGTTCCAGGCACCTGGTTTTTCTTCTGAGTTGGTTTCCTCTGCGTTGGTTGTAGAGGGATTTGTATCAGGCTTGCATGGAGGTAGTCGTCTTGACCCAGAACCTCTTCACAGAATACGATTTTGTGGGAGAAGTTTTTGCTTGTAGTTTTTCAAAAATCAGACTCAAATTGTACATATCATATCCTTAAAGTCTAGGCATCTGGTTTACCCAGCTGTAATCTTCCGAAGAGCGGGCCACCGGGTCTCTGTTTCCATGGAGACGTTGGGTGGGTTCAAGCCACCACCCTTACAGCTAATAGCTGAATGTTCAACCACCGGCCTCACCAGGGTTTGCTCGTTTTATTTGTTAAACTTTTCATTGTGAATTTGCTGAAGATGTAGAGACTGAATCAGTTTCCCATTTAACAACTCACACACATTTTGTTCCATCTTACTGATCCCCATGATGTAACATCTGTAATCCTCTGTCGACTGCCTGGCTGAAAGTTGAGCCATGTAGGATGACTAAAAGCCATCGTTTAAAGGGTTCTACCAGTCTGTATCTAACCAGAAAGCCTGACGGTTTTTATGATTTTGTATTTTGTTCCATCTGTTTCTCCCACCTCATCCAGGCTCTTCTAATGGGATCCTTCTAAGAGAAGCTGGTAGTGGTAGGCAAACTAGCTAGTACTTCTGGCCTCGAGGTCATGGAAACATGCTCACATGGTCCTTCATTCCTCTTTAATAGCTAGGTAATTTTCCATAAGGAATCCCTGGTTGGTGGGAATGGTTCTGTGCTCCCCCACTATTGGAAAGATCGGAGAATTTAACACACCCAGGGGCAGCTTGAGAGACAGGCCTGCTGATCTACTTCTGGAAAGTCACTGTCTTGAAAGAAAGGCTCCTATGGAGTCATTGGACCTTGCACCCATGGGGCCACACAGGTCAGAACGGAATCCAAGAAAGGAGCGGCAATGAGGAGTTGTACGCTTGACATGCGTGATTGATTCTATTGTTTCTCTGTTGTTGTTGTTGTTCTTAGGTGCCCTCCGGTTGGTGCTGACTTAAAGCAACCCTACACGCAACAGGACAGGACACCGCGCGGTCTTACGCCATCCTCACAATTGTTTTTATATTCGGCTCTATTTTTGCAGCCACTGTGTCAGTCCATCTCATCAAGGGTCTGCTTCTTTTTTATGTACCAAGTGGGATGCCCCTTTTTCAGGGACTGGGCTCTTCTGATGACATGTCCAAAGTTTGTCTCACCATCCTCACTTCTTTTTTTAAAAATCATTTTATATATTTATTTTAATCATTTTATCAGGGGCTCGTACAACTCTTAACACCATCCATCCATCCATCCATCCATCCATCCATCCATGGTGTCAAGCACATTTTTACATTTGTTGCCATCATCATTTTCAAAACATTTTCTTTCTACTTGAGCCCTTGGTATCACCTCCTCATTTTCTTTTCTTTTCTTTTTTTTTTTCAGCTTCTCATTTTCCCCCTCCCTCCCCCACTCTACCTCCCTCTCTCATGAATCCTTGATAATTTATAAATCATTATTATTTTTTCATGTCTTAGACTGGGTGGAAAGTCTTGTGGATCCAATGATGGTGGAAGCATCTCAGCACTGGCGTGGGTCTCCACATGGCTCCTCCAGCTTCAGGGTTCTGGTTCCATCAGTGTAACTCCACATGGCTTGTCAACAAGAATATTTTGCAGGGAGACAAAGCAGAGAGTGTCTCCCACCCCCAGGGAGGAAGACCGGAGTTCCCAGAATCCCCTGGAGAAGGCCATGGCCACACAGAGACCTCATTGGCTATGATTTGATTGACAGGCTAGACTCCACCCCTTCGAAAGATGACAGATTCTGTAACTGCCACACTGTACTTCTTCTGGGACAGATTTGTTTATTCTTTTGCCAAGCCATGGTATTTTCAATATTCTTTTACAGCACTATAATTAAATGCATCTATTAGCTTCTCCTTCAGTCTTCCTTATTCTATGTCCAATTTTCACACGCACGTGAGGCAATTGAAAAGATCAGGGCTTGGGTTAGGCACCAGCACACCGTAGTCCTTGAATTTCAACACTTTGAAGAGGTCTTGTGCAGTAAACTTACTGCTTCCAGGAGCATTAATCATGGATCCAACTAAGACAAAAATCCTTGACAGCTTTAATCGTTTGTTTTTCTGTTTATCACGATGTTACCTACTGTTTACGTTGTGAGGATTTTGGTCTTCTTTACATTAAGTTGTAATCCACACTTAGGTGGCAATCCTTGATCTTCACCAGTAAGGGCTTGAAGTCTTCCTTATTTTCAGCAAGCAAGGTTGTGTCGTCTGCATATCACACGTTGTTAATAATCTTATCTTTAATCTAGATTCGAATTCTTCTTCACATAGTCCAGCTTCTCTGTTTACTCAGCATACAGATTGAATAAGTATGGTGAGAGGAACTTTTCCATAGAGAGTTTCAATATAGTTACTGTTCTCATATTTATTGATATAGTCTTAGTCCTCTAGGTTATATTGCCCTTGATCAAGCCCTACCAGGCATCCTACACCCTCCTCCCTGTCAATTTTAAATCACTTGTTGTTCCCTTGTTCCTGGATTTGTTAACTCCCGCTTCCTTCCCATCCACCCCCACTCCACCTCCACCTCTCCTGGTGTCCCCACAGAACCACCTGTTGTTTTCTCTTCCGGATTGTTTATCCTGCCTATCTTATCTAGATAGACATGCAGAGACAATAATAAGCCACAAAACAAGACAACAAAAGAAAACAAAACAAAAAACAACAATGACCTAAAAAAGAGAGAAAAATCTATAAATAATTCCAGGTCTGTTTGTTGACCTTTAGGAGTATTTTCTAGTGGAGTCTGATGGGGTCCCATGCCCTGGCCCCAAAGTCTATTTTTGGTACTCCCTGGGGACTTCATTGCTTCACTCCCCTTGTTGCTCTGTTGCACGCCCTTAGCATTTCACCCCAGACACTTGAGTTCTTTCTGACTACTAACCAGCAGTGTGACAGCTGCTTGACCTCAGAGAAAGTGTGGTGGAAATAGATTATAAATCCCCTGGCCAGCCTGGGCAGTGGTAACACTGGCCTCGTTAAACTTGGCTGGCTGTGTCCTTAAGGTTTACAGATACAAAAGAGAGAGAGAGAGATATTTACAGATACACATCAACTGCAAGTTGGCATACCAGAGATACGTGGTCACGAGTCATATCCTGGCCATTAAGTAGCCAGTGGTTAAATGACACTGACCAGTCATGTAAGCTTTTCTAACATGGTCCTTTCTGTATGATGGTGGTGAATTAATCTGCCACCAATCATACTTTGTGGTGATTCTCGTCATTTTTTGTTGTCTAGAATTAGCCACATAGCCGTGAATGCTTCAGACACCATTCTGGCCGAATGCTGATCGTCTCCCCCATGATTGTGATGTGAATAATGGCGGTCTCTATAACACGTGCTGGAATCCTCCCTCAGACGGCGATGGCCATGGCATTTTCATGATCATTATCTCACTCACTATTTACCTTCCCACCCACCAGACCTAGCTGTCTAACTTTCACCTCTGAAAACTGACCCCGCACCACTACTGGGCTATTAGTAATCGTTGAGTCGGTCAACAGCTTATGGGGGTCGCTGTTCAGTCCTGCATCCTCCCCGTGATCAGGTGTTCACTGGCTGATTGTCAGGAATAACTCGAGAGGTCTTTTTTGCTTAGTGAACCTTTTCTAGAAGCTGTGCTGGAATATATTCAGCAGAGTAGTAACCTGCAAACCATCACTGTCAGGCGGAGGGTGCATATGAAGTGCCCGGGACACAAATCAAATCTGAGTCTTTCCATGAACGTGATCACTCTGCCACTGAGCCACGACATCCCGTAACTAAGGCTGTAGTGAGCATTAAAGATAGAAAACCGATAGTAGGTCTCTCGCTTTGACTTTAGGGTTTGTTACCCATGAAACCAAATATTTACTTTAAAGAAATTCCCGGTCACTGCTTTTATTCTTGCCCAACATTATAAATCCTTTCTCTCTCCCCCTCCACCCCCGTGGGATCTCAAAGATGTTGAATCATTTTTATTTTAACTTTTAAAGTTTTTATAGTGAATTAGATGGGAGTTTACATAGAGATTTTAAAAATATATATTCTTTCTTATTATTGATTTTTTATACTATTGCAAATTGGGTGATGGTGACAGACTAGACCGGTTTTCCCTTCAATATTCCGTGCACTTTTTTCCCATCTCATGCAGTGCAATTCCCTGAATGTGATGTCACCTATCCCAGTTTCCTTTCCTCTTCTTTGCTACGCCTTCTGAACTTTGTCCTTGTGTAATTGCGTCCTTTTGACCATAAGTGGTTGATTCTTCTAAAGTGTGCCCGTCTCACTCGCGTTATTATTCCCGTGGTAGTCTGGGTTGACTAGAGAAACAAATCCAGCTGTGTATAAATAAGAGAGAGCTTTATCAAAGAGTAATTGCATTAAAAAAATTCCCAAACCAGTCTAGATCAGGCCCATAAGTCCAATATTGCCCATATGTCTGATAACAGTCTACGAATTCCTTTTCAGACTCACACACACATGCAATGATGCAGAATGCAGGAAGATCACAGGCCAGGGGGGTGGAAAGTCTTGGGGATCCAATGGTGAATCTCCAGGTTCTAGCTGCCATCAGCATAGGTCCATTTGGCTTGTCAACAGGATGTCAAGCAGAGAGAATGTGTCCTGCCCTCAGGGAGGATGACTCCTCAGGAGAAGGCCATGTCCATACAGAGGCATCATTAGCTATGACCTGATTGGCAGGCTAGACTCCACCCCTTCGCTCAAGTTGACAGGAGATTGTGTAACTGCCACATTCCCTTTATACGCCTGTCTGTTGTGTCCCAAGGGTGAGTCCAGAGTCCGACCTGAAGGATGAGGAAATTCTATCACTCTCCCTCTTATCAGTAAGGCTAGTCTCTCTTATTATTTTAAGCATTATTTGACAATTTCCTCCTACTTTATCTAGGCATTCCTAATGTAGTTTCCTTTCAGAAAAGTTGGTGGTGGTAGCTGGGCACTATCTAGTTTTTCTGATCTCCATGTTTACTGTTATTTTTGTGGTGCCTTAATCCTTTGGACTATTTCCATGAATCTTCCGTTTTCAACATTATTTCCTTGGATGAGGGAGCGACCAATAGTTGCACCTTATGGCCATGCACCAGTTTTTAAGACATTATTAATGTAGGATGTAGAACATTGTCTTTGTGGACTATGCTATACCAACTTAAAAAAAATACTTTAAAAGAGTTAAAAGGCAGATTAAATATCAGATCATTTAACAATGTATCAACCCTTCCAATAGTTTGCCCTGCATCTTCCAGGTGCCACCCGCCACTTACCCTTTGGTCAGATGTCTTCCCCTTCACCAAGTTGACATCTGTCTACCCCATACCCAATTATTTCCCTTCTCCTCCTTTCCCCTTCCACCCCTGGGAATCATAAAAGTCTATTTCCCTTGGTATGATGTTTATCTTAATTTTTTATAACGGTGGTCTTATACCATATTTGTCCTTCTGTGACTGACTAATTTGTCAATATGATGTCTTCCAAATCCATCCACTCCAAGAAGTGTTTTACAATCCATCCTTATTCTTTAGCAAGGTGTAGTATTCCATGGTGTGTATATTGTTCGCTGCCATCCAGTGGGTTTTGACCCATAGTTACCGTGTGCACAACAAAATGTAAGACTGTCTGGTCCTGCACCATCCTCACAATTGTTCATGTGCTTGAGCCCATTGTTACCGCCACTGTGTCCACACTCTCCTTGAGGGCCTGCCTCTCCTTCGCTGCCCCTCCACCTTACCAAACATGCTGTCCTTCTCCAGGGACTGGTCTTTCCTGACAACATGTTCAAAGTATAGAAGACAAACGGTCACCATCCTTGCTTCTGAGGAGCACTTCTTCCAAGACAGACTGATTTACACTTTGGTCAGTCCATGGCACTTTCAATATTCTTCTGCACCATTCAAATGCATCCATTCTTCCTCGGTCTTTCTTATTCGGTGTCCAACTCTCGCGCACATAATGGGAAATGGAAATACCATGGGTTGGGTCAGGAACACCTTAGTCCTCAAAGAAACAATCCTACTTTCAATACCCTAAAGAAATCTGGTACAACACATGTAACTAATGCAAAGTGTCTTTAGATCTCTTGACTGCTGCTTCCGTGAGCATTGATTTTGTGGATCCAAACAAAACAAAATCCCTGACTACTTTACCCTTTTTTCCTATCATGATGTTGCCTATTGGTCCCGTTGTGTGGATTTTGGTCTTCTTTACATTGAATTGTAATCCATACGGAAGGCTGCAATCCTTGATCTTGATCAGTAAGTACTTCAAGTCCTCACTTTCAGCAAGCAAGAGTGTGTCATCAAAAAAAAAAAAAGTGTGTCATGTGCCTATCTCAGGTTGTTAATAAGCTTTCCTCCAGTCCCGATGCCATATTGTTCTTCAAATAATCCAACTGATGACTTGCTCAACATACAGAGAGAACAAGTGTAGTGAGAGGATGCAACCCTGAAGCACACCCTTCCTGATTTTAAACCATGCGGTATTCCCTCATTCAAACAATTGCCTCCTGATCCATGTACAGGTTCCACATGAGCACAGTGTTCTGGAATTCCCATTCTTCTCAAGGTTACCCACAGGTTATTGTGGTCCACACAGTCAAATGCCTTTCCGTAGTCAATGAAACAAAAGAAAACATCTTGCTGGTATTCTGTGCTTTGACCCAACTTCCATTTTACATCATCAATGATATCCCTTGTTTCACGTCTTCTTCTGAATCCACCCTGAACTTGTGGCAGTCCCCTGTCAATGTACTGCTGCAACCAGTTTTGGTGAGGGACACGTGCAAATAACCAAGTTCATTTATCCTTTCCTCCACCGGTCGGCATTTAGGTTGTTTCTATCTTCTCACTATTGTCAATGGCGCTGTGAGGAACACAAGTGTGCCATGGATTTGCTCATGCTTTGCTCCTATACCCTGAGTATAGGAATCGCTGAGTCATCGTTTCTCCTTCCCATGGTTGAAAAAGCACCATGCTACCTTGCACAGTGGCTGGACAGTTTTACAGTGATTAGCTGTTATACTTTTTTTTTATAGGGATAAGATGTTACAAATGATGTTAAATTTTAAACTAACTATATCAGGACAATTCGCTTGACCATGCACATCTCTGGTCAATGGTCTAAGGGAAATCAATGGAAGTTTAACACCTGTGGGGATTTTGGTTTTTCACGTCATCCATAACATCCAAACTAGGTACAATGTATGAGCAATCCAATCTCACCACACCTTCTCCAGTACTTGTTATTTTCTGTTTTGTTTTGTTTTGTTTTTTTCCATTTTCTATCAATGACAGTCTTGGAAACCCACAGGAATGGACTTGATGGCAGTGAGTGAGTGAGAGTCTACTGTGTGTAAATGCTTACCGAAAGCATAATTATATGTAATATGTATATAGTTGAAGTAGACTGTATCATATAAATACATAAAATGCATAAAATATCCAAGCCAAACTCACTGCCATCGAGTCAGTGCAGTGAGTTCTTGGTTTTTTGTTTTGTTTTGTCTTTCAATAGTTTTATTGGCACATAGTTTACAAGTTGTTGGGTTGTTTTAATGCCAGTGTGAGGTGGTAGCTCATTAGTGCATTTCTTAATGTCTAGTGACGGTATTTCTTCATGTATTGGTTGGCCACTGTAGTAGTTACCAGTACTTAATCTGTTGTCAAGTTGAGAGGATTAAGAGTGAAAGGGGTGGAGGTTAGCCTGTCAATCTGGTCGCATCGTGACCTCATTTGGAGGCTCTAAGGAGATAAATAGCTCGCCTGAGGCAGGACACAGGCAGGCTCCCTGCAAGACATGCTTGCTGAGAAACCACATGGAAGTACTCTGATGCAGTCAGAGTCCTGGGAGCTGGTGGAGCCATGTGGAGACCCACGCCAGCGCTGAAAGACTTGTACCGCTGTTGGAATACACCAGCCTCTAATATCCATGGGGGTTTGCAGAAGCAATTGTAGGGTCATAATATATAAAGATCAGAGTAAAATCATAGAGAATAGGAGAGAGAGGAGAGAGAGTAAAATAAAGGAGTCAGACACATTTTATGGTATCATGCTCCCCTCAGCCCCTCTCGGTGGTCCATATAGAGGAGGAGGAGGAGGAGGAGGAAGAGGAAAAGGGAGGAGAGAGCATATACTCTATTTCGAACCAAGGCCTATATATACTTAGGGGCGTGCAAGTCCCCCTGATTACCAGGTAACCACATCCATCACAGGAAGGGGTTGTACAATAGGCATACGCATCACAGGAAGGGGATGAGTTAGGGGTGGACACGTAATAGGAAGGGGAGGGATGAGGGGGACCCTAGACTTAAGATGGCAGCCTAACCTTAGTCACCCTTGAGAGGGCTGGACCTTATCTCTGGGCTCTCCTTCAGGGAAGCAATCAACTATCCTTATCAGAAGGGAGTGGGCCCTAATTGGGGTGGGGCAGACTATACAGTCTGATTGCTCTCATGGCGGATAACCCTCAGGGAGAATAACCTCTAAGCAGCTTGCGTTGACCTCCAAGTGGACAGTCGTTGACCATGTGTAGCAAGCAGTATCTTGGGTTTGGCATATATTTGGGAGAGACAACCTGGGGAAAAGCCTTTTTGTATCCCACATACTGCTACTGGATCCACAAGACTTTCCACTCATTGGCCTATGATCTTCCTGCATTCTGTGTCATTGCATGGCTGCATGAGTCTGAAGAATTTATGGACTAGTATTGACAAATGGGGTAATATCAGACTTATGGGCTTGATCTGGACTGGGCTGGGATGTTTTCTCAATACTCAATTGCTCTTGTATGTAATATTCTCTCTTACACACACATAAGAGTGTCTGTGGATTTTGTTTCTCTAGTCTACCCAGACATACACAGCCACTTAGGTGTCTTCCTTAGTAAACTTTCTAGTTATATCCTCTGCCCATTTTATAATTGGCTTATTCTTTTTGTTTTGTTTTGTTTTGATGGGTCTAATATAGATTGTAATGAGTAGTTTAAATGAAAATTTTAATTTATGAGCCATTTATGACAGGGACCGGGCAACAGTAAGTGTTCTACAATAGACAGCGAGGATGGTGTAGCAATTCTGGTGGTGTCTGATCAATTGAAATGCATGTGAGAGAAATTACTGAGAGGTGAATGATGGGTAAACAGGATAGTAGGACAGGAGGAAAGAAGAAATGAAAAATATATTTATAGGTGTACATATATAGATAGATATGTATATATGTGAATATTTAAAATATAAATTTAGGTGTAATTATGTATATATGTTTGTGTGTGTATGTATATGTGTGTGTGTGTGTGTGTATATATAAAGCAAGGAAGCAGATGGAATTTGGGCCTCTACTTAAATCTTACCTCAGTGCAAGAATGTTCTGTGCTAATAATGTGGCATTGTAGGATACTCACCCTCCCAACACGTTCACTAAAGACAAAATGAGTGTGCCTGGCTATTAAAAGCTATGGCATCTGGGGTCTAAACAAGCAGCCATCTAGCAGGTAAGCAACAAAGCCTTACCCAGCCTGTTTCATCATGAGTTATTGATGGGAAGATGCATGAGAAGGTCAAAACTAAGCAACCAAACCAATGTGAAGGAGCGTGGATGTCGCGGAGATCCAAAAACCACCTGTAAGCTAATTGGACAGCCCCTCTGAGAAGGGCCAAAAGGAAGGATGATATCTCCCAGGTGAGGTATGGCACTGATGAAACACAGAATACAGTATCTCCTCCCCTACTATTATGGTTTCCTTTCTGACTCATTAACCTGGTTAGACTTGCGTGTGGCCTTTGGTAAAATTAAGATAGTTCCACATATGAAAGTCAACATAGGTAACCCCCACAAAAAAGTAATGGGAGTAATGGCTCCCTAGGGCCCCGGATGAGCGGAGCAGAAGGGAGGGAAGGGGGAGCTGACAGCAATGATAACACTATAGCTCCACTTGAGTGGAGCAAACAACAGAGTTGTAGGTGAACGGATCTATTAGATAGTGTCAGATATGGCAATATATAAAATGATGATCATAAGGGTTGGGGGGAAGGGATGGGGAAAAGGGGAGCGGATATCAAGGCGGTCAAGAAGGAGAATGATTGAAGCTGATTGAAACTGATTGTAACAAGTGAATCATACTGCTGGATGTGACCGAACTGAATGTTACAATAGCTGTAAGAGCTCCCAATAAAGTGATAAAAAAAATTAGATGAGTTGAGCTATCAAAATATTCACGTTTGCATTATCTTTTAAAAGGTCATAAATTAAAAAAAAGGAAAAAAGGTCATAAATAAATACTGTGGAATCAGTAAATAATATAAATAAATTAATAAACAATGAAATAAAAACCACATTATTAGAAGGCCTATTTAGATATTTACGTACATTTAGATATTTACATACGTTGCTGTTTTAAGTATTTCTTGATTTAGTTGACCTACATCTCAGTGGCTTGAATTTATTAAAAAGCTGACAACCAAAAAAAAAAAAAAAAAAAGCTGACAACCACCATGGCAATCAAACTGAGAACATTATTTTTCCGGTTTGCACTGCTTACTAGTAGCTCCCCCTTTTCTCCCAACCTCCTTTGTCATAACCCTAAGAAACGAATCCCTAGCAACCATATCAAACTAAAACACAAAAAGACTTCCAAAAGAGAGCATAAAGTAATAAAAATTAGAACAAATTAAATATAGGTCGCAAGAGAAAACAAATGGTAAGGTGTTACATTTTAACCTCACTATATCTGTATCAATTCACTTTCCAATGCACTCCGTCTGAGTACAGAATTATTCACATCGCTGGTGAAGGGTCCAAGGGAATTCAGTGGAGGATTAGTTCCCATGGGGATTTTTGGACTTTCATTGTCAACCACCAATACACATCCCTACTCTGGCATTTATTTGTTCCCACCGAGTTAAATGAAAACAAAACCTTTTTTTTTTTAAACAACTCTCTACTCTGATCTTAGATTTTATTTACAATTTTTAGATCACATGGGTTGTGTTCTTCTGTGTGGAAACAAGAAGACAGTGAGGGGAAAACAAGTCTGTCCTCCAGCATTGGAGCAGCTTCAGTCCCAGGTACTGATGGCTTTTGATGTCTTTCCTGGAACTGGGGGTGAAATGGGGTTGAATAATAGATCCCAACCTGTGGGACAGCACGTCTGAGCACGAATCTCTCCCTCTCTGGGCCTCTCTGGGTGTGGGAGACCTGGTCTGACTCAGCTGCCCTTATGCTTGCTTGCTGTGTCGGGGTCCTGTCAAGTTGGCTTCATATCCAGCTGTCTCCGCTGGAGGAAGGGGTCACTATCCGCTCTGTGACCTAGAGTGAAACCCAGGTATCCCTGTCCACCTGGTGAGTGTAGAGCGCAAGGGATTGTTCAGCCTCTTTCATGGTCAGCAGCTCAGGAGCTGATCCTGGATCAAGTGTTCTGCTGCTTCTCTTGATCTTTCCATGTGGGTTCCATCTTCAAATGTTCTCTGTTGGTGTCCCAGCTCACTTACTGCTCATTTCTCAGAAATTCTGGTTTCTAGGTTTTTCCTCTCCATGTCTTTATTGAAGTGGGATTGCACTGTGCATCTGTCTACAGCCCCATCTTTAGGGCAAGCCAAATCGCTTGTATTGTGAATTGTTTTCAGAAGTGACCATCAGCTTGTTATTGGGAGTGTTAGATTGCTTGAGTGGGTAAGACCTCGGTTCTTGGCTTCCCACGAGAAAGCACTCACGCCGAAGCCTGGTTTGTGATCCAAGTGAGTTTTTATCAAGGGCGAAGAAGTTTCAGGTTTTACAGTCACTGAACACACGGGCAACCTCGTGGACTGCACACCCACACGTGGTGGCCTGAGGCCAGAGAGTCTTCAGCAAAGCTGAGCAGACACAGGACAGGAGCTGAAAGGCAAAGAAGAAAGGTGGTCTCCCAGTTAAGGAATTTGAAGCCTCTGGTTGGGAGGCGTGGTCTAAGGTATTGGTTGACCCCATTGGCTGAATTAAGCCACCTGGGCCTAGTTAGGCCCACCCAGGTGTACCGGCCACCTGGAGCGGGGGCCTGAATTTGGAGCATGCCCAGTTAGTCTTTATGGCTGGCTAAGGGCTCACCTGATTCTCTTCCAATTTCCTGTAGTGGGGGGCTTCAGGCTTGTGGAGGGACAATTCCCCTGTCCCTGTTTGGCTACCTATCATTTCCCCATTGAAGGAATATGGACCCAAATCTTTGGGGTACTGGGAGATGACATCTCTAGCTGGACAAAAGGGGGACGGAGTGGGATTTTGGGTCCACACCCTTCCTACTCTGTTGGAAGGGGTTGTCCACTCAGGCCCCACAATGGATGAGGTTGGGGTGATCCAGTGGCTGGTGGTCCTGGGGGTTGGCACACCTGGCTCAGAGGCATTGGGAACCTGACGACTTCTGGAAGAAACGAAACAGGTGAACCGTTTAGGCCTGGCAGGGACAGAGTGGAGAGACAGCAGTGCCGTTGGAGGTGTGGGTTCAGTGTCACGGGAAGTTGAGAAAAGAAATCTTAGGGTGTCAGTTTACATTAAACACGGGCATTGTGTGGAAGCATTCACTAGCCTTCTGCTACCTACCAGGAGAAGGTTTAGAGTTTCAAGCCTCTCCCCCTCCTCAGTTCTGGTCTTGCCTGCGAGAAAGATTTCAGGTGAGGGGTAGAATTCAGACCAGAGCCAAAGAAAAGTTTGCACAGAAAGGGTAAGTTTACTGAAGGAGGATCCTTTGGCAAAGAAACCCAAAGGGCTCAAAACCGATCTTACAGTCTGCTACTGGCCGAACTCCTACCATAGGTTGGTTTTTTTTTTTTTGCTGTGTAGGTTATTATTATTTTTAAACATTTTATTAGGGGCTCATACAACTCTTATCACAATCCATACATATACATACATCAATTGTATAAAGCACATCTGCACATTCCCTGCCCCAATCATTCTCAAAGCATTTGCTCTCCACTTAAGCCCTTTGCATCAGGTCCTCTTTTTTTTCCTCCTCCCTCCCCGCTCCCCCCTCCCTCATGTGCCCTTGGTAATTTATACATTGTTATTTTGTCATATCTTGCCCTATCCGGAGTCTCCCTTCCCCCCCTTCTCTGCCGTCCATCTCCCAGGGAGGAGGTCACATGTGGATCCCTGTAATCAGTTCCCCCTTTCCAACCCACTCACCCTCCACTCTCCCAGCATCGTCCCTCACACCCTTGGTCCTGAAGGTATCATCCACCCTGGATTCCCTGTAATTCCAGCCCTCATATGTACCAGTGTACAGCCTCTGCCCTATCCAGTCCTGCAAGGTAGAATTCGGATCATGGTAGTTGGAGGGAGGAAGGTTGGCTCTTTTAAGATAAGCTTGTCCCAGCACCCCAACACTCCACAGCCCCTTGGCCTTGCTCTTGTCTCAGTCACTGGGATTGTATAAACACCCAGTCTGTCTTCCTGCAGGCCATTTAAGTATCTCCAATATCTCAGGGTCTCTTCCATTGATAAGGAAATGTGTTTAATTGTCTTTCTCCTTCCTGTGTGCTCAAGAGCTGTGGGGCTCCACCTCCCTTTTGTGTTGAGAATCTTTTCAGGAGCACCCCTGGTCAGCTTCTGGTAGCTAACAGCTTAAAGTTCAACACCGCATACACATTCATTTCCATCACTTGTATTGAATCCCCCCAATACACCATCACTTAACCCACTTCCTCCCTGTGTTTCCTGTTTCCTGCCCTTTTCATTATTCTACAGTGGGCCTACCTCTTGAGGAAACTCACTGCCAGGGATGGGTCGATGCCAACCCATTGGCACAGGGTAGCACTCTCCCCTTTGAATGTCTCAGACCTTAACTGTGTACTGACCATTTGTCGGCCTCCCACGAACTGCCAACCTCACAGATCCCAGACCAACACTTAACCACTGTGCAACCACTCTCTGATACAGAAACGAGGACTCCATTCCACATCTGCCCAAGGAGGATGCCCCTGAGGCAGAGGTCAGACATGTGGCCACCCTTCAACTCCCTGTGCTTACTTTGCCCTCTTCTGAAACCAATCATTTTCCCCATGATCCTCTACTTGTCTGCTGGACACACGAAGTCATTGCCACCGTCACCCAGAACTCAAGATAAGGCTCACAATTATGAGAGTTTATTATGGAGGCTAACAGGGTATAAAATGTTAAGAAAACAGTTTTGTTTTGTTTTGATAAGGCGACAGTTCTTTTGTCTGCAGCACCTCTGGCAGGAAAGTCTCTTTGGTCCTTGGTCTCTCAACGATGTGGTCCCACAGCCTCTGCCTCCTTGGGCCAGGATGCCCAATCAGCACTCTGCCTCATGGTCTGGGTGCTGCCCCTCCACTGTGTCCCATTGTCTAGTGCCTCCTTGTCCTCTGGTGCCTCTGCCACCTCAGGCACGGGTATGGCATACACTCTGCTGGTAGTTTTCTTAATGGATATAGGATTCCTCTCCTGATTCTGAGATGGCTCGCTGTTATACCCAGCCAAATGGCAAAGCTTACCAGTCACTGAACTAAGAATCCTCTAGATCAGCGGTTCTCAACCTGTGGGTCACAACCCCTTTGGCGGTCGACCAACCCTTGCACCAGGGGTCCCCTAAGACCATGGGAAAACACATAAATATTTCACAATATATAATTACATATTGTTTTGTGATTAATCACCATGCTTTAATTGTGTTTAATTATGTTCAATTTGTAACAATGAAAATACAACCCGCATATCAGATATTTTTACATTATGATTCATAACAGTAGCAAAATTACAGTTATGAAGTAGCAATGAAAATAATTTTAAGGCTGGGGGTCACCACCACATGAGGAACTATATCAAAGGGTCGCGGCATTAGCAAGGTTGAGAACTACTGCTCTAGATCTTATTTGTAGGTTCTCACCTATATTTTGGTAGGAATTACAAAAACTAGAAGAACCATACCTAGCAATTTCACTTCACCACACATCCCTGGTGTTATTCTTCCCCTTATTGGTCTGGTTTTGGCCTGAAAATTGAGTCACAGGGATGTGTTCTAAGTGACTAAGTCTTGGTGTTTTCTGTCTGCCCATCAAACCTGGTGTCTTATCGTTTTTAGTTTTGTTCCAGGTTTGCTTTTCCCCCCTCATTCTATCTAGGACCTTTCGAAGCAGTTGGTAGTGGTAGCTGGGTATGATTTACTTCTTCTGGTTTCAGGATCATAGAGTCTGATGTGGGCATGTATATGAATTACTTTCATCTAATTCATGAATGTTCATCTCTCTCCTTTCCTCCAGAGAGGGAGACAATAGTTGCTCCTCTGATGGTCACTCATAGAGTTTTAAGACCCCAGTTTCTTACCAAAGTAGGATGGAAAATACTGTCTTTGTGGACTATGCTTTTGCAATTAAACTTAGTAGTTCCTGACTATGGTCTTGGGCCTCCAGACCCCAGGTATTTGGTTCTAAGGTTTTAGAATTTTGATGCTTAATGTCCCATCATATTCATGGATATAGCAAATCCTTTTTTTTTCCAGTTTCATGCAGGTTTGCTAAATTTGAATTTCAAAAGATGTGACTGGTGGAGGGCTAGAGCCCATCTTGCGACCTGATCCCAGTTGATCTTAGTGAAGGGGAGGGATGGTGTTCACTCTGTCATGTTAAGATTAGCCAATGGTTGATCTATAGTTTGCCTTCCCTTTTTTATTTTACAAGCATGAGTAACTGCAATATTTAACGAGGCTCTACTACAAACCAGGTAGCTAGTGGATATGACCATCTCACAATCAAATGTGGGAGTCCTGGTGGCAGACATTGGGCTGCTAACCACAGGGTCAGCAGTTTGAGACCACCCGCAGCATCACGGGAGAAAGAGGAAGTTCTCTACTTTCAGAAAGATTCACCAGTCTCTGAAACCCACGGGGCAGTTCTACTCCTTTCTATAGGGTTGCTATGAGTTGGAATCAACTTGATGGCAGTGTCGGGTGTTTTTTTTTTTAATTTTAATATGTGCATATAGAATAACTGCTCAGAGTAAACTTTATATTCAAATTTTACTGAGTTTGATAATTTGTGACAGACGTTATAAACATTCAGGTACCCCTTTCTTTTTTAGAGCTTTCTTTCTTATTACTATTTCCTTAATATG
The DNA here is from genome assembly GCF_050624435.1 of Tenrec ecaudatus. Taxonomy (NCBI): domain Eukaryota; kingdom Metazoa; phylum Chordata; class Mammalia; order Afrosoricida; family Tenrecidae; genus Tenrec; species Tenrec ecaudatus. The sequence goes on along the minus strand of NC_134545.1, from coordinate 23,548,988 downwards.
TATGGTAGAAGAACTTGCTGTAGCTGACATACAGAATATCGTGCTTGGACGGGGCAAGAATTTGAGATTGGGAAAACCAGGGCAATAGGAAATGTTTCCTACAAACAATAATGATGACGAGTTAACCAGTAGTTATTGGTGGACAGGACGGTGAGCCGGAAAACAATGTGTCAGAGCAAACCTGCAGATTTGATGAAGTACCATTATTTCAGGATGGTTGGAGTCACCTTGCAAGGCGAGAGGTGGACCTTTTCTGTGTCTTCCCTCAGTTTCATGTTTTAGAAACAGTGCCAGGACTTTAGTTATTTAGCCAAATGGGAAAGCAGCCTCTCTGTTGTGAGGATTAGGCAGGAAACTTGGCTTAGCTGTGGCTCCTCAGGATTTGAACTTAAGGACCTGGTCTAGCTCTCCGTACCTGTTTACTTCTGCTAATAAACTGTCTGAATCCCTCAGGCCTGGGCACAGTGCCTGGCAGCAAGATCTATTCTTTGGATGAACAGGCTGGCCACACAGACCCTGGGGGAAACGGGCATTACTGTTTTTCATTATTGACAGCTTGGCATTCCCAGTGTGGGTTCTGGGGTGCTTCTGAGGGATCAGAAAAGTTACTAAGTAGCTGTGGGCCTCACATCACGGATTTGCTAAGGAGAAGCTTCTCTCTGAGCAGTGATGACCTGCACATTCCCAGCCAGTTCCCTAAGTACTCCAAGTTAGAAAAGGCCTGCTGATTTGATTTTATCTGACTTTTAAAACTGATCTTTGATCATATCCCATTCCAGTTGGACTTCCTCCCCTCTTCTTCAGTCCTCCATCACTGATAGTATCTAATTACCTCATCTCTACTTAATTTATTTATGAAAAGGCTGAGAAATCCAGAGCCCTTAGGGAAGCTTTTTCCATGTCCCTTTCTCTCCTTTTAGAATAATAAAATCTCCCTTTTCTGTCTCTGTAAATTGGAATTGCTCTTGCATATTCAAATAAACTTCCTTCCCAGGTTTGGTGGCCGGTCAGTTGTGTGGGTTAACTTGACTTGCTGACTGTCAACAGACCAATCAATCTAGAAACCAGAATTCATTGATCACGTGGAAACTGTTTTCAGGACCAGCTGAGAAGTCTTTTGGACGTCTTCATTTCACATACATGATGTTGTATGCATCCAGTTGACTGACTCAAAGGGCCCCTATGTAGATCACAACAAATCACTGCTGGTCTTGCACCAGTCTCACTATTGTTACTATGTTTGAACCCGTTTTGGCCTCTGTATCAATCCATCTCTTCCTTCTCAATCTTGCGTTAGTTGTCCTTCTCTATGGACTAGTCCCTTCTGATGAAATCTCTCACCATACTTGTTCTTTTTTATTGTATAAGAAAGTTTTATATACAATTTTATACACAATTTCTCAATTGAACATTGGGAAGGCATCCCAACCAGGTCCAGTCCAAGGCCATAAGTCCGATATTAGCCCATCTGTCTGATACTAATCTATGAAGTCTTCAGACTCATGAAACACATGCAATGAAGACAAATGCAGGATGATCACCAGCCAGTGGGTAGAAAGTCTTTGGGTCCAGTGGCGTTGGAAGTATTTCAGCTAGTAGGGGTCATTCTGTGGCTTCTCCAGATCCAGGGTTCTGGCTACATAAGGGTAGGTCCATGTGGCTTCTCAGGGATGTCTCGCAGGAAGTCAGCCTTGTCAGTAGAGAGTCTCCAAGGAAGTGAAGGAGTCTCGCCATACTTGTTCTTTCTTCCTTTTTAAAATCATTTTATTGGGGGCTCGTACAACTCATCACAATCCATCCATCCATCCGTGTCAAGCACATTTGTACATTTGTTGCCATCATGATTCTCAAAACATTTGCTTTCTACTTGAGCTCCTGGTATTAGCTCATTTCTCCCTCCCTCCCTGCTCCCCCTTCCCATTAACCCTTGATAATTTATAAATTATTATTATTTTGTCACCATACTTGTTCTTAAGGAGCATTCTGGTTATAATTTTTTGGAGACCTATTTGCTCCTCTGGCATGCCATGGCATATTCAATACTATTCCTCAACATCAGAAATCAAAGGCATTAATTCTTCTTTGGTCTTCCTTCTTCATCCCATTTTTCTACAAAGTGAATGTATCCATTCATTTTGTAAAATGCTCAAACAATTCTCTGTAGAAAAGCAAAAGGCTTTCTTCTAAAGTTCTTGCATTTCCACCCCACTACTGTTTGAGATGTACCTTTGAATGCATCTTTAAACTATGTAGTTTTTTCCCTCCCTAAACTATGTACTTTCATACTCCTAAAAAAAAAAAACAAACAAAACAGTGCTATGAAACTGATTCAGATTCATGTACATCTTAAGTTTTTAAACTTAAGTCATGGTATCTACTTAAATATCACTATCAAATATCAAGTAAATGATATTTCACCTTTTTTTCCCAACTAACAGTATGCACCACATTCTTCCTCCTCAAACGACATACAAATTGGTGGATTAATATTTCATAAGATCATTAAGATTTTTTCCCCCTTATGAATAGTTTTTAATCTAGCCTCCAAATGCTCCGTGTAGCAAGTACTAGTTCTCTGGGAATTAGCACCGTGCACGGGGTTGGAGACAAAAAAAAAAAAAAAGTTACACGAAAATCAGATTTAAAAGAGGTGTCTGAAGGGAAGGCGGCATTTCCTTTCAGTGAGCGGGCGAACCAGGCTGAAGACCGGCCTCGGCCGCAGCCAAGAACAACAGGGAGGCCGCCCGGAGCGCCTCGGGGGCGGATGAGAACGGAGCTGCGGGCCACAGCGAGGGCGCTCGCCTTTCATCTCCGCTCGGGGTCGGGGAGGAGCGGGGAGGGGCGCGCGGCCCGCGCAGCCAGGCGGCGGGCGCAGGCCTGGCGGGGGCGTGGCCGAGCTGCGCGCGACCCTCGGCGCTCTCCCCGAAGCCCGGACGGGGCGGCCTCTCTGGCCCCAACTCTCGCGGGCTCTATGACACCGCACAGGCTCGCGGGATGGGTCCGGGTCGGCTAGGGGGCGGAGCCTAGCGCACAGTCGGAGTCTCGCGTTGAGACTCTCGCGAGGTTGAGAAGTGCCGCGCCTGCGCACTGACGTGGCTCCCGGAGGCGGTGGCAGGCCGGCTCCCGTGTGTGAGGAGAGCGAGGGTGGGCCGCTGGCATTCGCACCTAGGCGCTCGCCACGATGAGCAGCACCCTAGCCAAGATCGCGGAGATCGAAGCCGAGGTAATAGGCGCAGCCAGCGTTGCACTCCCTGTCCTTCTGCGTCCTTTTATCGGTGGCGTGGCACCTCCCTGGTTTTCCGATAGCCCCGTCAGCGCGGGCCCCGGTGTTCTTCCAAACTCCAGCCCCTTTCCGCCCGGGCCCGCGTTCCCACATGCTGTCAGCCTGGAGTCTTTTCCTTCAACTCCATTCGCGTTCCTCAGACCCGGGCTCCCTGCAGCTGGGCCTCCCCGCGTTCCGCGCCCCCAATCTTGAGACCCTTAGTGTGTTTCCCCTTTTATTTATATACCTGCGTTCCAACGTCATTCTCCCAATCTACACGGTCCAGTTCCCTTACCTCGATGCCCACCCGCCCACGGGCTGCAGCATCCCTCCTCTCCCCTCGTCCCGTTCCCTTGATGCTCAGCCTCCCGAGGATGAAAGTAGGAAGTCAGTAACAGTTGATTCTTCCCAGTGTATTGTGTGGTTCGATTGCTAGAGGGGCTCAGAGTAGCCCTGGTGGCGCCGCGGTTAAAGCACCAGACGTCAAACCACAAAAGGTCGGCAGTTCCAACCCACAGGAGAAAGAGGACCTGTTTCAGTAAAGATGGTTGTTTTTTTCAAGTGCCATCTGGTGGCATCATGGTAACACATTGGGCTGCCAACCGGAAAGTCAGCAGTTTGAAACCACCAGCCCCTGTGTGAGAGAAAGATGAGGCTTTCCACCCTCTTAAAGCGTTACTGTGTTGGAAACACACAAGGGCAATTCTGCCCTTTCTTCCCTTTTCCAAATGATTGGCCATGAGTCGGAATGGACCAGATAGCACTGATTGGTTTTGTGGTTGTTGGGTGCCATCCGGCCAGTTCTGATTCATAGTGACCCTGTGTGCAGCAGGAGGAAACACTGCTGGATCCTCCACCATACTCACAATTGTTGTGTTAGCCCATTGTTGTAGCCACTGTGCCCCTCCATCTCATCAAGAATCTTCTTTTGGTTTCAATTCGTCGTGACCCTGTGTGCAAAAGAAGTCAACACCACTTGGTTCTATGCTGTGAGCCTATTATTACAATCCATTCCCTTGTATCAATCCATTCCCTTGTATCAATCCATTCCCTTGTATCAATCCATTCCCTTGAGGATCTTCCTCTCTTGGAATAACCCTCCACTTGTTATCAGGATGTGAGACCAATACCTAGAAGTGAACCTGGTTTGCATTTGGTAAAGTCGGTAAAGATAACAGCCTTGCAAATCTCAGATCTCAGTAGACATTTGGAATTGGTGACTGTGAGGGCCCACTGAGGTCCAAGCAGTAGAAAAGGCCCCTGTATTTTGTGGCACGGCCTAGGTCAAGTCTCTACCAGCCACCGTTGCTTGCTTATTAATAAGAGGAATGAGCTGGGTGATGGAAAGAGAATTCCTACTCTTCTTAAGTCAGTAAAATAGGTATACTGACATTAGTAAGCTGCAGAGAGGGGGTGCTTGACACAATTGATGTATGTATGGATTGTGATAAGAGTTGTCTGAGCCCCCAGTAAAATGATAAAAAGTTGCAGAGAGGGGAAAGAAGTCACTCATGGCTAAGGGAGCATTTGCTCCAGATTTTTTATTTTGTCCTGTGGAAACGGCTTCTGACTGTGATTCCTCTCCTAGATGGCTCGAACCCAGCGGAACAAGGCCACAGCCCACCACCTAGGGCTGCTCAAGGCACGCTTGGCTAAGCTTCGCAGAGAACTCATCACTCCAAAAGGTGGTGGCGGCGGGGGACCAGGAGAAGGTTTGTGTTACTCTTCAGGTCTCTTTCTCTTTTTATTTATTTTGAATATCTAGTCTTTCTCTGAAAAAACACCAATCTGTGGTTTTTATGGGAGAAAGATGGGGCTCTGCTCCCATAAACAGTGACTGTCTTAGAAACTCATTGGATAGTTCTACCTGGCACTGTGAGTTGGCATCGATTAGATGGCAGTGAGTTTAGTGTTGCGTTGGAAGTTTCAGCAGGAGCCTTGGTAGCACAGTTGGTTAGTCTTAGTACTGCTGATGGATAGGCTGGCAGTTCAAAGCCAGTAGCAGCTCTGCCCAAGAAAGGAGAGGCAGTCCGAGTCTCGGAGACCTTGTGGGGCAGTTGCATTCTGCCTTGTGAGCTCATCACTATGAGCTGAGATCTACTGGACGACAGTGTGTTGGTTGGTAGTTTTAAAATACAATTGTGCTTGCTTCAGGTGCACATATACTAAAATTAGAACAATACAGAGAAGACTAGTATGGCCCTGTGTAAGAAACCTGTGTAGAAAATATCCCGAGCTGTTGTTTCTCAACACACGCATCATCCTGCAGCATGTCCCTGAAGAAACCTTTGCTCCTTAATTTCATGTCAAAGTGGCAGTTCAGGCATCTTCAGGAGCGTCAGATGTGTCCCTATTAAATGCGCCTTGAGTTTTAGAAACAAAATGAAGTTTGAAGGGCCAAGAGTAAGGATGGTAATGGTTGTAGGATGGTTACGGTAAGGTTTCCTAATGAAATTCTTACAGGACAGCCCTTGCTACCCTTGAACAATGAGTTACCTTTGTGTAACTTAAACTTGGCCTTTTTATCGCTAATGCAGTGTTCTCTCTTTTTTAAAAAAACTTCTTCAGAAGATGTCCCTGGGATTTTCCTGGGCCCTTTGAGAAAACCTAACAAAATTTAGATTCTTTAGAATTCCCCAAACACTGTCACTGTCACCTTCTGACCTGAACACTGCCTTGAATGTAACTGACACAGTAGATTCCGTCAGAAGCCACTGTTTAGATTAGTCCTTTTTTGGGTTGGTTTGTTTTGAAAAAGACACCCTAAGGAAACTTAAGACAAGGGCATTACTGTGAGAACTTGTTTGTAACTCTGTTTAAGCACATTTTGTTTGGCATATCCTGTGAGAGTATGAGCTGGGACTTCAATAGCAGTGCTTTTTGACTTAACCTCAGACACCCCATGCAACAAGATAAACAAGTAGGGGGATCGATGTAAAGAAAAATGAAGGTAGAAAGAATAAGTTGAAGCCAAAAGAGAGAAGGTTATTAGAACCAAAAGGAAAAAAGGTCTGTATACTTGCCACCCATTTTGCATTGAACATGTTTGCAGCTTCTGTAGACAAGAGAAGAACAATCCATTCTATAGTTTTCAGGGTTTCACAGATAAAAAGGCCAATTATTTGAAAATTTATATTCATTATTTGGACCTTAAGTGTTGTTGATACTTGAAAGCTGTATATCCATTCCAGGAGGAAGTGGGATAAAGTTCTGTCTAACATTGCAGTGAATGCGATAAATGGCTGCACATGGAATTCTGTGTGCTTTAACTTCCTCAAAGGCAAACTGGAAAGTTTGACACGGGAGGGTAGGCAACCAGAATGTGACTTTATTAAATAGTGCTCCAGAAATAACTTTCTTCCTCTGTTTTAACCTTGATTGGTATTTTAGGTTTTGATGTGGCCAAGACAGGTGACGCGCGAATTGGATTTGTCGGTTTTCCATCTGTGGGGAAGTCAACGCTGCTCAGTAATCTGGCCGGGGTGTATTCTGAGGTGGCAGCCTATGAGTTCACTACTCTGACCACTGTGCCTGGTGTCATCAGATATAAAGGTGCCAAGATACAGGTGAGTCAGGCCAGCAGGCCAGCATTTTTAATGTGTTCAAGGCGTGCTTCTTAGGGCCTCACTGGGTGTCTGACCTGATGAGGGCGGGGAGACACTGGGCTCCTCATGCCCTGTGGGTGGGGCTATAAACGGCTACACTCACTGTGGGAAGTGGTTTGACATATCCCTAAAAAGTTAGAACTAGAAATACTATGTGGCCCAGCCTCTCTGTTTGGTATATATCCTAGAGAAAGGCAAGCCATGGACACCCATTTCGTCACAGCACCATCACAATAGCGAAACGATGGAGACACCCTACATATCCCCCAGTGGAAGAAAGGATAAGCAAACTATGTGTTTACACAAAATAGGATATTACATAATGTTGAAGAGTAAAGATCTATGAAAAATCTAGAACCATAACAAGGATGAACCTGTGGCATGCTATGCTGAGTGAAATGAAGCAGTTGCAAAGGGTCAGATAATATTGTATGAGATGACAATTGTAAAAAGTAAAAAAAAAAAAAGGTTTTCTTTTTAAGAAAATGTTTTCATACTAAGAAAAATAGCCATCGATAGTTACTAAGGGGGGTGGGATGGGAACAGAGGCAAGTCAGTGGCTATGAGACAGGCATGTGTTGAATTGGATGAAGAGAAAGGCAAGATACAATAAGAGGGAGCTCAGGCAAGAGTGATGGAGGCAGGGAAGACAGAGAGGAGTAGCCAAGTTAAACGGAACAGGTGGATACTGTTATACGGTGTTATGGGAGAGTGGGGATATACCCACAAGTATATATAGATTTGACAGGATATTTGTACATGGGTATTTACCTTTGCTGCCAATATATATTCTGAATGTATATTCATTTTCAAATGTCTCACAACACTGCCCATCAGTCTGCAGGCCAGTCGTTGCCTATGTGGTCCATATGCCTTGTGAGGGCACTCCTGGAAGGTGGTGGTGTGGACCAGCCAGTACTTGAACCCCTTCAGACAGGAATTCATTGCCTCAGGGAGTGCCCTTCTGCTTTTAGGCAGTGGTAGTCTTCCCACATTCCATGAAGGTTCAGCTGAGGAAGCATGACCACACTTGGGGATACAGATCTAGGGCTGCAGCCTTCAGTGTGGATTATGAAAGAAGGCTAAAATCCTCACAACCGGACCATTGTACATGGAGAAAAGGTTGAAGTTGTTAAGGATTTTGTCTTGCTTGGATCCACAATCAGTGCTTATGGAAGCAGCAGTCAAGAGATCAGGGAAATTTTCAGTTCATTAAAAAAAAAACTAATGTCTCACTTAAACGTTTTGCTGTCTGTATATAATTTACCTTCAGTGATACTGGCTTACACAATTCTGTTTTCTCCAACTAAGCTTTCTTATTGGTACAGCAAAATCAAAACAAATAGCTGTAACATTCACACCTTATGACTTTAGTTTTCTGCCGTGTTTCTCCCCTAGAAAAGCTCCATCAGTGTCTATTGCCAGTGCAATTTGTTCTTTGCGCCCTTTCTTCTCAGGTGTCGTCTCAGTAGTGGGCACTACTAGCATTTCTTTTTCCTCTTATCCTCTCCTGATGTGTAACTGGAAAGTCTTGTCCTGGAAGAAGAAAGATGGCCTTGCAGTAGCTTTAGAATAGGCGTGAGTCTCTGCTCCGCCTTCTCAGTCTGTGCCTTTTATACGGAAAGAGCAGTGATGATTTCATCGGCACCCTTCAAGCTGATCCCGCCTCAGTCCTAGTGACCCAGCCCAAATGGCAGAATTGTTTGCCGAGCATTGGGACTTAATAGTGTAGTTATTCCGTGCCCTGAGTCTACTTTCAGAGCATGACAAGCCAGGCCTGGCCTGGCCACGGGCTCAGAATGCCCTGATCTTTGCATGCGATTGCTCTTGGATTTCCACTTGGGCTCAAGTTGCGAGAGTTCTTTTGCTCGTTTTTAATTGGATTTTCTTTTTTCTTTTTGAGGTGTTGAAGTCATCTATATTTTAGAGATGAATCCCTTGTTTGATATTGCCAACTTTTCTCCCACTTCACGTTCTCTTTTTATTTTTCTTACTGAAAGTTTTGTATGCACGTACATGTCTGATTGTTATGAAGTCCTCATCATTTGTCCTCTGTTGTTTGTTTTCACTTGTCTGATAGTGTGTGCCATTTATTAAGGCCCTAGGATTATCTCTTTTTCTTTCATCGATGATCTCCGTGGTTTAGGTTTTACACTTAGGTCTTTGACCCATCTTGAGTTTGTTTTTGTGTATGGTGTTAAATATGGGTCTTGCTTCATTTTTCTACAAGTTGCTGTCCAGTTTTGCCATTTGTCACACGATCTCTTTCCCACTTAATAGCCATTTGGCAGAGATCAGCTGTGCGTCGGCGGATGGATTTCCTTCTGGCTTCTCAGTCTGTCCACTGGTCTTTGTTGTACCACCAGCAGGCTGTTTTGACTTCTGTGCATAAGTAAAGTTTTAGTTCAGGAAGTGAGAGGCTTCCCACTGCGTTCTTTACTAGTGCTTTGCTTATCCCAGGTAGTTATTTTCCGTCAAGGTTGCATACACATCAGTTGCTAGTATAATATTTTGAAATACAGCTCCGTGTCGAAACTCTACTTGGCCTTCCAAATTAGAATCTACAGATGCGAGGCTCAGCTGTGTTGTTGCTGTTAGGTATTGTCGAGTACTTCTGACTCATAGCAACCCTGTAGACCAGTGTCCTCAACCTTCCTAAGGCTGCGGCCCTTTCATGCAGTTCCTCACGTGGTGGGGACCCCCCAACCTAAAATTATTTTCGTTGCTACCTCATCACTGTCATTTTGCTGCTGTTATGAATTGGGCGACCCTGTGAAAGGGTCGTTCAACCCCCAAAGGGGTCATGACCCACAGGTTGAGAACCGCTGCTGTGTACACTGGAAGGAAACTCGGTCCTGTGCCATTCTTGCACTTGTTCTTGTGTTTGAGCCCAGTGATCGAGCCACTGTGTCCGTCCAACTGGTTGAAGGTCTTCCTCGTTTTCCCTGCCCTTCCACTTTACTAAGCTCGGTGTCCTTCTTTAGGGATGGGTCTCTCCTGCCAGTGTTTCCAAAGTATGAGACCAAGTCTCACCATCCTTGCGTCTAAGGAGCATTCTAGCTGTACGTCTGCCAAGATAGATTTCTTGGTTCATTTGGCAGTCCATGCTACTTTCAATATCTTTGCCAGCACCACAATTAAATGCATCCATTTTCCTTCCATCTCCCTTATTCAGTGTTCAGTTTTCACATGCGTATAAGAAAATTCAAGATATCACGGCTTATGTCAGGCGTTCTCTACTCCCTTAAGCACGATGCTTGCTTTCCAACACTGACTGAGGTCTTGCAAGCGAACGTCCGCAGTACAGCGTGTCGTTGGATCTCTTGGCTGCTGCTTCCACGAGCACTGATTGTGGACCCAAGCAAGACGAAATAAATCCTTGACAACTTCAAACTTCTCTTCTTTATCGTGATGTTACTTACTGGTCCCGTTGCGAAGATGTTGGTTTTCTTCACATTGAATTACAATCCGTAGTGAAAGCCGTGCTCCTAAATTTTCATCAGCAAAGCTTCAGTCCTCATTTTCAGAAAGCAAGGCTGTTTGATCTGTATATATCAGGTTGTAAATAAACCATCGTCCAATCCTGAGGCCACACACATTCTGCTTCAGATAATCTGGCTTCTCTGATGATTTGCTCCGCACACAGACTGAACCAGTATGGTGAAAGTTATAACAACTTCTACTGATTTTAAACCACGAATGTGCCCTTTTTTCTGTCTGCATAACTGCCTCTTGGTCCCTGTGGTACTATTGCAGGATCCCCATTCTTCTCAAGGCGATCCGTAGTTTGTTCTGGCTCTTACAGTCAAATCCCCAAGCACAGTCAATAAAACACAAGCGAGCATCTCTCTGTATTCTCTGCTTTTTGTCAAGATCCACCTGACATTGGCGATGATAGCCCTTGTTCCATGTCTTCTGAATCCGCCTTCACTTCTGGCAGCTCCCTGTCAATGGACTGCTGCAACTGTTGGATGATTTTCAGTAAGTTGTGTGTCCATGTGATTCGGCGTTCTGTTGGGTTACCTTTCTTTGGAGCAGGTACAAATATGGATTTGCTAGTGAGCTGACCAAGTAGCTGTCTTCCAAATTTTCTGGGATAGACAAGTGAGTGCTTCCAGTGTGACATCAGCTCATTTGAAACATTTCAGTTGATACTCTGTCAATTCCTAAAGCCTTACTTTCAGCTAATGCCAAGTTCAGTGCAACTTGGACTTCTACTTCAGTCCTCTTGGTTATTACTCATGTGCTGCCTCTTGAAATGGTTGAATGTTGACTAGTTCCTTATGGTACAGTGACTCTGTGTACTTTTTCCATATTCTTTTTTGTTTTTAACTCATTTTATTGGGGGCTCTTATAGCTTTTATAACAATCCATACGTCAGTTGTATCATGCACATTTGTACATATGTTGCCATCATCTCCTTTTTTCTTTTTAATCATTTTTTGGGGGCCCCTACAATTCTTATCACAATCCATCCCTCCATCCATTGTGTCAAGCACATTTGTTGCCATCATCATTCTCAAATCTTTCCATATTCTTTTGATGCAGGCTTGAATAAAAAACTGGGGTTCGGCTTATATACGGGTCAGTGGTACCCCAGCAAGGTGTAACATCTCGCTGGCGCCTTTCTCCTCCCCCCAAGTGCCCATTAAATTGTGGGTGACTTCCCTTTCTCTGCTGTTCATTCAAAGCCCTGCTGACACTGCAGGGCTTTTTATGTTTGTTTACTCACATCTAACCAATCAGAGCCATCCTATGATGTGTATCTTTGAATAAGCCTTTTAAAGACCGTGTGCGAAGGATGTGGCATGAATGGATGTCATCTGGTCAAGCCCCACTAACAAAAGGAAGAAATCTCATGAAGCCTGACATAGAGTTAATAGCAAAGTGGGTTCGAGATGCATGGGAAGACATTCCAGAAGACATGGTGCGACGTGCCTTCCAGAAATGTAGTCTTAGTAATGCTGTGGATGGCAGTGAAGACTGCGCTTTGTATGAAAATGACAGCAGTGATGGTGATGATGGCGATCTCAGTGAGGACAGCGTCCATGATGACCTCACACCAGCTGAAACTCTGCACTGGGATGCGGATGATGATGAGGAATCCAGTTTTGAAGGATTTGAACTCTTTACATTTTAGCTTGGTTGCTGATTGCGCTCAGGGAATAGTACTCTTAAGGTATCATTGTTGATACCTTATTGTTTTTGTTGAGCCTATTTTCCACTTACTGTGTTGGTTTACTAATGTTAAATGACTTGTCCTTTTATTTATGTTTTTTATTTAAAATAAATATTTAAATACATGACCCCACTGATGTCTCAATTTTTAGTAATTTCATTTTCATTTGTTTTGATTATTGAAACTCACCAATAGCGTTTTTTATTTTCCGCCCTAGGCTTATACTCGAGTCAATCAGTTTTTCTGGTGTCCCAGGTGATACTTAGGCTCCTCGGCTCACACTCGGGTCGGCTTATATTCGAGCATATACGGTATTCCTTTTCCAATTCTGGTAATTAAAAATGTTATGAGTTGGGATTTAACACATATATCATTCCAAACTTTCTGTTTAAAATATGCAGTGTGTGTTCTTCCTTTCTGGTTTTCTAACTAGGTCTTTGCATAGTTCATTATAATATTTTATCTTCTTGAACTGCCGTCTGAAATTTTCTGTTCCACTCTTTGGCGTCATCATTTGTCCTGTTTGCTTTAGCTACTCTATTATTAAGAGCAAGCTTCAGAGTCTCTTCTAAAATACACTTTGGTTTTTTCTTTCTTGTTTTTGTAATAGCTTTTTGCTTTTTACATGAATAATGTTCTTGATTTCTCCCCCACAGCTCAAGTCTCCTATCATTAGTGTTCAGTGAGTTAAACCTGTCCTTGAGCTGTTCCTGGAGTTCAGGTGGGATAGACTCATGGCTGTGTTTCCACTCTCATGGACTTGATTTATTTTTTTCAGCTTAACCTGAATTTAGATGTGAGCAATTGATGGTCTGTTCCACCGTCAGCCCTGGTCTGGTTTTAGCTGCTGACACTGAGCTTCTCCCTCCTTTCTTCCCCCAGATTCAGTCAGTTTGATTTCTGTGGGTGCCATTTGAGAAGCCCACCCACATAGTTGCCTTTAGTGTTGTTGTCACAAGGTATGTGCAGTGAAGCTACAGGTCATGCAGCCGCCAGCTTTGTTTCTGCACCAAAGTTATATTTTCCAACTACGGTTCCCTCATCTTTGTCTTCAACTTTTGCATTCGGATTGCCAGTAATTATCAATGCATTTTGATTGCATGTTTGGTCATTTTCAGATTGAAGCTGTTGATAGAATTTTTCACCTTCTCCATCACTAACTTTTGTGGTTGGTGTATGAATTTGAACAATAGCTGTATTGATTGGGTTTCCTTGAGGGCGGATAGATATACTCCTAACACAGACATGACAGCAGTGGATTTATCTCTGTGTACAGACTTTGTCTATGTACTTCAAGATACCCAAACCCAAACTCACGATGCGATCGAGTCCATGCAGACTCATGGTGAGCGCTTCATTTCCAGGACTCAGTGTTCCCCTCTCGCATGGAGCGGCTGGTGGTTTCGATCTGCTGGCCTTGCAGATCACAGCCCAGCAGGTAACCAGTGTGCTACCAGGACTTGAAATGTCAGTTTTAATGATGACGTCTGTGTGATTTTTCTTGTTTCATTCTCAGCATATAAATTATATGAGTTTCTGATTCAAAATGGACAGTATCAGTCCATTTCAGCTCATTAATGCCCAGACTGTTGATTTTTTATAGGTTTCATTTAATTTTTGACACGTTCTAATTATTTCTAGATTCCTCCTTCCAAGTGCCAGTTAGTAAATGATGTTTGCCTCCAGCCATTTCTCATTTTGAGTCGGGCCCCCTCAACTAATGAGGGTCTCGAAGCTTGACTGCATCTGTGTCAGACTGGCCGCGCTTCCTCCAACCTCGGGCTCATCGGTGGCACCGGCTGCTGCTTTTCATGAGGTCTTCCGTATCTGACCGTGATTCAGTTCTGCCTTCAAGATTTCTTCTGGCCAATTCTTCAGAGGTTTCTTTGTAGTCTGTTAGTCTGGAAGTGCTGCTGAAACCTGTTCATGTTAGGTGACTCGGCAAGTATTTGAAATACCACTGACAGAGGTCAGTGTCACAGTAACACACCAACCACCACAGTATGACAAACTGACGGGCAGTTGTGGTGAGGCTCAGCTATCTGCTGTTAAAGCATTTCCCCCAGGTGATTCTCTCATGCTCTCCTGGTCAGAAGCAGCTATAGAAATATTTGTGAATTGGGAGAGTGGGAGATCTGCAAAGGTCTCATCTATTATCTGGACTCAGGAGTTGGTGCAGTTTCTCATGGGGACCACAGAAAGATGCTAGTGTAAAATAATGAATTTGACCCCACAATGTTGGGTATAATTTTATCTCTGTCACTAATTTACTAAGATTGTGACTTTGCTGAAGTTATTTAACCTCTTAACCTCAGCTTATAATTTTATCTCAGGCCTGTTGGGCATTTTTAATGGGTAAAATATATGAAAAGTTCTACAGCTGATATTTAGTAAAAGTAATAGTCACATGCTTACTTATAACAAGATTGAATTTAGATTTAAATTTTGGATACTTGAAAAAAAACAATTTATCTGTTCAGATTTATAACTGTTTTTTTTCCCATTTCTTTGTCTTTGATCTTGTAGCTTCTGGATCTCCCTGGAATCATTGAAGGTGCCAAGGATGGCAAAGGTAGAGGTCGCCAAGTCATTGCAGGTGAGTAGGCCATTGCCATCATTCCAGGATATCATCCCCTTACCTGGTGCTATTCCGCATGTGACTTCCGGCCGCCCACAGAACACCACAAGATGAGAATATTTCTGTTACCGTGGAAAATTTTATTGGACAGCACTTGCTTTAGGTATTAATTCTTTTTCATTTTAAAGATTACAAATTTGTTCATTTAGTTTAAAGCCGTCTTCTTGGATTAGAAATTCTCTGGTGGTATATAAGTAACTTTTTCTTCCTTGTGGTATAAGTATTAGTCAGCAGTTCAAATCCACCAGTTCTCTTTTCTCTCTATCTGTCTGTCTAGCTATCTATCTGTCAGCAGTTCAAATCCACCAGTTCTCTTTTATATCTCTCTCCCCCCCCCCCGCCCACCCCCACCAGCTGCTCTGGGGAGAATGATGAGAAGGTCTGCTACATAAAGATCACCGGTCTCAGAAACCCTAAGGAGCGTGTCTACTCCACTCTTTATAGTCACTGAGTCAGAATCAGGGCAGTGCATATTGGTTTTGTTTTTACTCTGTATTTCGAAGCCCTTTAGGTACCTTGAACCTCTTCCTCTTAAATGTAGTGATAGAAGAGGATGCACTTTTCCCCCTCTCTCCGTAATGAGTGCCATCTGTCTTTTTCCCCTTGGTTTTTGTCCCTTCTCGTCAGCTCCTTTGCTGTGACCAGCATGTTCCAGGCTGCCGTCATGTCTTGCCTGTACTAAAGTTACAGCTCCCATTACCCTGCTTCTCTCTTTGCAGCTATGTAGTGGTTAAAAAAATTTTTTTTTTAATCCAAAGCTAGGATGAGAGGTCAGGTCAGAAACCTTCCCTTGTCTTTCCATTATTTAGTATTTGTATTATTATTTTGAATGTGACCCAAAGTCTGTATAATATCTTCCAAGACTACAAACAACTTTCTTCCATTTTTCATGGGGTCACCAGGAGATCAGGAGCCAGTTTGACAGCAGCTAACAATTGTGGATATAAGTGGTAGTTATTTTTTAAAAATTTTTCTTCCGTTTCCCTCGTTGGTCTCTGTTGTGCTCACCCTTTTCCGTGTTTGATAGCTGTCTTTCATCTTAAAGCACTCTTCTTTTTCTCAAATGTCTGGTGCTCTTTGATATTCTGTTTCTTTTTATGGATGAGGAACAAGAAAATCGATGGACACTCTTCTTAACCACTGAGCAGAAAAATGTCAATAAGTAACCAGATAATCTTTTATTTTCTCAAGTTCTTTCTACTTAAGTCTTTTAAAATTGTTCTAAAATTCAATATTTAGATGATTAGATGCTAATAGTCTTTAGTACTTTTACTCTGATTAGTTTTCCTACTAGTGTGTCTACTAGGTGTGGCCACTCTTGGACAAATGTACTTCAAGGCACATGCTGTGTTTTCTTTTAGGAGAAAAACATTATAATCTTAGGGACTTGATTTGTGGGTATATATACACCCCCTAAGAATCCTTTGTTGCTGTAGCAAAGGGTGAAACATTCTCGATAATGAATTGGTAATGGTTCTGTTGACCTATGCTTAGGTATAAATTTTCCCCCCAAATTCCTCAGTGGCCCGAACCTGTAACTTGATCCTGATTGTTCTGGATGTCCTGAAGCCCTTGGGGCATAAGAAGATCATTGAGAACGAGCTGGAAGGCTTTGGGATTCGTTTGAACAGCAAGTCCCCGAACATTGGCTTTAAGAAGAAGGACAAGGGAGGCATTAATCTTACAGCCACTGTGAGTGGGGAGCGGGATGTGGGGCTGCGGTGGGAATTAATGATGACATTTGGAAGTTGGCGAGCTCACGTAAGGATGCCGCAAAGACCTGCAGAGAAGCCATCAGGAAGGACCAGTGTCAGTTGGAGACTTAGTGTTGCAACTTGATTACCTGTTTTGGGTTGTCTGTTTGGGGCGATAGGGGGTATGGATTATCTTAAACTTGCATGAAGCACAGTTGACCCATGAACAACATATATTTAACAGTGTGATGCTCATGTCTGCCTGAGCAATTCATCTCTCGAGTAAATTGTGTATCGCAATGCAGTTTTCTTTGGTGGTTCTTGTGTATTTTCCATTGTGTTTAGTGCAGGGCCTTAAATATTGACTAACACCAGGGGATTTACATGAAGTGCCCTGGTGATGCTGGAAATGCAAGAAGCAGAGAGAAGTCATGATGCTATGGGAAAAGGTTGACTTGTTTGTTAGGTACTTCTTTTTTTTTAAAAGAATTTTCCCCCTTTATTCATATTTTGTTTTCTAACTACACTGAAATATGGAGGAAAGCTACTTTGTTGAGAATCATTGACAGGCTGAATTGTGTAAGAGCCGCAGGGACGTGCCGAGCCCTCAGGTTCTAGAAGGGTGCAGTGGGGACAGCAGGGGCAGTCTTGCTGTGTCCTTCAGATTGAGGTCTGAATTTGCAGTTACATAGTCTCTGCAAACGTAGAGAGCTGCTACCACTGGCATGCATTGGTTTCGGCTCTGGGGATGTAACGGAGAACAAAGTTACGAGTAAAAGATAGCTTATTAGAAGATGAGAAATCTAAGGGCCAAGTAAAAAAGGGCAGGAGTGTAACATGGGGATTTCCCTTTTAAGTAACGTGGGGAAGACACGAGGTATATCCTGGGGGGAACCTGGAAGTGTGGACCAAGTGGCTGTCTTGGGTCGAGCATGTCCGGCAGCGAGGAGAGCACTGCTTGCAGTGCGGGGTGGGGGTAGGGGGTTGGGGGGCAGTTGCGTGCATAAGGCAGGGAGGCAGCGTAGGACCGTGAACGCTTTTGAGTCGTGGTCCATAGAGTCAACAGGAGTTCACCTAGTGCTTTGTTCCGCTTCTTTGTCTTTTTTGGGTGTATGTGTGTGTCTTACTGTGGGATACATACCCATGTTTCACATTTACTAACTTGTGGTTCCATCACCACTATCTTGTTTCTGACAGTTGTACAAACCTCAAGCAGAAACTCAACACCCCTCGCTCATTCCCTCTTCTCCACAGCCTTGGTTGTGTTTTTAGGTGTCATGTAGTCAGTCGGTTTGATTCAGAACCTCCCGGTGTACAGCAGGACGGTATGAAGCATTGTTTGGTCCTGCGCCATCTTCACAATTGTTGCTATGTTTGGGCTCATTGTTGCAAACAGTGTGCCAGTCCATCTCATTGAAGGCCTTCATTTTGCTTACCCTCTACCAAACATGATGTCTTTTTCCATGATGTCATATTTCCAAACATGATGTCCTTCTCTCTTCTGATAAGATGTCCAAAGTCGTGCAATAGAGTCTCACCATCCTTTCATCGAAGGAGCATTTTTGCTGTGTTTCTAAGACCTATATGTGTTCTCGTAGTCCAAGGTACTTTCCGTATTCTTCACCACCCATAATTCAAACTCACCAAGCCTTTCCCGCCTTTCCTAGTCAGTGATCAGCTTTCACATACATAGGAGGTGATGGAATATAATAGCTTGGCCCCCCCACTTTCACGATCCCAATTCTACCTTAAAAATCCGGCTGGACCGGAGAATGTACACTGGTACAGATAGGAACCGGAAGCATAGGGAATCCAGGACAGATGATCCCTTCAGGACCAGTGGTGAGAGTAGCCATACAGGTGAGGGAGAAAGGGGGAACAGATTACAAGGATCTACATATAACCTCCTCCCTGGGGGACGGACAGCAGAGAAGTGGGTGAAGGGAGATGTTGGATGGTATAAGATAAGACAAAATAATAATTTATAAATTATCAAGGGTTCATGGGGGGAGGGGGACTAGGGAGGGAGGGGAAAAATGAGCAGATACCAAGGGCTCACGTAGAAAGCAAATGTTTTGAGAATGATGGAAACAGATGTACAAAAGTGCTTGACAACGATGGATGGATGGATTGTGGTAAGAGTTGTACGAGCCCCCAATAAAATGATTTTTTTTAAAAAGAAGAAGAAAATATAATAGCTTGGGTCAGGTGCACCTTAGTCCTCAAAATGTTAATTCCTTGCTGTGTAACACTGTTGTTAGGTGCTGTTGAGTTGGTTTCGGCTTTATAATGATCCCTGTGTACAACAGAACAAGACCGCTCTAACACTTGTTTCCATGTTTGAGCCCATTGCTGCAGCCCCTGTGTCGGTTGATGCATCTCCTGGGGGGCCTTTCTGTGTCTCATTGCCCGTCCCCTTTCCAAGCATGACGTCTCTTCTGATAAGAGCACGTCGAGGAGAGCACTGCTTGGAGGCAGGAAGTCAGGACATGAGACGAAGTCTTGCCTCTGTGGAGCATTCTGACCTAGCTTCTTCAAGACTTCCAGGATCTGTGTGCTGTTGTGGCGGTGCACGACACATTCACTGTTCTCGGCCAGCACCGTAGTTCACCATCATTCATATGCAAAGATGCTTCTCTGCTCTACCTTATTATTCAGTGCAACTTTCACATGCATGTTAGGTGTTTGAAAATACCACGGCTTGGGTGTTCCTCAGCGTAACATCCTTACATTTAAACATTTCAAAAGAGTTCTTTCGTAGCCGATTTGCCCAATGCACTCTGTCCTCTGTCTGGTTTCTTGACTGTGGTCGTGAATCCAAGGTAAATGAAATCTCTGCCCACTTTGATCATTTTTATGTTTGTCACCGTATGTGTTCCACTTGTCATGATTTTTGTTTGCTTATTATGTTGCCTCTGTGCCTCTTCTAGATGTTTCAGATAAGAGGGAGCATACAATATTTGTGCTTTAGGATCTGACATATTTTAGTCTGCATAATATTTTCATAGCTTATTTGTGCCATAACATCAGAATTTCACTTCTTTTTGTGAAAGAATGTCTTTTATGGAAGTATCACATTTTGCCACTCGTTCTTGGGTTGATGCACACTGAGCGGGCCCCCCTTTGGGCTGCCGTGCGTGACGAATGATGATGGAGTGACTGTGTATGTGCGTCTGTGCCCTTGCCCTGGCTTTCAGAGTCTCTTGCAGTGGGATTTCGGGGTCATGTGTCAATTGTACATTTCCCTTGTGAGGAGCTGCCAAACGGCTTTTCTTGGCAGCCGCCTCCTTGTCCATTCCCATCAGTAGTCACGAGGAGGCTTCTAGGTTCTTCACCCCCTCCCCAACCTTGGTAGTTTCCATTTCCTGTGTTTCCCTTAACTTTTAATTGGGTGAAGATTTACAGGACAAATCAGCTTTCCATTCAGATTGGTGCACATTTTGTTTTCTTGATTGTAGTCACCGCTATGTAACATTGTTTAGCCTCTTGTCCTGTTTCATGTTTCCATTCCTCTTAACCCTTCCTGAGTGTTGTCTTTGATGAAGTTAGTGCAGCGCATGTTGCATGTCGCAGTTTACAGATGAAGAGACTTGTTCCGTTTTCTGCTAGCAGCCATTCTAGGGGAGTTGAGAACAGGTGGGGGGCGAGAACAAAATCAGCGAGCACTGAGAGCTTATTGCAGATGTAACCCAGACAAGAGGCGATGGCTTCCTAGTCACGATGGAGGGGTGAGGAAGGGCTGATTCTGGAGAGGTTTGGAAAGCAACGCATAGGGATTACATTATACATAGAGTTATGAGAGACAATCAGAAATTGCTTTCTTTTTTTCCTTTTTTTGTCCTGAGCTAGGAAAAAATGGCCTCTTGTTAATTTAAATGGCCAGGCTTTGGATAGACTGGGTTTGGAGGAGGGGGAAGTTTGAGATCTTTTAAGTAGTGCTGTCAGGAGGTACTGAAGCTATGAATGCTGTGTCCATCCGCATTTACACCACAAGCCTGGCTCAGCTCGCACTAATGAAGAGAGTAGACCAGTGGCAACACAGACTTGAAGGTGGACACTTGGTTGGGGGCTGGAGTAATCAGCAAATCCGATTCCTTAGACAGAGACCCTGCAAGGAGAAGTGTGGAGTGTTTCCGGTGGGCGTGTCATCAGGTCTCTAGACGTTGCTTCCAGGTCCTCTTACTGAGGGCTGAGAGCTTCCCTCTAGAAGTCCCGATGTTCTGATTACATACATGGAGTCTGTCCTTGTCACTCGCAGCATGGAAGATCCCTTCTTCGAGTTGAGAAAGCGTTAGGCTTTGCGCTCTCCCCCAGGAGAGTCGGCTCGAGGGAGAAGTGCGCGCTCTGGCCGGGGCTCTGCAGGGCTGTGGGTGTGTGCTCATGGAAGAGCCTTTTGTTCTCTGACGCGTCGGTGTCTTCTTGGCCCGTGCAGTGCCCTCAGAGTGAGCTGGATGCGGAAACCGTGAAGAGCATTCTGGCTGAATACAAAATCCACAATGCCGACGTGACGCTGCGGAGCGATGCCACGGCCGATGACCTTATTGACGTGGTGGAAGGAAACAGGTACCAATCCAGTGGACTGGCTAGTGCCTGACTTGTTAGCTTGCGGATGGAAATGATACTGAATCATCCATGGGACAATGGGGCTAACTGTAGGCTTTGATCTTCATGACTATTGGAGCTTGGGTTTCTTTAGCTGTAAAATAAGGGCGAGTTTCATGGTCATATCCTTTGTGTGGAAATTTGATGTTGATCATCAGGTTTCTCATCTAGTTGCTTGCTCTGCCAAGCACTGTGTCATGTGGTTCTGAGAAGAGGAACCCTGTACCCCAGAAGTAACATCCCTGAAAGGGGCTGAGCAGGTCAGCCAGGGCTACCCTCTCCAGCGTCAGGGCCTGGCTGCGTGCCTCTTCCGTGAGACGCTTCTATTAAGCCCTTGTCAGATCAAGCCACTGTGAAAAGCAACTCCTGGCATTTTGATAGAATTTTCTACTTGTTTTCCGGCTTGCTTATTGGGTGAGTTTATTTGTTCCTACTTTGAAAACAAGAAGCCAGCACTTGGTTTGATGTAGCCATCTGAATCCTGAGAAGTTGTGTTTGCCAAATTATTAGGAACCAGATTAGCGGTAGTGATTTGAATACTAGGAATGTGATTGACATGGCTAGAATCTGTATGTTTTACCTTAAAGAATGTTGTTCGAAATTGTACTTACATTCTTACTGGCCTTCATACAACTCCGTAGCAACCTGACCCAGAGGAGGGTAAGTAATTTGCTGGGACACACACCTGGACACAGGCAGTGACAGCCTGCCGGCGCGGCTTCAGAGCGCGTCATTTTCTGCTGCAGCCTGTGGTCTCTCTGGTCAGAACTCGAGCCTGGTTTTTGTTACCTTTCAGTACCTATGCTTCAGTTTTTGGACTTTATTTTTTCGAAAAGCCTTAAAAATTCCTTTTTTCACTGGTCTTCCTCATGTGGTGGGGTCCTGGCTGAAGAAATGGTGATCAGAATGACTGCCTTCTTTCCTATAGAGTCTATATCCCCTGCATCTACGTGCTAAATAAGATCGACCAGATCTCCATTGAGGAACTGGATATCATCTACAAGGTGCCTCACTGTGTGCCCATCTCTGCTCACCACCGCTGGAATTTTGATGACCTATTGGAAAAGATCTGGGACTACCTGAAACTAGTGCGGATGTAAGTCTAAGGAAAAGAGAATATTGCTGTAGGTGTGAACTGCCAATCCCCAAATGCTAGCATTTGGCGCTCATCAGCAAAACCTCTCCTTTTGGATAATACACAAATTGGTTCCTTTCATCCAATGGTCATGTCGAGGTCTTTTTCAGGTTAGAGGTTATGCTGACCTGACCGGACCCTCCCAGGGGCTGTGGTGGGCGGGTTTGCACTCAGCTCATGAAACGCTCCAAGCAGAAGGCAACCTCTGTTTCTTCTCTTCCAGTTACACCAAACCCAAAGGCCAGTTACCGGATTACACGTCCCCGGTCGTGCTGCCCGACTGCAGGACAACCGTGGAGGATTTCTGCATGAAGATTCACAAAAACCTCATCAAGGAATTTAAATAGTGAGTGTCATGGGGAGCTAGTTCCTCCTTTCCTGGTCTGAAAGAAGCGTGGGTGCTGGCCTGAGGGCGCTCCAGGGCCCTCTTCAGGGGCCGTAGCCTGGTGGCACCGCAGCCCGATGTTCCCGAGCTAACTCATCTCCCCACACGGCGAGCTCTCGCCAGTGTCGCAGCTCCTCGCCAACGCTCACGGTAGGACAGAAGACAGCCCTTCTCTTTCCTACTTTTCACTGCTTTGTGTATTTTGAACTAATTTTGGACTTAGGAGAAAGTTGCAGAACTAGAGTTTTGTTATATCCCTCATTTTCTAACGTTAAACAGCTCAGACAGACAACAGTGAACAACAGGAAATATAAACTCATGTAACTTTAACCTACACGCCTAATTTGGGTCTCTCCGCTTTTTCTTCCTTTCGATGCGTAGTTCTTGTGTTTTGGAGACTTACCCGGTGTCCCTCCGTTTTCTCACTCTTTCCTCACTGTGGACACTTGTTCTTTTGTAGAACCGTCTTGGAAGTTTTGTGAAATTTTCTCTGGAATGACATTAAATGAAATGAAGTTACTGCCTTTTTTGGATAGCATCCCATAAAATACGGTGCTGTGCCCTTCTCAGTACCTCTGTTGGCAGGTTCATGACGCGGCTGACTGCGAGGGATCCTCCTGGACGATTGGGTTCAGTTGGCATCTGCTGGGTCTCTCCAGCAGATTACCATCTTTCTTCACAGTGTTTGACAAGTGTCTTAGAGGATTCGTTTTTTTTAAATCATTTGACTGGGGGCTTGTACAACTCTTATCACAATCCCATCCATCCATTTGTGTCAAGCGCAGGAGATTCTTAAAGATGATTCAAATCTCTTCAAATGTTCGCCCCCCGATTTCTGCCTCCATCGGATGAGCGTGGATGGTTTGCCTAATGGCGCTTTCCGTTTTCCTCTTTCATTCTTCACTGTTGACTGGGAATCCAACGTGAACTGGGCCTATTGCTTCACCCCTGGTGATTTAGTCCAGCTCATATTACCGCACACAACATTGTAGCACTCATTTTAGCTTTTTCTTTTCTTGCTTTTTAAAAATTAATCATTTTATTGGGGCTCTTAGAACAAGAACAATCCATACATCACTTGTATCAACCACATGTCTACATATGTTGCATCATCATTTTCAAAACATTTTCTTTCTGCTTGAGCCCTTGGTGATCAGCTCTTTCTTTATTCTGCCCCCACCCTTATCATTATTTTCACATTGTACACCGTCTGCTCTCTCTCTTTGCCCAAGTTTGTTGTTCGCCCCTGTGTGTGTGTGTGTGTGGGGGGGTGCTATATGTCGATCATTGTAATTGGTACCCCATTTCTCCCCCTACCTTCCCTTTTTCTTATTTAACTTCTTTCTCCAATAGTTTTCTTAAAAAGATAGGAAAATAGTTATCTTGTATTTATTTAAATGTATTTGCTTATTTTGAGGGGAAAAGTTAAATATACTTATGTTTGCTAATTGTTTTATCTGTTCCTAATAGTTCTCAGGAGCCCTGGTGGTGTAGTGGTAATGCATTGGGCTGCTAACCATAGGGTTCTTGGTTCGAAACCACCAGTCGCTCCACGGGAGAAAGAGGAAACTTTCTATTCCTGAAAAGGGTTACAGTCTCCAAATGCCACAGGGACAGTTCTGTCCGTCCTGTAGGGTTGCTGTGAGTCAGGATGGGCGTGATGGCCGTGAGTTTTAATAGCCCCCACCCCCCTTTAGTAGCATCTCTTTCAATGTGTTTTTTTAAATATGGATTTTTAAAATACCTTTTGGCTCAAAGAGAATATATAAATACTACGGCTCCTATATTAGGCTGGTTGTTTAGAGAAACAGCCCCACACTCCTATGTAAGGAGCTTTATTTATATCAAAAAATAATCTAAATACCAAGCAGGAATCTCAGCCCAATCCAGCTCAAGTCCCTAAGTCTAAGCCATGCCAGGGCCCTCTTCAGACTCACATAGCTACAGGCTGACGACTCAGAAAGACGAAGCAGGAAGATCACATGCTGGTGGGTGCAGGGTCACGTAGACCCAGGGCCAGTGTAAACACAGCGGGTTGCCCACAGCTCTCAGGGTTGGGTGGCCCATACGGGATCACCTCTGGAGGCAGGCAGATTTCCAGCAAGGAGGAAGGCATGCATAGGACAGAGAGTTCCCAGTGTCTCATTCTCATAGAAAAAGGAGGTGTCATCAGGCCGAGACTCAGTTGTTGGGTCGGGCTCTGCCCCTACTCTTACCCAGGAGTGTCTAGTTGGCATAATCCCTAACCATCAGGGCCACCATGGAGACACTGCTAACTCTCAACCCCTGTGAGTCCTGTCTCAGTGTCTTGTTTACCAATTTTCCTCCTTCGACTTAAGGCTTATAGGTACAAAATACCTTCCTATATGACAAGAAATCAGTAAGACATCTGCACAGTTCTTGATAGGGGAGAACATTTTCTAAAGAAGGGAGAGTCCTCTTTCTTACCAGTTACCATTGGTGGTTTGAGTTGAACCAATAAAACTCAGGTATTTGTAAGTCTGTAACTGACATTCAGATGTTTCAGAACCAATCTCCAATCGGAATTATTGCAGGTTATTTTCTGTAACAAACCTGTGCTTCCTTCTTTTAATATTACTAGGCTTCTTAAACTGCTTATGTATGCTTTTTTCCTGCTTGCCCTTAAACAGCCTGTGGGCCCCGGGCGCTGCACAGCCGCGGGAGCTAAAGCCTGGGTGGGACCCAGGCAGGCAGGCAGGCAGGCAGGGCAGATGCTGGCTTGTGACGTTCACCAACTGTTCTTTTCTTCCATGCAGCGCTCTGGTGTGGGGTCTCTCTGTGAAACATAATCCTCAGAAAGTGGGGAAGGATCATACATTGGAGGATGAAGATGTCATTCAGATTGTGAAGAAGTGACACCCTCCCATATCCCCACTGCGGGCCAGCGCACCAGCACCGTTGCCCGTGACCAAGCACCCTGCACCAGCCCCTTGGCATTGGCAGCTGTTGGATCAGGATTTGGGGGAGGGAAATGGAAGCGCCCACACTGGAACCGCTCGTCTTGGGGTCACCTTGTACGTTGACCTGCATAAAGGACCTGGTCTGCCTGCCGGTGCGTGCAGTTCTTGTGTCGGTATGAGACTTTGGTGTAGGGTGGACCGTAAGGGCGGGTATGTACATTGAGGGCACTCATTCAAGACCTTGCTCTAGAGTGCACTGGATACAAATGTGACCCAACATCTTAATTAGTGACTAGTCCTGGGAAACTCCTGCAGTTGGGTGTGACCTTCAGTCCTTCCAA
The DNA here is from genome assembly GCF_050624435.1 of Tenrec ecaudatus. Lineage (NCBI taxonomy): Eukaryota > Metazoa > Chordata > Mammalia > Afrosoricida > Tenrecidae > Tenrec > Tenrec ecaudatus. The sequence continues at coordinate 23,523,226 of NC_134545.1, read as the reverse complement.
GTGGTCTTTCCCAAATGGTACTGGAGAGAACTATTTGCAGTAAGTTAACGGAATCTTTCCCACAAGGTCAGTCCATTTGGGGATGTGGTGTCATGTGGTATTTGAATAAAGTATCCCGATGGACAGGTTTGAGTCACCGGCTCGCTTCAAATTATCGGAACAAGTTACTGAGCTTTCTGGACCTCGTGTATACTTAGGGTCTGGGTCAGTAGTTCCCAGAGCGGGTGATACTCACCCTGTGGGTCCTGGGGGAGTGGGCTGCCTCAACAGTTGTCTACACCTTATCCCGGAGAATGGGCTATAGTACAAAAGCTTTTAGATTGCCAGAGTGAGGGGGCCTAGTAATCAGCCAGTTTGGGAGCCTGTGTTGTAGGTTGATAAATTGGGCAGCACCGGAAGTGGCAGATTAGTGCTTGGTGAACGTTGGCTCCTGTTGCTGGGTCTTTCTTTTCCTGGGGGCCTGCTTGCCCTCGGGAGAGCCCGGCTGCCCTCCATCTGTGTGCGACTCAGTGTTGTGCTGAGCCTTGCTGTCTGCGCTGTCTCCTCCCGTAACCCAGCCTTGTCAGTCCTGCCCCCATAAAACTGCGCATCGTCAGGTTTGGGGGAGCCAGGAACTAGGGAGTTAAGGCAGCTTGCTCTGAGCATTGGAAACAAGCTGGCAAAACCTTGCTGTATGGGGGGCTGGGGTAGTGATACTGAGAGCTGATACAGAGGGTGTGGGCATTGGGTGCAGAGCAGAAATCCAAACCTTGCTTGCTTGCAGTGAGATCAGATTGTTTTAGTTTAGTTTGGGTCATTTGAATGATGAGGTTGGGGGAGAAGGGGGGGAGCACAGTGCCATCCTCTGACCGTGACAGACCCCTGGGTCTTCCCATAGCGAATCAGGAAGACCTGGTTTGCAGGAAGGGGAGGTTTGCTTTTAGACCAGGCAGCCGAAGCTTCTAGGAGATGGAGGGATGAAGATGTGCTGTGACCCACCTCCTGTCCTATTGAGTGTTTCTTGGTAGTCTTCTCAGAGGTTAGTACTACCCCCAGACCTAGCAGAGTAGTCCCCGTCTGAGGATACGGAGTTTGATATCACCAGGAAGGCCAAGCATAATCTACACCTGCCTCATTCGTCTCACGAAAACACTGGCTTGCTGATGGCCCGTAGCTGTTACCCACCCAGAACACAGTGGGTTTTGCATGGGGACCCTGCATGCAACCTTGATTTTCACGAGCAACTAACCACTGTATGGGGCAAGACAACTTGGTCACTGAAATCCTTGCTGTATTTTTTGGCACCCTGACCCCCTCAGGCTGGTGTGCTAATGCTGGGGGTTACTCTGCAATTCTCTTCTCTCTGGCAGTGCCAGAAGAGGGGTGCCTTTCTGGATTAGGAGTACACCTGGGGATGGAGCTGCCGAAGCAGTGGTTTCCTCCAGCGAAGGCCTCTGTCCTCGTGCACGTCTCCTAGACTGGCTTGGTTGTCACAGAATAGCTCCATTTCCCCCGGATTTTCTTAATTAAGCCAACCCAGTATTCCATGCCATTAATTAGCTAAAGTACTAGTACTTACCAAGCAACAATTAATAATCAGCTAGAAAGTAAGGAAATTGGCCTTCCTACGATTCCAGCCCAGGTGGTTCTTTGATCACTGAGGGTCCATGTTTTTTCCAGCTGGCTACTTTGGTGGTTGGCTTTGCCAGTAAGCTGCCTTACCTGTGACAATGAAGATGTTTGCCTAACCTGAAGAATCCAGTAAAGAAGAAGGGCTGAATTTTGTCTCTGGAGAAGCCATTTCCAATGACACGGTGCTTCATGGTTTAAATGGGAGTCATGTTCCTAAGCCAGCCCTTGGTTTAGGGCAGTGGTTGGGGGTCTAATAACCCTTTCACAGGGGTCACCCGATTCATAACAGTAGCAAAATGACGGTTATGAAGTAGCAACAAAAATAATTTTATGGTTGGGGGTCACCACCACATGAACTGTATTACAGACAGGGTCATGGCATTAGGAAGGTTGAGAACCACTGGTCTAGGGAATAGGATTGAACGTCCTGTTGCCCATCCCAGGATGTTTGCATCACCTTTCCTGTATTGTGCTTGTGGCTGGGCTTGAGGGGCAGTAGACTGCTTCTCTGGGCACAGCCCAGCAGCACTCTCCAGGGTATTCTGACTTCTTTTTCAACAGAGCTCCCAAGCACTAGCTGCTGTTTTCCTTTTCCCACCTACCTGACCCCACTTGTTACAGGTAGATTTTCTCTAACACTTTCCACTTCTAACCAAGATTGTTTATAAAACCTGCTAGACCTGTTAGATTTCCCAAAGTTGCTTTACAGACAGGGCTCCCTGCCCTCACCCATCCTGTATCAGCTACCACGTATCACTGGCTCCTAGAAGACTGCACATTCACTTCACCTGGCCCCATCCTGACCTCCAGTTTAGCGTGTATACTGTTTGTTTCACTAAAGCCTGTATGCAGATATTCCTACCACTTCTCCCTTATTCCCGGCAGGCTCCGCTTCATCAGTTCATGTGTGCCCCCCAAGCTTCCGCCTTGAAAAGCAAGCCGCTACTGGCAGCTCCTGTCCAGCCTCTGCCTCGTATCTACTACTGCTGTTTCAAGGGAATTAATGCTACATACTGTAATAAGGGTTCCGGGGAGGGGGGGAGGGACAAAGGGGAGCTGGTATCCGATAGTTCAAGAAGAAACCGATGGTACCAGCAATTAGAAGTGAAGGAGTAAGAGAAAGGACTCACAGGGAAGGTGGCACTGGATTCAGACACCTGTGTTTTGCTGCCATCACTGGGAACTGTTAAGGATTCTGACCTGCAAGGATTCTGACCATAGGGTCCCTACTTTAAAGTGGAGGGAGGCATGCTGAGAAAGACAGTAAAGGGGGGGGGGGGGTCCTAATAAACTTGAAAGAGAACTACTAGGTAGAAAGTGACCTCATGCTCAATCCACAAAGTTGTTTTTGCCTAAAGGTGGACTTACCTAATTGTGTTGCTGGAAGTTGCTGGGCAGCTCCCTCCTGCACTCACACGCTCAAAACTTGGCTTTTATGCTTGTAGTCAAAATCTGCCTTGCTCGCTAGCTTGGGTGTTAGGACAGTGTGAAGTCAAGAGGACCTTCTGTGACCTTAAATGGACAAATCAAGAACTCCGGCTTGAGGATTTTGCAAAATTGGTGTTATCCCTTCAGAAGCGGGAATGAGAAACCTTCAGTCGGAAGGGACTCAAGACCCTGCAGTCTCAGGTAGACTTTTCTCCAGTGCCTTTTATGGACTTGGGGGGAACAATGAAAAGCCAGAAATGTGAGCCGAAGAATGCGATACACGGCTAACAGACCATAGAAGAAGATGAACAGTGCTCGCTTCGGCAGCACATACACTAAAATTTGGAACGATACAGAGAAGATTAGCATGGCCCCTGCACAAGGATGACAGGCAAATTCGTGAAGCGTTCCATACTTTTTTTTAAAAAAAAAAGATGAACAGACTGAAAGAATTCTGTGGCCCCTAGAATTTGCCCCCAATATGATTTGCTGTTGAATTTGCAAATGGGGTTGGAAGAGTGGGTGGGGGGAAGCCTTTCTCACGATTCACCAATGAGAAAATTTCTATTATTGGAAACTGCACATGGTATTAGCCACCTCGGTATCTATGGGATCAGCCCAGTTTAAGCCTACGTCAACCCACTGGGCCAGGCATCCTCAAACTGGCCCGCCGAGGACTTTTATCCGGCCGGCCGGGTGTTTTGGCCTGGTTGTTTTTTTACTTCAAAATATGTGCAGTGTGCATGGGAATTTGTTCAGAGTTGTTTTTTATAGTCTGGCCCTCCAACGGGTCTGAGGGACAGTGAACTGGCCCCGTATCAAACGTTTGAGGACCCCTGCATTGGGCTCTGTGTAGAGCTGTTCTGATGTACCAAGCCTTATGGTTAGCAGAGCTGGCTGGAGACATGGTGGACGGGAGCAAATAAAACACAATGCTGCTGTTGACTTCATTCACACACTTAGCATATGCAACTTTAATCAACCAAGGGGAAAAAAAAGTCCCAAATGTACAAGTGGAAAAAAAAATCCAACTGTTGACACAGGCTTAACTAGTATCAGCTACTTTTATGTACAGCTGTATAAGTTCAAAAAAGCTATCCTCTATGTATATACAAAAGCTGTTTATACACAAGTCTGTACATAAGGGTCTATACATTTATTTCCTTAGAACCCTTAGGTGCCGCCCTCTCGGTGAGGACACCAACCCTTCATTCACATATCTTACAAAAAAGAAAGACGGTTAGTAGGATCCAGACAGTGCTGCTCCTGTGTTCAGACCGCAGGCTCCACGCGATTGGTTCTGAGATCCTTCTACCATAATGCAGAGCACCCACAGGCCCTCAGACAGCTTCGCCAGAGTGTGCCGCAGTAAAAGCCAAGACACCAACCCGACGTGGTGAAGCCAAGCGAGCCCGACTTGCTTCGGTGTGCAGGCCTGCCCGGCTCACGGCCGGTACTCCAGCTCGTCTACACTGATGACTTTGGCGGGCATAGAAGGCAAGGGCTGCTGCAGCACATCCGAGCCAAACCATTTGGCAAGGCCCACCGGAGAGCTGCTCCTCTGGCCAGGGCGGTGCTCCAGCTGGGAGTGCACGTGCGGCAGGCCCGACCTGCTGGGCACATTCTGGGGGGTAACGGGAACGCCAACAGCAGCTGCTTGAGTCCCGGAGCCTGGTGGATGCAGAACTGGGGAATAAAGAGGAAAGATGACCACACAGGAAGGAACGGCAGCTCTTTACTATGGCCTGCTTTTGTAAAACCCTCACCCATCAGGGACTTTTTTTTCTAAGCTGGCTTTAGGAAATTCCTTTGAAATATAATCAGATAACAGTAGTTCTTTGGAAAACTAAGCTACCCAGGATCCATCTAGATTACTTAGAACACATCCTGGATGACGAGACATCTAGCGTGGGAGAACATCTGCTGGCCCGCTGTTCAAGGTACTCTCAGCCTCTCAAGCAAAGGACGAAGGAAGCCAGTGCATATCCACAGCTTTATTACCAGCCCCCTCCTTTCTTCTTTTCAACTACTGCCCTCGAAAGACAAGAAAGCTCAGTATCTCACTGGGGGGGGGGAGGGGGCACCTCCATGCAATTCTCTGGTTACAGATGTTCAGCTGTCACTCCACCCCTCTCTTAGGAATGTTCCGAAAGCTTCCCGCTTAGGTAGCCCCTGGGTGAGCTTACCTGAGCGCTGTAACTGCTGCTGCATCATAGCCAGGTGCAGAGGTGTCCCGGGGCGAGGGTTTAATAGAGGGTGACTAGCAGCGGGTAAAGGGTAAAAAGGCTGACCCAGGATTGGGCCAGGGATGCCCTGTAAATGTGTCAGGTCCATCCCTGGTGGAAGCATACCTGTTAGGCGGATAAAAAAGACACTGCTGAGGGGTATTAGTCTTCCAATTATTTTCAAGCTTGAATTCACAGTTTGGCTGACTCAAAGGTTTATTTAAGAATCAAGAAGGCTTGAGCTAGGTACTTAATCTTAATTAACAAAGGAATGGATTGGGCTGGACCCACTGCCCACTAGATGAGATAGAAGAATCCATCACAACTTTTCTGGGGATTAAAACATTTCATAATCTAGTGCTGGTCCACAGACCTATGCCAGGCCAGGTCAGAAACTTACCAGCTTGGAGCAAATTTGGAAGATGCTGTTGAAGATGCATCCTTTGGACCAGGCCTGGGTGAAGCTGGTGAGCAGGTCGAACGATTGGTACATGGGGGACCAGGGGAACTTGGTGGACAGGGCGGAGAAAAGGTGCTCCTGGAACTGGGGAAGCCAAGGTGGGTGTTTTCCTCCCGGCTGCTTTAGGTCGATAATCTTGTTCTTTGGTGTAACGGTTGGTTTGGGACAGTGGGGTAGAGCAGGAAGACCGCTGCAAGGTTGGCATCTTGGGATTTGTCGTGGGAGAAGAGTCCCGATCAGCACTGGACACGGGGTTGGATGACAACAGGTTGTCTGTAAGGAACCAGACAAAGTATTTTCATTTTGTCAAACCAATCCTAACACTTGGCCTCCCAGTACAGCAAACCTCTCCTTAAAAAGCTCACAATTCTTGCTTGATCTTTCAACAGGATGCTTGGGGCCATCAATGATCATCCCTGCTGGAATAGTGTTTCTGCTACAGTCTAGAAAAGCCTTAGGCCCTGATGTTCGAAAGGCCAGAACTTTTAAAAAGCTCAAGCCTTTATACGTACCATCTTTCCAACCCAGATTACTTATGGATAAAGTGACCCTGGGCTATCAGGCTAGTGGTCTAACTCAGTCGAGTAATCTAAGACGATTACAGGAAGGCAATATGCAGGTGACAACACCTTATTAAGATTGAGAACTTGAAGCACTTACTGATGATCAAAGACTGCAGCCTTCAGTGTGGTTTACAGCTCAATGTAAAGCAAATAAAAATCCTTACAACGGGGTGGAAGAGGGAGGGGATAAAAAGGAGAAGCTGATGCCAAGGGCTCATGTAGAAAGAAAATGTTTTGAAAATGACGACAACACATGCACAGATGTGGTTGACACAATGGATGGCTGTATGGATTGTGGTAAGAGTTGTACGAGCCCCCAATAAAACGATTAAAAAAAATCCTTACAATGGAATCAATAGACATGATACATGGAGAAAGGCCTCAAGTTGCCAAGGATTTCATTGTACTGGGATCCATGTTCATGGAAGCAGCAGCCAAGAAATCAAGTAACATATGGCACTGGCATATCTGCTAAAAAGATTTTTAAAAAGATATTTGAAGAGCAAGGATGCAACTTTTAAGGACTAAGGTGTGCCTGACCCAATCACCTTATACACATGCGAAAGTCGGGCAATGACCAGGGGCACCGCATTAGAATCGATGCATCTGAGTTACTTGCTGGCTAAGAACACAGTACTGTGGCTTGCCAGAACTGGTGACTCCTTCTTGGAAAAGGTGCCACCTTAGCGGTGAGGATGGTGAGACTCTGCCTCACACACTTGGACAGGTTATCTGGAGACCAGTCCCTGGAAAACAATGGGCTCACACGAAGTAGGGGTGGGCGTGGGGGCGGGATGGTGCAGGGCCAGGTAGGGCTTGTTCTGTGTTAAGAGTCACTAGGAGTTGGAGCCAGCTGGCTCACTGGCACCTCACAGGAGCAACCACAAACAACTGGCCCAACGCATCCCACTGTCAGGGCTGCGCTCGAGCTCTGCTGAGAATCAAGTCAAGCCCGTGCGCTCTCCGTCACACACGTTCCTCAACCACTGCAGTACCTTCACTGGCCTTCTGAGCGTCCTCCTTATGGTCACCAAGAGCGGCTTTCCCAGAGGCTGGCTCCTCCTTGCTTTTCTCTTTGCTCTCGTACATCTTTCGAATCACTGAGGTAGGGGTGAAGGACGGAGAAAGCTGCAGAGAAAAACAATCAGCATCAACACGTTCGCCAAGTGCCTTCTCCTACTTCATCCAGAATTAACTGGCCAAGCTGCTCAGGTGAATTGTCCCCATTTCTGGGGACGCCAACAGTCTGCTCTCTTGTTGCTAGAAGCAGCACACAGTCTGGGACCAAGAGGAAGGCCCCCAGGTTACTTTTATCAAAACCTAGATTTGGCTCCAAGCTTCAGCCTACCTGTGTCTGTGGTGGTGGTGGACCTGCTGATGCAGCCTTTGTCTCAGCCGTTTTCCCAGCCTGGCATTAGGACATTTGGGAAAGGACATTTCAGAGACAACTTCAGAACCTAACGTATTCCCTACTTCCTGATGGTTCCCTTTCTACCTATCGGAAAATTCACATTAGGTTAAAGGTCTCCTTAGCCTTTAGGATTCACTGTTTGGGGATATTTCCCAACTCTTTACTGTGTATAAATTTTAGACAGTTTTCTTCTGCATGCGGCCTTTTCTATTTGAGTCCTTGATGACAAGAGAAAAGGGTATGAATTAGGAATTGAAAGTGACTTCTAGAGACTGCTTCAAGGTAGTTGGTGAGAAGGCCCACTTGAGATTCTCTATGCACACAGTACGCCTGTCTGTCAGCCTCAACTAGATGCCAACGTTCTGTGGAGAGTACACCTGTGTTTCATGGTCCTGATACATGAGCCAGTGGTAAAACCAGACATGCCACCAAAAATACTCAAACTCCTCTGTCCCAGCCATAGCCCCTCTCTGAAGGTATGTCAACCCCCTAGCATGTTCTACTGAACTCACCACGGTCCAACCCGTTATCCTTTCTAGCCTCGCCTCCTGTCCTTTACCCTTGTCTTCCCTGCAAAGTGACTGTTCATTTGTTGGAACGTGCTACATCAACTTGTGTGCCCTGCCCACTGGGACACACGTTCCCTACTACAGGGGCTTTAGTAGACTCCAAACAGGCTGTCTGCAAAGGGGAGTCCATAACAAACAGGGAGCCACGGAAGAGGGAGTCCTCAAGGACATCTTGGTCAAGTGGCATATTGCAGGTGTAAGCACACCAGGAGAAATCTAAAGGTCACTGACCATGCTTGTGACGGAGGCCGAGGGAGCAGGCGAAGAGGGATGCCCTTGATGATTTGCTGGCGACTTGGTCACTCGCTGTTGCCTGTGAAGAAAGCAAGCATCAATCTGATCATCAAGCTGTGCAAATGTTAAGTCCTTGACCTAAAACCAAATGATACTTAAAGTCAACCTAGGAATTCAACACCTTTCCCTTATCCAGCTCACTTTCACCTCCAAGAGGTGGCAAAACGTAACGAAACAAAGTTCCACTCTTCCCAAGAGCTCTCAGTCCAGTGTAGGCGATACTTACCAGCCCTGGGCAAACCATGGCAGTAGGCACCAACTAGGTAGACCGGGGTAAGGAAGGCCTGAGGGAATGACAGGCTACTCTACTGAAGAAACTGGATACAGTTTAAGATGGGGCTGAGCAATAAGAAGCTATAGGGTGGAGCCTCGTAACGCCAGTAGAAGGAATGGGAAAGGCAGAGGGCAAGGAGCATGTGCCACAGAACTGACGACCTGTGGTTCAAGCCGAGAGAGAACCGAGCGTTCCCGTGGGGTCAGGACTACGTGATGTGCAACACTCGCCACCGTTCCTGCTCTGCACGTGAGACGGGTTTTAATCCTCTGCAACAACATACTTGTGGCCTCCTGCCCCACAACGGTACAGACTCTCCAACAGCTGATGGAGGACAAAGACCTGTCTGAGTCACTGGCTAACTGACAGCGTGCCTGCGCTCCAGTGAAGTCAAACCTGTGCACAGATACTTAAGTCTACATGGGGTCTGTGATTCTGGAAGCGAATGCAGCAGCAAACGGGTACCCTAAACTCCAGGCTTCCTCCTCTGCACCGATTAGGCCCCAATGCTCCACTGAGGGCGAAGAAGTGAACCCCTTAATCTGGGTCACTGCATGGCCTGCCATTCGTTCACTCTGATAAACAGACAACTGAGCACCTACTATGCGTTGTACTTGGTGTATGCGCGGGGTGGTGGTGGTGGTAAAGTATTGAACAAGACAAGAAAAAATCCCCGCCTGTATAGAGACCGGGAGAAAGACGAGGCGTTCTGCTCCCGTACAGTGAGAGTCTCAGAAGCTCAAAGGGGCAGTTTGGAGTTTGGTTTGGAGACTGCACACCTGGGGCTGTGGGTGGAGATGGGTTACTGTACTGCAGGCAGGAAGACAGAATCGTGTGCAAGCTAAGTACAATGAATAAATGAAGTAGGTTAAGGTTGGGGGCCCTCACGAGTCCTCCCACTTGATGTAAGACTCGAAAGCCACAGCCAACACTGGCTTCACTTGCTAGCGTTGAACGTTCAAGTCCCCTTTTAGTATTTCTTCGTGGGCTTTTAAAAAAAAGATCATTTTATTGGGGGCGCTTATAACAATCCATACATCAATTGGATCAAGCACATTTGTACATATGTACATCATTTTAAAAAGTTTTTTTTTCTACTTGAGCCTTTGGTATCAGCTGCTCTTTTTCCTCTGCGCCCATCCAGTCGCAGGTTAAAAGCCTATCTTTCAGTCTAGGTAAAACATAGTTATTTACACCCCATCTACCTCAATCAGAACTTTGGATGTGGACAGAAAGTCACCTATGGAGACAGTGGATGTCAGGTAACACATCACACTGTCCAGAGACCCCACGGAGAGGGGGCTCAGTAACAACAATCTTGAAGCTGAGGTTCCCCGCCGATGAGCTACACCTGTGTAGAGGTGGTTCCTAGTCTCAGTGCTTCTTTCTGCTCAGGTTAGCATGCCGACTGGTCAGGTCAAGGAGGAAAAGTGCATAAATCTAAAGTGGCAAACTAAAAGGTGCCTAGGAGTGTACGTGAACCAAGTCTAGGTTAGGAAAAGTAACTTCTCAAACTTAAGCCTATGGAAGGCACGGACTTGGCACCGTGGCACAGCCACTTCTTGCTACACAGTGTGGTGCCTCGACCACACACACGCAGGGTGCAGGGAGTGCACAGCTGGGTGCTGAAATGGAGAAGGAAGGTGGTCACTGTGGGAGAGGTTTGGCCGGAACACCTGGAGGGCTCCCCACTGTTAACAAGATGACTGTCTTGTACTCAGTACTAACAGGAAGAATACTGCTATCTCTTCTCCATATTATAGATTCATTTTACGACTTGTTATAACTAACATAAAGAACAGGAGGCCAAAGAAGTCACTAATCTGCTGCTGATCAGCCAATCAAACTCCATCTTGGAGTGGGGCCATCACTCAACATGGAGCCTAGGGTGAGGAAGTCCGGAGAACTTTAGCTTCCCATTATCTCCTAAGCACAACAGCAAACAAGGAGCCTATGCTAGCTGTGTCTATCAAAACCCTTTATCAGAAGACTGGTAAGCTATTTACTTCCAGCGGTGAGAAAAACAGGACAGGCAGAAATAGTTCCCTGTCACCAATTAACAAACTGGAATCAACTAGTAATTTATAAATCAAGAGTACAAGCAAGCATCCTAGGCTGCAAGTCGATGGCCCTCTAGTACACCCAACCCCCTCCTCCCTCCTGCATCCCTGCTGTGCCGGCAGCAGTGAGGTGGCGCACGACAGACAGTACGGAGCAGCACTTCTCCACTTCCTTCCTTCACACCGCAGCCCTCATGTGGGGGGGACCCCCAACCAGAACATCATTTTCGTTACTACTTTATAACTGTCATTCTACTACTGTTATGAATTGTAATGTAAATATCTGATACTCAGGATGTATTTTCATTGTTACAAATTGAACATAAATAAAGCATAGTGATTCATCACAAAACAGTATGTAATTATATATTGTGAAATAGTTATATATTTTCCAATAGTCTTGTGGGACCCCATGTGAAAGCGCAGTTCAACCCCCGAAGGGATTACAACCCACAGGTCAAGAACCGCTGGTACAGGACTACACTATTCTGCACATCTGAGCTAATCCCAACATGGGTAAAATCAGTGACTTACCTGTTTCTGTATCCATCTCTGGTTCTGTCCACTTGTGGTTTGCCAAAACCAGGTTGGTAGAAGTTTGCTGTCTGCATTGCAAGGTCATGTGGCAAGGCCAGCCCCTCCAGAGCGGCCTGTTGCAACTCTAGCTGGCTCATCTGCTAAACAGAAGCAGGAGCGGAGGGTCAGCAGAATGACAGTCAACGTGCTCCTCTGCACACTGCACTTCCAGTCAGTCTTTCTCATACCCACTAAATAACTGACATGAGGACTGTACACATGTGTGGTGCTTGGGCTGGGGCCCACCAAGGGGATTAGACAGCTTGCCAAAGCCGACAAAATACACGGCACATTTGTGGGGTGGGATCATGCAAATAAGGTATAAGGAACCCTAAAAAAGGGATTGGTCAGTTTTTAAACATAGCAAGACGGCAAATGTGCCATCGCAGAGGCAGAAAGGGAGATCTCACTAAAATAAAAAAAGAAGTACCAAGAGTGGGCTGTTTACAGGCAAAAAATACCTGTGCTAAACCTCAATTCAGGAAACAGAGCTGTGATGTCAGAGACAAGAAGCAGACCAGAGAAATGACAATAGCAGAGCCAAGGGCATGAGACAGGCGTTCCATCGCATTGAGCACGAACGGTGAGTGCCTCTGGGTAAAGGCTTGCTCGTCAGAGGGGGGTGTCCCTGCACTCAATCAAGGCGAGCACAGTTTGCTGACCCACAGAACTAGCGCCAAGTGCCTTCGGAAGAGGCTTTCTGGTGGAGTGGAGCACCTCTGAGCACTTATTGGGAGAGCTAAAAGAGCTCTGTGACCATTGCCTGAGCAAGGCAGGGGCTGTAGGGGCTGGGTGTGCCTGCAGGACTTCGGCTAAGAGGCTATCCTGATTGAAGACCTGTATCCGGAGTCACTCCTGAGCCTGTCGCTCCTCTAATACACCCTTAACTGAGTACTGTCTGTGAGCTCTGGGCGGTGATGGAAACAAAGGATCACACCCAGCGGAGAAAAACAGAAAGCCATGCGAAGGACGGGTTAGTGTCAGCAGTGGTGAAGGGTTGGAAGACATGTTTGATCCCCAGCCTCAGAGGCATTGGCCTTGACCACCGATTTGTGTTCTCCTCCGACCCCACATGTGAAGCCAGAGTGATTGGACACCACCCTCGCACATTAGTTTTCTATACATGCTTCTTAGTGAGCAGCAGCTGGGGAACTCAGTTACTTCATGCCTAACTTGTGCTGCCGTTCACGGAGTAGAGTTTTGACGGTGTACTTTAGTTGCTCAGCAAGTTTTAGCCTTCACTGACTTTGAAATATAAAAAACCACTTCCAAGTAGTGTAGCAATTTGCTTTCCCACAAGCAAGAAGGAGGTTGAAGGGTAGCAATGAACTGCATTTGAGAAAGAGCTTGGTCTGACCTGAACTGTGATGGGGCTCATGGGCTTGCGCATGCCTTGGAACGGGTCGCCAAGAAGCTGCTGAGGTGGTCCTGGTGGGAAACCTGTTGGGAAAGTTACAGGACCTGTAAGTGTCATCCTGAGAGACACGATCACTGACGCACGCTGCTGCTCTTTACTCTGGAAACCGTGACTACTCCCCGGGCTCTTGGCCATGCGGTCTCAACCACTCTGACGAACTGCTGGTGAGTCTGCCTCCCCACGAAGCAGAGACCTCTACTGGAGAGAAAGAGCTGCTCTAGTCGGTGGCTTGACCTGTTATCACCCGAAAGGTTGGCCCCAAAGCAGAGACCGGTGCTCTGCGGTTCACACGCTCTTCACTGGCCTCCTTTTTCTGGGAAGATGTCGCACACGGAATCTAAATTGGTGGCCGGCAAGGGTCAGCTCAGCTGGCAGATGAGAAGTAGTGCAGCGAGGCCTAGGAGATTCTGTGCAGGTCACTTCGCTAAGACGACTTTCCAGGAGCTGCTTCTTCATTGCACATTCTGAATTCGCCACCAAACACCCACACCAAGTCCACGATTGTTGGGGATGGAGCAGAACCATAGGTTTCCAAGACTAAGTCCTTATGGAAAGGGAGTCTTTCCAGAGTGGGGTTGGGCTGCTGACTTTCTGGCTAGCAACTAAACACTTACCCACTATGCCAGCAGGGGTCCAAATTAGCCAATGAACAAAGAACCTACTGCCATCAAGTCAATTCCAACTAGGAGTGACCCTCCACAGGGTTTCCAAGACTATGTCCACTGTTCCAGGAACAGACACTTCATCTTTAGCTCACGGGGAGTTTGAACCAACAACCTTGAGGTAAGCAGCCCCCTGCCTAACCACAGGGCGACCAGCCATCAGAAAACAAAACATCTAACCCACAGGGACACCAAACTCCAAATGAACTCATCACCAATGAGTGGAGTCATTGTAGGGCAGAGCAGAAGTAACCCAGTGGGTTTTGGAGACCGTGACCCTCCACACAAGTAGAACGCGCCGTCTCCTCCTATGGAGCCGCTCGTGGGCTTGCACTCTGCCGGCCACCGACACGCCAACCAAACTCGCTGCCACCGCTTCGATTCTGACTCAGAGCAACCCGCACTCTTTACGGGAGTCGGAAGCCTGGTCTTTCTCCTACAACAGCCGTGGTTTCAAACTGCTGACCTTGTGGGTTGTCTGATCCACATGTAACCACTACAAAAAAAACCCTAAAACAAATTCTGTAGGCCACAGTGACCCTACAGAACAGATCTACCCTGTGAGTTTCCGAGACTCTCATTCTTCACAGAAAGCCTCCTCTTTCTCTCGCAGAGTGGCTGGTGGTTTCAAACTAGTGGCCTTTGGTTAGCAGCCCAATGTTCACCACTATGCCACCAGGGCTCCTTAAATTAAAATTCTCATTGGTCCTCTTGGCTCCACCAAAAAAAAAGCGCCTATTTTCTGCCACAATAAAAGTAGGCACCACATCAAAAACAAAACTCACTGCTGCTGAGTCGATTCAGACTCACAGGGCCCTAAAGGACGCAGAACTGCCCATGTGAGTTTCCGAGACTAACTCTTTACACAAGCAGAAAGCCACTTCTTACTCCCTCAGAGCAGCTGGTGTTTCTGCATCTCCACCCTGTGGCTGTGAGCACAACATGTAGCCGCTAACCATCAGGGCTCACAAAGCAGCCATGGCTCTGCTGACACAACCTCTTGTCGCCGAGTGCCCACAACTTCGTCGGTGAGGTGCAGAGGTATGCCTCTCAGCTCTACGTTTATGGAACGATCGCGGAAGTCATATTAACTTTTGATTTAATTTCCAAAATACTATAGCCAGAGTGCTAGAGCCAACTTAGAGCCATCTCAGGGGAGAAATCATGGACCACATGAACATCCGAGTGTAGAAGGGCAGCTGGATAATTCTCGCTGGTCTTCCGGCCTCACAAACTTGATGTACTTACTTTCTCCCACAGTGGGGGGGGGGAAATCCAAAAAACTTACAAACACTTTTTTCCTGGACATCTTTTAAATTCTTCAGAGATGTTTAATAAAAGAGAAAAAGGTTTTGCCTGTTGTACAGGACAACTATACCCTTTGCTCAGGGTGGGAGAGGCAGACCATAGAGAGGTGGAAGAGGACTTTAGCACAAGGCTGCTTACCAACTGGTGAAGATATTCTAGGGCGAAGGTAGTCTGCCGAGGCTGCTCGAGTTTGAAATGCCTGTGACAAGGGCGGAGAGGGTGCCCTTTGGCCCAGTAAAGATGCTGTAGGCTCCAAGCTCCCCATAAGGCCACTCAGAAGATTAGAAGAAACCGGTCTCTGAACTGGTGGACCCAGAAGTTCCTGAAAGCAGAAAGGCATGATTTATGTGAATAAACCTAGTTCTCCTTGCCAATCAAGAGGCTATTGGTTTATGGATCACGAATGACGTTTTTGTCCGTTTACAGATGAGCCCCCCTCATGCTCCACTGAGGGATGAGACGTGTGCCTGCAATACACTTCTCTAAAAGCTCAGCGAGTAGCATTTACTCGAGGCTAACACTACAAACACAGGTTTACATCTATGTCCCAGAGAAATCGCAAACCTGCAACAAGAAATCCCATTCTTTTGGCCACCCTCCCAATTGAGAGCACAAGCAACCGAGATCCTCCCTTGCCATTTTCTAAGACCCAAATCTGGACCACCCCCACAAGGAGTGCAAGGACTTCCTAGAGTGCAAGACCACAGGCCTTACTAGAAGATTGTGAAGTACCTGCAGGATGTTCTTAGGGACAGACTGGCCTGGAAGCTCAGCAGGGGACATCAAATGGCTTTCAAGATTTCTCTGCAAAGTAAAAGGATAACTGGTTTTAACCTTTTTTACACACTTAACTTCTAGATTAATTGGGGGCCACAAGAAGTACAACCTCCACGTTCACCCCAGGAGCTGACATTTAATAGCATTACGATGTTCAAGTCACAGAAAACTATAACTTGTTCTACTCGCTTCACATGAACTAGGAACGAGACTCGTGCGAGCAACGTCCATCAGACATGGTCTTATCCTGGGAGGCAACACTGAGCTGTTGTACTGTTTCCAATGAAAAAGGAGGCAGCAAACAAAAACCCAATCAACAAGAGGGAAAGGTCGATGTTGTAAGAAACTACAAGTAGGAAATCTTATCATTTACATTTTAATTTGAGGCAATCCTAGCTATGTGTGAGGTCCACAGATGGGACTACAAAACCTGGTACACAATATGCAATGTTTAACTTAAAGTTGTTACATTTTTGAGTTTTAGATGTCGGGGAATTTAAACTTTGTTCTTTCTTAAAATGTTGTTTCAAAGTGGGTTTGACAAGCAGGGAAAAATTCTTCTACTTCTACTCCTAACTCAGCAGCACTCTGCTCCTAACGCTGCACTCTCGTATGCCTCAGGACCCAAACCTGACCCGCTGAGCTCGGCCGGAAGTGCTTTCTGGCAGTTTCCTGGGGCATAACAAACAGAATAAAGTTAACCAAGTATTTGATTGCTCGTTTTGGAAATGGAGCTAAATGCAGATGATGTTAATAACAGAGGTCTTCAAGAGTCATTTAATTCTACCTTTAAACTACATAGCTTACTATATACACTGGGAGGATGAAGTCGACAATTACATTTGAAGTGGAGTTTAGACAGAGTCAGTATGTCCAATTTGGGGATGACATAATGTAATTAAATGGAGACAGATAGGAAATAGCACACACACAGCAGCAGAAACTAAAGACACTGATTTTAGAAGGAGACTAGGACTTGGGTTAGGATAATACCTGTGCACTTGTTACATTAATTTCCTTGTTGCTTTCGTTCACAGGTGAAGTTGGGTTTATGCTTAGCTACGAACATCAACTTGAGTTTTACCAGCCATCTCCTTGAGGTTCATTCTCCTCCCACCTATCCTGGAGAGCATTGGAACCCCAGCTTCAAAATAGCCATGCTCACAATTTAGGGTCACAAATTTTCAAAAGTTTCAAGAAGTGAACTACCTGTGCCCTTGTTTTAATCGTTGACATTAAGAAGATGCTACTTGCTAGCAATCAGCACCCATTTACCAAGACAAAAAGGTAACAGAAGGCCAGAATATTTTACAGTCTTATCATCTGGTCTTCATTGAAGAGCATTTCTATCTGACAGGTCTTTTTGTGGGCAATTTGCGGACATTCCCTTGTAACTGTGGTCAGATATAAAGACATAAAGATGTATTTCAGAACCAGATGTCTCTTTTCTGAGGTAAATGGTTGTTGCTACTATTAAGGCCAGGAATAAAGGCACATCTGTCTGACCTAGGTAAGTTGGAGTCTCCATTAGTAACTGTTGATCAAATGAGGCAAGTCCGACTCAACTGCCTTCCCTGGGCACAAGGCACAATGAGGCCAACAGCTATTGCAGTTCACTTCGTGGCTGACTGACCAGCTTCCAAACAAAAATGTGCCAGACGGGGAGAAAGGGGGGGAGGGGGACGAGGACAAAACTCACTAGAAAATCTGCTACAATGTAGCCACTACGAAAATGGTGACAGCGAGACACGGGGCATGTGGCTGAGAGCCATCTCTGGTAGTTACGTCAAAGATCAGTATGTGTGTGCCACACGTTGTAACCCAACTTCACGTGTGAAAAACATTTTAAAGGGCTGGAGTCACAACTTTTATCATTTGTAAATTAAAAGAATGTTTTGTCTTCAAAAAAAATCACCTTAGATGCCTTAGAAATGACACTGTGACAGCCAACTATCTCAACACAGGTAATTCCAGGTATTCAGAGGTGTGTGTTTATTATAAAAATACTGTGAATTTGCGGAGGACGGAGAACAGAAAAGTGGGTGAAGGGAGACATTGAACAGTCTAAGACATGAAAAAAAAAATTATCCAGGGTTCGGGCGGGAAGGAGGAGCAGAGAGGGAGGAGAAAAAATGAGGAGCTGATACCAAGACTCAAGTAGAAAGCAAATGTTGTGAGACTGATGAGGGCAACAAATGTACAAATAAATGCTGGACACAAAGGATGTACGTATGGCTTGTGATAAGAGTTGTACGAGCCCCCAATAAAATGATTTAAAAAAATGATTAAAACATATTGTGAATTTATGTAGCTGAATAATTTAGAAGAAGGTACTTTTCTGTCTTTTTAGGCGGTGATTTAAGGTAATTCTCTACCTAATGTTTCCATCTCGGTACTGTCATGGTACACACATATCAATCACAGGTTGGCTTGCTGTGTGACAGGTAGCGTGGCAATAACTAAGGGCCAGGGGAAGTCTCAAGGACCTGTGCAATCTCTGTTGTGGCGGAGCGCCGGGGAGAGGGCGGGAAAGAGAAGGGCGGCTCTGGCGGGCACTCACCCTGGCTCTGGGCTGTGAGGGCAGAGTCCCGCTTGCCTTCATGGTGCTCACTAGCTTGTTGAAAGCAGTCATATCGCCGTCCTGTGGGAGCTGCCGGCTGCCTGCGACAGCATTCAGGGTCTCCTCTAAATGCTCTGCCATGAAAGGAGTGGAATTCTTTACTTGCTGGTCCACCTTCAAGCCCTTGAGCCCTGCTTCCACCTCTTCCACTGAGAGCACAACCCCTGAATGTGCTGAAAAGTTGAGAAATCCAGATTAGGTCCAACAAAAGATAACGTGGCAGAAATCCTCTTTGGCTACCACTATGGTCACCGTACGAGTAATTTGTCCTACAGCTACAAGCAAGGCTGTCAGAATAGGCTAACATTAGTAACAGACAAAGTGAAGGTAGTTAAAAACCAAGAGGTGCTCAGCCCGAACAAGGTTTGAATTCTGTGCTTTCTAATTAAGTGGCAAACACCAAACCTAAAATGACTAGATTTTATTTTGAGGGAACTTGAAAAGACTCAAGAAAAAACTCCATCTTTTCCCCTCCGTTTACAAAAATTTAATTAAAAAAGGAAAATTTTCATTAAAATTTCCCAAAAAATTCCGTTCAAATTTTGAAAAGCCTGTCATTCTATTTTTCCACGAAATTGGTGGAAGCCCCATCTTACTTAGACCCACAACCAAGATCTATGGAAACAGCAGTCAAAAGAACCAGCCAACCTGTCTTAAAGAAGCACAGCCAGTGTAGCTGGTGAGACCCTGTCTTGCTTTGGTTATGTTCTAAGGAGGGACTCGACTCTGGAGAGGACAGTGAGAAAGAGGAACCTCAACGAGACGGACTGACACAGGGGAACACATCAAGCCCTGTGAACACGGCCAGGACCAGGGAACGTTGTGTTCCCTTGTACATGCAGCCCTATGAGCTGGGACTTTCTCCACAGCACCTAACAAACCACCGGCGCGGAGACCGCAGGACGAGGTCCACGTGTAGCCGCGCTTTATGTGTCCTCTGGGGATGCTGCTCAGGCGCCTAGGACAGGAACCCAAACAGTGCAGCACTGGGCTATTATTTTTGGATCGTGTTAGTCCTGCTTGGGTAACTGAAACCATGAATTTGGGGAGGGACTACTGTATTACGAACAAGCTCCAAGTAAGAAAATGAACTGTGAAGAACAGTGATCAGATCTTCAAAGAGGTGGGATGGTTTGATAGAATGAGCTTCTGGTGTGAACATTAAACAACACTCATAAATTCGAGTTTTGATGACATTGCAGCAGGCTAACCAAGCTGCTTAAAAGCCCGAACACTCAAGCTTTCCCAAGTACCTAAAACAGAAGCTCATGAATACTTACAGCTTTCTTTAAGCTTTTCCTTATTTGCAGAAAGGCTGGAGAGAAGAGGTTTTAAGTCCACTTTGGCTTTCTGTAGCATTTCTAAAATATCCACTTTATTTTCAGCATGATCTTCCAGTGGTATAGGAGCAAAGTAATTCCCCGCATTCTGCGCAGGAGAGAGGATGACCTGCTCCAAACCTAATGTGACACACACACACACACTCAGAATTAATGGGTTCAATTAAACAAGGTATTAAGAGGACACAAAGTAGGGTTTTCACAATCAAGAGGTCCTTTGACTCGAATTGACCCCTAATAAATATACTGTATATACTCGTGTATAAGCCAAGTTTTCCAGCACACTTTTAATGCAGATTTGTGGTAAAATTAGGTGCCTCGGCTGATATTTGGGTCGGCTTATACTCGAGTACATACGGTAAACTGAATCCTGCTGGAAAAGGGTCAAGTTCACAGCCAAAGTAGAATCTGATGTCATTTTACCTGCAAGTCTCTCCAGTTCTTCATGTGGTGTTGACCCAAGACTGCTGGACCGGCTTCCTGACCGGCTGGGGTTGGAAAACCACCTGCTAAAGCGGCTGGCCGAGACGGACCCTTCCCCGAGAACATCCTCGATCATCTGCAGGGAAGACAAACGAAGCTAAGCGTCTCTGTGCAGAGACCGAGCAGCATCCAGTCTGGGAAAGGGTCACTCATTCACTTTGAAACTTCTTTTGAGGCTACTGGCATGAAGATGTTTACAAACACCCCCACCCCACCCCCTTCCTGCCCCGGGTCATTCCGAGTAACCCAAACATGAGGATACCCAACCAGGCATTTCTAACTGTAGAAAGTAAAGTAGTGAAGTTGCCATAACACAGAAAGTGGTTTTTTTTTTTTTTTAATTCTCAGTGTCTCATCAGAAAACCCATATGCTCCCCAGGGCTCCCATGGGACATGGTGTCAGAATAAAAATCAGCACCAGAGTGACGAATTCCACAGCTAATGTGATGGTGAATGGGTGATAAAGAAAATTCCTTGTTTAGGCCCTAAAGGGTCCCTGTAGACAAAACCTCTTGCTTCAACCTAGAATTCAAGCCTTAACATTTCAGCAGCCAAATTTAGGAACCGATCTCTACTTTCTTCTTGAAGTTAATGGGAAGCTTCAGGTGTTTTTATCTTTAAATGGAACTCCCACTTCCCACCCCCATCCCCAGGTTTACTATGAGCAATTCACTGATAAACTATGATCAGAAGCAATTCAATCAACACCATTAGCTTGTAATAGAATTCATTACTCAGCTTTAAAAGCTGTGTTTTTTTAAAAAGCTGTATTTAAGCTTTTAAAAATATCAAGAATTTTCAATTCTGCCCCACCAGTTAAATAGCCAAACTGATCTTATGCAGTCCTTTCATCAATATTTTGAGATCCCTGGTGGCCTAGTGGTTACGTTATTCCATAAGGTCAGCAGTTTGAAAGCACCAGCCGCTCCAAAGAGATAGCCCAGATTTTCTCCTCCCGTAGAGTTAGCCTTGGAAACTCATAGGGCAGTTCTACCTGTGTCATAGGGTCGCAATGACTCTGAATCGACTTGATGGCAAGAAGTCTGAATTTAGCAAACTTTTAAGAAGACAAGACAAAGCAGATGCCAGTTCAAAATTAAGGCATGCACTTGTTTGTCTCATTTCTCTATCAACTAATAAACAGAAAGCATTTTTTAAAAACAAAAGTTGACAAGAGTTAGTCACTTTGTTGTAACTAAAATCTAGAACCCATGGTTTCTAGTCAGAGTTCACCAAAAATAGATTTATTCTTTTTTACTTTGGCAGTTTTTATAACCTGTAACCTAAATTGAGCCACAAAAGGATTATATTGAACATTAGATCAAGATATTTGAATTCAAGATGCTCATTCGGTCATTGCTTCTACTTTTCAGAAGCATTATTTTAGGCAGCTTCAGTCACATTTCACTTGCAGACTCTTAAGTAGGCTTTCAGTACATTCATTTTGGAATAACAGTATTAATAAAAATATTCAAAAACACCACGAATGGTGTTTCATATTGAAAAATTGGAAATTGTACTCAAAATATAGCTACTTTGGTGATTTGAAACAGAATTAGAAATAACAAAAAGCTATAGCTGATCTACTTTATTGTTAAATAAATAACAAAATGAATGGCTTTGCATTTTAACTTCTTGTATTTCCTCTGGTCATATTGTATAGGGAAAAAAGTATAGACACAGAAAACCCTAAGAATGCAAAGACAAAATTAAAATGCAGACGGACATTTTCTAGAACTGTGGCAGTAGACGTAAAGTCATTTCCATGTTTAAATGAGCGATCCACATACTTTCGGATGGTGAGCTCACACACACGGCCCTCACTCATAAGCATCCTTTGTAGCATTTCCAAAGCTGTGGTCTCGGTGCCTTCTGAGGAGCATCTGGTGGGTTTGAGCTGCCAGCCCTGTAATCAGCCCTCCAACACTTACTTGAAAGTGCCCCAGAAGCCAAATTTCATTATAGCTACAAAACAGCGAGAGTGGTAACATCAAAGTTAAGCTTAGCATGTGTGAAGGAATGCCAATTCACACGCGAGTCTTATGACTTTGTCTAGTCAATGCTCACTTTTCCAAAAGGCAAACTTGGCTCCCATGGCAGCACCTTGGGTACAGGAAGTCCAGGCTTTGGGGCCAGAGTATCCTCAGCTCCATCCTTATTTCCTGACGGAGGAGAAGAGCCTGTGAATCCTATTTCGGTGTTTCAGTTGCCCTTGTTAGATGCTTCGTGGCATTTCTTAAGGTTACCTATGACTATTAGTCTGGTCCTCTAAATAAAGGTATATAGGCTGTATTTGCAGATTCCTATCATTCTCAGACACTGAAACATATTTTTCTTTATAGCAATGTCACAGTTTTACAGATCAATGCTTGTTTTCTTTTACTACTTTGTGCTTTTATGGAAATGGCTACATTGTTGTTGTTTCATTAAAGTTGTGGTTTTTTTTTAAGAGAGCTAATGGGTGCACTTCAGGCTACACATTTTCTTCTGAGCATGCTTTTTCTTAGCCAAAACGTGGAGTGGTTACATGTTGGGCTGCTAACCATTAAGATCAGCAGTTTGAAACCACCAGCCAGCTCGGAGGAGCAAAGAGGAAGCTTTCTACTCCCAGAAAGCTAGTCTCAGAAACGCAGAGAAATGGTTCCACAGGGTCGCTTTGAGTCAGAATTGACAAGCAATGGAAAAGAGTTTGGGTTTGCTTGTTTAGCCACAATGCCGAGAAGAATCTCCGCGGTTCACTTTTCATTACACTACCAAACGTTTCTGTCACGTTCCCATTGGTTTCTTTACAAAACTGAGAATTTCTGTTTTGATTTCCCTTTTCTTTACTCAACCTATTTAAGCACTAGTTATGTGCCAGGCACTGTACTGCATTGTTTCATATAAAAAATTTTAATTACTTTAATGGCCATTGTTTATATTCATTCTACTATTCAATTTGAATAGCTTTATAAAACTGGTAACTTTTGAATTTCTAATGTATTACATACAGTGCACATGAATGTAGCCTACATAATCCATAAGCACTGCTATAAAACCATAAATAAACCTCATGACCATCGAGTCAGTTCTGACTTCTAGTGACTCGTATGGGACAGAGTAGAACTGCCCCTACAAAGACACAGAAACCTCTAATTAAACAAAAATATCCTGACAAGAAGCTGCTGTTTCTTGTCATTGCCTCCATCTAGATTATGTGCTCCTAAACGGAGGGTTTTGCGCCTTCTAACCGCTTCCCAAAGAGCTCCTTGTTCTTCCGTTTATACCAAGTCAACATAGAAGTTTTGGGTATTCTTACGGGGTTCAAATTCTGTTCCTTTCCAATGTTGAGTTTTGGAAACAAAAAGGTATGATGTGGAAACCCCACTGGGTAAACTAGACTCCACCTCAAACACACCTGTAACCTGAGAACATAAGACTGAAATAACATGGTGTGTGAAGTAGAAGACAGCTGCATGACGAGTCTTGCACATTAATCAAGGTAGGCAGATTATCATTTACTTACTACTCCAATGCCCTACTTGCCGGATTATGCATGTGATTGACATTGTCAGTGAAAATTATTTTAAGTTTTTCCTGACCATCAATTTCTATTGTTTGTGCAAATAGTGTCCAGTCACTTAAGGATTTCTTCTGGACAAGTGAATGATCCAGGTATTGCTATATGTAGTTTGCACATGTTCAATTTCCTTCTCTCAAAAGTGTTCCAAAATTTGTACCATGGGATAATTAAGAACACTATATACAAAAGATCCTTACGCTACAGGCAGATAAGACAAGATTCTCTATCATAAATTTACAAGGCTGTCTCTAAGGTGAGTCAGAGGCAGATAAAAACCAGATCCAGGAATGGAATTTGGGCTTGCACTTAATCCTAGCTCCAGTCTAAGAACAGTTAGCTCCGACCACATGGTCCTGCTCCTCATGAAGGGAACACAGAAGATATGGGCGCTATAGCAAAGTGGTGAAGAAATTACCTGGTGCCTGGCTGTCAGTAGAACAGTGTCTGGGTTCTTAAAAGCGTGTACATCCAAACAAGCAGCCATCTAAGTGAGACTTCAACTAAGTCCACCATACAAGGATTGCAGGTTATATAATCCAAATGTGAAGGAGGGAGTAGCATGAGAGCTTAAATTGTGAGACACGTGATCCTGGCAGTGATTTGAAGGATCGCCACACAAGGAGCAAGTCTCTGGTGATTTCCTTCTAACCATAATGAGGGGAGGCAATACCTGGCTAAGAAGACAGAGAACTGGAGAGGTGACCAGAGTAGATGGAAACGATCAATCTGACTTGACCGGTTAAAACCTTGTTACTTGATCTCCCACTTTGGGCTTGCTCTGGTCTTTAAAATTCTATTTTTTAATGGTGGGTTTAACTGTTGTACTCTGTCATAATTGGCAGGTTGCTTGACTCATGAAGTCCAGGAGAGGTCAATCTATAAAGACAACAGCTGGAATAAGCTCCTGCAGGGTCCCGGGAGGGGGGGAGATGAGGAGGGGAGGAGATGGGGAGGGGGAGGGGAGGAGATGGGGAGGAGAGGAGATGGGGAGGGGAGGGGGAGGAGATGGGGAGGGGAGGAGATGGGGAGGGGAGGAGATGGGGAGGGGGAGGGGAGGAGATGGGGAGGGGAGGAGATGGGGAGGGGGAGGGGAGGAGATGGGGAGGGGGAGGGGAGGAGATGGGGAGGGGAGGAGATGGGGAGGGGAGGAGATGGGGAGGGGAAGAGATGGGGAGGGGAAGAGATGGGGAGGGGGAGGGGAGGAGATGGGGAGGGGGAGGGGAGGAGATGGGGAGGGGGAGGGGAGGAGATGGGGAGGGGAGGAGATGGGGAGGGGAGATGAGGAGGGGGAGGGGAGGAGATGGGGATGGGGAGGGGAGGAGATGAGGAGGGGGAGGGGAGGAGATGGGGATGGGGAGGGGAGGAGATGGGGATGGGGAGGGGAGGAGATGGGGATGGGGAGGGGAGGAGATGGGGATGGGGAGGGGAGGAGATGGGGAGGGGAGGAGATGGGGAGGGGAGATAAGGAGGGGGAGGGGAGGAGATGGGGATGGAGAGGGGAGGAGATGGGGAGGGGGAGGGGAGGAGATGGGGAGGGGGAGGGGAGGAGATGGGGAGGGGGAGGGGAGGAGGGGGGTGGTAAGGCGAAGCTGATACCAAGGAGTTCAAGGAGGAAGAAATGTTTTGGAACTGATTTTGGTAGCAAATGTATAGCACTGCTTGACAAGATTAAACTATGAAAGGGTATATCTGGATTAACTCCTAATAAAACTGTTTGGGGGGAAAAAAAGCAGCAGAACCCTGAGGGAGGGAGGGAGGGAGAAAAATGAGCTGGTGCCAGGGACTTAAGTGGAGAGCAAATGTTTTGAGGATGAGGGCAGTGAATGTACAAATGTGCTTTACACAATTGATGCATGTATGGATTGTGGTAAGAGTTGTCTGAGCCCCTAATAAAAACCAAGAACCCTGAAGGGACAAGATCCAAGCTATAAGGTGGATGGGGTAAGGGTCCCAAAGGAATTCTTGTGGGACGGCCAGCCCTGGCAGCATGCTCGAGGGCACTGCCACGAGAGGGGAAAACGTGCTCTATGCAGCTTCCGGGCCCTTTCTCCCACTGGCGCAGCTTTTAGTCCTTCAACCTTCATAAGCAGGCCCGTGATGGCCCGTGAGGAAATCCTGCCCAGAATGCCCTTTCCGACTGCACGCCCCTCCCACCCCCACACGCTTGAAAGGGGCTGACGGGAAGATCGCCCTTCAAGGTGGCAGGTTGCCTCGCCACACTTTGGCACCCAAACCCTTGCCGAGGCCAGGATGCTGTCGTACAGTGAATGGGATCTCAAGGCCAGTAACTAAGATACCAAGGCAACTCTGTGCTCTTCTCCCAGGACCGCCAGTCTTCAAGGTTGACGGCCTACACTCTCCTGGTTATTCTCAGCTCCTTCTGACCTTCCTTAACTGTTTGAACCATACCTTTGTTTTATGTGAGGAAGGATTCTTATGGCCTTGTTACAAAGCTTCAATGATTTGGGAAGATGTTTGCCGGAGTTTTATTAAAAATTCAGTATTATTCCTGATTGCAAAATGACTTTTTGATCTCAGCGTGTGTGCACACACCTTTTTTTTAAAAGGCATCTTAATGAGATCAAATCAGGAGCCCTGGTGGTATAGCGGTTACACAGTGGGTTGCTAAACACATTAGCAGTTCATAAACACCAGCCACTCTGGAAGAAAAAGACGAGGCTCCCTGCTCCTACGAAGACAGGAAATTCTACCCCGGTCTCCAGGGTTACTACAGTTCCATGACAGTGAGATTTTTGGTTTTAACAAGGCAAAGACTAGTATAATGACTGAGAAAACTGGACCGCAGCCACCCTGATCTCAGAGACGTGTTTAAGCTGTGTTTGGTCTGGAATAAATCTATGCATGCATGAACCGGAAGCCTCGTGCTGGTGTCATCTGGTAGGTCTGATCCATACTGATCCTGTGAACAAAAAAGCCAACCCACCGCTCTCGCACCCTCCTCACATCTGTAAGTTTGAGCCTGGTGCTGTAGCCACTGGGTCAAGCACCTCGTCGAGTCTTGCTGATTTTGCTGCCCCTCTGCTCTCCCACACATGCTGCCTTTCCAGGGACAAGTCTCTGCTCGTAACGTGTCCCAGGTCCAGGCGACAAAGTCTCGCCATCCTTGCTTCTAAGGAGCATTATGGCTATACTTCTGAGACAGATGTCTTTGTTCTTTGGGTAGTCCGTGGTACAAGAAACAGCTACGAGGACCTATTAATATTTGGAATTTGGAATGTACAATGTATGAACCTAGGGGAATTCCAAGCTGTGGGCATTAGTGAGCTGAAGATCAAACGGCCCACTGTGCCAACAATGACAGCTACAAGAGGAATGGCGCTGCACCAAACATCCAAAGGAGACTGTCAAGACCTACCCTGAAGCTTGCACAAGGAGCTCGAGTAGCCAGACCTCTGCTGTACTCCCTTGAGGAGCCTGGTGTGGTTGGTTACACATTGGAATGCTAACCACAAGGTCAACCGTTTGAACCTATCAGCTGCTCCACGTGAGAAAGAGGAGGTTCTCTGCTCCTGTGAAGAGCTGCAGCTTTGGAAACCCTAGGGAACAGGCCTGTGCTCTCTGAGGCCACTGGGGATTCGAATGAATGGAACAGCAGTGGGCTTTCTTTCTTAACTTACTCATTCACTATGTGCTCTATGGAGACAGGAACTTGGTTCCTATAATTTCAGTCCCTAGAACACACCCAGAAGCCAGAGCTGCTTGATGTGAATGAAATGATGAAATACAGCATGGGTATTTGAAATTTCCTTATGGCTAGTGCGACGTGCTCAAGGTTTCATACATACAAAGAAAGTGTATTCTGGGTCTGGATGTGAAGTTCCATTTACGTTTACTAATATTAAACATTTATGGAGCTTACTAAAGGCCAGGCACTATTCTAAAACTTCACCTATTAATTAATATTCAAGTCCTATACAGACACATTCATTTTCCCTAATTGTTTGGTTGTTTACTGAACATTGTATTAGTGCTCACTGCTACTTAGCACAATCAAAGTGTTTTTTAAATTGATCTTTTTTTAGTGGCCCTATCATAAAACACGGAGCCTAAACCCTCACACTCAGTGTTAACTAGGGTTTAGTGGGGAGTAGGGCCCAAAGGATAGTTCCTGCTCCTCTTTGTTTCAGAGAGAGTCTCACTGGGGGAGTTAAGAACGGAAACACTTCACTTGAAAGTGCATAACAATTCCGCTCCTACCGCTCACTAGCTGTGTGACTGTGCAAGTTACCGAAACCTTCTGTGCCCGTCCCTCAAGGGGTTTTGTGGACTTTGTTCATGTTTGGAGCCTAGTACAGGTCTCTACATTGTGGCCTTCTGCTGTGTTACCTTTGTACAATAGAATCCCCCATCAGTATTCTGCCACTATGGGTTAAAAAAGAAAATAAATAAATTTAACCACTACCAAAAAAAAAAAACCAAAACAACACCCATACCAAAGAACCCCAAATCCAGTGCTGTTGAGTTGATTTTGACTCACAGGACTCTATAGGACAATGGTTCTCAACCTGTGGTCTGCGACCCCAAAGGGGTCGCCCAATTCATAACAGAAGCAAAATGACAGTTATGAAGTAGCAAGGAAAATAATGTTATGGTTGGGGGGTCACCATATGAGGAACTGTGAGAAAGGGTCGCGGCATTAGGGAGGTTGAGAACCACTGCTGTAAGACAGAGTAGAACAGCCCCATTGATTTTTCCATGCTGTAATCCTTACAGAAGCAGATGGATACATTTTCCTCAGGCAGAGCTGCTTATGGATTCAAACCACCAACCTTTCAGTTCGCAGCCAACAACTTTGACTGCTGCACCACACCTTATTTGTAAAAATAATTACTCAAAGATGCCCTGTATTTAAAGGGACACTCAGTTTACACCAAGATAAGTAAACTCACATTCAGGTGGAACCCTTCAGCTTGGAGTGCTGTAAATGGTAAGATTATTGGCTAAGAGATTATGATTAAAGTTGCTTCTTAGAAACCTTGACTCAGTAGATCGGTACTAGAATCTTAGCAACAAAACCGAGGGACAGTTGCCCCACTGCTGTGGCACCACATTCCAGGTAGTCCCGACTAGTGCTGCAGGTGGCTGTGGTCTCGGCCTAGGCGGGTCCACATTGAGGTTAAGTTCAGAGAGTGAGTAGGTTGAGGGTACCTACAGAAATCCAACACCGCTGCAACACTGGTGTTTGCTAACATACCGATTCTCAATCGACTGAAAAGAGAGAAGCCCAGCTGGTCACGGCAGAGAATGTGAGAAGTACTGTTATAGAACTCACCTGTGACCCTGACCTATCAGGATCACACACTGCCTATTCACCTACTCTTTGTGGCCAGGTTTTGGAGGCTGGGGAATAGCCAAATAGGGAGACAGTCCAATGTGGTCCGCTCTCAGGTCCAGTTTTGTCTGTGCATGCAGGAATCTAAGGAAGAGTAGTGATGGAGTGCTGGAATTTAAGCCAGCTCCATGAACCACGGACACTCGGGCCAGTCAAGCTCACTTGCTTCACCTAATGTTCCTTTACATTAGGGTATCTGGAGCATACAGACTTTTCTTGGTCAAGTTGTTTTAAAATCCTGTCTCACAGAGCTCCGCGCACTCTTTCTCCAACCACAGAAAACCTTATTTTTGTGTGCAAAGGCTCTACTTACAAATCATCTCTGAAATTGTTGTGACAGTATGCTAATCCCTAAATGTCTGAAAGGGACAGGAGCTAGGGCAGACCGCAGTGAAGATCTGAGGAGGGCTTACTAGCTCTCTTCTGAAACGCTGGAAAGACTAGACGACCTCAAGAATTAAGTGGCAACACCAATACTATCTCAAGCCCCTTTCCCTAAAGGTTCTTGAAACCGTCACACCACAAAAAAAACAAACCACTTAACCAAGCAGCCTTACCCAAGCAATGCAGGCTAGCCTAACACTCATCGCCAGGTATAAATGCCAATGCCACAGAAAGTCTCCACAACAATACTTAAACTCCTTCACACTCAAACAAGCAGACGGGGTTCTGAAACACCTGGAGAGATTTTAGTTCAGTCACCAGCCTGGCAAAAAGTTAGCTGGGACAAAATTCTCAGTCATTTGCACCAAACCTTTCAAATCGAAGCCAAAACAAGTTCAAATGATTGTTTAAGAATAAAGGTCAAACAAAACAAAACACCCAATCCCAAAGTATCGACCCAAACAACCCTACCAAAACAACCCACAAGGACCCAGGTCCAATGTAACGGTAAAGTTGCTCTTTCCATGTGCGTGGGCTGCTACACTCACCGAAGCCAAGCACGGCACCTTATCAAGGTTAAAGAACTCATTAAAGTCAAATTCTCCTGGGGACTGCTCGGGCAAGACGGCGTCCCTCGGCACTTCCTGATCCGCAGCAGGCTCCTGTGCAAGAATGACCTCCACCTCGTCCTCTTCGGCCACGCCTCCATTGCACTCGACTATGCCTGAAAGTAAAACCAGGACAAAACAGTCTGATCAAGCCAGGTGCTCCAGTCTTCCCTCGTGTTCTTGGCCAATGACACGACACACATGCAGAACAGCCACGGATGGCTTTAAGAGCCGCCATCATGCGCCGGTACAGTGCTTACAACTGCCGTACTGCTCAAGAGCCAGAGAGCGCCAAACAAGCTCCTCTCCCACTTCTTTGTTGTCTATATCCGACTGGGTCTTTAGTGGAATTATTTTTCCCTGAAAAGGTCGTCTTTACGAGTCCCTACTGTTCAGTTGAGCTCACATATCAAACCAAGTTAATGTGTCCGTGCCATCATCCCTGCCTCTGCACCACCACAGTTGCAAGGGTAAGTTCCCCTTGCTTGCAGGTCGGCTAGAGATCACCCTTCAAGGCAGAGCTCAAATGTCACCTCCTCTGGGAAGGCTGAACTACTGTCCATTTTCATCCTCCCAGCAAGGTTAGCTCTCGTCTTCTCTATACTCCTGTGTTAGTTCTCACAGCATGTATCACGGTGCATTATCGTAACTCTGGTCCAGAGTCCAAGCCCTCTAAGGGCAAGTAACCTGTCCTAATTTACCTTGCTGCTCTACAGTGCTAGGTCAACCCACAACTCCATTCCGTTTAGTTGTTTGGGGAGGGAAATACGATGGGCGCAAAGTGACGCTATCAGGTGCTAACATCGAAGAAAGCTAGCATCTTAGTTTTAGCCAGAGAATGGACCAAAAGGTCAAGTGACCTGGATTACAACCCACCTACATTTGTGGGTCATCTATAAATAGATCTGACACACGGATAACTGGTGATGATCATGAGGTATGAGAAGACTTCCAGAGCGGCGGGTCAGGAAAAAGACCGCAAGATGGAAAAAACCACAATCTGTATCAGGAGAGAGTCTAAGATTTGCTCTTGAGCACACGAACACGTGCAAGAAATGATGACGTAGAAGAACTGAACAAAGGCAGCTCCAATCGACAAGGCATACAGTACAATAAAATTTGCAAACGATCTGAAGTTAGAAAACCAGAAAGACAGAACACAACTGACATACCTGAAGCTGAAAGAACTAAAGAGGAAATCCAATACTAAAAAAGTCTGTGGTCAACAAATAGAATGATACAGGAAGCCACACCAAAACCGAGGAGGAATATACAGAGCCATTGTACCCAAAATAACCGGCATGCATCCAAACACTTCAGGAAGTTAGCAAAACACCCAGTACCAATGGTCCTGAGGGAATGCAATTCAGGCACTAACTAACAAAAACCCAGGCTCCAGGAGTCGATGGGATACCGAGTGATGTAACATGACAACCACATGGATGTTAGCATTAGAAGGGCTTAGTCATCTCGGCCATGAAACCTGTCAGACTACTACCCGGACGACTGACTGTCCATCTGTGCCAGCTAGTTCCTGTCTAACTGCAGAGAAAACGAAACAGATTTCTATGCCTGTGGCTTTGTGGCTGTGTGAAGGCATCATAACCAATGATAGACAGCATTATGAAGAATGGAAATTCCCAAACATTTCGTTGTGCTCACAGGAAACCTGTACCTGAATCAAAAAGCTGAATCGAAAGAAAGAAAACCAGAGGACAGTGGGCACTGAGTGGGCTAGAATTGGAACATGTGTCGTTTATTCATGTTGTATGCTAAATAAACACTACAGGAAAGCTGGCAAGACCTCTTGAGAGGAACAAAGAAGTCACTCCGAGGACTAAGCTGTGCCTGACTCAAGCCATGATATCTTCCGTCACTTCCCGTGCACGTGAAAGTTGGGCAGCAAACAAGGAAGGTTGAAGGATGCAGTGAGTCATGGTGCTGGTGACGAATATGGAAAGCACACGGGCTACACACGAACAAGCAAGCCAGTCCTGAAAGATGCAGCCAGAGTTCTTACAAGCATGGATAGCAAGACTACTTCGTCTCACATGCTCTGGACATGTGATCAGGTGAGAATGAGCCCTGAAAAGGACGTCGTGCTCAGTACAGTAAAAGGGCAGTGAAAACAGGGCGGAGCGGGCACAGGAACCTAAGGCGGGTACAGAGCTGGGCGTACGTCACTCTATTGTACACAGGGTTGCTACAGCATCCAGACTGGAACCACGGTGGGAGGAAGCCTACGGGCAGTGCCTGCAGAGGGCGGCGATAGCCCTGCCTGGTGAACATGAAAGCCATCCGATGAAGGCACAGCCGGCCTTTAATATGTCTTACATCTGAACACAGAGAAACTGAAATCCTCATAACCAAACCCATAAGCAACATCCCGTTAAGTGGGAAGAAACTGAGGTTATTAAAGACGTCATTCTACTTGGATCCACAATCGAGGCCATGGAAGCAGCACTCAAGACATCAAATGCCGTACTAGTGCAGTGGGTCAATTAAAGGACCTTGCCCGAAGCGCTAAAAGATCTCACTTCGATGACTGAGGTGCATCTGACCCAAGCCATAGTCTTTCCAACTGCTTCACAAGGGTGTCAAAGCGACCACATTAAGGAAGACCACTGACACGTTTCACGTAGCCAAAAATAGTTTGAATATGCCACAGGCTGCCAGAGAAACGACCCAATCTATCTTGGGGGAAGTACAGCCTGGGCGCTTCTTAGAAGCAACGATGGAAAGATGCTATCTTACTCTGAACACAGCACCGGGAGAGACCAATTGCTGGAAAAGGACATCTTGGAGAGCACAGCCGGGGTTGTGAGGATGAGGCACCTGGGAGATGGACCAACACAGGAACTGAAACAGATGGTACGGTGATGCAAGACCAGGCAGGGTTTCGCTCCGCCATGCTTATGACAGCTATGTGTTGCAACCGACGCAAAGGCAAGTCATACCAATAACATGGGCAAAATGTATAACTTTTTTGCTGGAATAGTTGTTATCCAGATTTTTTTGTGCGTGTGTGCAAATGGATTGAGATGCTAGATACTAACTTTATTAGAAAAACAGAATTTCCAAACCCTATCCTGCAACCCCCAAAACCCACTGCCAGAGTCAATTCTGACTCTGTGACCTTACATAGGATTTCTGAGGCTGTAAATTTTTACGGGAATAGACAAGCTTCCACTTTCTCCGATGGAGTGGCTAGTGGGTTTGAACCACTGACCTTGTGGTTAGCAGTCCAAACACTTACCTGACATCACCTCTAGGATTCCTTCGGACTGAAACTGCACCGATTAGAGAGCTGCCTGTATCTTTATGATCATGGCAGACATGAAGTCACGTGAACAAAAAGTACCCTGCCTGGCAGTCTTGTGATTCACTGGCCAGAACATTCAATCTAGACCAAGTGGGCCTAAATGCTAACTTCTGCTTTCATGCCGAAACACTCTGAAAATCTCGGTAGCAAAGCAGAAGAACACAATACCTGACAGGCTTAACAGCTTACTTATGTGAGGGTCAATATACCTTCACACCCAGCACTGCACGAAGTCCCTCCACTAGACATATTGAACATAAGGCAAGCTTAAGACACACTGTTCCTCCATGTAGCTAGCCCCCAAGGGCCCTGAGAGCCTCGTGACCACCCGTGGCAACCAGTGACACTCCTGAGCATGGGCAGGTAGTGGGCAGAACAAGCAGCAGCACACACCACTGCCAACTCCCATAGGTACATGCACTCTCTTCAAGAGGCACTCCAGTGAACTCGACTGCTGGGGTGGCCCGCACCATCATTTTACAGACAAAGAAATTGAGTCTTAAAACAATGAAAAGCCCCCCAATACAATAGCACCTCGCCCTGCTAAGCAGCCATTGCAGGATACCCATCTTCCCGACATGATCACTGAAGAAAGCCGTGTGTGTAAGCAAATGTGGTGAAGAAAGCTGATGGTGCCCGGCTATCAAGAAAAGATATAGCGTCTGGGGTCTTAAAGGCTTGAAGGCAAGTAAGCGGCCATCTAGCTCAGAAGCAACAAAGCCCACAGAGAAGAAGCACACGGCCTAAGCGAACACAAGGTGTTGAATGGACCATGTAGCAGATACAAAGGAACAAAAACAATCATTGTGTGATCACCTTCCTCACATAATGGCTGAAGACGAAAGTGTGCATAAGCAAGTGTGGTGAAGAAGGCGGATGGTGCCCGGCTACTGAGAGATATAGCGTCTGGGGACTTAAAGGCTTGAAAGCAAACAAGCGGCCATCTAGCCCAGAAGCAACCAAGCCCACACGGAAGCAGCACACCAACATAGGTGACCATGAAGGACAGAGGAGACCAGGTCTCCAACATCAAAGGTGGGGTGGTGGTGAGAATCACATCACCGTGAAAGAGGGGGAGTGCATGATGGGGACCCAATGCCCACCTGTAGAGAGCTGAACACCCCTTCCAGAGGGGTAGTGAGGAGGAGATGGGCCACTCAGGGTTCAGTGTAACAACAATGAAACTCAAAACCTTCCTCTAGTTCCTGAACGCTTCCTCCCCTCCCAATCATCATGACCCCAATCCTACGTTGCCTTGCGGACCTGGTTGTACCAGAGGTTGTACAGCGGTGCAGTGGGGATCTGGAGGCACAGGGAATCTAGGACAGACGAACCCTTCAACACCAGCGGTGGGAGAGGCGACACCAGGAGGGAAGGGCATGTAGAAAGGGAGAACCGATCTCGGAGATCTATGTGTAACCTCCTCTCTGGGAGATTGTCAAGGGGGAGGCGGGTGAGGGGAGACACCGGGGAGTGTAAGATAAGATATAATAATTATTTATAAACTATCAAGGGACCAGGGGTGGGATCGGGGAGGGAGGGGGATGGGGGAAAAAAAAGGGAAACCGAGCTGATTCCAGGAACCCAAGTGGAAGGTGAATTATGAGAGTGATGAGTGCAACGAATGTATAAGGGTGCTTTGCTCATTTGATGTATGCACAGATTGTGATAAGAGTCTTATGAGCCCCAATAAAAAGATTAAAAAAAAAAAGAATATAAAAAAAAAAACACAAAAAACAATGAAAAGCATTATCCATGGCAGTGAGCATCCTTTTCCAGCAGGGCAGAGCTTCTTCATGACCAATGTTACCCATCAGAACTCACCTGTCCACTTTAGGACCGACCAGCACACATTACGGTACAAGGTTCATGTCCTAATTTAAGGATGAGTCTCACAAGAGGTCGTCTATACCCAGAACCCCGTGGTATTTTTCCTGTTTTTCGTTTTGTAAGGAGATGAGAACAATTCTTAACAGAAGGATGGCTTTTGGTACAGAGCAGCAAGAAGAGTGCCCCACAAGCACTTTATCTGAACTCAAAACTCTCTGCAAAGCAGACCAGGCCTGAGCTGACGGTGCGTTGAAGACTGCACAGAAGTGTCCTAGCAGACAAGCTCATTGGCCAGGGACCCACAGAAAGATAACCATGGCACATACTTTAATTAGTGTGGATGCATATTTAAATCTTCTTTTCAATCAAAGGAGAGTGTTAATCATGTTTCCCTCTCTTATAAATGTAATTCCTAGTCAAACAATTTCACTCATCACAATGTACATACATCACCTAGTAGTGGGCCCTGTATGTAGTGGGTGGCCAAGAAAACAAGATTTACTGCTGTTCTTCCCACACTTCGTATGTGTCTGCAGAGATACACTCACCCTCACACTCAAGAGCAAACTACAGGGTCCTTATTTATCTCACGTACAATGGTCAGGACTGCCCAGGGGGATGAACAACGAAAAAGGGGGGGAGGGGTGATGAAGGACGATGTAAGATATGGAAAAAATAACCTGTAACTTATCAAGGGTTCATGAGGGAGGGTGGGCGGGGGAGAAAGGAGGAAGAACTGGGGAGCTGATGTCAGGGGCTCAAGTGGGAAGAGAATGTTTTGAAAATGATGATGGCAGCCTATGTGCAAATGTGCTTGATACACTGGAGGAATGTATGGATTGTGATGAGACTTAAGAGCGCCCAATAAAAGAATTAAAAAACAAACAAACCTGTCTCTTCCCTCCAGGCCCCACCCCATATCACTCAGCATCGGTAAGACTAGGAGGTACCACTCTGGTTTCTCTTGCTCCTCTATTTGTTTATACAAAATGAATAAAAGTCAGGTACCAACTCAGTTAAGAAAACATCTGTTTTTCTCACAAAGCCTAAAAGGATCCCATTTGCTTAGTCTCACTGAGGATGAAACATAGGTATATGTAAAGCCAATTTCAGAGCTAAGTCCTCAAGTTACCCATCGATTTCCTGGACCCCCTGGTTAAGAACATATCAACAGCACAGAGATAAGGGCAGTAACTACTGTGCTGAGAAAGGACAAATAAAGGTGAGCGATGAGACTGTCACTGGTTCTTTCTCCTTCCAAAGAAATCCTAGTAATTATGTTTAACATTGATCTTCGCCTCAATCATTGTAAGGTAGTACTGAAATAGACACATATTACCAGAGCTTTTTTCTTTAGTCGCCTCACTCACGGTCACTCAATGTGACCCACCGTGACCCTAGAAGACAGTAGAACTGCCCCGTAGGTTCCTGAGACTGTAATTCTTATGAGCAGAAAGCCTCATCTTTTTCCCTGAGGTGTGGCTGGTGGCTTCTAACTGCTGGCCTTGATGTTACCAGCCCAATGAGTAACCCACTATTCCACCAAGGTATCTGTCTAAAGGTTTTATCCCAATGAACCCTGGAGGCTGGAAGGAACTAGAAGTTAGTGACTAAGTGCTCAGGTTAGGCTCTGAAGTGCACATTTGGTCTTCAATGCTAAAAGAAACCGTTAATGTTATGAAACAGGCATTGTCTTAATCCACAGAGAACTAAGCCCACTTTTACCAAAGCTAACTCTTTATCTAAGCAGCAGTCCCCTATTCAACTCCCAGATGCCTATCTGGTTCTTCCTCATAGCCCGGCATTGCTTCTTCTCCCAAACCAAGGACCCAGGGTTGACCACCTTGGAGCCAAAATACTGTTATAAAATACAGTTTATAGACCAACATGCCGAAGTTCTGTACCAACCACTTCACATATATCTGCTCTGGCTCTTTGAGTTTAGCTACAAAGATACTTTTCCTTCTCCTAAAAGTTCAGAAAACTAAATTTGGAAGAAGCCCAGTCATTTACAACTGCCCTGGGAAGGTCTAACACCCTGAAAGTGAAGAGAGTGGGCTTAAAAACTAAAAAAATAGAGAACTCTCATTTCCTCACTACCTATTTCCTATGTCCCAAGAACCCCTTTTGTGATTTCAGAAGGGCATGTGCAGTGTTGCTGTTTAGCATGGTGGGCTGAGTGAGGTGAATTCCCACTAAGTTTCCAACTCAGGCTGCAACACAGCAACAAGGTGCCGCCACATTGGCAGCATCTGCTTGGTGCTCACGGCTCTTCCTAAACGCATCAGGAAGTCAGTGTGGCCGACATCTCTTTCAGAAGCGTGAACCTCCCGCCCACGCTTTGCTTTGCGCTGACCTTCCTTCACTGACGCGGTCCGCCGCCTCGTTCTCTTTCTCCCTTTGTGGTCTTCTTCCAGGATCTTATCATCAAAGCCAGTTAGCTCAATGGTCTCAGACTGGCTTGTGGGTCCAGCCGAGAACCACTCCGGTTCTTCTTCCGTGTAAGAATCATTTCTTCTACGCTCGCCAAAGACACGCTTACTATCCCCAAACTCTCTCTGGAAAAGTACATAATGAAACGAAAAATAAGATTCTTATTAAGGCATTTCCACCCCAATCCAGGTCTTGGTAAGTTAAAGTAATTCTCAAAAGTGTGATGGAAATACCAGGCAAGAGACTTCTGCCTGCCCTCTTCCCACAGCGACCTCTAATCCTCTGTTGGGTTTTAGAGATCGTGGAAGTCACCCAGGGTAAATGAAGTGAATACAGGACCCCCAGCACACCCGGCGCTGAAGGGTCTAGAGGACACACCCTGAAACGCTTGTCCTTATAGTCCCTCTCACGGTCTCTGTCTCTCAAGTCCCGAAGGTCCTTATCACTAAGACGGTGGTCCTTTTCAAAGGTCCGGGCAGACATTATTCTTCCACTGCCGATCCTCCGGCCGCCCAGCAGGCGAAGCCCATCACTGTCTTTCTCCAGTGGGCTTCCCGAGCGCCGGGAGCTTACAGCAGCCGTCACATGGCAGCCACCACCAAAGCTTCGTCTCTGTGGACTGAGAACAACATCCAAATCGTCTTCTTTCACACGCTCCCGTGGATCTGGAAAGATGTCCGAAAGAGGGAGTTACACAAGCCAATGGGGCGTCTTTCTTAACTATGTATGCGTCCATAGCTGGGGGGTGGGGGGAGGAGAATGTGGAAAGACTAGGACTATCAACAGAGGGTAAAACACACGTTATCATAAGAGTGAGCCTTTTGCTCTGTCTCTCTTAAGTAATGAGTTACTTTACAGTGTCTACAATGTTTTCACTTTGAAGTCTGTCCCTATGCAATTATTAAGAAAAGTTTGCCAAATAAAAATCTGAGGTTAAGTAATCAAACACTAGCTGAAGAGCTGGCAGTTCAAATCCAGCTTCCTAATGACATCCCTCCCACTCTCCAAAGCATAGAACTCTTACAGTTAAGAATGAAGCCGGCAGCCAACGGTATATCCCCAACATTAGTGACCAGGTGCTCACCTACTATCCGACGCACTAGGGAAGGCCGGTCTGTCTCCAGCTCTTTTTTCAGGTTTTCCACAGGCGAGCTCCGCCCTGAAGCTGGGTAGAGAGAGGCATGCCACTTCTCAGGGTCCCAGACGCCATCGCTGCATTTCAAAAGGTACCAAGAGTTAGCATCTGGCAACTATGAACTATATGTATGATCTAATTTCTAAACCTCTGCATGAAAATTCAGAGAAATCCCTTTACTTTTGTTGTTGAAAACAACCACTACTAATTCAACAATATTTACTGCTGACCTATAAACCAGTGGTCTGCACACATATGAAACATTCATATTAGAGCCTAAATGTCTATCTTAGATGGAGGAAAACTTTATAAATGCCAACCACTCAGTTTACTATTTGTACACGTGAACATCCCAGGTCCTGAAAAGTTTTGGCATGTCCTTCTCTGGACTTTCGGGGCATGGCTGAGTTTTATCCAGAAACAGGACAAAATTGATGGTGGAGATGTTACATTCTTCTTCACACACTAACATGCAGAGTATCCAGAGATGAGGAAGAGCTTGGCAGCCCAGCCACGTGAGATCAAATTCTAGCTCTGCGACTCATGGTCAGGCAGGTGTTGGACACAGTTACTGAACTGCATCGTCCAGCTGTCTGCAGCGGTCTCCCTTAAGCTCCAGCTCAGACGAGGCTTTGCACAGTACTTACTGTCAGGGAAGTGTTAGACTAAACACTACAAAATTAGGAGTTCAAAACCACTAGCTTCTCAGTGGGAAAAAGATGAGCCTGTCTGCACAGACTCGCTGCTATGAGATGGAACCACCTCGATGGTAGTGCGTTTGTCTGAGCACTGTACTCTGTACTTGTCCTTCACACACTGCAACGATAAACTCTGACGAGCATGTTTCCTTCCACGGACCATGAAGGTGGCAGCCAGTGCTACCAGCGCTTGCCAGGTAGCAGATGCACACAGCAATAAGTGGGTACACCTCACAGTCTCAACCTCCTCCTTCAACGACAGAGTAGGTAGCTCCTATGGTGATGGTAAGGATTGTGTTCAAGAATGGAAACAAGAGGCAACAGCAGTATGACAGCTTTCTTTGCTTTGCTATTTTCATTATTTGTTAAAATGAGTGTGTCTGCCTGTGACAACTTTACTTACCACCACAATGGAACAGAACTGAAACAATTAACTGCAGCTTGAGGCATCAGAAACCTTAGCTCTGTAAAGTAGCAGCCACCTTATTTTAGATGTTGGAAACATCTAAACTAGAATAATCATCAATCAAATCATTTCCTTCATCAAAGGAGAGGGGTGAGGGTGAGATGGATAGGTTTAATAGGCCTCTGTATAGTCCATAAACAAGGGTAAGTCAAGAAATATTGCCATAAAATGACAAAAATATCCAAATGTGAAGCCCTGTTTCTTGACATGGCCTCCATCCAGGTCCGCACACTTCTGAAGGCAGTGTTTCTAGCCTTCTCTGAAGAATTCTGAGCTCTATGTTTTTTCATGACAAAGCAGCAGCTTCGGCATTCTCAAGCGACTCGAACCTTTTTGAATGTTCTGTGAGTTCAGGGAACAAAAAGCCTGGAGGGGCAAGATCGGGGATGTAGGTTGGATAGAGTTTCCTAACAAAATTCTCATAGGACAGCCCTTGCTACCTGAGAAGAATGAGAAGATGCACTGACCTCACGGAAAATAATTTCTCAGCACAACTTTTCCTGCCCTGCTCCTCACAGATGAAGTTTCCCGTTTTCTTAAAACTTCTTTATAATAAGCCTCAGGGAGCCTTCAACAAAAGCTAGAATGCTCCGTTGGGGCCCTGACAAAACAGTTGTCATAGCTTGTGGGCTAACCTGTCCACCCTGAATTTTAACTGGCCCACAGAACCCTCTGGAGCCACCGCTTGCTTAGACTTTCTTTTGGGAAGGCACCCTAATGGGACCACAGCAAACACCACTGAGAGAACTTGTCTGATGGCAAACACAGGATGAACACATGCTCTTTCAAATAAACCTGTGCCTCTGTTAACTGGAACCCTACTAGCAATACTTTGGACTTACATTTTGCATAACTTAAAAAGATTACATCATAAAAAAAGATTATGTCTTTAGGTTAAAATTTACCACCTTATCAAATTATCTACTTTTTGACTTATTTAAAATTTGTCCTAGTTTTTAATGTTTTCTGCTTTTTTATTGAAGTTCTGTTTCCTTTTTTGGGAGGGGTGTATGTTTTCCTGTATGTGAAATCTAGGTTAGGTGAATCTAGAGAGATAGTAACTGGATTAATAGTTCTTTGGGCATGGCACAGGAGATAAGGGGCAGGGAAGTAGGGAGCTAATAACAATAAGTGCACAAAAGAAAACATGCTCTGTAACTGACTGTGGTGATGACTGTACAACTCTTAATATGACTGAACTACTGAATTATATGTGAATTATATGCCAATAAAACTTTGAAAAAATATTGTCTTATTCAACCAAATAATTATACATAAAAGATACTTTGTACAATGAAAATTTTGGCCAGTGGTTTTGTTCCCCATATGGGCCACCAAAAAAAAAATGTTGGCCAGTATGGAACAAAAAATTAAATTATTGTGAATGAGGGGGAGTGCAGATTGGGGACCCAAGACCCATCTGGAAGCAACTGGACATCCCCTTGCAGAAGGGTCGTGGGGAGGAGATGAGCCAGTCAGGGTGCAATGATGAAACATACAACTTTCCTCTAGTTCCTAAATGCTTCCTCCTCCTCCACTATCATGATCCCAATTCTACCTTACAAATCCAGCTAGACCAGTGGACATACACTGGTACAGATAGGAACTGGAAACACAGGGAATCCAGGGCAGATGATCCCTTCAGGACCAGCGCTGAGAGTGGCGATACCACAGCAGGAGGATGGGGTAGAAAGGGGGAACCGAGTACAAGGATCTACACACATATAACCTCCTCCCTGGGGAATGAACAGAAAAGTAGGTGAAGGGAGACGTTGGACAGTGTTAAGATATGACAAAAATAATTTATAAATTATCAAGGGTTCATGTGGGAGGGGGGAGCAGGAAGAGGGGGAAAACGAGTCAATGACAAGGGCTTAAGTGGAGAGAAAATGTTTTGAGAATGATGATGGCAATGAATATACAAATGTGCTTGACACAATTGGGTGTATGTATGGATTGTGGTAAGAGTTGTATGAGCCCCCTATAAAATGATTTAAAAACAAAAAACACAATAAGTAAATAAATACAATTTCAAAAAAAGAAAATGTAGGCCAGTATGAACAATCGACCGTGATATTTACGAGATGACTTAGGGTGGAAAGACAGGGTAGCTGCAGTGTGATCTTCAGACCAGCTACAGTTTTAGTTTTCTCAGTCTTCTACTTCTCAGGAGGGAGCTCAAGATGCAAAGTAAATACTGTTCTGACCAAATGACTTTATCTGGGTCGGGGCAGACAAAGGCACTGAGGCCTCCTGGTCCTCCTGACAGGGATCAAGTAAAACACACACACACACACACACACACACACGACGACGACGACGACGACGACGACGACGACGACGACGACGACACCCACAGGGAGAGGAAAGACACTGCCAAGTGCTCCTGGGTTCAAGTCGTAGTTCTGTGTTCTGCTAGGTGGCTTTGGCCCAGTCATTTTCTAGTTTCAGTTTTATTTACATACAGTTAGATGAAAAGGAACTGACTTAGTTGTTTCTTGGGCCCTCTGCAGTTCAAGATATTTTAGATTACTGGTTTAAAACATTATAAAACGCATTAAGATACTGTAATATACTATTTCATTATGTTCACACGGCATTGTCCCAGTGGGGATATGCAAAAGCCCAGTGTCATTACCTGCTGAGATCTTCCCACCCAAAGCCTACCAAGACTCAACCAATCTCAGGCTCACTGCCATCAAATCGATTCCGACCCATAGTGACCAACAGTCCAAGGCAGAACTGCCCCAGTGAGTTTCCTGGACTAGAACTTTTGAAAATTACTCACTTATTGTTTAACAATTTTATTGGCACATAATCTACATATTATACAATAATAGTTCAAGCACATCAAGAAGAGTCAGAGAATCATTACCACAATCAATTTTATACACCCCCCCCCCCGACCCGAGACTGTAACTTTATGAGTAGAAAACCCAGTCTTAAGGGGGAACCGAGTACAAGGATCTACATATAACCTCCTCCCTGGGGGATGGACAACAGAAAAATGGGTGGAGACATTGGACAGTGTAAGATATGACAAAATAATAATAACTTATAAATTATCAAGGGTTCATGAGGGAGGGGGGAGGGGAAGGGAGGGGGAAAACGGGGAGCTGATACCAAGGGCTCAAGTCGAAAGCAAATGTTTTGAGAATGATGATGGCAACAAATGTAAAATGTGCTTGACACATGGATGGATGTATGGATTGTGATAAGAACTGTACGAGCCCCCAATAAAATGATTTAAAAAAGAAAGAAGAAAACAGTAAAAGAGAAGAGAAAACCCAGTCTTTCTTCTATTTCTAATTGCTGACCTTGTTGTGGTTAGCAGAGTGCCCCCCCCCCCCCCGCCAGCCCCACAAAGTCTACTAACCCCCTCCCTGCAAAAATTCACTCTTAACCATGTTTGGTATAACATAAAGGTATAGACTAAAAGCACACATCCCCTCACCTGTCATATTTTTCAGAGAGGCATGGAGGTCTCTGTTTGGAATGGGGCCGTTCTTTTATATCCAAAAGCTCCTCCTGAAAAAAAAAGAAATCAAATTTCTCAGGCTTCACATTATCACTCACTATGTTTTCGTTTGGTGTGATTCTGAGCGCAGCATTTATACAAAGTTTAGAGGGGCTAGAAGATAGTGGAGTGGAAACAGGAAACACAGGGCAGAAATAGGCTAAGAGAGGTCAGCAATCAACAATTAAAATCAAGTGTGTGTACACTGTTGAATGGAAAACTGA
The DNA here is from genome assembly GCF_050624435.1 of Tenrec ecaudatus. NCBI lineage: Eukaryota > Metazoa > Chordata > Mammalia > Afrosoricida > Tenrecidae > Tenrec > Tenrec ecaudatus. The sequence continues at coordinate 23,479,616 of NC_134545.1, read as the reverse complement.
TCTGCTCTGTAAACTATCACCTAATTTATAATAAACATTTACACACAGAAACTACAGAACATTACTGATTAATGAAGTTTAAAAAATCTAAATAAATGGAAAGATACCCTGAATTCATGGATTAATGGTGGTTAAAGGCCATTCATCAACTTGGATCCGACTCATAGTGATCCTATGTGCAAAAGAACCAAACTACGCCATCCTAGGTCACCCTCACAATGGTCACACGTGAGACCTTTGTTCTCCTGCTTTGCAGACCTATTTGGTGGAGGGTCTTTTTCACGGACTCTCTATACTGAAGCCTTGATTTCCAACACTAAATGATTCAAGTCCTCTTCATTTTCAGCAATCACGTCATTTGCTTACTTGTGTCAGTCTGGGTACTTTAGAGAAACAAATCCACAGAAACTCATGTATAAGAGAGAGTTTTATATAAAGGTTAAGTGTGTATCAAGAAAACATCCCAACCCAGTGCTGCCCAAGCCCACAAGTCCAACATTAACCCATATGTCCAACACCAATCCACAAAGTCCTCCTCCATCTCACTAAACAGATGGAGGGATGCTAATGCAGGAGGAAAGCCGCGTCAGTGAATGTGTAAGCATCTCAGTGCTGGCAGGGGTCTCCACACGGGTGCTCCAGCACCCACGGCTGCATCGGGGTAGGTCCATGTGGCTTCTCCTCACGGATGTCTTGCAGGAGCCTTGCCAGCTACAGCAGGGAACTGGCTAAGGCAGCTGCACCCTGGTCTGACAGTCAGAGCAAGAGACCAGAGAACTAGAAAAGCGAGTCTTACTGAGCCATTTATCCCTCCGCCCTTCAATTAACTCCACATGTGTTTATCAGCCAGGTTGGCACAATAAACTAACTACCTCAATACTGTAGGGTGTTAATGAGCCTCCTCTAATCCTGATGCTACATTTTCCAGCTCAGCATATAGGTTGAGAAAGTATGGTAAAAGGCTATAATTCTGATGCACACTGCAGTTAAAAAACTTATATTACTAAGGTTGTAAGACTACCCAACACACTTTACAAATCAATGCACTCTCTATTAAAATTCCAAGTCTTTTCTTTATTTGGACAAATGTAAAAGCTTACCCTAAAGTTCACATAGAATTAAAAGAAAGCTTAAATGGCTAAAACAAGCTTGAAAAAGTTAAAGACTCACATTTCTAATGTCAAAATACACTCTGAAGCTGCAGTAATGAAAAGAGTGTGTTACTGGTCTAAGGAGGGCATATCGAGCAAAGGAACATAACCGAGAGACCATAAATAAACCTGTGCATTTACAGTCAGCTGATTTCAACAAAGGTGCTCAAACCATTCCATGAAAGAATGGATTCTTCAACGAGATTCTTCTAGTTGCTGAGACAACTAGATATACACATGCAAATCAGCTGGGTCTTACCTTTCACTATACACAAAATTAGCTCAAAATGTACTGAAGATCTAAATTTAAAAAACAAAAAGTACGTATCAGAAGAAAACATAGGAGCGCGTGTTTATGACTTCGCATTTGGCAATAGTTTTAGATATACCAAAAGCATAACTCCATTAAAAATTGGTGCAAAGTACACTATCAAGAGAATGAATGTTATATTGGGCGCCCTTGAGTCCGTTCCTAAGCACGATGGAACGAAATAATGCCTGGACCCGCGTCATCCGCACAACTGCAACCATGGTGTCAATTCATTCAGCTGGGGCCTTCCTCTTTCTCACTGCCCTTCCACTTTACCAAGGATGATGTCCTCCTCCTGACTGGTCTCTCCTGACAACATGTCCAAAGTATGTGAGACTCTGAAAACTTTCAACCAAAATGGCAAATGTTTTGTACATAGAGTTCACCATCATTATAAAAAAAAAACACCTCCAACAACCACAGGGTATGATACCAGTCTTCACTGGTTCTTGGCAATCAGATAAGCCCATTGCCATAAAGTCAATCTCCCTATAGACAGATAAGAACTGCACCATACGGTTTCCAAAATAGCAAGACCCCCGCAGTGGAAAAATTGTGTACAAGTCACAATCCAGTAACCAGAATATGTAAGGAACTCCTACAATGTAACAATTGAGACAAGCCATACAATCAAACTAAAAGTGGGCAAAAAATTTGAAAAGACATTTTTCTAAAGAAAATGACTAACAGTATATAAAATGGTGTTTATTCGTTAATATAAAAATGCAAATCAAAACCAGAAGAAGATACCATTCACCTCTGCTGGGAAGGTGGAAGTTGAAACACACAAACACGATGCACAGTAAATAGTGAGTGTGGCGAGGATGTGAAGAAATCGGAACCCTCGTTTATTGTGGGCAGAATTAGACAAGGATGCAGCTTCTGGAGAAAACAGCATGGTGCTTCCTACAAGAGCTCAACACAGAGCTTCCCGCTGATCTAGCAATTCCATTCCGAGATATCATCCCATAAAAAGTAAAAGCTGAGGCTCAGGTCCTTGTACACCAACGTGCATGGCAGCATGATCGCCAAGGGTAGAAACAAATCCAGTATCTATAAACAAATGACTGGATATATAAAATGTGGCGTATACTCAGAAACAGAAGAGGATGGAAGTTCCGAGAAAACTCTCTGAAAGCATTACAATGAGCGGACTGCCCCGCCTATTATCACTGAGCGGATTCTGACTCTTAGTGACCTCTAGGGGAGGGCAGGACTGTCCCAGGGGCCTCTAGGGCTGAAAGCTTCACAAGCAGCACTCTGCCTGTTTTCAGCTTACAAAGCAGCTGGTGGGTGAAAACCAGCACCTGTGGGCTAGCATCCGAGCATTTTAACTAGTGCACCACCAGAGCTCCTTAGATGAAATGCCCGATAAAAAAGGACAGATTTTTTTAATGACCTAATATGAAAATTTCAGCTAGGCAAAGACATAGAGGCCAAGTTGGTGGTTACTAGGGATGGAGATGGAAGGTAGGAAAGAGTGGTATTGGGGGGGCCAAGTCTCTGAAAAAAACAAAACACCACAACAAACAGGAATAGGCAGTGGTAACTGTAATGCCAAAGAAACAATTTCAATCAAAACAGCAAATGCTTTGTGTATACATTTCACCGTAATTAAAGAAAAACCTCCCCAACACTCGACCCAGACTACGCTATCAGTCTTCACTACCACCCCAGAACCAGACCAAGCCCCTGCCGTGGACTCCATGCCAACATCCTAGGACAGACTCGAAGTGCTCCCTGGGGCTTCTAAAGTTGTCAGTCTCTACACGAGACTGCCTATTTTGCTTTTCGTGCTGGTAGCGCTCCCGTAAACATGGTGAACGTTCCTAAAGCCCGCTGGACTTTCTGTGAGAGGTGTGGCAAGCACCAGCCCCACAAAGTGACACGGTACAAGAAGGGCTAAGATTCTCTGTCTGCCCGGGGAAAGCGATGATGTAACAGGAAGCAGAGTGGCTATGGTGGGCAGACTAAGCCGATTTTCCGGAAGAAAGCGAAAACTACAAAGGAGATTGTCCTGAGGCTCGGATGTGTTGAGCCCAACCGCAGATCTAGGAGAACGTTGGCTATTAAGTGATGCGAGCCGTTTGAACTGGAAGGAGACAAGAGAAAGGGCCAGGTGATCCAGTTCTAAGCTTCATCGTGGTTTATTGACAAAACAATAAAGTTTTAATGCTACATAAAAAGACTGCCTACTGTTGAAAGCAGGGTACCTCACAGCCATTAGGACGACGATAACAAAAGCTACCAAATCTTCCAGCCTGGCACTCTGTATCATATGCCTACAAGAAATGAAACATGCTCACGTAAACCTACAAACGAACGCTCTGCTCTGGCAGCATCACTCCTAATAGCTAAAGACCAGGAAAAACCGCAATGTCCTTCAACTGATGAATGGATAAATGAAATGTGGTTCATGCGTACAATGGAAGATTGGTCCAGCTGTAAGATGAAGTGAGTGCTGATACGAGCTGCATAATACGAATGAACTTCAACATTACGCTAGGCCAGGGGTGCTCACTACGTCGATCACGGTCTACTAGTCGATCACAAAGGTCGTGGGGGTAGATCACACGGCATTAAAGATATAAGCCTGTCATCAATCCCGTCTGATGTTCAGCGCAGCCAATCAGATGCAGTCTTAGGTGTCAAGCGCATGCGCACACAACTGCACTAAGCATAGCAAAACTGACAAGCTAAGTTATCACCAATTTATAGGCCTTGGTTTTTTTCCTCTTAAACGTCAGAAAGGGTATTAAAATGAGTGGGGGAGCTGGACCAAGCAAGAAGACAAAAACGTATCACTTTCATACGGAATGGGAGATTTTGACACACGAGCAGACATTCAGCTGAAGTCCAGAGCGCATGAACAGTTCTGGAACTTCCTCACAGAGGGAAAGTGTCCAAACATGAGAACATGTGCTACCTCTTTGACTGCATTATTCGGGTCTACTTATTTATGTGAGTCAGCCTTTCCCCACATAAAGATCATGAAGTCCAAGTACTGTTCCACCATGACTGATGACCATTTGGAAGTGTGCTTGAGGCTGGCTGTCAGCAGCTACTGTCCGGACTATTCATCATTCCGTTCAGTGCAAGTCATCAGAGTAAACCCAGGTAATGACAAAAATGTACATAGTTAAGTGTGTTGTGCAATATGGACTCATGCGGTTATGCAAGGTACATAAACAGATTGTACATGTAAAGAATTCTCAATGCATTTATGAAAACATGTAATAAATAAACGTGTTTTGCATTTTTGTAGTTGGTAGGTCATTTTATAAGTAGCTCACATGCTGAAAAGGTGTGTGCACCCCTGCGCTAAGCCATCTAGCAGAAAGGCAACAAGCCCACATGGAAGCAGCACACCAAAGCCTGTGCTGCGAGGTGTTGATGGAATCAGGTAACAGGCAACAGAAGACCCAAAACATACCAAAAAAGCCATATTGTTGAGAACGAAAGGGGTCAGAGCAGAGACCCAAAACCCATTTGTACACACTAGGACATCCCCTATTGTCACCCTTCTCAAGGAGGACAAGACTCCAAGGAGCCATATGCAAAATAATGCACTTGTCTCGATTTCTACACTTCAGAAATCCTACCTCCAAAAGCTCGCCAGTAGACCCCAAAGAGGTTAAAAAATAGTTTTATACTCAGCATGTTTCTCAAAGTGTGGTTCAAGGTCCACCTGGATGTCCAGGGGAAAACCTGTCTCAAGAGCTGTATGTGAAGTACTCACTACCTGCAACATCTCAAGATGTGAACGATGGCTTCACCTGAGAGGAGCGCCCACTCAGGGGGAGGAGAGCCACACGCTAAGTGCTCTCCGGGGTGTAGGTGGGTTTTCCTTCCCTGACTATGCACAGGATACTTGCTGTGTGCAGGCTCAGACGACCCTCACCTCTGTCCTGCAGCGCTTTCATTCTCTCCAGAGACGTGTGCTTGAACTTGCTGTGGGTCCACGAATTTCAAATATTCCTGGAGCAGAATTCCTTTCGTATACTTTCAAAGAAAACCTTGGAAAGTGCCCACTCTCCCGAGACTGCTCCTTCCTGATAAGCACCTTAGGAGGTATGAGAGGAATCTTAACGATCTATATGTTTTTACTGTGATGAGAATCTCAGGTAAGGGTTTAAATTTATCAAAATTAGCATCTGGACAATGAAAGAGCTACCACCTGAGACTTTACTTTTTGAACAGGTTACTGAAACTGGACCAGAAAACAGCATGTAAGTGCCCAAGGGGCACTATACCCTCAAGAAGTGTAAACATTTTCTATGTTGCAGTCTTAAAGAAAATCCATCAAGCATTCCAAAAAAATCTGGGAATTACTACGCTAGCCACCCACGTCCTCAGTGAATTTGCATGTACAGCCATGACAACAGTTATTTTCCACAGAAGCAGCTCTGCATTGTGATGGTCACAATTCTGATATAAGAATTTCACACAAGTCATTTATGCAAAGGGGACATAATCTTTACTTCTGTAAGCTGAATCCAATTCGCAGAGCAGAAAGCGAAATTAAAAAAATAAAACCCACACACCAAAACCCCCCATCTTAAGAAAGTCAAACATCCCAAGAGCAGCATTTAGACTGGGCCCATCTTAGACCTCTTGTCTCAGCCCCCACCCCCCTACACCTATTAGCACAGGGTCTGGCCTGTCAAAGGGTTGAACTGACTTGATAATTTTTAAATTGGGTAATTTTTTTCCAAAAAAAGATTAGAAAGTTTTTAAGCTTAGATCACAATGGGGCAATAGCATCCACATTTGGGACTCACTACCAACATGGGGTATGTGGAGTACATTCCACACCCACTCATTCAGACAAGAGAGCTGTTGCTAAAGGGGAGGGCGCTATTCTGAGACAGGTGACAGAACTTTAACACCTGGATTCACCAAGCATTTGGTGCAGACTTTATCCTTTAAAAGAACTTACTTGAAACTGAGAAAATGGAAAACTTGGAAAAAAACAGGAACACTGGTTTTTGCTATTCCTGGTTTCTTGCTGGTTTGTTTTTTCTGCTGACGGGACCAATGCAGTAAAAAACCTTGCCATTGAAATGCATGCACAGAATTGTCAGAAACAACATCAAACAGCAAGTAGAGAGAGTTAAATGAGGAAAATCATGTTGGGCGCTGGCAGCATTACCACTTGGCTTTCTGGTTTCACATAATATAAACGGGCACACTTAGAAAGTCAGCAACCCGCTAGGTGCTCAGTTTGAACAGAAAGATCAGCAGTTCAAACCCAGCAGTTGGTCTCAGGTCCATAAAGTCTTGGAAGCCCGAGAGGCAGTTCTCGTCTGTCCTGTGGGTTGCTTTGAGTTAGCATGGAATCAAATGCAACAGGTTTGCTTTGGGTTTGTATTACAGGCACTTTTCTAAGCACTTGTCATGTATTTTCTCACCAAGCCCCTCAGAAATGCTATGTGCAAAAACTGTCCTACTCCCATATTTCAGAAGGGGAAAAGAAGTCAGTGGGAAACCGTAGATAGGGGACCCCAACCCGGGCAAAGGGGTGACTTCACTGCCTCTTCGAAGGCTCAGAGAAGGTGCAGCTTCTGGCACCCTCTGGCAGCTCGGCTGACCATGCGTTTCCACTGGCTCCAGCCCAGTAGGGTCATGGGGAACAGAGGGACAGACTATCACTCTGTGGGCAGGTTGACCCTGACTTTGCCTCCTATCAGGGTATCCATTCCTGAACCAAAGGCCCTGCTTTCCACACATGTCTATGTTAAAGGATCCCTTAGTGAAATGACGGGGTTCTTGCCTATCTATAAGTTCCTATGATGAGCAAGGAGGAGAGGCTACTCACGGGCGCAGGGGCCCTGAACACCAATCTTTCAAGATGACTTCAAATTGCGAAGACAGGAAGTGGCAGTCACAGCTGACATATTCAGAATGAATAATGACTTTTCATATGGTGACACGTTGGGCTGTGAGCCATAAGGTCAGCAGTTCAAAACCATCGGCTGCTCTGTGGGAGAAAGATGGGGCTTTATACTCCCATTAAGTTATGTCTCGAAAACTCACAGGGGCAGTTCTATCCTGTCCTATGCGGCTGCTATGACGACTAAATGACAGTGAGTTTCTTTGGTTCCCCAATATGAGCAGGCACTATTTTTATATAGGCTCAATAAATCTGTAGCCAAGTGTGCCACTGAAACATCTTTCACATCCTCAGTTCATTTGAAGGCACCAAAGATGATGCTTTGGATATGAGAAAGAGACCTTTTACCTGCTGATTTCAGCCTAGGGTTTAAATTACATTGACTTTTTTTCCCAGTCTTCAAATCTAAAACCATTCTATATCTGTTGCTTCTACATGTGTTTAATGACTTCAAAGCAAGAACTTAAAGCTGTACCCCTGTGACCAATTGGGCCACAAATTAGGGTGGCCCCCTTTGAAGATCCTTTTAGACACCGATGACGAAAATGAGTCCAATTCAAAACCAGTCAAGGAAATGAAAAACACATGAAATTATGCCCAGATAGTCCAACGGTGGCTTTTTAAGCGGCAGACTTCACATGTGCGCACTGGTCACGTCAAGGTGAATGGTCTGGGCATGTTCTGGTTTCACTCTGTTGCCCGATTGGCAGGTGACAGCCGTTTATAAGGAGCCAGTGGCAAAACACAGGAAGAACAGTTCAAGGTCTGGTATGTAAGCTCTGTCATCTAGATCAGCCTGTTCACTCGAAGAGAAAAACCTGCACAGCGCAAAGCCAAGGCCATTCTAATTTGTATTTGAGAAGAAGACATCACTACAGGAACAACAGATACTGCACGTCAACAGCTGCTGAACATGGGCCTCTGACAAAGTTCAGGAAAAGGTGAATGGGTCCCTAACATTCTTCCACTAATAAGCCTCACCTGTCTCCCTGGAGTTCCTAAACCAATGGCTTTCAAATGGAAATTAAGAGTCAGAATTCCGTGGGGGGGCTTGTTATATGTAGATTGTTCCGGTGCCACCCCAGAATTTGATTCCCTACATCGGAAGGGCTGCCGGAGAGCTTGCACTTTTGACACACTACCAGGTGACATTAATGCTCGTACATGTGGAGAATCACTGTCACCTTTTGAGAACCACTGTCTAAACATGTTTAACCCATGACTTTCAGGTGAGACCTCAGACTTAAAACTTTCAAAAGTCCTTAAATCGCATCACTTGTAAATACTACCAAAACAGTTTTTGACATGACAAAGTGGACCCAACTGGTGGCGTAGTGGTTAAGCATTGGGCTGCGATCCCCATGGTTGGCAGCTCAAAACCACTAGCAGCTCCGAAGGAGAAAGACTGGGCTTTCTACTCCCATGAACAGTTACAGTCTAAAGGCAGTAAGAAGAATCTCTGGGTAAGAAGTATCTGTGATACACCCATTTATAATCATGCCAGTTAAGCATTCCTGAGACACAGAGGAAAAAGCCCTGCTAGTACGTGATTAAAGTGCTTGGCTGACAAGCAAAAGGTCAAAAGTTCAAGTACACACAAGCCACTCTATAGGGAAAAGATGTGGCAGTCTGCTTCTATAACGAATATGACCTTGAGAAGCCTGTGGAGGAGTTCTGCTCAGTCCTGCAGAGGCACTATGAGTCAGAATTCACTCCATGACAGAAGTGTGGGTTTGCCTTGAGGTTTCGAGGCAAGTCTAAAAGCACCTGAGTTGACTGGAGATGGAATTCCTTAGACAACCAAAGGAGCAACAATACATACGAGTTGCTTGCCAACACCAACACCATTTTTCGGGTTTCTCAAGGAAGAGTGCAGCATCACTTCTCAAGTGTGGCTAGTGGACCTGCAGTACCCGCACTGTCTAGGACTGCGGTTCTCAACCTGTGGGTCGCAGCCCCTTTGGAGGGTGGAACAACCCTTTCACAGGGGTGGCCCGATTCACAATAGTAGCAAAACTAGTTATGAACTAGCAAGGAAAATAATTTTATGGTTGGGAGGGGTCACCACAACATGCGGAACTGTATTAAAGGGTCGCGGCATTAAGAAGGTTGAGAACCACTGCTCTAGGAGCTAGTTAAAAATGCAATGTTCCCAGCCGCACGGCACTATGACAAAGTTCACAGGTGAGCCCCAGGCACACTAAAGCTTGAGCGGTTCAATGGACTGTCCCCAAACACAGGGAAATTCTGGTATGTTACCCTGCAGGGCACTCAGCCACAACATCTGGGCTCCTTCAGCTTGGAGTGGGGTGGGGTGGGCCTCACATCACCCCATTGAACACTGAACTAAGGAGGGAAAGGCTACGGCTTCTCTCACTTTGTCAGTGTGGTTTAGAAACAAGTATTTTAACCTTTCAGTAACCTGTCTAGCTACCAAAAGTTTTCACACAACATACCGCCTATAAATCACTGATAAAGGCAGTTCTTCTCCACTCCTTTTAGTCCATAAACTTTCAAGTGGCAGAGAGGTCACTAAATACCTTTCCTTAGTCCCACGTAACGCGTCCTTGGCATGTGGGAGACAGACATCACTGCAGCCGGCTGTCACGCTGACTCCCAGCCACATCAACTCTGTAGACTGTGAAGAACGGCTCATAGGACTTTACAGGCCGGACCTTTCGGAAGCAGATCACCCGGCCTGTCTGTGGAGGGACCTCTGGTGGGCTGGAACTGCTACCTCTTTGGGGATTAAGTGGGTAGGATAGCTTAAATATTCGAGTCGTGGAACTACAGGCTTTTTTATAATGCTCAGGAACCTTTCAAGGAAACGTTTCGTTCTCAAGTCCCCCATAAAAGTACTGGTGCATTGAGAAGCATGTGTACGGCTTCTTTAATTCAACAATACTGCAACACCGCACTCTTAATTAAAGAAAGGGAACCTATTTTCAACTAACTTTGGTACAGAAGACACATCCAAGCTCCACTGTCATTCATAATGTTTTTCATAATAATTTCTTTACGTTGTATCTAAGTACATCCGAATTCTGAGGTTATTGAGCTGCTTCAACTTGGCCGGTGGCATACAAAAGTTCGATCCTAAAAGTTCTTCCTTAAAAAGGCTTCAGCAGGAACACTGAAGTGTGTATGTGTATATATATATGAAAGTTTAATATACTTGCTGTCCTCAGATCAGGATGTGAAAGTGATTCATAAGCCTCTCTTGCCTGAATTCCTCAAACTCCTTACCAGTCAGAATGTTCTTTCAAAGTGCTTCGAGATTCCAAAGCACGCAAGCTTACAAAAGCAATTCAAACTAGTCTCCCTTCATCTGATGAGCCTTTCCCCATTCCGAATTCACCTGTCAACATTTGAGGTAATGAACTTAAGTTTTGAAACACCACGCAAGTGCTCTCAGGTTTGAGAGAAATTACACGGGGAAGAACAGATCTGTACGCAGAACTAAAAGGTAATTGTAAAAGCTTGCTAAAAGGATACTTTTAATTCAAATTCTGTTATGTCAAAACAGATTTATCAAGACGGCAATTAGCTAAACAACATCTAACATGTGAAAACACTCTTAAAATAATGGAGCCCAGTTTTTTGTTTTAATGCTTTTTAAAAAATTTTACTTCAGTAGCTTTGATATTTTACTGAGTAAATAAGAGGTACTGGTACATAAACAAGGTTCAACCCTAAATAATAAGTCAAGTATTATCCTGGGAAGCTAGGGAACATAAAGCTATATTAAAAAACCCCAACTGACTCCATACACAGGAAATCCCACAGATCTAGATTCACACAGAACACCCTTCCCATCGGTCCCAATTGCTTTTACACGCCTCAGTTTATTTTATGGACTCTGCCCCAAGTCATTTCAGGGGTCCTTATCAATCTCTTTGGAAACATTCAGTAGCCAGAGAGAAACGCAAGCAGTATCATCAATAAAGCCCTTAGCATAACTTTCTTTTTTCTCTTAGTGCAACTTTTAAACGACTCCAAGGGGAGATATGAATAAAGTTTTACTTTTGTCAGTCCATATCCAATTGTGAAATTGGAAGTGAAAAAGGCCAGTTTAACAAACTGCTAGCCTGGGCAAACACACCGAAGAGCATTCCATTGGGGAGGTCAACTCTCAAGGCAACAGCAACTGGGAAGAAGCCTTCCCAGAGCTAGAATTCACACCCTGCAGGAAGTCAGTCAATGAAAACAACACAGTTACACAGAGGTGTTGCAAGACCAGAATGACACTGTATGCCAATCCAAAAATTCCTATGGGATCACAGCCCATATTCCTGTCACCTGAAAGCTATTTAAAAGCAAATTCTTTAAAGCCTTGGTATTCACAGTTACAGAAATAAGTTCACAGCAGTGACATACTAAATCTAGTGCATATTTAGTTCACGCAGCGGCCCAGAACAAGATGACTACAGCTACAGGTCCTACTCGGGAAATGCCTCCACCGCGTCACTAACCTTCCTAACCTGCTGGCTTATAAAGATACACTATTTCATTGGCATCACACCTACTTTTGTGTAGCGATGGGGGGATTTGGAGGTTGGCGGCTTCTTCAGGTCAAGGAAAGCGTCTCCATTTTCTGCTTCACCCACGCTTCTCCTATCCATGGCTCCGAAGTCGACAATGCTGTGCACCTGGAAAACAAATCGCAAAACTGACGCTGAGAAAAGTTTTCAGCATTCTTGCCTGCTTATGAAATGCAAACTTTTTCATCTCTCCAGAAGGCAAGTTTAAAAAAAAAATTAACCTTCAGAAAAACGGGGTGTGTGTGTGGGGGGGGGTAAGGGAATCTGCACTCAACATCCATGCTAGGAAGCAGGACTAGTTGCAAATAGTCACTGTGGGCAGTTATCGCAGCACTAAAGTACCCCAAGCATCGACAGAGGAAGGGGGGAAACAGACAGCGACAAGTGGAAGGTGCTCCACTCCGCGCCGTCCACAAGCAGCTTTAATCCAACAAGAAATCAACGTTAGCGGCTGTCACCCGTGGGGACCGTTTGGACGGAGGTGGGGGCGTCCCCGGCGGGGCCAGCGAAGAGGCTGGGGAGGGCAAGGGATCTGGGAACTCGGGCTGCCTGTCGCGCCTGTCACTTGCCCGCGGACGGCGCCAGCTGCCCGTATTGGCCGGGGCCGAGCGCCCCTGGCCCAGCCAGCCGCACCTGTGGCCATGTCACGGGCGGCCGCGACCCGGGCTCCAAGGCCGGCTTCCGGAGCCGCGACCCGAATCCCGGGCTCCAGGCCCGGCCGGCGGCCCCTCCGGAAGAAAGGCGGGGACGGTACTCACTGGGCAGAGGCGGGCCCGGGGCGCCGGGAGACCGAGCCCCCCGCCCGGGCGCTCGGAGCTGGCGCAGGCCCGCCGCCGTCCGCCCCGGCCCGGCGGCTCGGGCTCGGGCCCCGCCGGCCCGCCCGCCCGCTGCCCGCCCGCCCGCCGGCCGGCCGCCCCGCTGGCCTCGCGCCCCTCCCCGCCCCCCGCGCGCGCCCCGGCGCCCGCGCTCATGCACGCGACCCCGGAGCGGCGCGCCCGCGCCCGTGCCCGCGCCCTGCTCCCGAGCGGGCCCTGCGCGCGGCCCCGGGCCCCGCCGCCGGCCCTTACTCGGCGCCCCGGTCGCCCGACGGCCCTCGAGCACGGCCGCCGCCTCCAGCCCCGCGGCTCGCGCCGGTCTGAGGGCCACTCCCGCCGCCTTCGCTCGCGCCCCCCCACCCGCGCGGGCTGTCTCTCCTCAGCCGCCGTAAGCGCGGCCCGGCCCTCGGAGCGTCCGCGCGGCCCCGCCCCCTTAAGAGCCCCGTCCACGCACCGCGGCGCGGCGCCGGCGCGCCCGGATGTGAGGTGGCCGCCGCGGTGCCGGGCGGGAAAGCGGAGCCGCGGGCCGCCCCGGGCGCCGCGCGGGGACGGGCCGCCGGGCGTCGAGGGGCCGGCGGGCGGCCGTGGTGGCGGGAGTCCGCCCTGGGCACGCAGGGAGGCGGCCGCGGTCCCCGGCGCGGGCGAGCGGCGCTGGTGCTCGGTGTCCCCGGGCGCGTCGCCGGCTGCTCTCCGCTGGGTCCGCGCTGCGCTGTCTGGAGACCCGAGGCCCGGGGAGGCGTTGGGAATCTTGCCGGCCGGGCGCGAACCTCTGCTGTTTCATGCTGGGATTGTTGCTCAGACATCTGGCTGACCTGAGCTTCGGTTTCTTATATAGCGGTCTCCGGATTAAAGTTAGGGGGTTTAGCGGCTTATCCGTTGGATTGCGATCTGAAAGGTCAGCGGTTCAAAGCCGCCCGCCGCTTCGCGGGAGAAAGGTGGGGCTTTCTACTCCCTTAATGTTTCTCAAACACAGCTCAGTGTCATTGAGTCAGTGCTGACTCAGCGGCGGTTGCAGCCCAACGTGTAACCAGGACACCACCAGGCTCAGACAGCTCTTCACCCTGCCCTGTGGGGTCGCTGAGTCAGTCACCATGTGCTCCATGACAGCCTTTGATTAAGTTGGGATTTAGGGAGAGGATCCGTTGGTACACCCGTAAGCAAACTGGCCAAGATGTATTTGGATAAAAACAAGTTTGTGTGGAATGTTCTTTTCCACCCATAGCTTGCATGGGGAGTGGTTTGGGAAAAGGAGACATCCAGGGTCAAGTACTCCAGCCCTTGTGCCGAGACTCAGGACTTTGGGAGCAGCAGTCCACCAAACCCAAGGTCAATGTTTTTTGGGCCCTGCAAACCCGTGCTGGAAGGTTTGAGGGTCACATTTGAGCCTGCCCTACGGGGTGTGATGTGAGGCGACCCAGACTGGTAAATTTGTCATGTGAGAGGACAGCAACGGCTCATTTCTGTGAAGTTCTTTGCGTTTCACCTCAGTGAAATTGGCATTGGGCAGGAAGTGATCAGTAAACTCATCCTCCGACAGTTTGTGGCCACAACTTGTGAAAGGTGTCGAGTGGGAACAATGTTGACAACATGTTTTTCTTCTGTAAGATGGGATAAAATGTGTTTCTCACAAATTACCTTCACCCTGTCTGAAGGTCACAGAGTGGGGAAAACATGTCCAAGTCTACCCTGAGTTTGTGCCCCAGCTTTGCCACCTTACCAGCCATGGAAAGCGAGGTGAAGGTTTTTTCTAAAATCCGGAGGGTGATAACCCACTCTCCTTGCAGTTAATCAAGATTAAGTGTTATCATTGGTACAGATAAGAGCTCTCGACACGGGATTCAGGAAAGATAAACCCCTCAGGAACAGTAATGGAAGTAGTGATGCCATGAGGGTAGGAGTGGTCAGGGAGGGGGAAGGGTGAGAAAAGGTGACCCTATGACAAGACTGGACATATAGCCACCACCCCTAGAGAAGGGGGTGAATAAGGGAAATGTGGGTGAAGGGAGACAAAGGCCAGTGTAAGTTATGAAATAATATATAATTGATCAAGGATACAGGAGGGTGGGAGGGAGTGGGGGGAAAGGAGCTTATATCAAGGGCTTAAAGCAGAAAATGTCTTGATGTATGGAATGTCATAAGAGCCCTCAATAAAATGATGGGGGGAAAAGATTAAGTGATAAATGGTGTATTAAAAAGCTCACACAATTGATGTATGTATATGTATGAACTGTGATAAGAATTGTATGAGCCCCAATAAAAAAAAAAAAAGCTTGCAGAGTACAGCCCAAACAATAATTTTTATCATTTAAAAATCAATCCTAGGATGGGGGAGAGAGGAAAAATGAGAAGCTGATACCAAGGGCTCAAGTAGAAAGAAAATGTTTTTTTTATTATGATAATTTTAATTTTATTTATCTTATTTTTATTAAATGATCATTTTATTGGGGCTCTTACAACTCTTAACAATCCGTACATCAATTGTATCAAGCATATTTGTACATATGTTGCCATCATTTTTTTCCTAGACATTTACTTGCTTTTGAGCCCTTGGTATCAGGAAAGAAAATGTTTTGAAAATGATGGCAACAAATGTACAAATGTGCTTGACATGATGGATATATGGATTGTGATAAGAGTTGTACAAGCCCCCAATAAAATGATAGATAAATAAATACCAATCCTTTGGATTCCAGGGTCTTCCTTAAGCTGAGAGAATAAAAGGTCTACTTTTGTCATTGTGGAGTAGTGCTATGAAATCCTGGCTCCACCCCTTGGTGTGAAAGCCTCAGTCAGCTGGTTCACCTCTCTGGAACTTGGTTCTCTCATTTGTCAAGGGCAAAGACCTGTTCCAGGGTGTAAATGAAATTAGATATAAAATGTTACAACATTGTTTCCATTGTCTTGCTGTGTGAGAAATGACCTTTGATTTTACTCTTGACCCTCCTGGGGGCAGTTCAAATGCTGGAGGCTAGAATTGTGCTTACAGACTTTGGCTAGAAGATGGAGCCCACAAGGGACACTGGATGGAACCTACCTGTGGTCTCTGCTTGTGACCGGAAGTTCCACACAAACTAGTGACTGGATTCAAAGGACAGTGTCCAGAGATAAGGTATCAAGTTCCCATGGTAGCTTTTCTAACCAACCCTTGAAGGTCAGTCAGTGTTCGCTCTGCCACTTGGCACATTTCTATTCCATAGATGCAACTCACTAAGACTGACCTATATTGAAAAAGTCAAACCCTCTGCCAGCAGTTGATTCTAACTCAGTTACCCCATATGACCTAGCAGTTAACAGCAAAATGCCTATCCAAGAGTGCCATTGGGCTCTTATATTCAAGGGAAGTGGAATTAAACTCATAGAATCTGTGCACCTGTTTAAAATGGCCACAAGTCATGAATGAAAACTGGTCATGGCATCATAGATAAAATTCTGGCCTGGTTGAAGGTAATTTCTTGAGCACTAGGAGATCTATCCAAAGGAGCCCTGGTAGCATAGTGGGTTCCATGTTGGGCTAATAACCACAAGGGTTTCAGTTCAAAACCACCAGCCACTAATCAGGAGAAAGAAGCCTTTTAGTCCCATAAAAACTTAAGTTAAAAAACCCCACCTTACAGTCTTAGAAATCCACAGAGGCCGTCCTACCCTGTCCTGTAGTGTCTCTATGAGTCAACATCAACTGGATGGCAGTGAATAGTAGTAGTAGTAAGGGCCTATTAGCCAGGAGCCATGGTAATGTAGTGGGTGATGGCAAGAACAGCAGTTCTAACCCACAAGACTTTCCAGGGGAAGATTAGACTTTCTGGTCCAGTAAAGATTTACAGCCTCAAACCTATCACAATGTGATCCACACATAACACTCCAGGGAGACGAACAACAAACCACAGTTGGTGTAAGATTAGAAAATAATTTATAATTGTGATCAAGGGGTCACCAGGGGGTGGTACCATGGTAAGGGGACTGATACGAAGCACTCAACAGAAAGTAACTGTCTAAAAAAGAATGATGGCAACACATGTACAAATATGCTCGATACAATTGATGTATGGATTGTTATAAAAGCTGTAAGAGCCCCCAGTAAAATGATCTCTTAAAAAAAGAAAAAGGTTTACAGCCTCAGAAACCTAAAGGGATAATTCTATCCTGTCCTATAGCATGGCTATCAGGAAGCACCGATTCTTTGGCCTTGAGTTTGGTTTAGCAGAGGCCTGTCCACAGGACTCCTGGAGGAGATATAGCACTCACCTATAAACGGAAAGATTGGCAGTTCTAGCTCACCAGCTTTACCGTGTTCTATAGGGTCACTATGCATTGTAATCAACTCAACAGCAAGGGATTGGGGTCTGTTGTGGCTAAGACCTATTCTTCCAGTTTCTTCTTCATGCCTTGGCCTCAGCCTCTCCAAGTGCCCACTGTACAGAGATGGTAATTGTTGCCAGGGATAGAAGTGATACTTTACAAAGGGAGGACATCTACAGGCTTCCTCCATTTGTGCCCAAAGGCTTGATGCTTGGAAATCAGTGTTTCATTGTAGCTTTTGAATATTAATCTTTTTAGAATTTTTTTCTTCTTCTCTGAATGTTATTGTTGGCACGGGTAATTTATAATTCTAAATGTCTTCTTTTGTAACTACTGTTCCAGTTGCAGATTTCAGTATGTGAAAGTTGAGCTATAAAAGATTTCTTCTAGACTTTACTAAACAAACTAATGCCATTGAGGTGATTGTATAAATCCTTACAGGACCAGCTAGCCTCATCTTTCTCCCACAGAACAGCCACTACTGTGCTTACAGTTAGCAATCCAGTGCTTATCCTACAGTGCCACCAAAAAGCCAAAACCAAACCAAACCACCTCACTGCCAAATGCCATTTGGTCCATTCCAACTCATAGCACCCTAGCAGACCAGGTAGAGCTGGATTTCCAAGACTGTATCTTTTTATAGGAGTAGGAAGCCTCATCTCTCTCCCTCTCATGGAGCAGCTGGTAGTTTTCAACTGCTGACCTTGAGGTTAGCAGTTCGATGTATAACCACTAAGTCACTAGGGCTCTTTAATGATTAGCATAAGAGGGCTCAGAGGCTGTCATTTAGAGAACCAAGCAGCTAAATTGGGAAGCAAAAGAAACGATTGCAGACCTGCAGCTCTAAAGTCACCAGGAGGACAACTTTTGATCATGGGAAGGGTCAGTGAAAAAAAGAAGACGCTCAAGGAGAGAGATGGTACAGTGGGCTCAAACACAGCTATTAGGAGCAGTGGTTCTCAACCTTCCTATTGCCATGACCCTTAATACAGTTCCTCATGTTGTGGTGACCTCCCAACCATCAAGTTATTTTCAATGTTACTTCATTACTGTAATTTTGCTACTGTATGAATTGTCATGCAAATATCTAATATGCAGGAGGTTATTTTTTAAATACTTTTATTGGGGGCTCTTACATCTCTTATCATAATCCAAACATTCCTCCAATGTGCCAAGTACATTTGCACATATGCTTCCATGATTGTTTTAAAAGTATTCTCTTCCCACTTGAGCTCGATATCGGCTCATTTCTTCCCCCTCCCTCACGAACCCTTAATGTTAGATTATTTTTTCCATATCTTACATCATCCTCCAAGGCCCCTCACCCACTTCCTATTATTCATCCTCTGGGAGTGGGTTCTAGGTTGATCCTTGTGATGGATTTCCCTTTCTTACCCCACCCTCCCCTAATCCTGCTATTTTTACTCTCCTTGTTGGCTCTGAGGGGTGATCTCTCCTGGATTCCCTGTGTTGTGGGCTCTTATTTGTAGCAGTATGAATTCTCTGGTCTAATCTGACTTGTAAGGTAGAATTGAGATCGTGATAGTGGCATGAAGGAAGTACCAAAGAACTAGAGGAAAGTTGTGTTTCATTGGTGCTACACTGCAACCTGACTGGCTTATCTCTTCGCAGTGACCTCTCTGTGAGGGGATGTTCAATTGTCTACAGATGGGCACTGGGTCTCCACTCCATGCCACCCGGTACCCCATTCACCTTGGGTATGTTTTTTTTATTATTGTTTTATTAGGGGCTCATACAACTCTTATCACAATCTATACATACCTCAATTGTGTAAAGCACATTTGTACATTCATTGCCCTCATCATTCCTAAAACACCTGCTCCCCACCTTAGCCCCTGGCATCAGCTGCTCATTTTTTCCCTCCCTACCTGCTCCCCACTCCCTCATGAACCCTTGATAATTTTTTGAACCCTTCCTTGATAATTTATAAATTATTATTTTGTCTTATCTTTCCCTGTCTACTGTCTCCACTCACCCACTCTTCTGCTATCCGGCCCCCAGGGAGGAAGTTGCATATAGATCCTTGTAATTGGTCCCCCCTTTCCAATCCACCCTCCCAGTATCGTCACTCACACCACTGGTCCTGAAGGGATCATCCATCCTGGATTCCGTGTGTTTCCAGGTCCCATCTGTACCAGTGTACATCCTCTGGTCTAGCCAGATTTGCAAGGTAGAACTGGGATCATGATAGTGGGGGAGGAGGAAGCATTTAGGAACTATAGGAAAGTTGTATGTTGGTACGTTGCACCCTGACTGGCTCATCTCCTCCCCGACACCCTTCTGTAAGGGGATGTCCAGTGGCCTACAAATGGGTTTTGGGTCTCCACTCCATACTGCCCCCCTCATTCACTATATGATTTTTTGTTCTGATGATGCCTGATACCTGATCCCTTCGACATCTCGTGATCGCACAGGCTGGTGTGCTTCTTCCATGTGGGCTTTGTTGCTTCTGAGCTAGATGGCCACTTGTTTACCTTCAAGTCTTTAAGACCCCAGACGCGATCTCTTTTGATAGCTGGGCACCATCAGCTTTCTTCACCACATTTGCTTATGCACCTGCTTTGTCTTCAGCGATCCTGTTGGGAAGGTGAACACCACAGAATGCTAGATTGTTAGAACAAAGTGTTCTTGTGTTAAGGGAGTACTTGAGTGGAGGCCCAATGTTCATCGGTAACCTTAATTTTTAACATATAGATATGAGTACATAGTTCTATTCCACTTTCATTATATACATATATTTACATATGTACCTGCCTGTATTTAGGTCTCTGTAAATGTTCAGGATGTATTTTCATTGTAACCAATCAAACATAATTAAAGCATAGTGATCAATCACAAAATAATATGTAATTATATATTATGAAATATTTATGTATTTTCCGATGGTCTTACGTGACCCCTTTGAAAAAGTCATTCGACCCCCCCAACGGGGTCTCTACCCACAGGTTGAGAACCACTGATTCAGAGGATGGCACAGAACCCAGCAGTTGTTTCATTCTAGTGGGAACTGACACCAGGGCAGCTGACAACAGAAACAAGAGTACCATGAGACTGCATAATCTAGCCTTACCTCAACTGCACTGCCCTCTCCAAACTGTCTTTTTCCTACTCCATATTTCTTGCTCTGAGAGTAATTTCCTTGTGGCTAGAGCCAACTGTGGAATTATACAGTCCTCAGACAATGGACTAAAAAGCCAATAGAATATACTAAGGGACTTCTGGAAGATTACACAGCAAATTATTGGCCGAGCCTAGACCTCTTCTGGCACCCTCATCTTGGATATTATATATAGGAAGGTACGTAAGACAAAGCTTGACACCAAGTAAATGCAGTTGTACTGAGTTTATTATAAACTAGTGTTTCTCAACCTGTGGGTTGTGACCCCTTTAGGGGTCAAACGACCCTTTCCCCGGGGTCATCTCAGACCACCAGAAAATACATAAATATTTCATAATCTATAATTACAGTTTTGTGATTAACCACTATGCTTTAATTATGTTTGTTTGATTTGTGACAATGAAAATACATCCTACATATCAGATATTTGCATTATGATTCATAACAGTAGCTAAATTGCACTTATGAAGTAGCAATTAAAATAATTTTATGGTTTGGGGTCAACAACATGAGGAACTGTATGAAAGAGTCATGGCATGAGGAAGGTTGAGAACCACTGCTATAAACTGCATTTCCATCTTGGAATCTTTTCCTGCCAGGAATGATTGTTTTCATTGTAACTCATGTGGAAAGGACATGCCTTCCATCCTTTCCTAAAAGAGTTAATTAAGGCTGAGGATGGTCAATGCCTATTAACAGAATGGAAGCACCAGCAAGTACAAAGTGTATAAAAGTGTTTATAAGTAAAACTGACTTTAAAACCCACTGCCATCCAATCGATTCTAATACTTAGCAACCCTATACAGGGGAGCAGATAGCCTCATGTTGGCCCTGTAGGTCCTACTAAGACTCCACTCAAAAAGGTCCCACTTTTAAAATTAGAACAAAACCACACACCACACACACAAAGCCTCACTGCCATTGAGTCATAGTGACCCTATAGGACAGGATAGAACTACCCCTGTGAGTTTCCAGGACTACTGTAACTGTTTACGGCAATGGAAAGCCCCGTTCCCCCCCCCTCACCCCCACCTGGTGGTTTCTAACTGCTGACCTCCCATAACGCAGCTCAACGCAGTCACTATGCCACCACCAGGGCTATGTAGAAAATTGCCTTTAAACACTTTACTGTGATCAATATAAGTAGAAGATAGAACAAAAGGGCTAATTACGCGTGCTTCTAAAGCTGAAAACAATCGTGAAGACTGCCTCATCTTTTTAACGTGGATCTTGCAAGCATGTTGATGCACAACGATCTCTTCACCAGAAACCTCACGTTTAAAATTGCTTCTCAAAATGTTTCACTTTCCGCCCCTATCCCTAAGATGATCAAGGTAGACCTAAATGAAAGAACCAAGTAATTACAGCACGAGCGATGACTGCGTATAAAATTACAAGAGCGAGGCTTCAGCCGGAAAACCAGGTTCAGACTCCACGCGTCCCATCGCGGCCCACGCATGCGCGTGCCCTCCTCTAAGCGAGGGGCCGCGGAGGACGAGGGGCTTACAGGAGGTGGGGGGGCCCCCAGGAAGCTGGGCTCCGGGAAACATAAGCAGGTCTATGGCGCAAAGGCATCTCTGCGAGTCAGCCCCGAAGAGGCCGCATCCATAGACGTCGCAGCCACGGGCGCCGGAAGCGGAAGTGAGCAGGAGGTCGCACCGGGCGGACGGCGGCCGCACGCAGCGCACGGCCCAGGATGCCTTGCGCCCCGTTTCCCCGCCCCCGCGTCTCCCTGGAAACGGGGGCGGGGCCGGCGCTAGATCTGCGTCCCGAGGCGCGGGAAGAGTCATTCTTGTGCTGGGTTGGGGGCTCCGGGTCTTGAGTCTGCCAGCTCCCGCCTGGACTCTTCCCAGCCCGCTGCGGGGGTAGCTGTGCTCCTTCAGGTATGAGGTGTGGCCCCCGTCCCCCCCGAGTCTGAGGGGAGCTAGGCGAAGAGCGCCCATCCGAGGGGACCGCTCCTGTGGGAGCCTCCGCCGCTTCGCCCTGAGGCCAGATGCTGGGGAGCCGCTCGCCCCTGCGCGCTGGTCAGGGGGCGAGGCAGAGCCCAGGTGGGGAGGCGCGCAGGGCCGCGGCCCCGTGCTGCCTGCGGGGCGCATTTCCCCGCCCGCGCCCGCGGCAGGCGCCTTGTGGACGCGAACCCGCATCTCCAGACCCTTTCCTGGGAGCGAGACCTGCAGGCCTCCCACTGGGACCTCGGGGCGTTGTTTTGTATCTGAGGCTGCGC
Source organism: Tenrec ecaudatus (assembly GCF_050624435.1). Taxonomy (NCBI): domain Eukaryota; kingdom Metazoa; phylum Chordata; class Mammalia; order Afrosoricida; family Tenrecidae; genus Tenrec; species Tenrec ecaudatus. Next base: position 23,457,247 of record NC_134545.1, on the reverse strand, counting down.
AGGTTTTTTGTAACTTCGGACTAACTCGCTCTAACTCTACTGCCGTTCAGTCGATTCCAACTTCCCTTAAGGACCTGGTAGAACTGCCCCTGTGGGTTTCTGAGGCTGTAACTCGATGGGCGTAGAGAAATCCTTCTCTCCCGCTCTGGCTAGGGAAAAATAATAGCGAGTGAATGATGTCAGGGCTCAGTGTTCAAGTCCCACCGCCGCCTCTTATTATTACTCAGTTGGTGATCCTGGTATCCCATGTATACAAGATGTAACCACCTACTGGATGGGTAGTTAATTCAGCAATTCAGGAAAAGCTCTAAATCCTCCATCTGTCATTTCGCAGGCATTTTTAGAAACCAAAATGTACTGGAGAGACATGTTTTGGAAGTTATTTTACCTTTTCTCGTTTTTTTCAAATTGACACACGTGGTTCAAAAATAAAATATTACAGCGTATAACGATATCTTAATTTCCATTCATCCAGTGGTTTCTTCTGTTTTAAAAATAAATTGGAAGGAAATACCTTTATTTGATACTTGTAAGTTTTACACAAACCAAGTTGAGTGCTGTAACGTCCTTGAAGATTTTGTTTTTGTTTCTTTTCTTAGAGAATGCCCTTTTAATGCTATTTACAAATAATATTTTAAGTAAGATCACCTAGTTTTGAATTAATGAGGGCAAGAGACAGAATAGGAGCTTTTATGTAGCTTTTCAGAACCGTGGTTCTTCAAAAGAGGCAGATAATTTATTCTCCCCCACACTTTTTTTTTTTAATGAAGACTTTTTCATCTGCTCACTAAAATGTGTCGGTCAAGCTACTAGTTTAATTTCTATCAAAAAGGGATTAAACAATGGAAAAGAAGGTCAACCCCAGGTGAGTGATGAGATGGACCACAAGAAAAAGATCATTGAAATTGTGCCCAATGTAAACGTTTGTCAACACTTGGCAGAGGGCAATTCATTCATACCTTACCTGCTGCTTCAGGTGCCTTTCTTAACAAATAAACTCTGCTTTCTGCTCCCCCCAGCAAGCAAACAAAGCAACCCACTTGGCATGAAAGAATACCTTTCCTAAATCATGAGCTGGTAAAACAGAAACTATTAGTAAGGAACACGCACTCATACATATGAGTTAGCATATGATCAAGAACCAATGGTACTGAAGGAAGAAGTCCAAGCTGCACTGAAAGCATTAGTCAAAAACAAGGCTCCAGGGGTTGATGGAACACCAACTGAAATGTTTCCACAAGCTGATTAAGCACTAGAAGCACTCACTTGCCTATCCCAGGAAATTTGGAAGACAGCTACTTGACCAACTGACTGGAAGAGAGCCATACTTGTACCTATTTCAAAGAAAGGTGACCCAACAGAATGCTCAAATTATAGAACAGTATATACAAGGACATTTTTTCTGAATGTCATCCAACAACAGTTGTAGCAGTACATTGACACAGAGAGGTTCAGCCTGGCTTCACCAGGGAGCATGAAACAAGGGATATCATTGCTTATGTCAGGTGGATCTTGGCTGAAAGCAGAATATCAGGAAGATGCTTGCTTTTTAAAATAATTGTATTTTTATTGATTTTTAAAATCATTTTATTAGGGGTTCATATAACTCATCACAATCCATACATACACCAATTGTAAAGCACATTTGTACATTTATTGCCCTCATCATTCTCAAAACATTTGCTCTCCACTTAAGCCCCTGGCATCAGCTCCTCATTTTTTCCCCTCCTCTGTTCCCACCTCCCTTAAATCATCTTGGGGGCTTGTACAACTCTTACTACAATGCATCCATCCATCCATTGTTTCAAGCACATTTGTACATTTGTTGCCATCATTCTCAAAACATTTTCTTTCTACTTGAGCCCTTGGTATCAGTTCCTCATTCCCCCCCCCCCAACGAACACTTGATAATTTATAATTATTTTTTCATGTCTTACACTGTCCGATGTCTCTCTTCATCTACTTTTCAGTTGTCCGTCCCCCAGGGAGGGGGTTATATATAGATCCTTGTGATCAGTTCCCTTCTGCTCCCCCACCTTCCTCTTACTCTCCTAGTATCACTACTCAAAATTGGTCTTGAGGGGTTTATCTACCCACGATTCCCTGTGTTTCTAGATCTTACCTGTACCAATGTACATTCTCTGGTCTGATGCTTTCTTATTTTTTATTGACTGCTAAGGCTATGTGAACAATAAAAACTATGGGATTCCAGAACACTACATTGTGCTCATCTGGAACCTGTACATGGATGGACCAAGGGGCAGTTGTGCAAATAGAACAAGGGCATACTGCATGGTTTAGAATCAGGAAAGTCTATCCATTCCTTGGTGTCCCAGGCTGTGTGCTATAGACTACTGTAGGCTCTGTTCTTTCAAGGCACACAGCATCCTTCATAGGCCACACCAGAAGGGCTCAGTGGAAACCCCACTAAGTTATCTGGATTTTACCTCAAACTCACCTGTAGCCCTTGGATTTCAGGCTGAAACTCCCTAGTCTGAGAAGCAGCAGGTGACGGTTATTGCAAGTGTATGGTTGTTAGACTTTGCATCAGATCTTACCCTGAGGTTGCCCAATTGTGGCTCCAGACTATCATATACTTCACTATTTTAATGCCCTCCTTGCTTTATCGTGACATATGTTAGTCTAGTAGGTGTGGTTCTTCCATTGTGAATAAATCCTCCCCCCCCATCCACAGTGCAGAATGCCATTTTTTTATTGATTTGATGTCTCAGCCCCAGGAAGCTTCCCATTTGACTTGAGGGTGAATAAATATTATTAAAAGTTTTGCCCTATCACCAACCCCCATTGTTTGTGTAAATAGCGTGTAGTCAGTTAAGAGTTTAATCTGTACAAATCAATAATTCATGTATTGCACTTCATTTCTGGCCTATACTTCTAACATTTCCTATTCTCAACAGTTTTAGATTCTATACCATTGGCTAAGTTAATGACACTATAAAAAGAATTAGAAAAAGAGAGTAGAGAGAAAAAAAGAAGGAAAAATTACTTTATGCCCACGGGAATGATTTATGATGTTCTTTAACTTAAAATAATGATGTCCCTTAAAATGAACCAGAGATGTATATAAATCAGAGATACATGAATGCATGTTGGGTTAGTAATTAATTCTAGCCCTTATCTAAGAACAGTTATGACATGGCCCTGCTTGATGCCTACCCTCATGAAGAAATCAAGATACGGGTGCGATAGCAAAGTGTGGTGAAGAACCTAGAGGATGCCTGGCCATCAGAAAGAATAAGGTGTGGAGTCTTAAGACCCTGTCTGCAAAGAAGCAGTCATCTAAGTGAGGCGTTAACTGCGTCCAATGGAAGAAGCAGATCAGCTGGTGTGATCCAATGATTGTAAATAATAACCAAATAGAAGCGAATGTACCAGAACTTAAAATGTGGACTTCTGGTTTGTAGAAGGCTACGGATGACAGCAGGAGCCCAGTGTCCATTTGTACCAGGATTAAGCCCCTGATGAAGCCCCTCCGGTCAGAGTTGAAATGATGTGAGTGGCCTTGCTGTCATGCAGAGTGCTTTGGAAAGTGGATGATCGCAGTTTGAGTTAGGTTCACATTTAACACTCGATCATTTGATCTCCCCTTTGACCATTTTACATTTGTTCTAGTTTTTAATGTTTTCTGCTTTCTTTTCAAATGAAGTTTTACTTTGTTACTGTTTTGTGTGTGTGTGTGTTTTTCTATGTATACAATCCCAGATAGGTAGATCTATAGAGACAGTAACTGGATTCTTGGTGCCCTGGAAGTGACAGGGGTGGTTGCTGGGAAATGTGAAGCTAATAACAATGAATATAAGAAAGGAAAGGTTCTAAAATTGATTGTGATGATGATTGTACAACTGTTCTTAATATGATTGACTTGTATGATATGCGAATTATATTCCAATAGAACAAAAACAAAATCAGAAAATATAAAATTTTTTTTAAAATCAGGAAAGGTATGCATCAAGGTTATATCCTCTCCCCGTACTTACTCAGTCTGTATGCTGAGCAAATCAACAGAGAAGCTGGATTAGCTGAAAAAGAGTGTGGCATTAGGATTGGAGGACAATTTATTAACAACCTGAGATACATGGAGATCAAGGATTGTAGCCTTCAATACAGATTACAACTCAATGTAAAGGAGACCCAAATCCTCATACTGGACCAATAGGTAACGTCATATAGTAAATGGAGAAAAGATGGAAATTGTTGAGTTCCTCTTGGTTGGATCTACAATCAACACTCATGGAAGCAGCAGTCAAGAGATCAAAAGACTTAATTGGAGTAGGTAAATCTGTTACACAAGACCTCTTTAAAATGTTGAAAAGCAAGTATGTTGCCTTGAGGACTAAGCGGTGCCTGACTTAAGCCATGGTATTTTCCATCAGCTCCTCTCAGTGGTGGTATGCAGCTGGCTTGCACCAGTGTGAACTGGTTTTTCAAATGGCACTTGTAATTAGGGCTCTCTCTCTGACAGTTGCAATGTGGAAATCACAAGTTTACACTCCTTCCTCTTCATGTTCAGCTGTGCAACAGCGATGTTCTGATACCATGTTGAAATAATAAACTACCTTTTGGTATATCTTTTTTTGTACTTAAAATGGTCATTCACCAGTTATTAAATTATTTGAATCCCACCACTGCCGCATAGGCATGTGAAAGTTGGACTTTGAATAAGTGAGACTGAAGAAGACTGGATGCATTTGAATTATGGTACTGGCAAAGAATATTGAAAGTATCGTGGATTGCCAAAAGAACAAACACTTCTGTCCCAGAAGAAGTACACCCAGAATGTTCCTTAGAGGCAAAGATGGTGACGCTTTGTCCATGTCGGGAGAGGCCAGGCCCTGGAGAAGGACATCATGCCTGGTAAAGTAGCAGGGCAGTGAAATTGGAAGACCTAGAATGAGAGAAACAAGCGGCTCCTTTGACAGGCCCAAACATAAGGACCATGTGAGACTGACACAGGACCAGGCGCTGTTTGATTCTGTTGTGTATAGGGTTGTTATGACTTAGAACCATCTTGACTGCACCTAACAGTAGCGCATGCATATTCATATGTGCGTGTGTGCTTATGTAAACATGAAAATATAAGTATTTAGATCATTGATATTTGAATTTCTCATCTACAATACACTTTTTTTAGAATACTTTTATTGCGGGCTCTTACATACATCACCATCCATTCATCCAGTGTGTCAAGCACATTTGCCCATATGCCACCATCTTCATTTTCAAAGCATTCTCTTCCCACTTGAGCCCCTGATATGAGCCCCCCATTTCTTTCCCCTCCCCCACCCGCCATCCCTCATGAACCCTTGATAAATTATAGATTATTTTTTCCATATCCTCCGGCACCCCTCCCCCACTTTTTGGTTATTCGTTCCCCTGGGTGGGGGTTCTAGTTGATCCTTGTGATTGATTCCCATTTCCCCCACCCTCCCCTAATCCTGGTATCTCTACTCCCCTTGTTGGCCATGAGGAGTTTCTCTATCCCTGATTCCCTGTGTTGTGGGCTCTTCTCTGTAGCAGTGTGCATGCTCTGGTCTAACCCGACTTGTAAGGTAGAATTGAGGTGATGTGATAGTTCCATGAAAGAAGCACCAAAGAGCTAGAGGGAAGCTGTGTGTTTCATTGGTGCTACACTGCACACTGGCTCATCTCTTCCCTGTGACCCCTCTGTGAGGGGATGTCCAATTGTCTGCAGAAGGGCATTGAGTCTCCACTCTATGCTCCCCCGCCCATTTATTTTGGGTATGGTTTTGTTCTGGGTCTTAGATGCCTGGTACCTGATCCCATCGACACCTCATGATCACATAGGCTGGTGTGCTTCTTCCATGTGGGCTTTGTTGCTTCTGAGCTGGATGGCTGCTTGTTTATCTTTAAGCTTTTAAGACCTCCGATGCTATATCTTTTGATAGCTGGGTACCATCAGCTTTCTTCACCACATTTGCTTAAGCACCCATTTTGTCTTCAGCGATAGTGTTGGGAAGGTGAACATCACAGAATGCCGGATTGTTAGAACAAAGTGTTCTTGTGTTAAGGAGTACTTGAGTGGAGGCCCAATGTCCATCTGCTACCTTTAATTCTTTTTTTAAAAATCATTTTATTACGGGCTCATGCAACTGTTATCACAATCCATACATACATGCACATTTATACATTCATTGCCCAACCTTAATTCTTAACATATAGATAGGAGTACATAGTTCTATTCTCTTGTTTTATATATATATATATATATATATATTTATTTACATATGTACATGCCTGTATTTAGGCCTCTATAAATGTCTTTTGCCTTCTGGTTCTTTCCTTTATTTCCTTTTACTTTCCTCTTGTCCCACCATCATGTTTGGCCTTCATTCAGGTTTAGTATTTCCTCACTGCTACATTGCCCTTGATTAAGCCCTACTTTGCATCCTACGGCTTTCTTTTCAATGATTTTAGTTCATTTGTTGTTCCCTTGTCCCTGGATTGGTTCCCTCCCCCCCTTCCATTCTCCCACCTCCCCTTCTCCTGTATCCTCCCAGAACCATTGGTCCTATTCTTTTCATCTCTGAATTATTTATCCTGCCTATCTTATCTAGATAGACATGCAGATACATTAATAAGTACAAAAACCAGGCAAAGCCAAATAAAACAACAAAAGAAGTAAAAGCCAACACAATAATAACAAAAAAAAAACCACTGACAAAAATGGAAAAGCCTATAAATAGTTCAAGGTCTGTTGTTGGCCTTGACGAGTATTTTCCAGTCGAGTCTGATGGGGTGCCACACTCTGTCTCCCAATTTTTTGGTATTCCTTGGGGGGTTTCATCATTCTGCTGCTCTGCTGCATGCCCTCAGTGCCTTGCCCCAGCGTGATGGGGCCAGATTGTGGACTATTCCCACATTGTGTCTCCAGTGCTGTCCCCCTCAGCGCCATGGTTCAGTGAGGGACGCCATGTTCCATGGTGGGGCCAGCCCTGTGGTCCTTTGTGCATTGTCTGCTCTTAGAAGGCTTGGTGGGCCAGGATGTCCTCCGCCCTCTCCATCCCTTTGTGTTTTTCCTGTGTGCTCTAATCCAACACGCCCCTCTCCTCAAACTGTAGCCCCAGTGCTGTCTTCTGAAGTGCATTCTCGGGGGTGCAGGGGTGGGGGTGGCCCACATAGTTGAGATTGGGCCGGCCCCACAGACCTCTCTTGGTTCCCTGGTACATGCCTGTATGTTGTATTTATGTCTTGGAGAATTGGGCTGAAGCCTGGTCTCTACCCCTCCTGTAGAGAGATAAACAATACCCTCCCCTTGGGTGGATTAGTGCCCTGCTCCCCCCCCCCCATTCATTTTTTTATTTCTTCTCTTTCTTTTCTCCTCTTATTTAGTTGGCTGCCATATGTATCCTGGATCGGGCTTGGCCCCTGCTATAGTTGGTGGACCTCACCCCAGGACTGTAGAATACACATTTCATACACTCTCTTGCAGTCAGAGTGGGCCACGTGGGAATGCTGCTCTTAGGTGATGTAGAGTGGGTTAGTACTTTCATCAGAGATCTTATCTCCAGTGTCCTGCGCTGTCCTTATTGAAGCCCATTGTTGCAATTGTAGCCACTGAAATACCCATCATTACAATTTCGCTTTTGACCAGAAGTGAGGTTAAGGAGCTATAATATCAGTGCTGAGTGGCCACTATAAGGTTTTCTTGTATGTTTCTAAAATGCTATTAATAAAATTTATATACCAGTAATACAGTTTTACATTTTCATCCTTAAGTATACAAGTCAGTGACACTGATTACATTCGTAATGCTGAATATCTTTTTCATCACCCCAAACAAGCTCTGTCCCCATTGAGCATTCACTCCCTATTTCCCCGGCCCCCATATCCGTGGCAACCTCGAATCGACTTTTTGTCTCAGAATTGTTCAATCCTCTACACTTCATAGAGGGGACATCATACAACATTTGTCCGTTTGGGTCTGCCTGACTGCTACGCTGAGGTTCACCCCCAATGTAATTTTTGTGTCACCATCAGGTGACACCATCAGGTGGAAGTGAAATTTAATGATAAACACAAGCTCATTGAGATTCTGAAAACATGAATGCTGTGAATGTTGAGAATTACATAGTTTTGCTGTCCGGAGTGCTGACAAAATATGTATCATTTTAATAATGATCTTTTTAAAACTAGAGTAGAATACGTATCACAGAGGCATTGTGTTGTAACCGTTTTCCGTGTATGATTCGGGGACGTGATTGCATTCACCATGCTGCACGACCATCCCCACATCCCATTTTCTTTCTTTTTTTCCCATTCCATTTTCAATTGTTTGTCATCCTCCTAAATAGCAGGTCAGTTCCCTTTAAGTAACAATTCTACGTTTTATCTCCCTCAGCCCCTGGTCACCACTAATAAACATTTGTCTCTTGGATTTGTCTATTTTAGGTATTTCATGTAAGAGGTTTCAGTATTTGCTGTTTTGTGGCTGACTTATTCGCTTAGCACAATATTTTCCTGCTTCGTCTGTATCTTAATGTGCATTTGAATTTCATTTATCCTTTTGGTTCAGTAATAGTCCATTGTACCAATCATACCACCTGTTGGCCGGAAGCGGGGCTCATAGCACCGGTCCTATTTACTGTGCACGGGGTGTGGAGCCAGAGATGTCCCCGCGACCTGAGCACCGCGTAGTCGGCGCTCCCAGCATTGCCTTCTTCCCGAGACTCCTTGCACCTCTTCAGCTCTAGGCAAGGTCCAGCCTGACTTCAGCTCTCCCGAGATACCCAAGCAGCCGAGCTACGACCTGGAAAAAATTGAGAACAAAGAAGAACCCACCGTCGCCAAGCTTTCCAATGACCTCTCCATCCTGCAATGTTCATGAAGGTCCTGGTCATGCGGTCAGCAAACAAATCGACAGCAAGAAATGGCCCCAGTGATGACTGCAAATAAATGTTAAAATCATGGAAGTTTCCCACAAACTTTTTGAAGCCCCCTTGTATATCTGTCACACAACTTTTGCCTGTTGAGTTATTTACAGGTTCAAGCCTCATTGACAGCAATTACAAGGATCTGTTTGCAAGCTACCATTCCATGATCCCTACCCTCCAGCCCCACCCTCCATACTGACCCTAGTAACCACTAGTAACCTTTGAGACCTAAAAAAGCTAAACTAAAACAATACCACCTGTTGTTTATTCATCCATTGATGGACACTTCAGTGGTTCCCAACTTTGGGCTATTTTGAACAATGCATTTAGGTACATTCGTGTATAATTACCTATAAGGGGGCTTCAAAAGGTTGATGGAAAAGTGGAATTACAAGATACGGGCATTTTCCGAAGAAGGCAGTGGTATCGGCTTCAGTGGTGAGCACTTGGTTTGCTGAAGGATCTAGGTAGCAGTGGAAGCCCAAAATCCATTTGGAGTGTCCACTCCTGGATTAAGCCTCAGGTGAATTCCCTCCCATCACAGTTGAAGGATGTGAATAGCATTCCTCAAAGCATTATAAAGTCAATTATGGCAGACTAGTTAGGCTAATGTAGTATCTTATCATTTGATCTCCCTTTGGACCCATTCTACGATTATTTCAAAGAGCCCAGGTGCCCTGGTGGGTATGCTTTGGGCTGCAACCCACAAGGATCAGCAGCTCAAAGACACCAATGGCTCTGTCGGCTTTCTACTCCCATTAACGATTCCCATCTCAAAAACGCACAGGAGCACTTCTGCCCTGTCTGATAGGGTCAGTGTGAGTCGGCATCGGCTTGAAGGTAGTGAATTTGCTTTGGACTGCTATTGCAGTGTTTGTTTTGTTTTTAAATGAAGGGTCAATGCATGTATTGAGGCCCCTTTGGTCTAGGTGTGGGACTAGCCTTGCTATTGCATAAGAAAATGGATGATGGTGGGGAGGGAGGGGAAAAGTGAGCTGATACCAAGGGCTCAAGTAGAAGGCAGATGTTTTGAGAATGATGATGGCAACAAATGTACAAATGTTCTTAACACATGGGTGTACGTATGGATTGTGATAGCATTGTACCAGCCCCAATAAGACGATTTTAAGAAAACAATGAATTTCATGTAATGAAAATATTCTTATTACCCACTTATAAGTAACCCTCCAAATAAGCAAGTTTCTGATCATTTTTTGTGAATATTAAAAATCCTTACATTTTTAACAAAAAAAGAGAAGAAAATGGATGATTGCAGATGCTGTTAGGTAAAAATTTGATACCTTCTCATTTGATCTCCCTTTGACTCATTTTTAATTTGTTCTAGTTCTAAATATTTTTTGCCTTTCCATTGAAGTTTTTCCCTGTTTACTTTGTTGATGCTAATTTTTAATCGTTTGGTCTTTGAACATTTTTCTGCATATGCAATCCAGGATAGGTAAATAAATCTATAGAGATGGCAACTGGATTGATTAAGGGTTCCTTGGGTGTATTGCTAGGGAGGGTTTGGAAATGGGGAACTAATCAGAGTATAAGAAGGAAGAAAATTTTTTAAACTGTGATGGTGATTGTACAACTCTTCTTAATACGATTGAACTTTTGAATTGTATGATTTGTAAATTATAAGCCAATGTGGCAGTTACATAATCTGCTGTCAACTTGCAAAGAAGTGGAGTGTGGAGTCTAGCCTGTGAATCAGGTCATAGCCAATAAGGCCTCTGTGTGGGCATGGCCTTCTGCTGAGGATTCTGGGAACTCCTGTCTTCCTTCCTGGAGGCGGGGCACGCACACACTCTCTGCTTCGTCTTCCTGCTGACAAGACACATGGAGCTACACTGATGGAGCCAGAGCCACATGGAGACTCACACCAGCATGGAGAGGTTTCCACCATCACTGGATCCACAAGAGTTTCCATTCACTGGCCTGTTACCTTCCTGAATTCGGTGTCATTGCGTATGTTTTATGAATCTGAAGAGGAATTTATGGACTGGTATCAGACATAAGAGCTAATAATTGGACTTCTGGATTGGGCTGGGATGTTTTCTCAATATACAATTACTCTTTGATATCAAGCGCGCAAGCGCGCTTGCTTGCTCGCTCGTGCTCTCTCGCTCACTCTCGTGTCCTAGATTTGTTTTTCTAGTCAACCCAGACTAACACAACCAATAAAACTGATTGTTTTCTTTTAAAAAGTTAATGGCATTTTCCTACTAACCTTTTGAAGCCCCCTTGTATATATTTAATGAGTTCATACCAATACTTCCACTTCCAGTACACCACAGGGCCCTGGCTCTGTGTTTTCCTTACCTAATTGTTCAAGATCATCTCGTACTGGTTCTGGAGTAGGATCCAAACTCAGAAATTTAGTGTTTAGTAAAAGTACGTTGTTTCACATTGACTCAAAAATTGCATTTTTGGAAAAGTTTTCCTAATTTCTTTTTTTAACTATAAAGAAACTCGATTTCAGTTTGTAAATGATTCTTCTATAACTGGCACATTCAAAATGATCGAGTTGGGCCTAAGGACTGGCAGGTACTGCAGCTCTGGAGTTGCTACTTAGTGCTGGTATGGCAGTGCCCTCCTTCCATGACTGGCAGTTATGTCTGATGACAGTTGGCCTGTTCCTGATTATTATTGATACTTTTAAAATAGATGTTTTTATCATTTTATTGGGAGCTCTTACAGATAGCATAACATGCTATAGTTCAATCACATCAAGCAGTGTTGTACAATTGCTATCACAATCAGTTTCAAAATATTTTCTTTCTTGAACTCCTTGACATCAGCTCCTCTTTGCGCCTGAGTCGTAAAGCCTACTTACTATCAGTCGGATGAGCGCACCGTGAATTGAATTTCACTTGTGTGGTGAAACATTTGTGTCATATGCAGAGGTTAATTTCAGTGTCTCCCTTCTCTTTTCCTCCCCAAGCTTCAGCTCCTTTGGAGATGGTGCAATGAAGAAAGCGCATTCTGTAAGGGTACAGTCTAGCACAAAGCCCTCCGCCTTCCCTGGGGTCCGCGGTCGGTTACCGAGTGCCCTTCATCCAGTGCACCACCATGCCTCCTACCGGAGGGGCCGGCTGAAGGATTTGCGAGTCAGGTGAGCAGACCTATGATCCCCCACCGGTGGTGACTTTTCCATTGTTCTTGCTCTTCGGGTAACAAGAGATGATGTTTCTGGATGCTTATGGAATGCTAAGCTGTGAAGGATAAGTTTAAGACCCTGCAGACATAACCAACATTGAGGGGTTTTGTTCATCGTTTTTATTTGTGTCCCTTAATGTGCAAGCTATAAAGCGTCTCTCAGAAAAAGCTAAACATGTTCTAAGCAAATGATACCTTGTAACGGTTGAGTAGGTATGCGAGAGAGATTCGTGGTGCTCAGTTCTGGCAGACAAGATGAATGAGATGTTTCTCACCCAGGACCTTGATAATGCTTAAAAGCAGGCAGGGTCGACAGGCTATTTTACAAGCGCAATAAAGGGTAAGCAGTGCTGAGAGAAGCATGTGGTGTCCCAGGCACCTTGAACAAGAGCAGCAAAGCCAGGGTAGCTCGTGGTGCCTTCCCAGAGAAAGCAGTGTAAGCAGAGGACATGGAAGGGTAAGGGCGGGAGAAAATGTGTTGCCGGCTGAACTGAACTGGAGACAAAAGCGACTTTGTGTGTGTGAGGACACTCCCTGTAAGGCATGTTCCTCTTCTCAGAGGCTCACAATGTTGTGGGAGTGACAGATACCCAGTTACCGTGATCAGCTGTGGTCAGGTGGGGTATGCACAGAAAGGAAAACGACTTACTTGATTTAGCTCGGCAAAGGTTCAGGGAGGCTTCATGTGGGAGCAAGCATTGAAGATGAGTCTTTTTTTGGACCTGTGGCCATTTGTCGGATACTTCAGGCACAAAGACTGCTACGAATTATCACATACTTCCTTTCCCTTACTCAAACCTATGTCTCTTCAGAGACGAAAGGCTTTAATATTGTGGATTTCCCCTCCCCCTATAGTAATATGCTTGATTTCAACTTTATAAATCTGCCCCATTCTGTACTTGTTTGATGCAAGACTAGCTATGTCATCTTATGATTCATAGATTTCCTCCCTTTGAGACCATGAAGATTCCTTCTTTCCAGAAGACTAATGATATAAACTGAACAGAACAAACAAAAATTATATATCCTCTCTTTCTCTTTCTTTCAGATGCATGACCAGAAAGTTCTTGTTTTTGTGGATTCGAAAGACTTTTGGAAGAATCTCCCCCACTAAAGCCAGGTAGTATTATCTCGGAATACCAAATTTTGAATTTGTTCATCCCAGGTGTTTGATTTTTTTATATTAAACATACGTGTCTTTATTATGCTACTTGTTCTCCAACCCCTCCTCACCTCCCAGCAGGCAGGTATGGTACCTAATAGATAGACCATAATTAAAACCAAACTCATTACTGAGTCAAGGATTTCATCTTGCTTGGATCCACTATCAATGCCCTTAGAAGCAGCAGTCAAAAGATCAAAAGAGAGATCTGCTGTACAAGACCTCCTTCTAGTAGTGCAAAGCCAAGGATGTGACTGAGGACAAAGGTGCGCCTGACCCACGTCATGGTATTTTTAATTTGCTTCCTATCCATGTAAAAAACTTCAACCTTTTCTCTGTTTATTATGATTACCTATTGGTTCAGTTGTGAGGAGTTGGGTCTTCTTTACATTGAGTTGTAAACCAAACTGAAGGCTGCGATCCTCGATCTTCATCAGCGAGGGCTCAGTGCGTGTCCTCACTTCCAACAGCAAGGTTGTGAAATCTGCATATTGCAGGTTGTTAATAAACCTTCCTCCAATCCCGATGCCACATTCTTCATATAATCCAGTTTCTTCGACAATTTGCTCAGCATACAAATTGAGTCAATACGGTAAGAAGATACAACCCTGTCACACTCCTTTCCTGATTTAAAACCGTTCAGTGTGTCCTTGTTTTGTTCACACAACTGCCTCTTGGCAGGTTCCGCAAGAGCCCAATGTAGCGTTCTTCTCAAGGCTATCCAGAGTTTGTTACGACCCACACAGTCGAATGCCTGGGCTTAGTCAATGACAACACAAGAAAACACCATTCGGCTATTCTCTGCTTTGAGCGGAGATCCATCTGGCATCGGTAATGATGTACCGTGTACCATGCCCTCTTCGGAATCAGGCCTGAAGCTGGCAGCTCTCTGTCCATGTACTACTGCAACCATTGTTGGATGATCTTCCGAAAAATTCTGCTTGCATATGCTATCAGTGATACTGTTCTAGAACTTGAGTTTCCTCTCAGTCATCTTTCTTTGGAATGGGTACAGATAGGGATCTCTTCTAGTCAGTTGGCCAAGAAGTTGTCTTCCAAGTTTCCTGGCAGAGACAAGTGAGTGCTTCACGTGCTTCAGCAGCTTGTTGAAACATTTCCATTGCTGTTCCATCAATTCCTGAAGCTAATTTTTGGCTGGTGCTTTCAGTGTATCTTGAATCTTTTCCTAAGCATCAGTTTTGCTCATATGCCACCTCTTGAAATGGTGGAGTGTCTACTAGTTCTTTTTGATACAGCGACTCTGTGTATTTTTCCATCTTCTTTTGATGCCTCTTGAATCATTCCGTATTTTGCCCAGAGAATCCTTCAAGATCGCAACTTGAGGCTTGAATATTTTCTCGATTTCTTTCCATTTAAAATACGCTGACTGTGTTCTTCCTTTTAGCTTTCTAATTTTAGGTCTTTGCATATGTCATTATATGTGACTTTGTCTTCTCAAGCTGCCTTTTGAAATTTTCTATTCAGCTCTTTGATTTCATCCTTTCTTCCCTGTGCCTTAGCTGTTCTATAATTAAAAGCAGCTTCAGAGTGTCTTCTGACATCCACATAGATTTTTTTCTTTATTTTCCATCCTTTTACTCTCCTTTGCTTTCTTCACGAATGATGTTCTTGATGTCCTTCCACAGCTCTTCAGGTCTTCTGTCATCAGTGTTCATTGTGTCAAACCTGTCATGTGATGTTCTCAGAATTCAGATGGGATAGACTCATGGTCATATTTTGGCTCTCATGGACTTGCTTTAAGTGTTTTCAGCTTTCCCGAACTTACAATTGAGCAACTGATGGTTTGTTCCACAGTCATCCCTGGCCTGGTTATAGCTGTTTCTTCTCACAGATGTAGTCCATATGCTGTCTGTGTATTCAATCTCGGGAAGTGCACATGTATAATTGCCTTTTGGCTGTTGATAAAAGAAATTTGCTGTGAACAAGTTGTTGGTCTTGTAAATATTCTATCATCTGATCTCTGGCGTCATATTTATCACCAAAGCCGTATTTTCCAACTCTCTTCCTTTTTTTTTAATCGTTTTACTGGGGGCTCATACAGCTCTTATCACAATCCATGCATACATCAATCGTGTAAAGCACATTTGTACATTCATTGCCCTCATCGTTCTCAAAACATTTGCTCTCCACCTAAGCCCCTGGCATCAGCTGCTCATTTTTTCCCCTCCCTCCGCCCTCCCCCCATGAACCCTTGATAATTTAGAAATTATTATTTTGTCATATCTTTCCCTGTTCGACGTCTCTCTTCACCCACTGTTCCATCCCCCAGGGAGGAGGTCACATGTAGATCTTTGTAATCGGTTCCCCCTTTCCAACCCACTCTCTCTCTACGCTCCCAGTATCGCCACTCACACCACTAGCCCTGAAGGGATAATCCGCCCTGGATTCCCTGTGTTTCTGGTTCCTATCTGTACCAGTGTACATCCTCTAGTCTAGCCAGATTTGCAAGGTAGAATTGGGATCAAGATAGTGGGCGGTCGGGAGGGAGCATTGAGGAACTAGAGGAAAGCTGTATGTTTCATCGTTGCTACATCGCACCCTGACTGGCTCGGCTCCTCTCTGAGATGTTCCTTCCTTTTTGATTCCAACTTTTGTATTATAATTGCCAATCATTGCATCTTGATTGTATGTTACAGCAATTCCAGATGGAAGCTGTTGGTAGAATTTTTTTTTAATGCAGGTTTTACTTTATTTTGAAAATGTTTAGCGTAGTCATGATTTTTAAAAACAATTTTATTGGTACTTAATCCATTCATCACACAATTCAATAGCTCAATCATATCAAGAAGAGTTGTACAATCATTACCCCCTCCTTATCTCCCACTCCCCACTCCTACCTCTCCTCCCCTATAAGCCGTTGAATTACATCTATTCCTTCTGTGCTCCACAAACTGGAAAACTCAACAGAAACAAAGTAAAATGGTAAGGATAAAGCATTAATAATACAAATAGTCAGAAAGAAAAGACCACCATGAATATTTAAAAGGCCAGGAAAGAAATTTTTGTCATGGAACTAGCAAGAAATACCTGCACCTAGAAGAATTTCAGGTTGGGTCAAGAGGGAGATCAACTGACCATCTACCAATGTTGATCCAGTATAATCCCGGATACCTTGATCCCTACCTGATAGTAAAGTTGTTGGAAACTTGCCTATAGCTCCTGGGGATCTGCTAGCGGCTTAATCTGACTAGATAACTCCGCATATGGGTTTGGAGCACTGGTCGAATTCTTCAACTTCATCACTAGCTTTGGGAGTTAGTGCATAAATTTGAATAATAGTTTTATGGATTGGATGTCCTTGTATGTAGATGGACATCATCCTATCCCAAATAGCATTGTACTTCAAGATAGAAATGTCCTTTTGTACCATGAACGCAAAACCATTTCTCTTGATTGTCATTCCCAGCATGATTTTCTGACTCAGTGTGGCCAATATCAGTCCATTTCAGCTCACTAAGGCCCGGAATGTCGATTTTTATGAGTTCTGTTTCACTTTTGACAACTTCCTATTTTCCTAGATTCACACTTTGCCGTTCCTAGTTCTATTATGGATTGATGTCTGCAGCTGTTTCTTCCCATTTTGATTTGTGTCCATCAGCAAATGAAGGCCTCCCAGGCTTAACGCGGTCCGTGTCATTATGCTGGGCTCTACTTTGAGAAGGCGGCTCTTACTCGGTCACGTCGTGAGCGCCTTGTGACCAAGGGCCTCATCTTCCGCCTCTCTCTCCTGCAGTGTCTGCCTCCTTCCTAAGGCTTTCACTGCTGGCCATGTTTCGATTCTGTCCATAAAGTATTCAGTGCTGGTTCCTCACAAGTGCACAGCCTGCTCCTCCTGTGTCATCTGTTCTCTGTGGACGGCCCTGCCGGCACTCGGAAGGCCAGTGCCGTAGATTCTAGTGTCACAAAAGCATAGAGTCCACCACCGAGCCACCAGCTGACGGGCGCATCTCTCGCCCCTATGAAATGAAAATCCACACTCTTTCGAGGTCTTTGACTCTGCTAGCTGTTTCATGTACCGTGAATCCCCTAGAAAGTGTAGGGGCCATGTCTGACCTTCTCTACAAAGTGCAGAGAAGAATCATTGTCATCAAATCTCAGCTACCTGTGGCTGATTTCTGTGAGGCGGGGTCAAACATGCCTCTGGCCTCCTTCCTAATGCGGACACTAGCCATTCTTAACACAACTCTCTCTCTTTAAATTTGCTTTTTAATACTTCATTTATTATTAATATGTCATTTTAAAACAATTTATTGGGGCTCATACAATTCTTATCACAGTTCATACATATACATACATCAATTGTATAAAGCACATCCTTACAGTCTTTGCCCTAATCATTTTTTTCTCCTCTTTTCTTTTTTTACATTTTATTAGGGACTCATACAACTCTTATCACAATCCATACATATACATACATCAGTTGTATAAAGCACATCCATACATTCCCTGCCCCAATCATTCTCAAAGCATTTGCTCTCCACTTAAGCCCCTTGCATCAGTTCCTCTTTTTTTTCCCCTCCCTCCCCTTTCCCCCCTCCCTCATGTGCCCTTGGTAATTTATACATCATTATTTTGTCATATCTTGCCCTATCCGGAGTCTCCTTTCCCCCCCTTCTCTGCTGTCCCTCTCCCAGGGAAGAGGTCACATGTGGATCCTTGTAATCAGTTCCTCCTTTCCAACCCACTCACCCTCCACTCTCCCAGCATCGTCCCTCACACCCTTGGTCCTGAAGGTATCATCCACCCTGGATTCCCTGTACCTCCAGCCCTCATATGTACCAGTGTACAGACTCTGCCCTATCCAGCCCTGCAAGGTAGAATTCGGATCATGGTAGTTGGGGGGAGGAAGCATCCAGGATCTGGGGGAAAGCTGTGTTCTTCATCGGTACTACCTCGCACCCTAATTAACCCATCTCCTCTCCTAAACCCCTCTATGAGGGGATCTCCATTGGCCGACACTTGGGCCTTGGGTCTCCACTCTGCACTTCCCCCTTCATTTAATATGATATATATATATATATATATATATACACACATACATACATATACATGTATACACATATACACATATATCTTTTTTTTTTTTTTTTTGCATGATGCCTTATACCTGGTCCCTTGGCACCTCGTGATCGCACTGGCCGGTGTGCTTCTTCCATGTGGGCTTTTTTGCTTCTGAGCTAGATGGCCGCTTGTTCACCTTCAAGCCTTTAAGACCCCAAACACTATCTCTTTTGATAGCCGGGCACCGTCCGCTTTCTTCACCACATTTGCTTATGCACCCATTTGTCTTGAGCGATCCTATCATGGAGGTGTGCAGTCAATGATATGATTTTTTGTTCTTCGGTGCCTGGTAACTGATCCCTTCGGGACCACTCGATCACACAGGCTGGTGTGTTCTTCCATGTGTACTTTGTTGCTTCTGAGCTAGATGGCCGCTTGTTTATCTTCAAACCTTTAAGACCCCAGTCACTATCTCTTTTGACAGCGGGGCACCATCAGCTTTCTTCACCACATTTACTTGTTCACCCACTTTGGCTCCATCCGTTGTGTCGGGAGAGTGAGCATCATAGAGTTCCAATTTAATAAAAGAAGGTATTCATGCATTGAGGGAGTGTTTGAGTAGAGGCCCAAGGTCCTTCCGCCACCTTAATACTTGACCTATAAATATAGACACATAGATCTTTTCCCCATCCTCCTATATATATTTGCATGTACATGTCTTTGTCTAGACCTCCATAAATGCCCTTTGACTCCTAGCTCTTTCCTCCATCTCCCTTGACTTTCCTCCTGCCCTACTACCATGCTTCGTCGCCACCTGGGCTAGAGTATACCTCTTCTCTAAGCAACCTTACCCTTGATCATTTCCCACCATGCCTGCCACTCCCCCCTCTCTACCATTTGGGGTCCCATGTTTTTCCCTTGTCCCTGGGTTTGTTAACACCACTTCCTTACCCCCCCACCCCCCCACCCCAAGTTCCCCCGGAACTGTCGGTCCCGTTGTTTTTCCTCCAGATAGTTCATCCAGCCTGTCCTATTCAGACAGACCTGTGGAGACACTAACATGCACGAAAACAAGACAGAGGAAAACAAAGCAACAGTATACAACCAGACAACAAAACAACAAAAACAAACCACTGACAAAGAACAGAACAAAACAGTTCACAAGAGAAAAGCTTGTAGTTAGTTCAGGGATCGTTTGCTGGCCCTTAGGAGTGTTTTCCAGTCCAGTCTGTTGGGGCACCACGCCCTGGCCCCAAAGTCCACTTTCAGCATTCCCTGGGGACCTTGCCGCTCCATTCCCTTGCTGTTCTGCTGCACTCCCCCAGTGCTTTGCCTCGGTGTGGTGGGATCAGGTCAGGTGCAATTCCCACACTGTGTCTCCGGTGCTGTCCCCTGTATCGCCCTTAGTCACTGAGGGGCATCATGTCTCATAGTGGGGCCAGCCATGTTGTTTTCTCTGTGGACTGGCTGCTCTACTCAGGAACATCATCATCACGGCCTCGTGGGCCAGGCTGTGCTCCACTCTCTCCTCCTGCCCCTTCATCTGCTCCCGTGTGCTCTGATCAGATATGTTCATCTCCCGGAGCTGCAGAGTCAATGTCGTCCTTTGGAACAAATTCTTTTCGGGGGAGGGGCAGGAATCCACTTAATTTATGGTTCTGGGGCCAGCCTCCCAGATCTCTCCACTGGTTCCCTACTCCACGCCGGGATATTGCATTCACACCTGCGACACTGGGTTGAAGTCTGGTCCCACTTTCCCTGTGGAGATATAAACAATACCCTCCCCTTGGGTGGATTAATGCCCCATGACCCCACTACCCTTTTCTTCCTTGTATTCATCCTTTTGTTTTCCTTTCCCCGCCTCCTCCACCATTGTCTACCATGTACATCCCTGGTTTTGGTCTGGTCTCTTCCATACTACACCGTCTTCACCCCTAAAATGTTTGTATACAGTAGCTTTTTCCCCTATGCCACTTTCGCTTTTTAAAAATTTTAATTCTTACCTCAGCGGGCTCATGTTGTACTTGTCCTTTTGTGCCTGACTTACCTCGCTTAGCATGATTTCCTCCAGTTCTTCCCATGCTGCTATGTGCCTCATACGTTCATCACTGCTTTTTAGTGATGCGTAGTACTCCATTGTATGTATATACCACAGTTTTTTAATCCAATCGTCAGTTGATGGAAATTTGGGTTGCTTCCAACTCCTTGCAATTGTGAACTGTGCCGCAATGAACATTGGAGCACAGATGTCTGGTCTTGGTTTGTTTCTTGCCTTTTCTGGGTATATGCCCAGTAGGGGGATTGCTGGGTCATATGGTAACTCTATTTCCATCTGTTTTAGGTATCGCCAGATTGATTTCCATAGTGGCTGCACGTACTTAGAGTCCCACCAGCAGTGGATGAGAGTTCCTGTCTCCCCACAGCCCCTCCAACACTTGTTGCTTTCTGATTTTTTGAATTGGGCTACCTTTGAGGGTGTCAGGTGGTACCTCATTGTTGTTTTAATTTGTATTTCTCTTATGGCTAAAGATC
The DNA here is from genome assembly GCF_050624435.1 of Tenrec ecaudatus. NCBI lineage: Eukaryota > Metazoa > Chordata > Mammalia > Afrosoricida > Tenrecidae > Tenrec > Tenrec ecaudatus. The sequence continues at coordinate 23,436,457 of NC_134545.1, read as the reverse complement.
GGGAACATTTTCTGATATGTTTGTTGGCCATTGGGATTTCTGCGCCTGTGAAACTTCTGTTCAAGTCCTTTGCCCACCTTTCAAGTGGGCTATTGGTTTTTTTCTTTTTGGAAGCTAGCAGAGTATTGTAGATTTTAGTAATAAGGCCTTTGTCTGATGTGTCATTGCTAAAGATGTTTTCCCAGTCTGTGGACTCTCTTATTACTCTCTTGGTGAATTCTTTAGATGTACACAAGTGTTTTATCTTCATTATATCCCATTTGTCAATTTGTGCCTCCTCTGTGTTTGTGTCCTTCTCTATTTCTGATAGCCTGTGTATTCCCTGAGCCAAAGTTCTCAAGTTGGTCCCAATTCTCTCATTGATGGCCCTAATAGTTTGGGGTTTAACTTCAAGGTCTGTGATCCACCTTGAGTTTATTCTTGTGCATGGAGTGAGATAAGGGTCTTGCTTCATTTTTCTGCATGTTGATAACCATTTTTTCCAGCACCACTTGTTAAAGAGGGCATCTGCTTCCCATTTGATATTTTTGGGGCCCTTGTCAAAGATGAGCTGTGTGTACGCTGATGCTTTTATTTCTGGGTTTTCAGTTCTTTTCCATTGGTCTGAGTATCTGTCGTTATACCAATACCATGCAGTTTTGAGAACTGTGGCTGCACAGTATGTGCCAAAGTCAGGTAAAGCAAGCCCTCCCACGGTGTCCTCCTTCTTGAGGAGTTCTCTGCTAATCTGGGCTTCTTCCCTCTCCATATGAAGTTGGTAATCAGTTTTTCCATTTCTTTGAAGAAAGATGATGGTAATTGTATTGGGATAGCATTAAACTTATATAGTGCTTTTGGCAGAACTGACATCTTAACTATATTAAGTCTCCCAATCCAAGAGCATGGAATATTCTTCCATTTGTTGAGGTCCCTCTTGGTTTCTTGTAATAGTGTTCTATAGTTTTCCCTATATAGATCTTTTGTTTTTTCAGTCAGGTGTATCCCTAGATATTTCAATTTGTGTTTGGCTATTGTGAAGGGTACCACCTTTTTTTTAAAAAACGTTTTATTAGGGGCTCATACAACTCTTATCACAGTCCATACATATACATACATCAATTGCATAAAGCACATCCATACATTCCCTGCCCCAAGGGTACCACCTTTTTGATCTCTTCTTCTGTGGTCTTATCTGATGTGTATAACAGTCCGATGGACTTCTGTTTGTTGATCTTGTATCCTGCCACTCTGCCAAACTCCTCTAATGCTTCCAGTACTCCCCTTGTGGAGCTGATGTAAAATCATATCATCTGCAAATAACGATAGTTTCACCTCTTCCTTCCCCAGACGAATACCTTTGATGTCACTTCTTTGCCTTTGCTGTTATCTAAAACCTCCAGCACGATATTAAATAGGAGTGGAGACAAGGGGCATCCTTGTCTGGTTCCCTTTTTCAGTGGGATTGTGTTAGTCTTTTCTCCATTGACTATGACTTTGGCGGTTGGTTTTTCATATATAGCTTGTATTGTCTTGAGGAACTTTCCTTCCATTCCTATCTTCGCTAGTGTCTTAAACAGGAATTGGTGTTGTATGTTGTCGAATGCTTTTTCTGCGTCTATTGATATTATCATGTGATTCTTACACTTTTTCATGTCAATGTGACGAATAATACTAATGGTCTTTCGTATGTTGAACCATCCCTGCATCCCTGGTATGAATCCCACTTGGTCATGGTGAATTATTTGTTTTATATACTTTTGTATTCTGTTGGCTAGTATTTTGTGAAGGATTTTTGCATCAATGTTCATTAGGGATATCGGTCTGTAGTTCTCGATTCTTGTGGGATCCTTGCCCGGTTTGGGTATCAGAGTTATACTAGCTTCATAGAAGGAGTTTGGGAGTTTGCCATCTTTTTCTATGTTCTGGAAAAGTTTGTGTAGGATTGGTATTAGTTCTTCCCTGAATGCTTGGTAGAATTCTCCAGTGTAGCCATCTGGTCCAGGGGATTTTTTTGTTGGTAATCCCTTGATAACCTTTTCTATTTCTTCTATTGCTATGGGTCTGTTGAGATTCTTGATGTCCACCGAGGATAGTCTAGGGAGGGATTGTTTTTCCAGGAATTTGTCCATGTCTTCCAAATTGTTGAATTCATTGGAGTACAATCCTTCATAGTATTGCGTAACTATCCTTTTGATTTCATTAGGGTCTGTTGTAATGACCCCTCTTTCATCCCTTATTCTTGCTGTTGAGATTTGTTCCCTCCTTTTTTTGGTTAGGTTTGCCAATGGTCTATCGATCCTGTTTATCTTTTCAAAGAACCAACTTTTAGCGATATTAATTTTTTCCATAGTTTTTTTATTTTCCCTCTCCTGAATCTCAGCCCTGATTTTTATAATTTCTTTTCTTTTGCTATTAGTAGGGTTGTCCTGCTGACTCAGCTCTAGTTTTTGTAAATTTTGTGTCAGCGTATCCGTCATGACTCTCTCTTCCTTTCTTAGGTGTGCTTGTATTGTTATGAACCTTCCTCTGATGACTGCCTTTGCTGTGTCCCATAAGTTTTGGTACGTCGTGTGCTCATTTTCGTTGGTTTCTAGAAATTTCCTGATTCCGTCTCGGATCTGCACCAGTATGCACTTATTTTGCAGTAGAGAGTTATTCATCCTCCAATTATTTGCTCTTATTTTCTTTGTCTTCCTTTTGTTGATTTCCAGTCTTATGGCACAGTGGTCAGAGAGAGAGGTCTGTATTATTTCAATGTGCTTAAATTTATGTAGATTTGCCTTATGCCCCAGCATGTGGTCTATCTTCGAATATGTGCCATGGGGACTTGAAAAGAATGTGATATTTTTTGTATTTGGATGAAAAGCTCTGTAAATATCTATTAGGTCAAATTGTCTAATTGTGGAGTTTAGCTCTCTAGTCTCCTTGTTGAGTTTCTTTCCCTGTGATCTATCTTTCTCAGTGAGTGGTGTGTTGAAGTCACCCACTATAATTGTCGAATCTGTGATTTCTTTCTTAATCTTTTGGAGTGTTTGGTTGACGTATTGAGCTGGTCTCTCATTCAGGGAATATATGTTTACAATGCTTAGTGGTTCATTGTCTATCATTCCCTTGAGCATTATATAGTGTCCCTCCTTATCTCTTTTTATGGTTTGCACTTTGAGGTCAATTTTATCCGAGATAAGGATTGCAACCCCTGCTTTTTTTGTGTTGCTGTTTGCTTGGTAGGTCCTTCTCCAGCCTTTGATTCTCAGCCTATTTTTGTCTGTAGCCTTGAGGTGTGTCTCCTGTAGGCAGCAAATTGATGGGTTGTGTTTTCTAAGCCATTCTGCTAGTCTCAGTCTTTTAATGCCTGAGTTCAGGCCATTGATATTCAGGGTTATTATCTCCATGTGCAGACTCTGTGATGCCATTTTATACCTTTTGTGTTGGGAGTTTTCCTACTTTCCTTTCTCATTAGTGTGTGTTTTATGTGTGTATCATTCTTAACTTCTTTCCATCCTTAAGCCATTGCTATCTTGGGATCTGTTTTCTCTTTGTTGTGCTCTGGGTGAGGTTGTTCTATGTGTTGGTCTCTTATTTGTGCTTGGTGAGTGTTGTTCTTCTGCCCATACTGAGTCGGTGAGGATCTTTTGTAAGGCTGGGTTTGTTGTAACGTATTTTTTGAGTTTTTCCTTGTCTGGGAAGACTTTTACTTCTCCATCGATAATTTGGCTGGGTAGAGTATTCTTGGATTTGCGTTGTTTTCTTTCAATTTTTGGAATATGTTACTCCACTCTCTCCTTTTTTTCATAGTTTCTGCTGATAGGTCTGAGCATATCCTTATGTGGGAACCTTTATATGTGATTGCTTGCTTTTCCCTAGCTGCTCTCATGATTTTCTCCTTTTCCTCAAAGTTTGAAAGTTTAACTATTATGTGCCTTGGTGATTTCTTCTTGGGGTCCCGTCATGCTGGTGTTCTTTCAGCCTCCTGGATGGTTGCTTGGTTTTCATTTATTAGGCTGGGGAAGTTTTCCTCCAAGAATTCTCTCGCTATTGTTGCAGATGACTTCTTTGTTGTGTCTTCCTCTGGTAGGCCAATAATTCTAATGTTGTTCCGCTTCATAGCATCAGACATAGCTCTTAGGTTTTCTTCAGCTTCTCTGATGCTCTTATTAGATTTTTGTTCACGTTTATTAAAGTCTGCTTGGCTGTCCTCCACGACACTGATGCGGTTCTCTGATTCCTCCAATCGATTCTCAAGGAACATGATTCTGCTATTGTTTTTCGTTATCTGCTCCTTAAGCTCCTGTATTTTCCTTTGGTGTATGTCTTTTATCTCCTCTATCATTTCATCCTTTTTCTGTAGTGTTTCCCTCATATCCTGCATGGCTCCAAGCAGCATTCTGAGAGCTTCTTTGTATGGCATCCCAATGTCTGCTTCTTCTATGTATGTTGCTATGTTCAGGACATCTTCCTTTGCCTTTTGTTTCTTCTGTTTTTTCGTTGAGGTCGTTGGGGGTGATGGCTGTTTGCGTTGAGTTGTTTTTGATGGACCAGGTGCCATTTTCTAGTCTCTCTCTGGAAGACTTATAGGAATGCTTCTTCGATCTGCCTACATCTGATTTTGCTACAGGATTAACCTACAGTTGATTTAGCTACGGGATTAACCTACCACTTTATCTTCCTGTGGCTTCCCTATCAGGGGAGTGCCCCAGATGGCAGATCGGCTGCCTGCACCAGTGTTGCAGAGGCTGGGCTGAAGTTCCTGCTATTGGTTTGAATATTGATAAGTGTTGGCTGAGCTGGCTTATGTCCCCAGGTACACAGGCAGGAACTCCCTGGTGAGAAGTCTGAGGAGTATCCCCTGGAGAGCAAGCAGGCCTTACCCTAGCCTTGGGCTATCTCTGCAGGGTGAAGCTCACCTAGCTGGGTGTGACCCAGGCGCAAATGCCCTAGGGCAATGGGAGTGTCCCGTAAGTCCGCAATGGAGTGTGAGAGAGCAGGGCAGGAACAAGGGGGGGAGAAAAATTAAAAAGTGAGACTAGACTGTGCAGGGGTACAGGGAAGCGAGGGAAGCAAAAGAAACTGTAGCTGAGTCCCACTCCCTGCCTGTGGATCTGCAAGGGCTTACTCCCTGCCCCAAACCCCAGCGGTAGTCTGCAGCTGAGCCCCAAGAAGGGTCGCAAGAAAACTGCTGAGCCGCCCCCAGAGAAGTGGGGGGACAGAGAACAGAGATGTTAACAGACGCCATCGTGTAGCTGAAGCTTGATCCCTGCCTATGGAGCTGTGGGGGTTTGGGTTTAGTCCCTGCTCAGACCACGTGGCGCAGCTGCGCCTTGAAAAAGCCCCTGAGCAGCCCTCCAAGGCTGGGTGGGAATATAGAGCAGAGACGCAAACAGAAGCAACAATGTAGCTGAACCCCAATCCCTGCCGGTGGAGCCGCAAGCCTCCTGTCCCTGCCCTGAGGCAGATAGGGGAAAACTGTGGCTGTGCTGAGACCAAGCCCTTCTACAGGCTCCAAATGGTCCCGGCTTGGGCAGATCCGGCAGCTGGACTAGGGTCGAGTCCCAGCCGGCTTCCACTGAGGTAAACCAAAAGCCCCGAGCCCCTCAAAACCCCGTGGATCTGTGCCTACTTATCTTTATGATGCGCCTCCTGCGATCCAGTGGCGTTGAATTTCACTCTGAGCAACTCTCGGGCTGGATTCTGCGGAGTCCCTCTGGTGTGTGTCACTCCGTCGCCATCTTCCCGGAAGTCCCAATATGTCATTTTATTGGGAACTCTTACAGCTCTTTTTTACTCCCCCCTTACAGCTCTTACAACAATTCACACATCAGTTGTATCAAGCACATTGGTACATATGTTGCCATCATCATTTTCTTTTTTTAAAAAATAAATCATTTTATTAGGGACACTTACAGCTCTTATAACAATCCATACATCAATTGTATCAAACTCATTTGTAAATATGTTGCCATCATCATTTTAAAACATTTTTTTCTGTTTGATTCCCTTGGGATCAGCTCCTCTTTTTTCCCTCCCCTTCTCTTGTGACCCCTTGATAAATGATAAATGATTAGTTGTATATGTTACATAGACCACTGTCTCCCTTCACCCACGTTTCTGTTGTTTGTCCCAGGTGGGGTGGGGGGGCTGTTATATGTCAATCACTGTGATTGGTTCCCCCTTTCTCTCCCTTCTCCCCGCACCTCCCCCCTATCTTCATAGCATCACTACTGCCATTATGGTTTATTTGCCCTGGATTCTGTGTGTTGAGAGCTCTTCTCTGTAGCAGTGTACATGCTCTGTTCTAGCCAGATTTGTTAGGTAGAACTGGGGTCATGATAGTGGGGGCCACAAAGCATTAAAGAACCAGAGGATTGTAGTGTGTTTCATTAGTGCTACACTGCATCCTGGCTGACTTGTCCCTTCCTTGTGACCCTTCTGTGAGGGGATATCCAATTGTCTACAGATGGGCTTTGGGTCTCCACTCTGGCCTCCCTCTTTTGGATTGATAAACTTGTTTGTTTTGGGTCTTCTGCTGCTGATACCTGATCCTGTTGACACTTCGTGATCACACAGGCTGGTGTGCTTCTTCCATGTGAGCTTTGCTGCTTCCCTGCTAGATGGCCGCTTGTTTATCTTCAAGCCTTTAAGACCTCAGATGCTCTATCTTTTAATAGCCAGGCACCATTAGCCTTCACCATATTTGCTTATGCACCTATTTGGTCTTCAGCAATCTCTTATTGGGAAGGTGAGCATCACAGAATACCAGGTTATTAGAACAAAGTGTTCTTCTATTGAGGGAGGACTCACACAACTCTCTTAATCCTCAGCTAGGTTTGATAATTCATTACAGTGGCCACACATAACTCAGATGATACTCATAATTGCCGAGTTTATTAGGGAAGTTGATAAATTAGCCACAATTCAGCATCAGAAATTCACAGGACAGAGTTCTTCCAGTAGGGTTGCCTCTGCTCAGCCATGTCCACAAGCACACCTCTGGTCCTTGTCCCTTTGACCTGGCCTCTGCCTTGCTTGGTCAGTGTTACACAGCTCTTTTAGCTTCCTGATATGTTCAAAGGACACACCACTCTGACCTAAACTTCATCTTAAAAGCACTTAGCTCTAGATAGCTCCACCATTAAGTGCCTGGAACACGCCCCTCCACAAGCAAACCTGTCCAAAGGCGCTCAACTTTTTCACTCTGTGGATGGGGGAAGCCAGCCGCTCTGTCTAGTGCCCTGGTTCTTGGTTTTTCTGCTGCTTCATTCTCTTTTTTTTTCCTCATTGATCATTTTATTGGGGGTTCTTAGAGCTATAACAGTCCATAAATTAATTATATCAAGGGAACTTGTTTAGATGTTACCATCATCACTTTCAAAACATTGTCTTTCTACTTAAGCCCCTTGATAGCCGCTTTTCTTGAACCCTTAATAAATTATATATATATATATATATTTCATATCTTATACCTTCCGATGTACCCCTTCACCCACAGTTCTGTTATTTGTCCTCACGGGGGCTAATACATCCATCCTTGCTATCAGTTCCCCCCCACCCCTCCCTTCCCGTATCCTCATGGAGTCGTTACTCCCATTACTGTTTCTGAGGGTGTTTTTTTTTGCTTTCTCTTTTTAAAGCAATTTTATTGCCCCAATCCACATGATTCAATTCAGTAGTTCAATCTCTGAGGGGTTTATCTGTCCTGGATTCCTTGTGTCGAGAGCTCTTATTTGTACCAATGTACATAAGCCAGTCTAGCCTGATTTGTGAGGTCGAACTGGGGCCATGGAAGTGTGGGGAGGAAGCATTAAGGCACTAGAGGAATGTTGTGTTCCATCGGTGCTATGCAGCACCCTGCATGAGTCGTCCCCTCCATGTTTCCCTTCTATGAGGAAATGTCCACTCTGATCCCTCTCCTTCACAGCAATATGATTGCTTCTTTTTGATCTTCTGATATTTGATCCCATCAACACCTCGTGTTCACACAGGCTGGTGTGCTTCTTTCATGTGGGCTTTGCTGTTTCCCTCTTAGATGCTTGCTTTTTTAACTTCAAGCCTTTAATAATAGATACTCTACCTTTTACTAACTAGGCACTGTCAGCCTTCTTCACCACATTTGCTTATGCACCCATTGCACAGTGCCACATTATTAGAACCAAGTGTTCTCGTGTGGAAGGAAGACTTAAGTAGAGGTCCAAAGTCCGTCTGCTACCTTAGTGTTTTAACAGAAATACAGATGTACAAAGACCAATACAATATATTTACATATATACATGTCTATATTTATACCTCTTTATCTAGCTTTTACCTCCTAGCTCTTCTATTTATGTTCACGTTCCTCCTGCCCCACCATTATGTTTGCCCTTCACTCGGCTCTCCGTAGTTCCTCTCAACTACGTTACAATTGATGAAGCACCACCAGGTTGCTGCTCCATTCTTGATTGGTCTTTCTTGATGGTTGTGTGATTTCCCCCTCTTGCTCCGGAGATGGCTCATTTGAAGCCCGACAGGATAGCAAAATTGACCCATCGCCATGTTCCGAGTTTTTACAATCCCAATTCGCCTTGTTAACAGTAATTCATAATTGACTCATATAGTCCTGTCAGCATTTTCCCCCTCCTACCCAGACCCATCAGGAAGAAAGTTGTTTGGTGGAAGTTACAAAGAATCTGTCGAGAAGAGCCACATTGTCATTCAGTGCATTCCTCTGCTGATCCACAGTCCCACCTTCCGTGGCTTCAGCCACCACAGTCAACTGCAGTCGGAAACGGGCAGTGTAATGAAATTGCCCTCTGCCCTGCCCAGGGCGTGAATCACCCGGTCCAGTGTATCCACACAGTGTGCACTCTCTGCCCACTGTGGTTAATCGCCGACTACATAATTTACAAAAGAAACGGTCCTGTCCTCCATAGATATGGACTGAGCACAACGTTTAAAGATACTATCTTTGCTTCAGGCGCTCACAGGGGGTTTTGAAGTGTATTCTTCCCAGATAAGGGGGAATCACTGTAAAAGAAACCGTACAGTAATGGTCTTGTGTCTGGCTTATTCCCTTCATGTAACATTTTCTAAAGTGATCGATGGGAGAGCAGGTATCAGAGCTTCACCCCCTGTTGAGCGAGTGCTGTGTTGTGTTTTGCTCGTCTGCTCCTCTGTTGGGTACTTGGGTGGTTTCTACCTCTTCCTGTTGTGTGTGCTGCAGATATTCAGCACAACTATCAGTTTGAGCCCTTGCTTTCTTAGCCAGTACTTTTAAACTTTCAAGTGGATGAGGAGTAGGGACATACTAACAACAAAAACAACAACCAAACTCACTGCTGCTGAGTTGAGCAGCCCTGTAGGGCAGGGGGATTCTGCCCTGTGGGTTTCCGAGACTGTTAACTCCTTATGGGAGTTGAAAGGCCCATCTTTCTCCCTCAGAGGAGCAGTGGTTGAACACGGCTGACCTTGGGTTTAGCAGCTCGAATCGTAACCAGTGCCACCAAGACTCCTGGGCCTTCTTCCTAATTCCCTCACTTTTATATAACTTTTAATCTTCTCTGTGAATTAGAAATGTAACTATTAAAAACCCATCTCAATGCCATCAAGTTGATTGTGACTCACAGTGACCTCAAAGAACAGAATAGAACTGGCCCTGTCAGTTTCCAAGTCTACAAGGTTTTATGGGAATAGGAAACCTCATCTTTATCTTGCATATTGCTACTAGTACTTATAATTCAAAATATTTTTCAATGTGGTGAATGGAACTCATTCTCAATTCAATTTTGATACTTGACGAGTCAGGTTTTTATTTTACCTCGATCTCTTTAGTGTATAGATTGAATTGTGTCCCCCCCATACCTGTGTCATAAAGCCTAGTCTCCAATACCTGTGGTTATAATCCTTTTTGGGGGTGGGTTTTCTCTGTTATGTTAAGAGGCTGTGTCAGTGTAGGGTGGGTTATAGCCTTTTGAGATATGAAAAGAACAGATTAAGACAAGCACAAAATTCATATCAATGTGAATGAGGGGGCAGGCAGAGTTGAAACCCAATGCCCATCTGTAGGCAATTGGGACATCCCCTCACAAGGAAGAGATGAGCCAGTCAGGGTGCAGTATAGCACCGATGAAACACAACTTTCCTCTAATGCTTCCTCCTCCTCCTCCCAACTATCATGACCCCCATTCCATTTGACAAATCCGGCTAGATCAGAGCAAGTACACTGGTACAGATAAGAGCTCGCAACACATCAGGACCAATAATGAGAGTACTGAAAACAGGAGAGTAAGGGGAAGGTGGGGGAGAAGGGGGGAAATTGATCACAATGATCAACATTTAACCCCCTTCCAGGGGGACGGATAACAGAAAAGTGGGTGAAGGGAGACAGCAGTCAGTGTAACACATAAAAAAATACGGTGATAACAGTTTACAAATTATCAAGGGTTCATAGGGGAGGGAGGGAAAAAAATATGAGGAGCTGATACCAAGGGTTCAGAAAATGTTCTGAGAATGATGATGGCAACAAAAGTACAAATGCGCTTGACACAGTGGATGGATGGACGGATTGTGATAAGAGCTGTACGAGCCCCCAATAAAATGATTTTTTTAAAGACAGACAAGCAAGCCGATTTGGGGGAGATAAATGCCAGACCACATGATGTTCCCGAACACCAGCGTTTCCTTCTGTTGTGCACATGGGGGCTATGGGTTGGAGTCGACTCGATGGTACCTAACCACCACAGCCCCTGAAACGCCGAGAAAATAAATTGCTTATGAGAGCCACCTGCTTAAGGGAGTTCTCTAATCAACTAAGACAATTGGTCACATCTTGAGCGTACTTTTTGTGTGTGTGAAAAAGAACACAAATGTGCTCAGGAGCTGATGCCAGGGGCTTATGTGGAGAGCAAATGTTTTGAGACTGATGAGGGTAGCGAATGTACAACGTGCTTTATACAATGGATGGATGGATGGATTGTGATAAGAGTTGTATGAGCCCCAAATAAAATGATTTTTAAAATTTTAATGCATTAACCTCCCCGGCGATCTTATTATGTCAGTAATTTTGTACCTAAAGCAGTACATTGTTTTGCATAAAATTTGTTGTTTTATATTGTAGTCTTGTAATTCTTAAGAAATTACTCATTTTAAACTCTCTAGTAGACATTCCAGGTGTGATAAACTTCAATACACAGTTAACATGCATCCTGAGCCACACTCGGGATTACCGCCAGGCAGGTTAAAAAAACAACGTACCATTCTAGCCACTTTGATGTGTGTGATTTAGTGACATTGTTTACATTCACAGTGCTGTGTTACCCACACCACCATCCATCGCCAAAAGGTTCGTGTGTGTTTATATAAGAAAAAGTGTTGGTGCTGTTTTTTCACCGTATTATTATTTTTTTAATCAAGAAGTATGTATTTTCTATATTAAGGAGCCTTTAGGAGAATCCTTGTGAAAGGCTGCACTCCCCAGGGGAGTGTACCCTGAATGCTGTTGCGACTGCAGATGGTGTGAGTACCTTGTGTTTGCTGGGACGAGGTAGACTTGGGCATAGAGACCAAAGCCTCCCCAGGACCCAAGACCACTCTGAGTGCTTTTTGTAATTCGGGGCAAAAAAAAAAAAAGTTGGTAGTGGAATATATGTAACAAAATACTTCAGTTTTTATATGTGTCCAAGTCGTTGACTTTAATAATTTTCTCCATGTTGTGCACCGGAGGAGCCTGTTGGTGCAATGGTTAAGTACTTGACTGCTGACCCTAAGGTTGGAAGTTCAGGCCCAGCCATGGCTGCATAGGTGAAAAGGCTCGGTGATCAGTCTATGAAACCCTGGGGCTGGGCCTTCTCTGTCCCAGAGAGTCATTATGACAGTAACTGTTGTGCAGAAATCATCATTACCTGTTTCCAAATTTTTTTCATTGCTTTTCACAAGAACTTTGCACCCCTTAGTAACGCACTGCCCACTCACCTCTGGCAGCCACCGATCAACTCTGCTCTCTGGGTGTTTGCTTATTCTTGGTGTTTCATCTAAGGGACATCATATTTGTCCTTTCATGTCTGAGTAATGTCACTCAGCATAATGTTTCCAACGTTTCATTTCTCTTTCTGACTAGATGATATTCCACTGCGTGAATAACATGGATGCTTGGGGGGTCTCTGGCTTTCGGTTGTTGTGAATAATGCTGTCAGGCACACTGGTATGCAAGGCTCTCTAAATTCACCTCCCAAACGGGTGGTATGATTCACTTCTGCTTTCCAGATGGTCTTGGTGACAGTTGATTGTAGTTTTGGTGTGGCTTTCTTTGGGTGGACCTGTCTGAATTCATTAAGCTGCTCGGATATGTAGAGGCATGTCTTTTGCCAGGTTTGAGAAGTTTTCAGCCATTATTTCTTCCTACTTTCTTTTCTTTTTAAAAAAAAATCATTTTATTGGGGGCTTGTACAACTCTTTTTTTTTTTGAAGGAAAAGGAGAAGTTTATTCTGTGCTTCCTGGGCGAGATTCCGCTTGTACAACTCTTATCACAATCCATCCATCCATCCATTGTGTCAAGCACATTTGTTGCCATCATCATTTTCAAAACATTTTCTTTCTACTTGTGCCCTTGGTATCAGCTTCTCATTTTTCCCCTCCCTCCCCTTCCCACTCTCCCTCCCTCGTGAACCCTTAATATTTTATAAATTGTTATTTTTTTTTGTCATGTCTTACACTTAACAATGTCTCCCTTCACCCACTTTTCTGTTGTCCTTCCCCCTGGGAGGAGGTTAAATGTCGATCATTGTGATCAACTCCCCCTTTCTCCCTGCACCTTTCCCTTACCCTCCTGGTATGGCTCCTGTTTTCTTTCTGCCCCTCTATCGTTTTTCTTTTTGGGGTTCCCATACTGTAGGTTGGCTGCTTGATGATGACCCATGAACTTCTTAGTCTCTGTTAATTTCGTTTGCATTTTTTCTTTCTGTTTCTCAGACTGGATCATTTTAATTATCTTCAAGTTCGCAAAGCCTTTCCTATCTCTTTGTTAGTCTCACTTTGTTCACCGATTGTTTATAATTAATTATTTGCATCTTCCTTTAGCTCTTTGAACATAGTTAGGAGAGCTGTTTTGAGCTACTGTTTGGCTTTCCCAGGATGGCATCTGTCATTTTATTGTTTTGTTTTGTTTCCTATTGCTCTGTGTGCTTTATGGGTTTTTTAATGACATCTGAGTAATACAATGTTGTAACTGACCATCAGCATCTTCTCCTTCCCCAGGACTTGTTTGCTTCTTTCTCCAGCTTCCTTTAGCTCCGCCCCTCCCTCCGTCCCTCCCGCCCTCCCTTTTTTATTGTTAAAGTCAGTCGAAGTAAATTGGTTTTGTGACATTTCCAAGCTATTTTTGGAAAGACTGCTTTACTTGAAATGTGTACACTGTAAAAACCCCCCTTCTGTCAAGTCGATTCTGACAGCTACCCTCTGGGTCGGAGTAGAATTGCTCTGAGGGTTTCCAAAGCTGTTCGTGTTTTTTGTTTGTTTCAGGATTTTTTGTTGTGAATTAGTATAGAGATTAAGCAAACAGCTTCATCTTTCTCCCAAGGAGCTGCTGGTGGGTTGGAAGGAACCACCAGCCTTAAAAGTTAGCAGCCCAGTTTGTAACCTACTACCTATGGGTCCACTGAGTCTCCATAGCAACAAAGAAGTGCTCCTTGCTTTGAAGATGATCTTTGTGCTGGGCCACATCTTCAGCACTCTGCCAGGCTAGCAGGCCACTGTGAACCTTTATTAACCTCCTTTCCAGTATAAGGACCTCAGGCTTTGACTTGGGACAGTTCAGTTGTGATTTGGGAATCAAGGTCAGCTCTAGCGTTATCACACACATCTCTATGATCTTTTTTCCCCTGTCTAGATGTTACTATGAGCAGAGAGTACAGCGGAAGGTCTTCGAGGAATGGAAAGAAGAGTGGTGGATTTCCCATCGAGAGTGGAAGCTCTGTGTTCGAGCTGACTGTCACTACAGGTCAGATCATGTGCCTCCATCTTGCTAGTAGACTCGAGCCAAGCATTCCTTGTCAACAGCATATTTCCTATCAAAAGAAGCAAAGTTTCAAGTAGTTCTTTTGTGTGTCAAATCCTTTTTAGAAGAAGCACGATTGAAATATTAAATATAAGTTTAATTTAAACAGACAAGGAGGCAGACAAAGAGGTCTGGTGGCATTTTTGAATGAGTGTCGGACTGGCAACTGCCAGGCCAGCAGCTTACACTCATTGGGCTGCTGGTCAGAGAAAGATGAGGCTGTTTGCTTCCATGAAGATTTACAGCCCGAGAGACCCCAAAAAGTCCCTGGGAGACAGAGTTGTCTCAGTGACACCGGGTTGGGTTAGAGATAGGCATGCATACATGAGTACACGTGACGTGGGTGCGTGCACCTACACACAGCCGCCCCGCAATTCAGGTAATGTTTTGTGCTGGTTATGCTAAGGATTTGAATGGAATTTTCTTACTGCCATTTTTATATCATTTATAATTTTGAGAGTATTCTGCTTCAAAATTTCAAGTTTTCCTCTGTGTCGATTATAGAAGGAAATAAAGGAGTCCTGACGGTGCAGTGGTTTTGTGTTGGGCTGATAACTGTAGGGTCAGTAGTTTGAAACTACCAGCCGCTCTGCTGGGGAGTGATGAGGCTTTCTACCCTTGCGAAGAGTTCCGATCTTGGAAACCCACCAGGGTGCTAGGGGCTCTGGTGGTGGAGTGGTTACAGGCTGAGCTGCTAATGGAAATCTTAGCAGCACCCCAAGGGAAAAAAGTTTTATACTCCCGTAAAGAGTTGCAGCCTTGCAGTGGTGCTCCTGAAATCTGAGTGAGGGATGCATTTATTGAAGAGGGCCCTGTTTTTAGAAAAGAGGATTTATGATTTTGGTTGCTCTTTTATCTTAGTCTACAATAATGGGCAAGTCTTGAAAAAAAAAAATTGGTCACTGAAGCAAAAAAAAAGAGTTCCCACCTCAGAAACTCACAGAGGCAGCGGCACCCTGTCCTGTAGACTCCCTGTGGGTTTGGAGTTGGGTTTGTAGGCCTGCTATGAACCAGGACTGACTTGATGGCAGTGAATTTAAGTTTTTTGTTTTGTCGAAGAAAATCTACGACCAACATAATACTTTAGAGAAAAATAGAAAAATTCACTAGTCCTTCAGGAATCCAAAGGCTTAATGTTGAGTTTAAATAGAGTGACCATACCTTAGTGGTGTGAGCATTTGAAGTGGCTCCTTAAGCATTTCATCACCTACAACTGGAACAGATGATCAAAAGAATAGAGGCTGATACAGTTGGGCGTGGGGTGGGGTGGGGTTTCCCCACTCCTTGATACTTGCATTCCCAGGGATAGCAAAACCAAACTCAAGCCTTCAAGTCATTTCCAACTCAGTGACCATAAATTGTGTAGGTTCCCAAACTTATATGGTCCACTGTCCCCTTTAAGTAAAAAATTACTCAAGCTGATGCCAGAGGCTTAAGTGGAGAGCAGATGTTTTGAGAACGATGAGGGCAATGAGTGTACAAATGTGCGTTACACAATTGATGTATGTGTGAATTGTGATAAGAGTTGTATGAGCAAAAAAAAAAAACCCCAAAAGAGTTGTATGAGCCTCTAATAAAATGATTTTTTTAAAAGTGCTCATGGCCTCCCTAGCAATGAGAATATTTTGTCCTCTAGCCCAGAAGCCAGGATAAAGTGTAGGTATCTGCTCTTACAATGCCCTTGGATCATTCCACACACCCCAGGGGGCAGTATCCGCCACTAACTAAAAGCTACAGGAGCAGATAACCTCAGCTTCTTCCCAAGGAGAGACTGGTGGTTTTGAACCACTGACCTTGAGGCTAACAGTCCAACACTTACCAGCAGTGCTGTCCGCCTCCTTCAAGAGGAAAGGGAAGGTCAAAATTGGGAATTATAATAAGCACATGGGATGTCTCTCTCTACTTAAAATCTTACATTTAATATGTTTACTAATTAATCTAATATCATAAGTATTTTGTCTTTGAAAGAGGAGCGCTGGTGGCATAATGGCTGGTTAGCCTTGGGCTGCTGACCTCAAGGTCCACCGTTTGTAGCCACTGGCCACTCTGCCGGTGGTCAATGGGACTTTCCACTCCTGTGAAAAGCTTACAGTCTCTGAAATGAGCAGTTCTATCGCGTCCTACAGGGTCGGCATCAACTCGATGCAGGGAGAGAGAGAGAGAGAGAGTGTGTGTGTTTTAAGATGATACTTAACTCGCATTAACCTCCCTGGCAGTAATCCCGAGTGCGACTCGGGGTAAATGGTAACTGTCAGAAGCGGTGACCCCGAGCCACACTTGGGATTACACTGCAGAGAAGTCCCTTAATCAAATCCAAACTCACTTCCATCAGGTCGAGGCCAACTCAGAGCCACCCTGTAACTCTCATTAGTGGTCACTTGTTTAGCTCGACTTTGGGTCAAAGTTTCTCTCCATTTCAGATAAAGACATAGAAATGTTGTTGGTTTCAGCTTCTGTTGAGTTGATTCTGACTCATGATGAACCCATGAACAACAGAAAAAGCTGCCACTCATGATGACATATCACACTAGAGTCTAATCTCTAAACTCTACAGAAAGCACCAACAAGAAAAGAGACGAATAACCTGACTAAAAATGTGCAGAGGACATGGACGGTTTACCAGAGAAGGCATTCAAATTCAGGTGGCCAACAAATGCGAAGAAATGCTTGTAGTTGGTGGCCAGCTAAGAAACGGAAATCAAAAGGAGGAGAAACCACTTCACTCACTCACTGTAGACTTGACAGCACAGTTCAATACAGCAGAAAGCAGTAAGGGCCGCAGGCAGCGTGGAGCTAAGTGCGATTGTAAAACAGTACCCCCACGATGGAAAGTGGTGTGGTACTTCCTCAAGCAACTGGGACTACAAATAACGTGTGACCCAGGAGTAGTGCTACTTAGCGTCTACCCTGCGGAAACAGAGAAAGCACACACCCGTATTCCTCTCGGCACTGTTCACAGTAGCAGAAAGGTAGAACCAACTTTGTTGCCCATCGGTGGAAGAATGGATAAATACACTTTGGTACATACACACACTGTGGTTCGTGACACACACTATGCCAAACCCCAAAATGAGGCTGGAACCGCGGAACGCTTCCCGTGAATGGATTTGGGAGACAAACAGAAAGACAGGCGTTGTATGGCACCAGGAAGTTGCTCTTAAAGAAGTGGCCCCGTTTCCGACTCCGCGTCTTTTAGAGCATTACTATCCACGAGAAAAGGTTTCAGCATGATGTCCCCACTTCCCACATCCATTGAGTATTCTAACTCAGAGCAACCCCATGGGAGCTTGCAGACCTGCTCGCCCCGAGGGTTCCCAAGGCTACTAATCTTTGTGGGAGCAGGAAGCGCTCCCCGTCTCTCGTGCAGAATTTGAACCCTCAGTCTTACGGCTAGCCACACAGTGCTTACCCCACGGCACCACCAGCGCCCCTGACTGGTCGTAGGACATGGCATCTCAGCTTAGGGTGCCAGCGGGGCTTCTTTGTGTTAGAACTTTCCGTCTTCATTCCTCCAAAGTGCAGGACTGACGGGGGGGTGTCGGATTAGAGATGATGTTGTTTCAAGGACACGCCCTTTGTTTTTGGCTCTTCAGATATTACCTGTACAACCTGATGTTCCAGACCTGGCAGACATATGTCCGTCAGCAGCAAGAGACGAGGAGGAAGTACAGCAGGGCCGAGGATCACGGTGAGAAAAGGAGGTACCCCCTCCGAGGGAAGACGCCCACATGGGCTTTCTGTGGAAGCCCTTGCAGACGATGAGCACATCGTCTCGGAGGGAAAATACCTGTAGACCGTAGAGATTCTGTTCCGTTCCTTTCCCTGTGATCCAGACTGTGACACCGAGTGGGAATTCCTGTGCGTGGTGCTCCCTGACTACAGTCTGCAGGGCCTGCCCCTGCCCCTGCCCTGTGGGGGCCGTGAGCTGGCTGGAGTTCCCCCCTGGCTGCTTTTGCTGGTACTTGTCTGGCTGTCATGAGGCTCTGCAACAACGCTGTGTTCCTCACGCTGAGCCGCTTTGCCCAGGCTGCCCCTACTGGTCAGTGTCTGATTTATTTACCTGCGAGTTGAGCTGGAAACTCTTAGAGGGGAGTCGAAGGGGAAAGGTGCCTTGTTTGGAAATGATCACGTAGCCCGTGTTACCAGCTGACTCAGGACATTGCACACGAACGTCCTAGAGGCCCCTCAGACACTTGCCGGTCACAGAGAAAAGTGGTCAAGTCGTCGCCATTAAGATCAGCTCTTCTTCCTGTTTTTCCCATCTATTGAGAAGTGTCATGTAGGAATGGCTTGTCCATCCCTCTGTTGGGACAGTAGTTTAAGCAAACCCGTTAGGTCAGCAGTTTGAACCCACCAGCTGCTCTGTGGGAGAAAGATGAGGCCGTCTGCTTCTGTATGGATTGATAGCCCTAGAAACCTTCTTGCTCACATCTACTGTAGCCTATATTGTTCTGAGTCAGAATAAACGGGAGGACAGTGGTAGTCAAGGAGTTACACGTTGGGTTGTCATCCGCATGGTCGGCAGTTCAAAGCCACCAGCAGGTCCACAGGAGACAGACTGGGCTTTCAACCCCTGTCAACAGCCTCTAAACCCCACATGGGGTCACTGTCAGTCAGCAGTGACTCGAGGACAGTAAGTTGATTTTTTGAGTCCTCATAGGATGACTCTCTGAAGTGTCACTTGTCATGTTCTCTAGTCTCCGCAGCATGACTGAGGTTCTTAATCTTTTCCCCAGAGTTGGAATCTGCTCCCTCATCAGTACTCTGTACTTGGTTCCGCCCCTCGTTCTTGCATACACAGCTGTAGAGTGAGAAGACCACTATTCTAAAAAGTCAAAATATTTTCACACCAGCAGAAACATTCTTTGCTGGTTAGCAGGTGCAGGAGGGGAAGGAAGAATAGCTCACTAACTAAAGGGTAGATACATATAATTACTTGGAAGAACAAAAAGCCAGTAACCAAAACGCTCTGCCATCACATCTGTGTTAACTCATAGTGACCCCGTAGGACCAATAGTAAAACCGATCCTTAGGGTTTCTGAGATCAAATATGTTTATGGGAACTGCCTGCCTCTTTCTCCAGAAACTTGGGTGAAAGTGAAAGTTTAAATAAAAAAAAAAAGCAGTAAAGCAGCTGCAGCAGCTATTCAGCAAAAAAAAAAAAACCCACAAATTTTAAATCATCATAGTAAACATTTAAAAAACAATGAAAAAAGGCAGATCAGATCATCCCCCTGCTTTACATAAACCCTCCCCCCTTAACTCCTCTTTGCTTAACAGCATGACATCAGCACTCTGGCCTAGCCTCCAGCCCTCCCCCCAGCCTGGGCGCAACACTGAGTGCGCCCTTCCTTAATTAGTGTCTCTGCCTCAGTAGTCTCAGTTCCTCTTTCAGGCCCATCGTATTTGTATTTTTAAACTTAGTGTGAAGTGGGTGAAGGTTTTACAATTCCGTTCTTATTCAGCCATTCCTACACCTGATTCAGCGCGTCTTTGGCAGTCCCCTCGAGGCCCCCTCCCACATCCACATCCGCCCTGCGTCTTGGTGTGCATCCTGCTTGCCTAACTCTCTGGACTTCAACCTTGGGTCAGTGCCGCCCCTTTTGGGTCTTCAATGACTGATTATCCGAGTTTGGAGCTAAGTTTCGTTTTCGCCCTGAAGAGTAAGGCCCACCAGTCCAGTCAGCCTGGTTGGTCTCTTCTGATTTCAGTTCTATTCTACCGTTTTCTCCCATTCTATGACGGTTTCAAAGCAATCGGTAGTGGCCTACTTCTTTTTCCCCAACAGTTTTATTGGCACACATTTGCATATCGTACAATTGAATAGTTCAATTTGCTCTCGGTCAATCTTTTTAAAAAAATCATTTTATTGGGGGCTCCTACAATTCTTATCACAGTCCATATATCCATCCATTGTGTCAGGCACATATGTACATTTGTTGCCATCGTCATTCTCAAAACATTTGCCTTCTACTTGAGCCCTTTTATTATCGGCTGCTCATTTTCCCCCTCCTTCCCGTGTTCAGTCTTATCAAGGGGAATTGTACAAGCAGCGACACATCTATCTTCGAGCATTCCCACCCCCTTGGCCTCCTTATTCTCAT
This sequence comes from Tenrec ecaudatus, assembly GCF_050624435.1. Taxonomy (NCBI): domain Eukaryota; kingdom Metazoa; phylum Chordata; class Mammalia; order Afrosoricida; family Tenrecidae; genus Tenrec; species Tenrec ecaudatus. Next base: position 23,416,353 of record NC_134545.1, on the reverse strand, counting down.
GTGACTTCCAGTTTCATCATCTCCGGATGGACAGGGAGGCCGGTAGTCGCACCTAGATGACTGAGTATGATGAGTGTTTAAGCCCCTACCGCCTACTCACCAATGTAGTATATGGAGCATTGTCTTTCTGGAATACCTTCTGTTTCAGACCCATCGTGTTTTTATTTCTTGTCTGTGTAGATTAAATGGTGTTTATCCAGTGATATCTGTTCTTAGGTTGCTTAATTGATAATTATTTATGATTTCCATTTTATAACCAATGTACATATGGGATATATGTGCATATTTTAGAGTCTTGGGTGTACAGTTATTGGGACAGAGGACACAATCATTTTTAAAGATGGTAAGCATTACGCTCTAGACTATACATCAGCTCACACACATGCCAGTTAATTCACAGGATGTGTCCCTACACTTAAAAAAAAAATTATCGATGTGTAATTCACATGCCATGCAATTCAGTGGCATAAATATATTAAAGAATTTTTCATTTATCCCACAACCTATTTTAGAACATTTTCTTCCTTTTAATAGTTATTATTAGTTCCCCATGTCTGCCTTGCCGTGACCCTAAGAAACTTAATTTAGTGACTGCCTATAGATGCATCTCTCCTGGATATCATAGAGAAACTCATACCAAAAAACAAACTCCAAAAACAAAATAACAGAAAAATCTCAGTCCAAAGAAAGCAGAAAATAATAAAAAGTGGAACAAATTAAAAATAGGCCAAAAGGAAAAATAAATGGTAAGATGCCAAATTCTAACTTAACTCTATCTGCAGTGCGGAGCCCTGCTAGGGTAGTGGGTGATCCAGTGGGCTGTTACCCACAGTGGCAGAAAGATGAGACTTTCTCCTCCCATGAAGAGATACAGCCTTGGAAGCCCGAAGGGACAGTTCTCCTCTGCCCTGCAGGATCACTGTGAGTTGCAGTGGGCTCAGTGGCGGTGAGTTTGGATTATTTGGCGCATCTGCAGGGGGAGCTCTGGTGGGATATTCGACCACGTGCTCAGCTGCCATCTGCACAGCCAGCAGCTTAAGCACTCCCGCCGCTCCCTCAGGGATGCACAGCTGTGGAGACCCAAACAGACAGCAAGATTCCACCCCTCAGAGTTGGACCCCACCTGATGGCAGTGATTTGAATTTGATATCTGCGATAATCCTCCTTCCACTGCACTCTGTCTGCGGGCAAGGCTAGCCACATCCTTGGTCAGTGGCCTCAGGGAATTCAGTGGATGCCGAATCTGAGTGGGGACTGCAAATGGAGTTTGGCTTTCCACTGCACTCTGCAGACTGGGTGCTCAGAATTTAAGCTCTCATACAAGTCTCTTCTCTAATTTTGGCTTTTAATATTTACAACCCCTGTATCACCGGGGCTGGTTTGTTCCCTCTTTGCAGACTTAGCTGACACCCCACTTAGATGACTGCTGGTTTAAACACAGGCTTTTAAGATGCTGTTGTTTCTGATAGCTGGGCCCCATCTGATTTCTTCATCACATTTTGCTATAGCACCCTTATCTTCATGAGGGCAAGTAAGGAGCAGGCCAGACTATTTTAGATGTCACATGTTTTGTGGAACTTTCTGCTTCTCCTCAGCACAGTGGACTCTTCTTTCCTTCTCTCTGTGTTCTTAAAACTCTTACCCCCACTTCTTAGTTATAGCAACAAACATCTTGGTTCCATAATTAATAGCGTTTTTGTTGTTATTTAAACTTACATATGATAAAATTCAATCTTCTCGTGAGTTCTGACACCTGCATTGAATTGTGTAACTACAAATTGGTCCTGGAAGAAGGGCCAGAATGTGCCTTAGAGGCAGGGATGGTGAGGGCCCCTCTCGTGTGCTGTGGATCTGTTTTCAGGAGAAAATTGTCCCTTAGTAAGACATCGTGTTGGATGAAGCAGAGTAAAAGAAAACCCTCAAGGAGATGATGGATTGACAGTGACTGCAAGAAGGACTCCAACATACTAGCATATGAACATTTGTGTGCTATATTAAAAGATATAGCATCTGGGGTCTTAAAGGCTTGAAGGTAAACAAGTGGCCATCTAGCTCAGAAGCAACAAAGCCCCCATGGAAGAACACACCAGCCTGTGTGATCACGAGGTGTCGAAGGGATAAGGGATCAGGTATCCGGCATCAAAGAACAAAATATCATATCATAGTGAATGAGGGGGAGTGCAGATTGGGGACCCAAAGCCCATCTATAGGCAACTGGACATCCCCTTACAGAAGAGTCTCGGGAGGACATGAGCTAGTTAGGGTGCAGTATAGTAACGATGAAACATACAACTTTCCTCTAGTTCTTAAATGCTTCTTCCCCCCACTATCATGATCCCAATTCTACCTTATAAATTCTGGTTAGACCAGAGGATGTACACTGGTACAGATAGGAACTGGAAACAGGGAATCCAGGGCAGATGATCCCTTCAGGACCAGTGGTGAGAGTGGTGATACTGGGAGGGCAGAGGGAAGGTGGGATAGAAAGGGGGAACCAATTACAAGGGTCTATATATAACCTCCCTAGGGCACGGACAACTGAAAAGTGGGTGAAGGGAGACGTCGGACAGTGTAAGATATGACAAAATAATAATTTATAAATTATCAAGGGTTCACAAGGGGGTGGGGTGGGGAGGGAGGGGAAACTGAGCTGATACTAAGGGTTCAAGTGGAAAGCAAATGTTTTGAGAATGATGAGGGCAACAAATGTACAAATGTGCTTGACACAATGGATGCATGTATGGATTGTGATAGAGTTGTAAGAGCCCCAATAAAATTATTTTAAAAATAAATAAATAAACCCCTTGCTGTTAAGTGAGCTCTAACTCATGGACCCTGTGTAGGGTTTCCAAGACTTTAGGGGGAGATACAGCTTCATCTTTCTCTCAGAGCCACTAGTGATTTTGAACCACTGACCTTGCAGTTAGCAATCTAATAATTACCCAATAGTGCTTAAAAAAAGAGACGCCTTCTAAAGTAAGCACCTGGCATTCATTCCCTGGGTCACAAATACCCAACCACCTGCTCTTTGTTGTTATGTAAATTTGTTCTTACTCTGAAATGCTTGAACCCACAACGAATTATAAAAAGTCTTCAGTACAAGTCACCTTTCCCTTGCTACATGTGCAGCTTTTAAATTGTTGGAGAGACTCTGGACCTTTCCTTGGACGAACCACCCCCACTGTCATCGAGTTCCTTCCAGTTTCTGACAGTTCTCAGCATCATCTTTCTGGAACTCGAGTCAGGCCACATTGGAACCACGTGTGCTTGTTCCACCTGATTGACAAATTACTGAGCACACAGGGACGGGCCTCACTCATAGCCCGGGAACCACCTCTTCCTGAGGACCACAGCGCAGTTTCCTGAAGTGTTCTTCCTTAAACATTTCTAAAATTGTAAACTCGGGGGGGTGGGTGGGGGTTAGTCGTCGTTTAAACGGTTGACTACATACAAAATGGATACCCTAAAATGTAATTCCCTCAAGGCAGCGGTTCTCAACCTGTGGGTCGCAACCCCTTTGTGGAGGTGGGGGGGGGTGTCAAACGACGCTTTCACAGGAGTCACCCAATTCATAACAGTCACAAAATGACAGTGATGAAGTAGCAACGAAAATAATGTTGTGGTTGGGGGCCAGCGCCACACGAGGAGCTGTGTGAAAGGGTCGCGGCGTGAGGAAGGTGGAGAACCGCTGCCTTAGTGTTTGGTAACTTGTCACCTACATAACATGGTCCTCCTTACTGATGCTGTTGCAGTTCACAACGTTCCCAGCAGGGGACACTCAGAGACTGCAGGAATTTGTGTATTTAAGGAAGGGGCAAGTATGGAGACCAGTGAGCATTTATCAGGACCCGGATCATCGATCTCCGTTCATCTGCATATTAAACATCTCTTTGGTGGCTCTAGATGCAAAGCAAAAAATACGCCAAGCCTGGAAGTCCTGGGTGATCTATGTGGTCATGCGAAGGACCAAACTTGGGATGCAGATGGCTGCCTCAGGACTCAGGCAGCGGAGTACCCTGCGGTGAGTGCCCTCAGTGACCTTTCTGATTAGCACAGGCAGTGCCTTGGTGCTGTCAGGAGCACGATGCCTACTTCCAAATAATGCACAGTGCCAAACTGACTGTGAGCTCAATGGTGAGATGAGGTTTTTATATAATCATAATGGGTATTAAGTGTACGTACTGCGGTTTCGGCCCTGTGTTAATTTTGTATATAGCTATGTTGGTTTGATTTGAAGAGACCATGTATAATCTTTGTCATAGACTGTAGAACAAATATTGCTAATTAGATATGGGCACTAAGACTCAAGTGGTTTATTAACATGCATGCGTTGCAGTTGGCAAAACCGGGGGCTCAACTTCCGCTCCCAAAACCAGATTCACCGCCATCCAGTCAATTTTGATTGATCTCAACCTCTGCTAGAGGACAGAGGAGAACTGCCCCTGCTGGTTTCTGAGGCCATAAGTTTTTTTTTTTTAATTTCCTCTATCTTTTTTTTTTTTTTTTGAGGCTGTAACTCTTTGTGGGAATATGAAACCTCATCTTTATCCCAAGAAGCAGCTGGTGGTTTTGAACAGCTGACCTCACTTGCAGTTAGCAGTCTACTGCATTACCCACTCGGCCACCAGGGCTCCAGACACCCACCCTCCATTGTGTTGATACAAAAGCCCACAGTCCTAGCTGGCCCTATCTGTGTTCACCTCACCCGCATTCTTCATACGGAAGTGAAGTTTGAAAGCTAGACCTGTGTAACAGTGCTGTGATTATGACAGCATTGTTCCTACTGCGTTTCGTCTACTGGTCTTCCGAGTTCTTGAGTGGCAGTGGATTAAAAACCGCCCCCCTGCCAACAAGAACTGGCCTCTCTCCATAGTATGAGGAGAACAGAAGCTTCGTAGCTGGACTGATTTAGGCTTTACTCCCAGTTCCAGTGGGTTATTTGGCATTGTGGTTATGCGTTGGGCTGCAGGGTCAGCAGTTCAAAACCACCAGCCTCTCTGCAGGAGAAAGACAGGGGCTCTCTACTCCCCTAAAAAGTGAACAGTCTCAGAAACCCACGGAGACAGTTCTACCCTGTCCTATGGGGTCACCGTGAGTCGAAATCGACCCGATGGCAGTGAGTTTGGTGTGTTTTGGTAATCTTACTTTCCTCCTCGGTTAAATAGCACGCCATTAAGGATCGTTTAGGTTTATCATGAGGAATAAGTAAAAGCCACCTGTAAAGTTTGTCATGTGACCTACAGAAGAACCTCAGTGGTAAGCATAAAGTTATTTCAAATGTATTCAGTCAGTATTTTTCAAGCATACAATTCCATTAGGAGTCTCTGGAGTTCTTTTCCCCCATAATGCATTCATTTATTCACTGTCTCTCTCTCTCTCTTCCTGGTACTGTATTGGGCATGCTGGGCCGCATTCAGGGAGATTATAATCTCCTTTAGTGTTTAAAAAGATGATAATGGGGGAAGAACAACAAACCATGGGGAAGGGAGATCGTGGTTGGGGTAAAATATAAAAATAATAATAATTGATAATTTATCAAGGGGTCACAAGGGTGGGGGGGAGAGGGAAAAAAAGAGGAGTTAATACGAAGGGCTCAATAGAAAGTAAATGTCTAGAAAAGACGGATGGCAACATAGGTAGAAATATGCCTGATATAATTGATGTATGGATTGTTATAAGAGCTGTTTTTAAAAAAAAAGATCTTTTAATTAAAAAAATAGAGATGATAATACAGGACAGCTGAGATTTTGGAAGTGAGTGATGCAGGCCACATGACCCTGCTTAGGAGGGATCTTTGAGTGACCAAGACAAAGAGATGTTCCGATGAAGCGGAGGCTGCAGACTCTCATTTCCTTGTACCAGTTTTCCCGTAGTGAATCAGGAAATAATGAGGTAGGAGCCAAATGACCAGGAAAATGAAAATCCAGCCAGCCCAGTAGGAAGGGGAGAGGACCATCAAGAAGACGAAGCACCTCCTGGTTGGCCCCCACTGATGAGCAGCTGTCAGACCTTCTGACTTCGCCTACTGTTTGTGTGTGTGCTCCTGGTCTATCAGTGTTGGCAGTAATTCATATCTTAAAACATGTACACAGCAGACAGAACACTCTAGTATCTAAGGTTTGAGAACATCGCGAGCCCAGCCCCATAGGCCTTTTGCTTCTGTAGATGGGCCTTGTTCTCATCGGTTCATCTGCGATTTTCTCTCTGACAGGGTTTGGTGGAGCAAGTGGAGGTGGCGCCTAGGACAGGTCCACATGGACCGCGTCCTCCACACCACAGCCGTGAAGCACAGAGCCCTGAGCCTCCAGTTGCAGGTGAGTCCAACAGGCTCTCTGTTCGGGCATCTCCTCTGCAAGTGTTGCGAAGCATCCACCCTCCCACCCTCCACACAGAAGAGCCCTCAGCTAGCCCTCAGCTGCGCCTGATGTGCTCTGACCCTTACTGCTCTGAGGTCTGTGCCAACCCACTTGCCCTTGATGGGATTTCTTGTGAATTCGGAAATGCTCTTGGTAACTGTGGAACCGGAAAGGGGTATGTAAATAAGTTTCACTAAAGAGCTGTGTACTTTTGTTTTCTCATTAGTGTGAATTAGAAAATAATGATGGCAACAGGGAAACGTAAGACTCAAATGGAAACTTGGCTCCTCTTTTTGCTCAGTGAATACGTTTATTGTCTTTCTGTAGGAAATCCTCATGGGAAATTACGGTTTGGTTTAGCTCTCTGCAGCCCGCTCCTGAGCTCTGAGGAAGCTTGCTTCCTGAGTTCCCTGATCTTTCTTCTGGACAGGAGACATGCTGGGGCTTCCACCTCTTCTCTTTACCATCTCTCTCAGGCGTCTTCTCACAAACAGGATTCTCTCTCTCTTACGGCCGCGTGTGCTTTCTTACTCAGCTCCTACATCATGTCACGTGTTACATTGTTCCTTATGTTTTGAGATAATTGTTTTGCTCTGTTTTTTTAATTAAATACTTTTATTGGGGACTCTTATAGCTCTTATCACAATCCGTACATACATCTATATCATACATTTGTACATATGTTGCCATCATCATTTTCAAAGGGTTTTCTTTATCCTTGAGCCCTTGGTATCAGCACCTCATTTTCCCCTGCCTTCTCCCACCCTTCCTCCCTCCGTCCCTCCTTCATGAACCCTTGATAAATTATAAATTATTATTTTAATATCTTACATTGTCCAACATCTCCTTTCACCCACTTTTGTTTGTCCCCCTGGGAGAGAGTTATATGCCAATCCTTGTGTTCGGTTCCCCCTTTCTCCCACTACCTTCCCCATCCTCTCCTGGTATCTCTAGTCTCATTATTGGTCCTAAGAGGTTATCTGTCCTGTATTCCCTGTGTTTCCAGCTCTTATCTGTACCAGTCTACATGCTCTGGTGTAGTCAGATTTGTAAGGTAGAAATGAGGTCATGTTAGTGGGGGGAGGGGAAGCATTAAAGAACTAGGGGAAAGTTGTATGTTTCAATGGTGCTATACTGCACCCTGACTGGCTCTTGTCTCTTCCTTGTGACCCTTCTTTGAGGGAATGTCCAATTGTCTACAGATGGGTTTTGGTCTCCACTCTGTGCTGTTCTCCCCTCCCCCCGCCCTCCCATTCATATTGGTATGATTTTGTTCTGAATCTAAGTTACCTGATAACTGTTCCCATCTACACCCCATGATCACACAGGCTGGTGTGCTTCTTCCATGTGGGCTTTGTTGCTTCTGAGCTAGATGGCCGCTTGTTTATCTTCAAGCCTTTAAGACCCCAGATACTACATCTTTCAATAGCCAGGCACCATCAGCTTTCTTCACCACATTTGCTTATGCACCCACTTTGTCTTCAGTGATTGTGTAGGCAAGGTGAGCATCACAAAATGCCTGATTATTAGAATAAAGTGTTCTTGTGTTGAGGGAGTACTTGAGTGGAGGCCCATTGTCCATCTGCTACCTTAAGACCTAACATATAAATAAAAGTACATAGACCTAGTTCCCTATCGTTATATATAACTATATTTACATATGCACATGCCTGTATTTAGGCCTCTATAAATGCCCTTTGCCTCCTAGTTCTTGTTCTATTTCCTTGTACTTTCCTCTTCTCCCACTATCATGTTTGACATTCATTCCAGTTTCAGTAATTCCTCACTTTTACATTGCCCTTGATTAAGCCCCACTCAGTAACCTATGCCTTTCTCTCCATTGATTTTAGTTTGCTTGTTGTTCCCTTGTCCCTGGGTTGGTTGACTCCCTTCTTGCTTTCTCCCACCTCGCCATGTCCCCCCAGAACTGTCGGTCCTGTTGTCTTCTCCAAGTTGCTTATCCTGCCTGTCTTATCTAGATAGACATGCAGAAACATAAAATAAGTGCAAAAACAAGGCAAAGCAAGGAAAACAACAAAGGAAGACAAAACCAACAAACCAAAAACAAATAACAACAAAATGGAATCCAATGACAAAAAAAGGAAACGCCTGTAAATAGTTCCAGGTCTGTTTTTTGACCTTTAAGAGTATTTTCCAGTCGAGTTTGCTCCTGTTTGCTCCTGTGGGCACATCCTGATCAGACGTGCCCCTCTCCCCAAGCTGTAGCTTCAGTGCTGTCCTCTGAAGTACATTCTTCTGGTGTGGAGGGAGGGGGGTGTCCCCTGCAGATGTCTCTTGGTTCCCTGTGAGAAAATTGTTGCTGTGAACATCTTCATCCTCTTCCATTAAGTCACGCATGTAGTCTGCAACGTTCTGACCCATGACGAGTTTCCGATGTTCTTCTGCATTGAAACTCTTGCTGTCTGAATCGTAACCAGGGAATAGCTTGGCACTCTGAGGGATAGACAAGTCTCTGTCCACAGGCCACTTCAGAACCCCCAACACTTTCCAGATAGAAGGTGCAGGCACCAGGGTGACCATCAGTGGTTTCCACGTGTGTTCATCTCCAGTTGCTTCCACTTGACCTTCACAGATCTTGTTCAGGCCAAACTTTTTTAGAAACCTGCGGGCCAGCAGTGGGCCAGGACAGTAGGCTGCAGCATAACCACCTCTCCACCCCCACCCACCACCAATTTTCAGGTCATACTTGGGAATCTCATGAGCATAACCTGCACAATCATACCAAGGGGGTAGGTTCCCGCCCCCCCCCCAATTGATTTTTTTTTCCTCTCCAAAAGCTATGTATTTAGATTTTCTTACAAAACGACCTTATCACTTTCAAAGTACTCTCCAATATACTTAATACATTTGTCAAGTCTGTGTTTCCATCCTTGGAAACATATTTCAAACACATCCGTTTGGATGGCTGACAGCACCTCCCTCGTTTTTTTTTTTCACGTCTTCTGCGTCGTCAAATCGCTGTCTTTTCACGTCCCTCTGCATTCACAGGAACAAAAAGAAGTCACATGCAATGAGGTCAGGTGAGTAGGGTACGTGGGACAAGAGAAGCATGCTGTTTTTGCCAAAAACTGGTGCACTGAGATGGCTGGCTGAGCAGGTGCATGGTCATGGTGGCAAAACCAGTCCCCCGTCTGCCATAAATCAGGCCTTTTTTGTTGCAAACTGTTACGCAATCTTTTCAGAACCTCAAAGTAGAACGTTTGATTAACAGTCTGACCTGGTAGAGTGAACTCCAAATGCACTATCCCCCTCACATCAAAAACACAAGTGAGCATCGGTTTTTATGGGGGCCCCTTGTGTCCCCTTCTATAAGAGCAGAAGCAGTCTGGCAGGTGATATCCCTGTTGGTTACCCGAGCTATCATCCTGTATTTGGGTGTATTGTGTTTATTCTTATCTCGGATCACCAAGCGTTTTCAAGCAGCATAATCAGCTAAGCCCTCGTCATCTTCTAAATGTCACTTGGTGTCTCTTGAAGTAGCCCTTGTTCTGGACAACTTTAACGAGCCCCGTCCTGCGGAACAGAGAGCAGTGACCATGGCTCGCCACACACCTGCCGGGCTGGCGGCTTTATGGGGGTGGTGGGGGTAGTTGCTGGCTCCTTTGTTTTTTTATAGCTCTGTTTGCTGTGGAGCTTTCTTTTGGGTTCATTAGATTTGGGTCAGTTGTAAAGGTCTCAGGTCTGTACAAAGCTATGATGCAATAAAGCCTTTATGTCCTTTCTGCCACTGGTGGTCATTGGACTTTGGTCCAGAGCACAGTTAATGGTAGCCCGAGACTGCCATATGCCTACTGTTCTAATGCTCTCCTTGCGTCGTTATATATATTTACCTAGTAGGCATGGCTCTGCCACTGTCGATGGCTATTATCTATAGTTATGCCTTATCAACCCTTGTTAGTTAATAGTATCCAGTCACTTACAAGTTTCATCTGTACAAATCAACAATTCTCGTATTGTGGTGTGTAGCTAGTCTATATTTGTATAATTTCCTTTTCTCAACTGTATTTTCAATTTTATACTATTGGCTAAATTAATGACATTATTAAAAGATTTTCCTCAGGGACACGATGGATAATGTTCTCTTACATAAAACGACAAGGATGCTTCTAAGGAGCACCAGAGACATATGTAAATCATAGCTATATGAATGGGTTTTGGGTTTGCACTTCATTGTAGCTCCACTAAGGACAATTCGTTCTTATGACATGGCCCTGCTTGATGCTCACCCTCATGAAGAAATCACTGAAGCTATGGGTGCTGTAGCAAAGTGTGGTGAAGAAGCTAGATGATGCCCAGCTATCCGAAAGAATAATGTCGGGTGCAGGGAGGAGGGGACCGACACATAACCCACCTACCCTCTCGGGGTGATGAACAACAGAAATGTGGGTGACGAGAGACAGCAGTTGGTGTAAGATAAGAAAATTAAAATAATTTATAATTTATCAAGGGGTCACAAGGGTGGAAAGGTGGAGGGAGAGAGGGAAAAGAGAGGAGCTGATGCCAAGGGCTCAAATAGAAAGTAATGTTTAGAAAATGATGGCAACATATGTACAAATATGCCTGATACAACTGATGTATGGGATGTTATAAGAGCTGTAAGAGCCCCCAATAAAATGATTTAATAATAATACAAAAAACAAGAATAGTGTTTGGGGTCTTAAAAGCTTGTCTTCAAACAAGTAGCCATCTAAGTGAGGTGTCAACTAAGTCCGCTTAAAAGAGCACACCAGCCTGTGTGATTCAAGAATGGTAAATAATGAGATCCAATCTGAAGGAAGGCAGGCTATCAGAGCTTAAATTTTGAACTCCTGTTTTTGAGAAGGCTGTGGAGAACAGTGGAAGCCCCACACCCATTTGCAGGGTCCACGCATAGTGAATACTGAGTATTTATGATCAATGTCTATTCTAATGCTAAGAGGACAAGTGAGTCTATCCTGGAAGAAGAACAGCCAGAGGGCTCCTTGAGAGGCAACAGTGATGAGACTTCATCTCATGTACCTTGGATGTGCTGTCAGGAGAGACCAGCCCCTGCAGAAGGGCATCATGCTGGGTAAAGTCGAGGGTCAGTGACAGAGAGGACGGACGCCCTTCGATGAGGTGCCGTCCCGCTGGCGACCACAGTGGGCTCGAACAGGTGAACAGTTGTGATGACTGTGTTGTTCTGTTGCACATAAGGTCGCTATCAGCGGGAACTGCCTGGGCGATTCCAGTATCAGTAACGTCAGGTGAACCAGCGACATGCACGCTCCTACAACGCTCAACCGGAGGGCAACTGAAGGTGGCAATGCCAGGGCTGAACCTCCGGAGGCAGGAGGGAAGAGGCCCGGAGGGATGGAACTGGTCGACACTGGAAGGAGGCGTAGGGAGAGTGCTGTTACACTGTGGGGGCTAGTCAGGGTCACAAAACAAAAGGTGCGCAAGTCGCTGGATGGAAAACTAAGTAGCTCTGTAAACGTTCACCCGCATCACAATTATTTTTGAAAATTAAAAAAAATGTCAACACAGAACATGTAAAGCACGTATAGAGTACTAACATATATTCGGGTGCCCGTCGCCCAGTTTTAACAGGCGTCAGCTTCTTCCAGATTTGTGCCGTGTTTTCTGACTGACAAAACAGAACGGACTTGTGTACCCTCCACCTTTTGTCCTTAGAGCCACTGCCCTGGTACTGTGGACTATTCGCCGCTCTCTTTCACTGTTAAAAATATGTGCATAAGTATCCATACAAAATAAATGTATGGCTTTGCCTGGTTAGGAGATTTATAGTGTCATATTGCACATTTACTTTCCAGCTGCTCTTTGTAAGGCAGCAGTGTGCATTTAAGCATTGTCGATAGGAATGCATGGAGCTCCGTTAGACTACACAACCTGCCAGCCTGTGAGTGAGATGCAATTCATCTACTAGCGCTGATGTCTGTGTGTTACTTCCAGAAACAGCAGAGACTGAGACAAGTGGAGGTGCCTGCTCATTAGTCTTTGTCACCCCGTCTCCCCCCTTGTCAAGCCACGACACACATTACTTTATGAATGCAGAACCTCCTTTTCAGTGATCATTTCGCCCGCCATTCCCATAGCTGATGGTCCTGTTTAGGAATTGCCCTTGTCTTGCGACTTCCTGTCTACTTCTGGCCCTGGCCCGCCCTTCCCCTTTGTGTTCCCCTCCCCGCTTTGACGGCTCTTTTAATTGACCTCCAGGCGTGGTCCAGGTGGCACGGACAGTACCTGTGTGCCCAGAGGGACAGGCAGAAGGTGGTCTCTGCAGTGAAGTACCACCAGCACTGGCAAAAGCGGAGCTGCCTGCGGGCCTGGCTTGTGTACGTGCAGCTCCGCAGACGGAAGAAGCAGAGGAACGGTAAGGAGACTGCCGGCTGGGCTCGTGCTGGCTCCCTCCCCTGCTGCCAATGAGCTCTAGTAAAGCGGAGCACGAACGCGCTGAACGGGTTGACTAGGAAACGGAAACGAATTGGGCTCTGTACACTTTCCCCCAGACCAAATGTTTAAAAGACAGCTAGATGACCCCACAGCATAAGTGACATTTCAGAAGACGAAGATTGACCCAAAACCCCCCACGTCGTCTGCAATTCACCTTGATTTCCTGACTGTTATATTTTACTCAGCTAGGCTTTAAGAATGCTGTTTGCATAGTGCTTGTTAGGATTAATGCTATGGTACAGTTTCAACGTGAAACGTTTTGTTGTTGAGAACACAAAACAAAACACGCCCCATTCCAGCAGTTTCTCTTTACAATTTCGTGGCACCGGTTGCAGTTGAGTTTTGCAGTCGTTCTCATCCTCATGAGTTGAGCGCCCCGTCTAACCATGGGAGTTGCGCCTAGTCGAATCCTACATAGACGGTTCTCATAAGAGAGCGCAGTACCGAAGGCAGACATCGTTTTTCTAGTTCAACTAAACTGGTGCTTGGTGTCGGATAGACTGCATGGGGTTTGACATTTTATTTTAAGGTTTACAGGTCAGCTCTGGACAGGTTTCAGAGGTTGACCCAGCCTCCCTGGGGTACATGCTACACCCAGTTCTGTGTCTTGCCTTTTAATCACACCACTAGAGAACAGCTCCCTGTGCCTTTATAAAAAATCATTTTATTGGGGCTCATACAACTCTTAGCACAATCCCCACATTCGTCCATTGTGTCAAGCACATTTATACATTCATTGCCCTCATCATTCTCAAAACATTTGCTCTCCACCTAAGCCTCTGGCGTTAGCTCCGCATTTTCCCCCCTCCCCCCGTCCCTCTTCCTCCGTCATGAACCCTTGATAATTTATAGGTTATTATTATTTTTAGCTCCCTATGCCTTTAATTATTCTTTATCAATGCTATTTTATGATGATGTCCCTGCTTTGTCGGGTGGCTCATCATAATTTCCTTTTTGTTTTTACCAGTTTTATTAGCACTTCATCCGTGTGGCATGTAATGTAATAACTCGGTCTTACCAAGAAGACCTGTGCATGATCACATTCAATTCTAGACCTCGGTCTTTATGCTGGTACTCATTGTTATTCACGTAATTTTTTTCTTGTAATTTTGGGCCTTCCACTTCTTGACTTCAGCCCACGTCCTCAGGCCCTTTGCAGATTAGTGTTGAAGAGAATCAGTGCTATAGTTTATTGTGCCAGCCTGGCCGATAAACACAAGTAGGATTAACTGAAGGGCAGAGGGATAAATGACTCGGTGAGCCTCACCTTGGTTGTTCTGTGCCTCAGTTTAAAGGGGCACACTACCTGTGCGATGCCTAGCCTGTGGACTGTGTCGCTGTAAGTTGAGGTCCCTTTAAGCCCACACAATTGGAATGTTCATCTCTGGAGCTCGGGACCGACAGTTGATGACAGTTGGGGATCTGTCTTGCTGTTTGCTGCCTGGGTATATATAGCCCAGCTCTCTCTACAGAAGGGGACTGGCACCTGGCGGCTCTCAAGCCTTAAAGGACTGCCAGTGTCTCACTGCTTTATAATTTAACTGTTAATTTCTTGTATTATCTATCTGTATATAATTTAACGGTTCATTTCTTGTATTATATATCTTTATAAATATATTCATATATAATTACTAGAATCTGGTTTGTCTCTCTAGAGAACCCTGTCCAACACATTTAGCTTGACCTAAAGTTCAAAAAGGCTGCTGTGTATGCCCACTAATAAGTTCCATGTCGTAGACTCTGCCCCCCATCTCCCCTTCCCGGTCTTGTGTGCACAGGTCAGTGTGGAGGCCAAAGCAAAGGAGTCTGGTCTGCAGGCACCTGCCAGCACTCCCCCTTGACAGGGATTCTAGTTCATGTTTAACCCCATGCCTCAACGGCTTAAGCGGCTTACAGATTTTTAAATGCCCCTTTCCTGAAGACAGGCCCTTTCTTTCCGTGGAGAAGACTTCCGAATGACTTCTCAGTGTTTAAAAAAAAAAAATCAACGTCTGTGTAGGAATTCTTTGTGGCGGTCCCTTTAAATCCCTGCCGCCCTGCCAGCGGGGCCGTCCAGCTTGGTGTAAAGATCCTTCCCGCAGCCGACCTCCCCACCTTGGGGGGGCTGCCTGTCCATTGCTCCGTCTGTTGCAGAGATGGCCGACCGATTCTACCACATCACTCTGCTCCAGACACGCTTCTGCGATTGGCAGTGGGCTTGGCAGTGGAAGGAGAGCTTGCATGCGCACCAGGCCCTCGTGCAGGTGCTGGCCAGGAGGATGGCGCTGCGGCGGGCCTTCGTTCACTGGAAGCACTGTATCCTCTCCAGGGACCCAGTCCTCCCAGCCCGGCATCAGCCGGGCCAGCATGGGTGCCCCAGTGGGAAAGGCGAGCCGTGTGATACAAGGGAGCCCATTTCTGAGCCGTCTAAGACCGTCCTCATCTCTGCCGGCTTCTCTTAACCGTTTTGTGTGTTCACTGGGAATACGCAGGCAAAAGAGTACATGGGGCGTAGTTTGCCTTTTAGACAATAGCAGCCGCATGAACACGTCTGCACCCACCACCCAGCTTAAGAAATGGAGCGTTGTTAGCACCGGGCCTTCTCCTTCCCACTGCTGTATGGGTGTCATCGGATCGTGGCTTTTCTCTGTCCACTAGGTGGCGCAATAGCCCGCGCCATCACTGTGGCAATCAACAAATCAGGCCACTGTCTCCTGGCAATCCTAGAGGACGGAGCTGTCCCGCTGTGTAGACGTCCCCAGGCTTTAAGCTAAGGAAAGCCCTTGGTGCTGCTGCTGCCAGGTAAGCAGTTAGACTGCCAACTGCAAGGCCAGGGGTGCCAGTCCACGGGGGAACGATGAAGCTGTCCGCTCCCGTAAAGACTCACAGCTTCGGCAGCCCCACACAGGCTTGCCATGCACTGGAAGTGACACCATAGCAGTGGGGTTAGGTTTTGGGGTGTGTTGGAATGAACCGAAGGCAGGGCGTTCACCTTTAAGAAAGTAGACGTTTAAAACAGATAGAGAAAGTAGACGGTGACGCCTTCTTCCCCTTGGTGGCTCTTGGATGCAAACCACCGGCTTGTTGGCTAGCAGCTGAGTGCTTAACCACTGCACCACCACGGCCTTTTTCACGACGACCGCCAACCAGAACTGAACCCGCCCCCATTGAGTTGGCTCCGATTCATAGCAACCCCACCGTGCAGAGCAGGCTGCTCCTCGGGGTTTCTGAGCCTCACCCTTTATGTGAATGGATTGCTTCACCCCCGCCCCTTGGAGCATCTGCCGACCCAGTGCTTAGCCCGCAGGGTCACCAGGGCTCCATTTCCGATGCCTGCAGCTCCAGACACTGCATGAGCTGCTGACTCCTCCCAGCGACCCCTGGAGTGGGGTGGACGTAGCACACAAGCCCTGAGGAAGAGGAGCAGGCCCAGCTTCGGAGAGGCTTGAATTAGCTTACTCCTGCTTCGGTGGCCTCTGTCTGCTTTCCTCACATCGAATGGGCATCCGAGGGGAGAAGGCAAGGCCCTTGTACGAGAACTTACCTGGTTCCCCTTGCCGACTTCCCTCCGGGGTTCTCAGGAGGGAGGACAGGTAGGAATCACCCTACTTGGCCACCCTGTTAAAGGAGCCCAAATGGCGGAGTGGGTTATGCGTGGCCCCACCAGCCACGCTTTTGTTCCCGTAAAGATTTACAGGCTCAGCGCCCCACGAAGGCAGTGCTGCCAGGTCCTGTAGGGTCATTCTGCCGTGGTGGGTTTTGTGTGCGGCATGCCCATTACCACCCGCTGCCAGGACCCTTGTGATGAGCCAGGACCAGGAATCGCGCTGTGGAGCAGGAACCTTGTTGAAGTTGGGTCCCTTAACCTGCCGGCAGACAAGCTGCTGTGTGCAGAAGCAGCCGCCCAGCACAGAATGGCAGAGGAGCATCGCCGACGCCACCTGCTGGTAAGCGCACCACAAGTCCTCGGGGCGCCCACAGGCCCTGCTGGGAAATCAGAATCACCTGGTGCCCATAAAGGGCATCTGCTGTGATCTCCTCGGGAGGTGCTCCCGGTGTGGGGCCCGAGGGGCCGGAGCTGTAAAGGAACCTCAGAGGCGGCCCAGCCCTGGGATGCCTGTAAAAGACAGCAGAGTGGATTCACTGTGTTCGAAACAAGGTCCTCCTAGCTGGTCACCATGGCACGGGCTGCTTTCTCCCACCCTCTCTATGTGACGCCCCCCCCCCCCCACAGGACAGGGTAGAGCTGCGGTCAGTCCAAGCCCATGACTGCTCTTTCAAAAATAACCCCAAGTGTCGGCCTGTAGGGCAAGCTAAGCAGAAGTCACGTTACTGATGGAGCTGGGGCCAGACCCAGATATTCGTTTGCCACCTCCCACCCCACCCCCGAGGCTTTCTGTACTTATATTAACGTACAGCTTGACCCCGCTAGCAAGTTGCAAAGGCACGCAGCCCTCTCTCGGGTCCAGCCAGTACTGTGAAGAAGAGCCTGCTGTATGTGCCGGCTTGTGTGCGTCTCCACGTGGAATCTGCAGCAGAGAAACCCTCTCGGGGGGATTGTCACACGTTTGGGCGGCTTCTCTCCGCCTGAAGTGGAGGAGTGCTTTCCTTTGTCTGCTGATATTTTGAATGTGGTAATCGGAGTGTTCGTTTATCTCTTCCCAGTCTGTTTGCTTCAGAGCCCTCAAGGACAACGTGGCCCGGGCCCAGCTCCAGCAGATCAGGAAGAATCTTGCCCACCAGCAGCGCAAAGCCACGGTGAGGGTGGGCTTCCCTGTGGGGCCTCCACTGACGACTGTACTCTTGTCCTGACCTTTGTGCCTAGAGATTTGCCTAGACCTTTAGACTCCAAAATATGAGTGCCTGTTTTCCTTGGTAATCCTTACCTGCTGACTTAGCAGTCCTTATTGTATTTATTTTGCCTTCCTTAATCCTGTTTTTCTGTTTGCTAGGAAAGTCACCAAGCCAGAGGTCAGTGGCCCTCGATTGTAGTGTGCAAACACACACGGGGCTCACATCTCCGGAGGTGTACCCTTCTCTCTCTACTCAGAGATTGTGTTTCTGGGCGCAAGAAGATAGGGTGGCGGTTCTTTTTTTGTTGTTGTTGTCACTAATTCTTTTAATAAGCAATGATGCTATTCAGGCACAGTCACTAACAGTAAGCAGCAGCTCTCAACCGCCCTTCAAAGCAGAAAGCCCCCATCTAGCTCAGGGCAGTCTCCAGCGAGTGCCCTGAGCGGGGAAAGGTGCGAGTGAAGGTTGGCATCTCACCCTCCGCGTGTTGCTTAACAGCTTTTCGTGAGCACACCCTGAGTTTCAGAAAAGAAACCCGACAGGCAGACTGACCGTCTGAAGAGTCGCCGTCGGAAAAGAGGAACACTGCTCTTTGGAGGGATGCCATGAGGAGGGCATCTCTTGAAAGGCCCGGTTGCCTGATAGGCTAACAGCCACGGGTTTTTTTTTTTCTATTTGTGTATTTATTATTTTTTTATAATTGTTTTATTAGGGCCTCATACGACTCTTATCACAATCCATACATATATCAGTTGCGTAAAGCACATATGTACATTCATTGCCCTTATCATTCTCAAAACATTTGCCCTCCACCTAAGCCCCTGGCATCAGCTCCTCAACAACCACGTTGAAAAAAATTATTAATCATTTTATTGGGGGTGGGGCTCTTACAAATCTTATAACAATCCATCATTCAGTTGTATCAAGCACATTTGTACATATGTTGCCATCAACATTTCCAAAACACTTTCTTTCTACTTGAACCCTTGCTGTCAGCTCCTCTTTCTTCCCTCTTCTCTCCTCCACCCTCCCACCCTTGTGAATCCTTGATCAAGTTATATGATTATTGTTATTTCATGTCTTACACTGTCCGTTGTCTCCCTTCACCCACACTTTCTGGTTTTCATCCCCCTTGCGGGAGGGAGGGCTATATATTCAACCTTTTGATGGGTTCCCCTTTCTTCTCTGCCCCCCTGCCCTCATGATACCGCTACTCCCACTACTGTTCCTGAATTCCAAGTGTCGAGAGCTCTCATCTGTACCAAAGCGTGTACCCCGGTCTAGCCGGGTTTATAAGGCAGAACTGGTCATGATAATCGGGGAGGAAGCATTCAGGAGCTAGAGGAATGATGTGTGTTTCGTTGGTGCTGTACTGCAGGTCACAGTTCTTGTTGGTTTTGTTAATTATGAAAATTTTTGAGCAGACAGAAAATAAGGCATTACAGTATATGTTACTCGCCACTTAGGTTCAACAGTTTGCTCTATTTCTTTGTCTTTGCCCATAACCATTTCAAGGTAAACTACAAATACTGCAATTTGTGTCTAAGCATTTTTGTCCCCAAATAAAGGAAGTTAGTTTTCTTATATAGCGACAACATTAGTTAGCAGCTATTTAAAATTGCCTGGTACTTAGTCTAAGGAGCCCTGCTAACCGCAAGGTCGGCAGTTCAAACCCACTAGTTGTTCCTTGGGAGGAAGAGAAGGCTATCCGCTCCCATAAAGATTTACAGCCTGGGAAATCCTGCGTAAGGTATCTGTGAGTCGGAATCCACGTCCTGGCCGTGCGTCTTCAAATTGCCACAGTTGTCCCCAGTGTGTCTCTGCAGCTTCTGCTCGTTATGTCACGTCTTAGAGGTTTGTGCATTGAGTGGTGTTTCAGTCCGTGGTAAAGGGAAGAGTCAGACACTTGTAACTGTGCTTTAAAGGCTTCAGAGCATGTCCTCAGAGCCATTCCATTCAGACGAAGAGAGAAAACAGTGTGTGTCCATGAGGCAAAGTCAGACTATACAGGAGCAAATATTTTAAAAATAAACAAACCGCTTTGCCATCGAGTCGATTCCAACTCATGGTGACCCTACAGGACAGGGTGGAGCTGTCCCTGTGGGTTTCTGGACGGTCACTCTCTACGAGAACTGAAAGCCTCCTCTGTCTCCCGAGGAGCAGCTGGTGGTTTCAAACTGCTGACCTTGTGCTTAGCAGCCCAGCAGGTAGCCTGCCACACCACCAGGGCTCCGTGTGCAGGAAAGAAGGTATAATAAAAAGGCTAAACACCAAACATGCCTGTGTCCTACCCCATCCCCACCCCCAGCACACACATTAATGCCTTCTCAACGTGTCAGTGTAGACCGTTTCATTTACATATAATCCTCACGCCCTGCAATTCAGTGCCTTAAACATGTTAGAAAGAGTTGTGGCATCACCACCACCGTCAGTTTTAGAACATTTTCTCCTTTCTTTCTCGCATTCATTATTATTAGCTCCCCATTCCCTCCAACCCCTGCCATAACCCTAAGGAACTATTAATCCAATTACTGTATCTATAGATTTACCTCTCCTGGATTTCACAGAAAGAAACACATACCCAACGGCAGTCTCAATGTAAAACAAAAAACATCAGCCCAAAAGACAGCGGCAAATTATGGGTCAAAAGGGAGAGCAAATGATAGGGTGTTAAATTTTAACCTGCCTGCATCTCCGTGAATCCACTCCCAAGCACGCTCTGTGTGATAGCAAGGCTGCCCCATCCTTGGTCAACAGTCGGGATTCTCCAGAGGCCTCGGCCATGTGGGGACTTTGCAGATGGATTTGGGGCTTTCAAGGCTATCTATAGCCTTCCGCAAACCGGGTGCTCAGAATGTAAGCTCCAGTACAGTTCCCGCCTTCTGCATTGCATGAGCTCCAGTTCTTGGATCACAAAGGCTGCAGTGTTCCTTCCCTGTGCATCTGGCTGACAACTCAAATAGACGGCTCTGACGGTCACGCGTTTTTAAGTGACAGTGACTCTCAGCAACGGTGGGCCAGTGTACCCATATCATAATGGCCCTTCTCCGGTTTTCCGCTGGTTTCCTCATGCTGTCATTTAATTCCCCTCCATTCTGGGTGGTTGCTGGAATCCAGAAGGTAGATCTGAGGGCTTGATTATGCTTTTTTGGGGGGTGGGGGGGGCTAGTCAGCCTCATAGTTAACCATCTGTGACAGGATTGACTCGTAATTTCTGAAGAAGACCCGGGTTAGAAATAGCTCCTTCCATATTGCCATTGAGCAGAAGGCCCCTGGTTTGCTTTTCATCTTGCCCTGCGGCACGCTGCCTGGCTCAGCTGCCCTTCTTTTTGCCAGCCTGCTCTGCGTTGGCTGCTCCAGTGTGACGTAAACCCGGCTCTGAGGGTGGATACGGTCTGGCGGAGTAATGGTTGATTTACAGACATGGTTTTATCCTTCCTCTCAGTGCTTTTCCATTCCCCCCCCCTCTTGCTCCAGCTGCTGCGTGGGTTCTGGGACTGCTGGCAGCGCGGGCTTGAGCTGCGGGAGGAACGGGAGCAGCTCTCCTCAATGCACGCCGCCCGGGACCACTACAGGTGGGGACGCTGCATACCTGCATCGCTGCCCTGGTGTCTCCCACGGTGACAACTTGCCCCTCCACACGTTCATGTGGCTGATTCAGAAAAGCTGTTTGAGGCCGAGATGCTTCTGTCAACCTTTTGGCCGGTCAGACCGGAAACTCTTGTGGGGTTAGGCATCAGACTTGTGACAGCCAGGTTGGTGGTTCAAACCCACCAGCTGCAGGCGAACGATGAAGCTACCTGCTCCCGTCAAGTTACAGCCTAGTCTGACTTGAACAGTTAAAACTGTGTCGGCTGAGCGCACCTTTTCTACATTTCTGTTTTGTTTGTTCCTATTAGGGTGTGTCTCAGGTGATATGTCCTTGAAGGTCACGCTCATGAAGTTGTGTTGTATGTTTTTATGTGTTTTCCGAATACAAAACCCAGGATTGATGAACCTATAGGGACAGCAAGTAGAATAAGGGTTTTGGGGGGTGGTGGGGATACAGTGGTGGTGTGTATAAGGGAGACCATTTCAAGGAGTCCAGGAAGAAAAAGAATGTTTGGAAACAGATTATGGTGGCAATTGTATAATTCTGTTTGACGTGATTGAAATATGGAATGATATATGTATTAACTCCCAATTAATAAGATTAAAAAAATAATAACTTGGCAGAACCCCCCTTCCCCCCCCCAAAAAAAGGGGAAACCCCCTAGAGCAGTGGATCTCAGCCTTCCTGATGCCACGGCCCTGTAATGCAGGTCCTCATGTGCTGGTGATCTCCCAACCATCAAATGATTCTCGTTGCTACTTCATAACTTATTTTGCTACTATTATGAATTGGGCAACCCCTGTGAAAGGGTCGTTTGACCCCCAAAGGGGTCCCCCAGGTTTAGAACCGCTGCTCTGTAGGGTCACTGAGCTGGAGGGGATTGCATGGCAGTGGGTTAGGATTTTGAGTTAACGGAAAGCAGAGGAAAGAGGTTTCCACTGGCTCTCGCCCACAGCAGGTAGAAGTGTCTGTCCACCGCCTCACTGTCTTGCCCTCATGCTTCGGGGCTGGCACACCTTCCAATTGGTGCAACATCTGTGCGTCCATTTTCAAAGAGAAAGCTCCGGCCAGGTGGACATTTATGGCTCCGCCCTGCCTTCACGGTGGACCATGACTTCAATATTTAGCATTAGCTATTCAGTGAAAGAAATAAAAACAGTGTCTACCCATGGGGGAGAGTCAGAAGATATCCAAAGGCAGGAGGGAGAGGGGATGGATTGAAGGATGTAAAAATAAACTAAATGAAAGGGGGAACCAATTACAAGGATCTACATAAAACCTCCTCTCTGAAGGTTGGTCAACAGAGAAGTGGGTGAAGGGAGACTTTGGACAGAGTAAGATATGACAAAACAATGACTGTAAATCATCAAGGGTTCACGAAGGAGGGGGAACAGGGAGGGAGGGGAAAAAAAGAGCTGATGCCAGGGGCTCGAGTGAAAAGCAGATGTTTTGAGAATGGTGATGGCAACAAATATGCAAATGTGCTTGACACGATGGATGATTGTGATAAGCATTGTACGAGGCCCCAATAAAATGATTTAAATTTTTAAAAAAGTCAACTAAGAAAATGTCCAGATCCCTCGGTAGAGCCCCTTCATCGGACGCCTCAAAAGTGCACTTGCGCCGCCAGAAAGGCTCCGTCGACCCTCGCCAACAAGCGGATCCTCCCGTACATGAGAGTCTGCCGCTTACATTGCTGCTTGTCCTGATCTTCCCTTCGACCTCTGAAAGGGTGGGGGCAGTCACCTGTCCCCACACTCTGCGGGCACATGATGTCATTCTTACCTGTGCATGGTGACGGTGGCTTGCATTCTGTCATGGGCTGCTGGTGCGCCCTCACTTCTGGAGAGAAGATCTCTCTTCGAGATGAGTCTGACCCCAGTGAGGGCCAGGCATTCTAAACCATGCGAAGCGCTACACACATTTTAAAGACAGTTTTTTTTAGTAGAAAGAAAAGTGCTGTTGTTGGGCACAGCCTTACGTACAAGAGAACAGAACTCTGCCCCCTCTCCCCCCGCTCCATCCTCACGTGTTCCGAGGCTTGAGCCCATTGTTGGGCATAAAAACAGATAGCTCTTGTTTGTTTTTTTAGTCATTTTATTGGGGGCTCTTACAGCTCTTATCACAATCCGTACATCCATCCATTGTGTCAAGCACATTTGTACATCTGTTACCATCATCATTTTCAAAACATTTCCATTCTACTTGAGTCCTTGCTGTCAGCTCCTCATTCTCCACCCTCCCTCCCTCATGAACCCTTGACAATTTATAAATTATGATTTTTCATGTCTTACACTGACTGATGGTCTGCCTTCACCCATTTCTGTTGCCCGTCCCCCAGGGAGGGGGTTCTATGTAGATCCTTGTGATCGGTTCCCCCTTTCTTCCCCGACCTTCTCCTTCCCCTCCTCATATCGCTACTCTCATGATTGGTCCTGAGGGGCTTCTCTGTCCTGGATTCCCTGTGTCAAAACAGGTGTTCTTTCCCTCCAATGGTCTGGTCAACTCATGGACAGAGTTAGAGGTCCAGCTTTGGTGCATTGATTTTAATGATCAGAATCCACATATTTAATAGATGCGTTCAGAGTTCTCTCTGTGCTGAGTCGTGGTTCGCAAAAGTGAATGTGGCTCTCGCTGTCACGGTCACAGGGTGCATGTCACTCTCCTGGGGTCTCCACCTCTGAAAACCCAACCTGGAAACTGGAAGTTGTGCCCAAGCCAGGCCTCATTGGTGTTCTGTGCTCTTTCAGGTCCACACTGCTCCTCGGGTGTATCAAGCGGTGGACACAGCACGTGCAGAGGAGACGCCACAAGCAGGTATGGGCCCATGCCCTCGAGGGCAGGTGAATGTTGGACCCATTTGCTTTGGAAAGATTCTTTAAGAAGGCTGTGACATACTGGTTTTCAAGCAAGGACACAATCACAGCCCCAAAGTCTCCCTCCAGCCTTCCGCCCAACTCCCCGCTTGTTCACCTGCTTGGAAGGTGCAGGTGCTCGCCCAGAGCAGTGAGCGAACGTTCACCAGTCATGACTTCCCTGACCCAGATCGAGGGGGCATTCGGTTAGCCATCCCGGCAGCAGTGGGGCCTGCAGGAGACACTGTTTTCCAGTGCTCCAGTGGGAGACGTGGCAGTGCCCCCCCCCCGTGGGTCGTGGGATGGGGGGGGCCAGAGTG
Source organism: Tenrec ecaudatus (assembly GCF_050624435.1). Taxonomy (NCBI): domain Eukaryota; kingdom Metazoa; phylum Chordata; class Mammalia; order Afrosoricida; family Tenrecidae; genus Tenrec; species Tenrec ecaudatus. The sequence goes on along the minus strand of NC_134545.1, from coordinate 23,392,004 downwards.
ATGAGTCAGGGAAGGCAGCTTGAGATAAACAGGTTAAGCACTAAATAGCCCCTCACCGCTGCACTGCAGCTGATGCTGCGTGAACCCCGAGGAAGCAAAGCAGAAGAAGCCCTGTGCCCACGGGGCCCAGTGCTGCTGCTCCACAGGAGGCCAGTTTCCACCGGCTGAGGGTAGCGGTCCACGGAGCTGGGCTGAGGGGTGTTTGGAGGCCCTGGGCAGGTTCCCGGGAGATGGGCATTCACACAACAGTGTTGCACCTGGGTGTCGCAGCAGAAAGTCGTGCCACCTGCTCTCTTTCTGGCCTCCCCAGGGGCCAAGAGCAGAAGACACGCAAACCCGCCTCCAGCAGAGGACAGTTCCGGGCTGTCTCCCCCCCTTGGCTGCAAGAGTCTCACACATAAATCTGTGAAGATTTTGGCTATCTCCCCACAGGGTTGGGACAGGATCCAAATTCTTCAGAGGCCTACAAATGCCTCTGCAAGCTCTTCCTGTACTTTGAGTTCTCTCTCCTTAGCTGCCCTTGGCTCCCGTATTCCATCCTCCCCCAGCCCAGCCCTGCCTGCCACCTCGTGTCAGAGCAAGTGTCCCCTCGTCACTGATCCTGGAACAGTGAGCTCTTGGACAGCACAGCCTTGTTCTTGTCACGTCGGTGCAGCGCAGGGCTCAGCACACATTCTAATCTCTGGATGACGAGTGAGTAAGCAAGTGTCCTTGGCTGCGTCAAAGGCCATCTCAGCTCCTGGTATTGGAGGCTACCCACACACAGGCTAGGGAGCTCCACAGCACAGTGGTCAAGCCCTTGACCGCTGACCAACAGGTCAGTGCTTTGAGCCCACCATCCAGTTCAAGATTTAGAGTCTTGGAAACCCTATGGGACAGTTCTTCTCGGCCCGATAGGGGCTCTATACATCTGGACAGCAGGGGGCTTGGTGTATTCCATTGCACAAGGCCTTTTAGGGCATATAGGGGTCACGTCGTTTCACCTGTTGGCGATGAGGCATCTTTTTCTTGCATGTAAACCCAAGAAGTTACAGCCAGGCTTTAACAACCACCCACATAGCTCTGCGCTTCCTCCTGGGGGGGTTGATCAGAGGAGTGAACACGTGCTTCCATCAAGTGTCTGATCAGTCAGTAACATAGCAGCCTCTCCTATCATGGTATAAAAACTTGAAGAATTTGTTTGACAAGCCAGCCCTATAAACAAAGCCAAACAGTGAGAAGACTGTTGGTGACATACACACAGCCCTGAGACATTTCTTAATGTCCACAGAGATTGTAACAGTGTTTAATCCTGACAGATAGTCAAATGGATGATAGACATGCATGTCACGGAGGAAAGAGAATCGTGTGTGTGTGTGTGTGTGTGTGTGTGTGTGTGTGTGAGAGAGAGAGAGAGAAGATGATATAGTGCTACTTCGCACCACTTCTGATACGGACAGGTAAACACTTGCACCTGCATCTCATTATTCACCTTCCAGATTGAGCAAGGTCAAAACCGATGTTTTCCTTTCTCTCTCAATGCTGTCATGTGGGAAGCGGGGCGGGCGTGTCCTCAACCGTAAAGTCAAGGCCCCTCCGTGCTTTCCTCCAGCTGCTGCAGGCCGGGGCAGATGGGCATTTCCAGCAGAGAGCCCTGCCCGCAGCCTTCCAGACTTGGAGGAGCCTCTGCCGACGGCACCAGCAGGAAAGGGCTCGGAACGCCAGGGCAGCGCGTTTTCACAGGTACCCTGTCTGCGCGGAGCTGCTATTTCAGGTTGGCACTGCGACCACACAGTGTATTGGCTTTGCTCTTCAGCTCAAGACCCCACAAGCCCTAGCTTTGCCGGCGTTTCAGCCATGTGGGCCCATTGATTTCATCCAGCAGGACGAGGCAGCCTCTCCTTCCCCTAGGGAGCCTTCTGCGCATCTTCGTTGCAAGTGCTTTAAAATCAGAGTAGATGTCTTGTGCTCTTCCCTCATTACGAGCTGCTAGGAGCCATTAAAGTGGCCCATCAGCTTCCCACCTCAGAGCGTGTCGGGACTCAGCAGACATTTCCCTGAACTGCTTGGTGTCCCTGGTCGGTTTAGCTTGGCGTTTTGAAGCCTTGAGGTGAAAGGTGTCGACAGCATCTTAAGAATTAGGAGCTGATCGACATCGTTTTAGCTCCATCTGGGGCAAATGGCTCGTGGCCGGTCCTCCCTGAGTGCTGGTGGAATGTTGGGGAGAAATTCTGAATGGCTTCCTGTGCTCTGCCACGGTGGTGGGCAACGGGCGAGGGGAGAAAGGCAGAACAGCATTGTGACCTCTTTATCTTACTACATGCATCCTGTTAGCAGTTCTCAGAGATACTATGATGAGGCCATTTTACTGATGAGGTGGTGGGGGTGAGGTACTATCAAATCGGTTCTGACCCAAAGCCATCGTAGGCACAACAGAACGAAATACCCTTTGGTGCCTGAGCCCATTGTTGCAGCCACTGTGTCCGTCCATCTCCTTCAGGGCCTTCTTCACGGTCCCTCTACTGTACCTAACATGCCGTTCTTATCCAGGGACCCGTCTCCCTGACACCAAAGTATGTAACAAAGCTTCTCTGAAGTATGTAAGCTCAAGTCTGGCCTTCTTGCCTCTAAGAGCACTCTGACCATCCTTCTCCCAAGACAGGTCTGTTTGTCCCTTTAGCAGTCCAAGGTACTTTCAGTCTTCTTCTCCAGCCCCATAGTTAAAACGCTTCAATTCTTCATGGTCTTTCTTGTTCAATGTCTAGTATACCTATGAGGCAATGGACAATATCATGGCCTGGGTGAGGCGCACCTTAGTCCTCAATGAACATCCTTGTTCTTCAGTACCCTAAAGAGGTCTTGTGCAGCAGGCTTACCCAATGCGACACATCTTTTGATCTCTTGACTGCTGCTTCCACGGCATTGACTGTGGATCCCAAAAGACAACATCCTCGACATCTTCAATCTTTTCTCCATTGACCATGATGTTCCCTATCGGTCCACTGGTGAGGATTTTATTTTGGTCTGTGTTTACATTGTCGAACTGTGGTGGCTTGGGTGTTGTTGAGGTGCTGGAAGCTATGTCACTGGTATTGCAAATGCCAGCAGGGCCACCCAAACTGAACCGCTTCCCACCGAGCTTCCAGACTATGAACGGACAGCAAAGGATTTGGCTGCTGCAAACCTCCCGCCTAGCTTAGAAACATTGTCAGATACCCAGGGCGTACTGACTGGAAGCATAACACTGTTGGAGATGGTGCCGGAGCAGCGGTCCCTTGCATCTGAGGGCACTTGAAATGCGTCTGAGGAGGAGTGGGTTTCTTGGAATGGAGTCCACCATGGTGACGCGAGGCAGGTAAAGCCGTGGACGTGGAACCTTCGGGATATTCATTTGCTGGCAGGGAACGACTCCAGGGAATGGGGAACATCTGGAAAAAGCAATGAGTGATCAGAACTTGGAATGCGCAAAGTATGAAGACAGAAATCGGAAGTAGTCAAAAATGAAGTGGAACACATAAAGACTGATCTCCTTGGCATTAGTGAGCTGAAATGGACTGGGATTGGCCCTTTGGGCTCAGAAAACTGTCTGATGTGCTGTGCCAGAAAAATGACACAGTTGAGGAAGGTATGGTATGGGTTGTCCAAAAGGACATAGGAAAATCAGCGGAAACCACCGCGCTCCGAAGGCTGGGGTGTGGACAGTGTGAAAAGAAACTTGGGCAAGATAGGACAAAATAATAATTTATAAACTATCAAGGGTTCATGAGGGAGAAGGGAGCAGGGATAGAGGGGGAGAAATGAGGAGCTGATGCCAGGGGCTTAGGTGGAGAGCAAATGTTTTGAGAATGATGAGGGCAATGAATGTACACATGTGCTTGACACAATGGATGTATGTATGGATTGTGATAAGAGTTGTATGAGCCCCTAATAAGATGATTTAAAAAATAGAAATTTGGTGCTGTCGTCACTCCAGACACACGGGAAGGTGGTACAGGGAACGCCACCGCAATGGCGGCAGAAAGCTGAATGGAAAAGAAAGCTTTGACTTCCACAAAAGCAAGGTTTGATGCCTATGGATCTCTACTTGCAGGATTTACAAAAGTTCTGTGCACCAGCCAGGTTCTCGTTACTGCCAAGGCTGTGCCCACAGAGGGCATCTGTGTGGGAAAAGGTTTTGGATACCAAGCACTACAAGCAAACCTCCGGCTAGCTTACTGATGAAGTTTCTGGCATTTTACTATTTTACTTCCTGCCTGGAACGATTAAGACACAGCATAGATGTACAAGTTACAAAATAACACTGTCAGACAGATAATCGAGTTTGAGGGAAATTGATTGATACTCAGTATTTTGCTCTCCAGAATGAAAAGTAAAAACGTAACTAGTTTTGTCTTAAGTTGTTTTTCTTAACAAACATTTTATCCAACTAGAATAAGTAGCTTATTTAATAAGAAAAGAAAAATCCCAGTTCTGTATTCACTTTCTATCCCACACTATTCATGCCATCCCTGGTGGTTTTCCTCCTTCATCTGTACGCATTGGGAGAATGAACAGGAGATTATTGATGTTTTGTTCTGGGCCTGTCTTCTAGGCTTATCATTCTTACTGATTTTTGCTTTCCTATTATTCCCTTACTGCAGTTTCTCAGGGTTTTTAATTGTCAGAAAACATTGTTGCTGAATGCTCCTTTGTAATGCCCCAGAGTCAAATCAACAACCAGTTGGATTTGTGTCCTCGGGTGGTGATGGTTCTCGATGTGAGATTTCCAGTTCCTTTGTTATAAGAACAAGGAACATTCAGTACACCCAAATTCATATACCAGACTTCAGAAACACATGTGTACACACATGGCCCGGAATTCAACGTCACGAAAGCCCTAAGAATAAAACCGTTTTTGTCCATGAAAAAAGAAAAAGAAAATCCAATCAATAGAATTGCTATTCAGAGTTAAGCACCAACCACAAAAGCTAGTGATGAAGAAATTGACGCACTCTATCAACCAGTGTGAAATTGATTGACCATGCAGTCGAGATGCATTGATAATTATTGGTGATTGGAATGCAAAAGTGGGAAACAAGAAACAGTAGTTGGAAGCTATGGATTTGTTATTGTTCGGAGCTATCGAGTCAATTCCAACTCCTAGTGACCTTCGTACAACAGAACGAAACGCTACCTGGTCCCAAACACAATTGTGCTGGTGAGCCCATTGTTGCAGCCACGGTGTCAGTCCGTCTTGCTGAAGGCCTTCCTTGCTTTGCTGCCCCACGCTCGATGTCCTTTTCCGGAGACTGGTCTCTCCTGACAACACACCCAAAGTACAAAACACACAGTCTCACCATCCTCGCTTGTAAGGAACATTCTATCTGTACTTCTTCCAAGACAGAATGGTTGGTTCTTCTGGCAGCCCACAGCACTTTGAAGGTCCTTCACCAACACCACAGATGAAATCATCAATTCTGCTTCCGTCTTCCTTGTTCGCTGTCTGACTCTCACATGCGTATGAGGCCATTGAAAATGCCATGGCCTTGGCCTGGGCCTGCCTCACCCTCGTCCTGAAAATGACGCCTTTGCTCCTCCGCACTTTAAGTGATGCTTGTGCAGCCACGTTGCCCAGTGCGGCCTGTGGGGGCCAAACGTTGAATGATGCCTTCTAAGTGATGGGTGGGGTCTCTGAGTTTTCAAAGCGAGTGAGCAGCCTTGGCTGCTGAGTGTTAGTGCTGTCCCTCGGGAGGCAGGGAGCAGATCCAGGAGACTCCTTCAGAGGCCACATGAAGGATGGGGAAGACTGGATCTAGAGTTCATCTTCTGTGGTGGGGGTGGACTATCTTCTTTGTTCCTTAATTGTGCTATGAGGTGTCCTGGGGTCCTGGTTGCAAGTTGGCAGCTCAGAGCCACCCAGCAGCACGTTTGGAGACAGGCCTCCTCAATTTAGGTTCCATATACTCCCTGGCTCACGAGCAGTGGAGTGACAGAGCCAGCTGGAAGCTGGGCAAGCCCGAGTTCCAACTTGCTTTGCTTTCTGGCTCTTTGATCCCTTGCAAGGTAACCATTCCTTCTGGTCATCCATGTCCTCACGTAGAAGATGGGATGATGCAATCATTGTGCCTCCAACAGGATTGTCTGTCATAAAAGTAAAAAGGAAAGAGAGGCAAGACCAGGAGGCAAAGGACATTTATAGAGGCCTAAAGACAGGCATGTACATATGTAAATGTATTTATATAATGAGGGTGGAATAGAACTACGTACTCATATCTATATGTTAAGAATTATGGTTGCCGATGGACATTGGACCTGGACTCAAGTACTCCCTTACCACAGGAACACTTTGTTCTAAAAATCTGGCATTCTGTGATGCTCACCTTCCTGACACGATCACTGAAGACAAAATGGGTCCATAAGCAAATGTGATGAAGAAAGCCGATGGTGTCTGGCTATCAAAAGATACAGCATCTGGGGTCTTAAGGGCTTGAAGATAAACAAGTGGCCATCAACAACATAAACAAGTGGATTGTGATAAGAGATATGAGTCCCCAATAAAAGTATTTAAAAGAAAAACAACAACCCAAAATTGAAGTGATAGAATCCGTTTATGCCCTGTACAAAACACTAACTTCTATCCCTCCCCCTTGGCGGGTGCTTGTTTGTGACTCATAATAAAGAGCCAAAGATTTTTTGGAGCACAGCAGTCTGGAAATGTGTTCTGCTTTGTTCTTTCTAACTGCTTAGGAAGCCCTGGCTCAAGTTTCATATCAATTTAAAAGGACACAGAAAGTTCTTCATTATCTTTTAATTTGATTTTTCCATGAACTTTTTTTCAAAACCCTGTCATGCATTTTCTATCTTTGTAAAATTCTTATGGTAGTTTGATTGTTTTTAAGGAATACAGACAATTGATAGTGCGATCTCATGAATTATTCAAAGGATCGTTCATTAATTCTAGTGAGACACTAAGACTGAGCATAAGACAAACCCAGTTTGTCTTTTTAAGATAAGTGTTACACACTCGGAAAGGTACAGGTGTTAATAGTCTGATGAAATTATACACCTTGAGGATCAATACCGAGAACCTTTGCATCCTCGCCCCCAGAAAGTCCTCTCAAGGTCCCTTCCCCTGGGTCTAAGCCCCGCGATCCACAGCAAGGTGGCTCTTGATGCTCGGCGAGCTGGCGCCTGCGTGGACCTGTTAGGTGACGGACGGACCGGGCCTGCGGGGGCGTCATCTCTGGGTGGCAGAAATGTGGCCAGTGCCGGAAGAACTTGGGAAACGGAGGGTTTGGGTGCTTGTCTTCTCCCCTCCCCTCTGTTTCCTTTCCGTTCAAGCTTATTCTCCTTGAACAATAGCAGGGAGAAGGTGAAAAATCCCAGTTATTTGGAACTTGAAGTTCTTTCAAAGTTTTGCTTCTAAAACTGCCCTGACGTTCCTTCGTTGTTTTAGGGAGACCCTAGGGAGGCAGGTGTTTGCTGTTTGGCAGCAGAAGACGCTTCAGCACCGAGAGAGCCGCTTGGTAGAGAGAGTGGTAAGGGGCGGGCGTCCCCTGAGTGGGTTTCCAGGCCCACACAGGAGGCAGCGACAGGGCTGGGTTTCTTTGTCAGAGGGCCATGGGCCAGGGCACTCCTCCCTGGCGTCTGTGACCCATTCCTCTTTCTTCCTGGCTCCCAGGCCATCCTGCATGCCGAGCGGCAGCTTCTGCTCAGGGCCTGGTCCACGTGGCACCAGCAGGCAGCAGCGTGTCACCAGGAGCGACAGAGACAAGCAGTGGCCTGTGCCCACCACCGCCAGTGGCAGCTCCAGAGAGCCTTCCGTGTGTGGAGGGAGAGTGCCCAAGGACGGAGGACCGAGTGAGTAGTAGCAGCTTTCCCCTTCCCAGGCAACCTTTGATCACCCAGTCCTCAGGGCCCGTCTGGAGGGTCTGCCGGCCTAGGCTGAGCTGTGTGTGCGAAATCTAACCTCCACTATTGAACCAAGACCAGAGCCTGGAAGATCTTGGGGTGCCCACCCGGGTCAGGCATTGCTAGGGGACACACGCCAGCCCTGTGGTGGCAGTTAGCAGGAGGCTGAGGAGCAGCAGTGATGGGCAGAGGGCGGGCCATGGCTGTTTCTCTTAAGCTGTGTGGTTGGAATCCGGGGCGGCCGGGCATCCCTATGTCCATGGCGGGGGGTGAGTGACCCGCTCTGCTACCTTTCTTTGTTCACTTGTGTTCAAGGCTCCTATTGCTTCTCACACTCAGCTGTGTGTTTTAGACCTTTTTTCTTTTGAATTAATTAGGGTGTTGATTTTTTTTTTACACTTGCTCCGAGCTACGATTCCCACAGCATACATGCAGCGGCTCCGTCACGCTCATGAGAGTGGTGCAGCCATCCCCCCACCACCTCCAGGACCTTTCCGCTTCCTGGCACTCATTCTGGGCTCGCCATTGCCAGCCACCTCCCCTGCCAGGCCCTTTGAAACAATTCACCCAGGTGCCGTCTCCGTAGGTTTCCCCATCCTGGGTTTCAGATGTCGAAAACCAGGCAAAATCAAGCAAAAACACCAACAAACGGCCCAATAATAATGACGGAACGACACAGAGCAAAACCTCAATCGAAACCAAGGCTGCCAGAAATACTAACAATGTGAACAGTGAGACATGGCCTCAAGGGGGAGGTCAATTGACAGGGTGTGTCGCCCTGTACCACTTTAACTTCCTTCCCAGCCCAGCGCCTTCAGCACGACTGAACCCCAAGTAGCTTCCACGCGGCTTGAAGCTGCTTGTAGGTGTGCGCAGAAATTCTGCTGTATGTGGACTCCTCCCAGGAGGTTCACATCCTTTCTCAGCTCTCCCGTGGGTCTTCAGTCTCCCAGAAACTCACACACCACTAGATGGGCCAAGGGCTAGCTTTGAGGTGGGGCCACCTTTGTGAACCCCGCCCCATCTCCCCTACAGGAAGCTGGGAAAGGCCCGGGCTGCGGAGTTCCACGCGGTGCAGCTCCTGCGTTGGGCCTGGAACAGGTGGCGGGAGGTAAGGCCACATGTGACTTTGGACAGGTGGGGCTGTGCCAGTGTGACTCCGGGCAGCAGATGTCTGCTCAGCAGTCTCTGGGAACCACCTGCCCGGAGCGGAGGGGAGGTGTTGGCAAGCAGCTGAAGGCGTGTGTACCCTTTCTGTAGGCGTCACTGCTTCACATTCTCCCTTTTTTAAGAAGTGCTCCGCCGTTCTTAGCTGAACTTACTAAGACCAGAATTTCTTTGGAGCCATGGACCGAGACTGCTAAGGAAACAGCTCCGATCCAGCAACCCTTTAAGACGATAGTAGACCGGCCCATAGAGGTTCGGGGGAATCTGAAGTCGTAAATCTTTATAGAAGTAGGACGGTCTCATCTTCTTCTTGCAGAGCCTCTGGTGGATTCGAACCACCACCGTTCGGTTACCAGCTAAGTGCTTAACCACTGCCCACAGGGCCGAGATTGATCAATCACTTGCCATTCCTCAGGCGCTTGCCTCACTTACTCACACAGAAGCCCTAAGAGGCGCATGTGTCTAGTTGAAGAAACTGCGGCTCAGCAGGCTAGCCGGCCTCCCCTGACCCCATTCTGTTGGAACCCTGAGGGTGGGCTGGCACCTGGTCCCCACCTCCCTCCTCTGTCCCCACAGTGCCTGGCCCTCCTCAATGCTGAGCGCCAGAAGTTGGTGCAAGCCGACCGGCATCGCCAGTGCACCCTGCTGCGCAGAGTGTGGCGGGGATGGGTGGTAAGAGCCGCTGCTTTCCTAGGTCTCTTGTCATCTGGGGAGGGTTCTGGGGGCTTGGTGTCCTGCCCTGTGCTTCCTGCCTCTCTCCAAACAGTTTAGAGTAGCTTAACAAGCCTCAGAGAGCAAGTGTCCTGGACAGCTAGGGCCTCCAGCCCTATTGCCAAGTCTTGCTGGTGTGGGTTGGCAAAGTGAACAATTGCTGTCTCTGGCACCAGCCTTAAAATCAGGGTCCTGTGTGCAGGAGGCCCGAGGGTTGCCTCAGTGGGGGAAGGGTCTAGTGAGACACTCTTCCGCCTAACATTTGATGGGTGTTGGGGGCTGGAGGTGGTCTCCTGATCTTGAAAGTGCTGGCGTGTGGTCTCTCCCTACCCATTTCCCTCTTCGAACCACGCTTCTCGGTCATCCCCATCTTTTACAGACTTACCAGGACAGGGGGCGGCAGGTCCTGCGAGAGGTGGCAGCCAGGGAGGGTCAGCACAACAGGCGCTTGCTGCGGTGAGTCTCCCGGCCGCGGCAGCCTGAGGGGTTAGGCTTGGTTCTAGAGGGCAAGCCTCATCACACGAGCAAGGAGAACCCTGCCCTCTCCTGCTCGCTTAGAGGTTTGGGCTTTTTTAACAACAAGCACTCAGCTCACCTTTCCAGCTCCCTGTGTCTCACACATGTACAGCATGCACGGCATGGGCCCTAGAAAGCAGCTCTCACCTGGACACCTGCAAGAGCTCCCATCTGTTGCTCCTCCTGGCCTCCCCCCTGCTCCCTGGCACCCTATCACTCCGTGGATCTCCTGCACTGACTCCTCACAATCATCTCGCTCCTCTAGGGCATCCTCTAGAGCGCTCTGGTCCTTCGAGGTCACAGCTCTGTCTCCACTCCCATCGTCCTTGAGTGCCCCGCGCTCCAGGTCTTCCAGGCTCACTCCTGCCAAGAAGGCCCCCTGCTTTTATTGCTCGCTTCTGGTCCAGCCTGTCTGTGGGGCTTTCAGTACCTCTATTCCTCCTTTGGTGTCCTCTCACGTGCCCCTCCAACTCCTCAAATGGGATGACCAGAGAAGGTCTTTCTCTGAACTAACTCACCAGTGAGCAACACACTGAGATGGGGGCCCTTTCTCCAGCCCCCCATCCCCCGGGACTCAGCTATCGTCGTGCTCTGACTCGCCTCTGGCGTCCTTGCCTTGTTGTGTCTGCATTGTCCTGCAGCACGCCAGCTCCCCCGGGCCGTGCGTGCTGTTTGGTCCCGTTCTTGCCGTGTTCCAGCTTACTCACGGGTGGCACATAGCCAACGCTCGGTAACGGTTCGCTCAATGTGTAACATGGACAGAAGCGTGGCTATCAGCGATTCATCTTCTCAGCCGGCGGGAACCGGGTGAAGAATGGTCCGCAGATAGCACTTCATCCGGGCATTCGGCCTCCCGCTCCCCCCCAACACTTGTTTACCCGCAGGGGGATGCTGCAGCGCTGGCACGAGAACACAGTGGCCCGCGTGGATGAAGCTCAGAAGGCCCGACAAGCCCACCATCACTACAGAAGGATCATCTGCTCCAAGGTGAGGTCCGAGAGGGCAAGCTTGTGTTCTGACCTGGGCGCGGGGGTGATAGCAGGGGTTGGAACCGAACACGAATCTCGAGATGGGGTGACGTTTCCTGCACTACACACATTCCTCCACGTGAACGTTTGTTTTTCCCGATTATGCGCCAACATCTGTTAAAAAGAGATGTGGGTGATGGTGATGGTGATAGTGAGTCAAGTAGTTCTCATCAAGACCGAACCCCGTGTCGAAGCGTCTGCGTGGAGACAGGACCCATGTCTAAGCGTCTGTGGTCAGAGTGTAAATCACCAGGTGTCCTCCTCCTCTTCCGTCAGAAGAGCATGCTCACTCCTGCCCATCCCTCTCACAGGCCTCGCGGGCATGGAGGCTGTTCGGAGAGTCCCGAGCACCCAGTGAATGTGAGCTCACTGGTTATACGTCATAGGAAGGAATTCGAGGGCTCCGCTTGGCTCCTGTAACCAGGAAGGTTGTGGGAAAAGGACTTGGTAGGGCTTATCAGCAGGTGCCGGACGAGCCAGCTGGCTCTGACACCTGCTAACTTGAGAGAGACTCAGATCAGCCCCCAGCACGGTCGCAGGAGCTCTGCTTGACCCACTCCCCAGTGAAACGGAAACCTCTGGGGATGGTCTGCTGCGTGCAGTAGCAAATGGAAAACACAGCCGCTCGTGACACTTAGCAGAAACTGTGCTGGGAACCGGTGGTATTTGAACCTAGCCCGCTTCTAGTTCAGTGAGAGAGCTCTGCTGTCTTAGCCCTGTCCTGCCGCCAAGAACTCAGGGCTTCTTCTCCTCCAGCTCCCAGCCACAGGCTTGTTCTTGGGAGGAGAAAAGCTGCTTGCCCCCCCCCCCCCCACCTGAAAACAGACCTAGAACAGCAATGAAAAAGATTGAATTAGAGAAGCCCTACTTCACATGGCTTCAGTGCGGAGTTTCCACCAAGCACTAAGAGGCTGGTGCTAGCCTGAGAGCAAACGAGGCAAAGACAGAAGAAAACGGCAGGCCAGTGTCCAACTTTCTATCAGGAAGCAACTTTACTTCAAGAAGGCACCTCAGCCCCGGCCAAGTCAAGTCTGTAGGTCCGCTGCGAGCCAGCCGGCCGGTGACACCAAAAAGTGAAGCAGGAAGATCACAGGCCAGTGAACCCAGAATCAGGTGGACACGGGTGCTGGAAGCATGGCAGGGTGCCAACAGCTCTCAGGGCCGGGCAGCCCCAGGTGGGCTACAGAGTCCTAGTTAAGTCCCAGCAAAGAGGGAGGGCGAAGCAGCAGAGTGACAGTCGTGTCCCCTCAGTCTTGCTCCCACACAGAAAGCCACACCCCCAGGATCACGCTCCTATTCCAGGAGCGTCTAGTCAGCCTCCTATCTAATCACCACACCCAGGGATGCAGGGATCATGAATATTCCAAAGTCAAGTAGAATTAAAGCAAAACTCACATCCTCATCTCAGGGAGCAGCAAAGCCTTTGAAATCGCAATAGGCTCTCATGGTGAAAGCCTTTCAACACAGTAGGAATGCAGGAAATGTAAGGGCTCTTAGTCAAACCCCCAGCCAAGGTCAGACTCACTAGTGAAAGAACGAATGTTTCCCCCAAGATCAGGAGCAAGGCTGCCTTGCTGTCACCACTGCTGTTCAACGTTGACCTACAGGCTCTCTGGTTCCATGTCTTAGCAGCATTGTGAACTGTGTGTTTCAGGTGGAGGAAATTTGCATAACTATCGAAAAGAAAAAAGTCAAATGCATGAGATGATAGAGTGGTCAGGCAGCCTGCAGGTCAGGCTGGGGCCTGTTCTAGAACGCCTTTTCGCCAGAAGTCCTGGACGTCGCCTGGTGGCCAGCTGCCCCGCGGCTGGCGGTGACCTCTCTGAGGTGCCTGTGGATGAAATCAGGAAAAGTCCACGACCGTCACCAAGTGTTTCTGCTGGAAGGAGGGCAGACGAGATCTCCTCTCCTGGGGCCCCGGTGTTCCCAGTGGAGAGGCCTCTGTGATGGGGTGGAGCGTGTGAAGGCAGAGCAGGCACCTGCCTCCCCCAGACTCGTCAGAGCCTGCAAGTGTCACACTCACGAGTGTCTCAGGACAGAGGCGTGCATGTAACCGATGTGCTCAGTTTCCCTAAAACTGCGACTTGAAACTTCCCAAATGACTTAGTATGTGGTTTAAATCCTCCTGGTGGTAGGAAATCCCCCTCACCTGCGTCACTGGGCTTCCTGCAGTGGTTCTGTGGGCTGGCTCTGGTTACACCGTGGTGTCTACTGGCAGTGACAGGAGCCGCCTGGGATGACCAGGATGAAAATGGCCCAAGCTGGCCCTGACATCCTCTGTGGGCCCGCCTGCCCCTGCAGGTCCTGGCCCAGTGGAGGGAAGCCTCAGCAGTCCAGATCTACTACCGGCAGCAGGAAGACTGGACCGTCCAGGAGGCCCGGCGCATGTTGGACAGAGGTGAGCCAGGGTCCCGCTGCAAGTCCTGTTGAGAGCGGGTCTTGAAGGAACTTCCTTCATGTTCCATGGCCCCACCATAGTCCATCTGTTTCCTGGAATTCTTGTCCCGACTGACGGCCAGCCAAAAAGCGTCTCACTTGCCAACATGTCGCTCCCAACTCCCAGTAACCCTTCCAGGGTCTTCCAGGCTGTACATCTTTACAAGAGCAAAGCCTCGTCTTCCCTTTGAGTGACAGCTGTTGTGCTTGAACCACCAGCGTTGTAGTTCTCAGCCCAGCACTCACCCAGACCAGTTTGTGCTAACACGGGAAGCCCAGGCTTGAGAGGGACAGAGGGCAGCCGAGCGGGGCAGTTCGAGAGGGGTGGGGTGGAGCTGCAGGCAGTAGGCAGGCAGCAAGGCAGCTCTGAAGCTGCTTCCGCGCAGCGGGACCCTGGAGTCCTCTTTGAGGGGGTGGTGGCAGGGCGTGGGGCTAGGGATTGCCACGTCCGTTGCGGACATGGTTCTGGTTCTGGGTTAGGACTTGGAAGGCCACGTGGCAGGACACTGTTCCCCCAGTAGGGGTGCAGTCAGGATGGGATCACTGAAGGTGGCCAGTGCCACCCTCGTGATGGCACATGTGCTCGCTGGACTTTGTAAACGCCCCACTTTGTAAACTCTCCAGCCCCCAGTTGCTCCTGGGAAAGCTCCTCAGAGCAGGTGCGGGCTTGGTTCTGTCCTAGGCTGCGTCCAGATTGTATTCCGCCGCTGGCAGAGCCGCAGCCAGAGTGTGGCCCAGCAGCGAGTCCAGATGGAAAGGGCAGCCCAGCACCATCGGCGCCGGCTCCTGCGAGAGGCCGTGGCAAGGTGGAAGGCCTACCACCTGGGATGTATCAGGAAAGCGGTGAGGCGGGTGTTGGTGGCTCCCAGGGTGCCCCTGTGTGGTCCCCACCCTAAGAGTAGCTGGTGTGGGAACTGGGTGCTTGGGCCCAAGGGGAACAAGGCTGCTGAGCCTTCCTGAAGGCTTGTGAAGGCTTGGGATGGCCAGCTGTAGAACCAGGTACCCACAGGTACCTGGCGGGGTGGGGTAGGGGGGGAAGGATTGACTCCTTGTGGCCCTGGGGTGCCTGACTCCCACTGGGACTCCTCCCTCAGCCTCTTGTGCCTGCTCCCACAGCTTCTGCGGAGGCAAAGTGCTCAGCTCCTAGTGGAGAGACTCAGCCGGTCCTGCTTCCGCCAGTGGAGCCGGCAGGTGAACTGCGGAATTCCCCTCCCCTCAACCCATGGGCCTCATTCCTGTGTTAGTCACCCTAGCCCAGGGCCCCCCATCCTTCTGTGCTTCCCCGACCCCGGTCAGCCCTTGACACCACCTGCAACCCGGGCGAGGTCAAGTCCCCTTGAGGCCGTTTGCACAGTGCGCAGCCCAGAAGTACAGCACCCCTACCGCGCACAGAGATGGTCCTCAGATCCCATCCCTCCATCCACCTCTGACTGCGGGGCACAGCTGCCTGCTACCCCCTCACCACGCTGGTTCCTCTGCCAGCTCCAGGATCGGAGTGGCAAGCACTAGTTAAGGAGGGGACAGACAGCCTCCCTGAAGAGGTCATGACGTTCAAATACTTGCCCCTTTACCCAGCAGGCAGGCAGGTGGGCGCTGGTGGGAGAAGCTGGTGACATTTGAGGCTGATGCTCTCTCTGGGTCCTCGGTGCCCTTGAGGCTGGTGGAGCTCAGAGATGAGCTGGGACCATGCTTGTGGTGTAGGGACACCGTGCAGCCCCCTCAGCCTCCATCCCCTGGCCTCTGACTTACCCGTAGATAGGTGTTTGCAGTGCCTGTGCTGGCTACGCATACGCATACACACACACACACACACGCACCCCACCCCACCCCACCCCCCAGGGTGGTTCTTCAGGTCCACCCTGGAGCCCAGCCCCGCCCCCTACTCCTTAGCGGCCACTTGGCCTGACCAGCTCTGCGCATGTCACTGGTTGTCTCTGGGTTGGCTGGGAGGGCCTTCTGCTCTTGGTGGGTCAAATGCTAGGTGCCTGGAAGGATCCTGCTCCTCCTAGCAGGGTGAATGGAGTCTAAAGGAGCCTCCCAAGGCCCAGATTAGAGGTGACTTAGTGTCCCGACCTCTAGGTCACAGGGCCAGCCTAGATCCAAAGTGAGGACGACGTTACCTCTTCCAGGAGGTGGCTGTCTCCAGCAGCAGTCCCCCCACTGTCCCATCCAGAACCCCTCCGCTCCCCGTGCCCACCCTGGCCACTTTCATTCACTGCTAGCAGCCACTCAGCTGATCCTGGCCCATGTGCATCACTAGACCTGTGCTCTGTAGGACTTGCAATGATTGGTTTTTTGATATCACTTTCCAAGCCTACCTTATGAGCTGCTGCTGGGTGGATTCCAAGTTTCAGCCTTTCAGTTATCAGTCAAGCCAGGGTCTCCCTTTGCCACATCCAGGGTCTCCCGACAAATTTGTATTGGGCCTGTAAGACCTGTGGACCATCTTCTAGGACCCCTTCCCCAAAGCCCAGGCTGAGTCAGCTGTCCAGATCTGGCGTGCCCTTCTGCCATTGCCCTGCCCCCAAGAGACCCTGTCTCTGCCACCCCCCCATTTGACGGAGCCTTCCCATATTAGCCTGCAGTCCCCGGGTGCTGCTCATGCTTTGGGCCCCTTTGGGTCCCTAAGGCAGCTCCTCTCTGCCCACAGCTGGTGGCCCAGAGGGAGGAGCAGCAGGGCACAGCGAAGGCCCTGTGGTTTTGGTCCATCTCACTACAGGCAAAGGTAATTGGGGTACAGGGTCTGCCTGTGGGGAGGAAAGCTCCTGGGGGAGGGGGGTGGCAGGGCTCAGCTCTGCCCTCCTTGGAGGCCTGGGATGCCTGGCAGCGCTTCATGCTGGAGAGGAAGAGGAAGAAGGCTCGACTAGAGCGAGCCGCGCAGGCCCACCAGCAGCAGCTCCTCCGGGAGGGCGTCACCCAGCTCCTGCAGTTTGCCGCAGGCCAAAAGGCCTCCCGACAGCAGTGGCATGCCCAGCAGCAGGCTCAGGTAGGCAGGGGGTTCCCCCTCTGAGGTGGGGGCCTAAGCATCGAGTATTCGCTTCACTGGGGTGTGTTGGCAGGTGGCCCATGGCCTCCACCGTGCTGTCCGCCACTGCGCCATGCTCTGGAAGCAGAAAGCCCTGGGCCCAGCCAAGTACCCCCTGACCTCCAAGCCCACCACACCCAGCCGGAGAGTGACGTTCGAGGTTCCCCTTGTCAGCCTCATCTCTGCCGGGGCTGGAGACGCCGCCCTGGAGACCAAGAGGCCGAGAGCCAAGCCTGAGCCAAGTTTGGACAGCCTGGCCCTGGCTGCTGGGGACTCCCGGCTCCTGGAGCTGTGAGTGGCCCCCTCTAGTCACCTCCCCCACCCCCAACCACCGCCCTGTCTGGGTGATGGGGAGAACAGACAGGGGTTCCAGCCGGTTCTGTTTAGGTGACGTCAGCCATGGACTAGTTAGGTGGTTCCCACTTTCCCCAAGCAGCCCAAGGTGGGCTCCCTGGCCCTACGGTGAGATCTGGGATCTACTTGCTGTGTATCCACCTCCCTCATGCTCTCCCCAACTCTCCATCACCCCACCCACCCTCACTGGGATAATTGTCAGCTCCCAGTGTAGTCCGCACTGCCCAGGAGCTGTACCCCTGAGCTGTCCTCCTTGGACAAGATGTGGTTTTCTCCCCCAGCCCCTTGGCCAGGGTGGTGCCAGAGGCCTGGTGAGCATCAGGCACACACTAGAGGAGCTGCTGAGAGGACTGTCCTGTGTGACCTCAGGCCAGTCTTTCCTTCTCTGGCCCGTGTCTCTGGGAGAGTGCAGAGGTTTGGATGAGATGACCTTGCCCCCACAGAGTCAGAAAGGCCCTCCCCCCCCAAGCTGGCCATCAGCTGAGGAACAGACCCCCCGTCTTCCCAGGAGCGCTGCCCGCCCGGTCAGGAGGCAGCCCCGATGCCCTGACTTTCTGCTGGAACCCGAGCAGAGCCGAGTCCTGGGGTGCCGTCCCCACCAGGGACCCAGGTGAGGAAGTGGGTGGTAGGTAAAGCAGCTGGAGCTGGGGCCTGTTTGGGGATGGGGAGATCTCTTCCCAGCCTGCTTTCCAGACAGACAGGGCCAGTTCCTGAAGAGGGCACCAAGGCCAGTCTGGGCTTGTTTTCTACATCCTCAGGCCTGAGAAGGTGCCCCACCCAGGTGTCAGCCAGCCAGCCAGCACTTCCCTGCCCCAGCCCTCCCAGGAAGAGGCCTGGATGGCCCCGGCCCCATGCAGCTCCTTACCACAGCCCAAGACCCTGCCAAGGCCCCCCGGCTTAAAGGAGCCCCCCACCAGGATGGCAGGCCCCAAGCTGGTGCTGCTGCCTCCCTCCTCCTTCATGCCTCGGCGGGGGAGGACAGCTGCAGGGGTAAGTGCTCCCTTTTGGCTGTGTATATGCGTGTCGGAAACCCATGGGGTGGCTGTGAGTTGGCTGAGTGTGAGAGAGAGAAACCCCAGGGGTGGCTCGCAGTCGGCACTGACTCGATGCCAGGGGGTGGGGTGGCTTTGCTGTGCGCACTCAGTGCTGTAGCAACGGCTGTGCCTGCCGTTCCTGGAACGTCTTGGTCCCAGAAGACGGGCCGTCCACCGTGACCATGTGTGGGTGCCAGTGTCCTGCATGGCAGACCCCTGGACATAGCCTCGAGCTTGGGCAGCTGCTGGTCTAGAAAGGAATCCCGTGGATGGCACCGTGAGGCAGACCACACAGGGCTCGGGTCAGGGTGGACTGAGAGATTGGGGGGGGGGGGTCAAAGGAGTTCTTAGTCTGGTCCTGGACGACAGTGTGGTACTTACTGGTGGCCAGGGAGGGGAGAGGAGGCTCTCGGGCTCTGGTGGAGTCACTGAGGGGCTCAGCCACCGGTCTCCGCTGCCTGGGGGTTCTTGAGGCCTTTCTCTGGAAGAGGGGCGGCTAGTTGGGGGAAAGCAGGGAGGGTCTGTTTGGAGCCTGTCAAATGCAAGACAGAGGGATCTATAGGACTGTCAGCCTGCCCCTGAACAGGGAAGGGGTGGGTGGGGGGTGAGACTGGAGGTGTTGGCTCCCTCAGTGAGGTACAAGGGTTCCTTGCCGATTCTTGCAGCTTGTGGGAGGGATGTTGGGGGCATACTTGGTGGCTGGACTGGGGTATGGGGTTGTGGCCCCTGAGGTGGGGGTGATAGGAGCAAGTCCATTACCACCAGAAGGGACTCAGTGGAGACTTGGAATCGGGAACAATTGCACCTGCCCCCTCTGCCCGTGGAGACTGAGGGCGGCTGAGAATGAGCGGGTCTAAAATGCTGTTTGGAGTGCAGCCCACCCCAAGGGACCTGGTGGGGACCCCCCAGGCCCAGCTCCTGAGGAAGGCCTGCTTGAGCACCCTCACCACCCACCCACTGCTGGACCTTCCTCCTTAGGTGTCAGTACAGCCTCACTCAGCCCCGCCCCTGGCTGGTCCCCCAGACCCCCAGCTGCTCCTACCTGGGGACTTCACAGGCCCCCAGGCCTGGCCTGAGCTGGCCCCCGCATCAGCAGGTACGTGCCCGAGGCCTGGTCCTGGAGGGTAAGGGTGGCAATGGCAGCTCCCGCCCACTGTTCACCAGCCCTCTCCTCCCATCCCCACAGGCAGTGCTCCACTGCAGGCTGAGCTCGCGGGGATCCGCCAGCAGTTACAGCACTACCAGAGCACCAAGCAGAACCTCTGGTGAGAGCCAGCTCTCAAGAGCTGGGGGTGGGGAGCCCATGGTGTGTGCCATCCACAAACTCCCTTCCCTGCTGCGGTGGCCTTACCCTCGTGTGCCCTGACAGAAACCAAAGTGGCTTGGAAAGCCCAAGTCAGCAACTCATGGGGCGGACCTGAGTCCCGGAGGGGCAGTCAGGATGAGCTGGGCACCTTGAAGGGGCAGGAAAGCTGGCACTGCACAGTGGCCAGGCCTGGTGACCAGCAAGCTGCAGCTGGGGCAGCCTCAGGAGCTGGCGGATAGGTTCCTCTCCCCCAGGCCCTCTGGGGAAGGCTGGGGAGCCAGAAGAGGAATGGGTTGGGTTACACCAGGATGAGGCCACAGGTGCTTTCCACCCGCTTAGCTCCTGCCAGCGGCAAGCCAACATCCTGCGCAGGTGGCTGGAGCTGAGCCGGGAGGAGCCCAGACCGGAGGACCAGGAAGCAGAGCAGCAGGTGCAGAAGGAGCTGGAGGAGGTGAGGCCCAGGGCACCCCACCAACTCCAGGGAGGCTCGGGCTCTGCTCCTGGCTCAACTAACTGGCCACCACCCCCTGCTCGCAGGTGGAAGCACAGATCCAGCACCTGACAGCCACGCTCCGGGCCCAGCACCAGCCCATTGGCACCTGCATTGCTCGCGTCCGGGCCCTGCGGCAGGCCCTGAGCTAGTGTCCCCACCCCAGAGGACACCAGCTGGGTTTCGTGGCAGGCTTGGCCCATCTCCAGGAACAGAACACAACGTGGACGTGCATTTTTTATTTCAAAATGTTTGCAATTAAATGAATTACTGTTGAGAAGTCTCCCACTTTCCATACAAAAATACTGTGCTACTGATACAGTTGAGAAAAGTTCAATGGCTTCTCCTGCAGGAGAAATTCACAGCGTCCCCAGGGTTAACGTCAACCTGACCCCGTCCCCCACGGCGGAGCCCCCCACGGGTGGCGTACTTGTTAGTTGGGGACAGGTTTTGGTTTCTAGGCACTGACTGCACACTCAGTAAGGCCCCTTAGCTCCCATAGCTGGGGGATGCCTGTACACCTCCACTTGGTACACCTAGCCCCGGGGGGTCTTAAACTCTGGGAAGCCGCCCATTGGCCTGCAGGAGCAGCCTGCCGGCACCGCCATCCAAAGACCTTGGCAAAAATGTAGTCTGCGGGGGCGAGTTCCACCAGCGCAGAGAAGGAAGATGGAGCTCCCACTGGGCAACGTCAAAGAAAAGTGGGAATGGAGAGTCACTGTCAGAGGCTGCTGCTGCTGCTGGCTCCACGGGGCAGGAGGGGCAGGCAAGTGGGTACGGCAGGGGCGCTCCTCTCCCCACGGTGAGGGTGGGAACCTCCTGCCCCATCCCTTGGTTGGGGGACAAGTCAGGTGGGTTCAACCTGGCTAGACTCACAGCGCCCTGAGCCAGCCCGAGCTGGGGGCCTCGTAGGGTTCCCCGCGAGCCGCTCCTCTTGGAAACGTTCTCAGCAGCCACAGTGGGCGGGCTCTAAAGGAAGCCCAGCGCCTCCCCGAAGCGGATTTTCTGGCCTGCTTTCAGCTCGAAGTGGAAGTCCTTGGGCGCCTCGAAGATGAGCACGATGGTGGAGCCCAGGTTGAACTCGCCCAGGTGCTCGCCCTTGCGCATGGGGATGCCGGCCTTGTTGGCGTGTGTCACGAAGCTGAAGTCGTTGTAGGAGCCCTTGCTGTACCTCGGGCTGTTTGTATGCAGGTCCTGGGGGCAGGCGGGGGGGAGGGGGCTGGGGTCAGAGGTGGCCCTCACTATGGAGGGGCGTGACCCCCACAGCACTGGGTGTCTCGGCAGGAAGGTTAGGGCGTCCTCTGCACCAACCAGCCAGGTCTTTAGTCCACCTCTGCTGCTTGTTCCCCTCCACCCGGCCCCGGAGGGACACGGAGACCCACAGCCCGACTGTTCTCTCAGCACCAACGATGCAGAGCCAGCACTTGGACGAGCAGGTGACCGATGGCAAACCACCCAAAGAGGGCGGGCACCAGATTCTCAGCTGGTCTGGCCAGGCTCAGTGGGCAGCTGCCGCATAAGACTGACTCCAACCAACATGGACCGTCCCAAGCTCCTGTGCGCCTTGGCTCTCAGCTCGGACTGGTCCCTGGCAGAAGCAGGATGCCCACAGGGAGGAAACTCTCCTCTTGCCTCCAGACAAAGCCATGACAGCAAAAGTGGGAGAGGTTCCTGCCGAGCAGGTGGTCAGGCCCCCACCCCTCCTGGGATTCAGTAACAGCTGCCCAGGAGATGTAAAGCCCAGTGACCCCAACATCCGGCTTACCCGGTCGAAGTAGATGCGGATGGAACCCACATTGGTGGCCCCCACAGCAGTCAGCGAGAAGAAGCCATGCTTCCAGTCCCCCGTCAGGACCACCCGCTCGTTGTGGCAAAAGAGTTCCTTGATCCATCGGGCCATGCCGGGGTTCACGGACATCAGGGAGCCTATAAGGAACAGTGTACCCACCTCAGCCTGGCCCAGGCCCAAGAGCACTCCAAGTACAGCTAGTTCCCCGCCGCCTCCCACACCCAGCAGCTCAAGCAGGCGCCTGCCAGCTCCAGCGACACCCAGGCCATGTGGGTGCCCAAGGAATGAGAAACTCCAAAGTAGGAGCCTGGCCCCCAGACACTGAGGGTCCCAGACACCAAGGACCACCACACTTCAGCCAGCCCTTCTCCCCAGCAGCTCGTGGGGGGCCTGAGCCACCTGGGAAGTGGCGCCGGTGGGAGACGGTCCAGTCAGTCGGGGAGTGAAAGCAGTGGTAGTCTCCAGGAGCCAGGTAGATGACACAGTGGTAGAGCTCGTTCCCTTCCCTGGTCACCAGCCGGCTCTTGAAGGAGGGGGAGGAGGTATCTAGGGATAGACGGGAAGGCCAGGGGTGGCTTGGGCGGGTTCTCCACTGAGCCCCTGCTTGGAGCTGCAGGCAGTCTCTGCAGACTCCAAGCAAGACCCAAAGCTCAGGCAGAGCTGGCCCTGGCCCGACAGTCTTCCCTCTGCACCCGAGTCCCGGCTGGTGATGACCCACACCAACCTGGCGGGAAGGACAAGTCCTCCGCGGAGGTACGTGGGCCCAGAAAGGCCTCCAGGGAGTACGTGACGCCCTTCACCTGCTCCACCTCGCAGTTCTTCACCTGCCCGAAGCTGAGGATCTTCCCGTCGGATGGGCTGATCTGAAAAGGGTCAGGAGAGAGGCTTGTTGCTCCCCACCGGGAGACAACCAGCCCACTGTGTGTCTGCCCGCACCTCGAGGTCTGCTTTAGCGGACTTGGGTGCCCCCACCACACACACAAGCAGGAGCCATGCTGTGTCTGGAGAGAAGGGGCCTCACCACACAGTGCAGCCCGCACACAGGCCGGGCCTGTGGCTTCAGCTTGCGTCGGAAGAACTCGCTGAGGTTGCGGTAGTGGCCCAGGTCCTCCACAGCAGCCTCCTTCATGTTCACCCCGAACGTCCAGATGTACAGGCTGTAGACGGGCCTGCGCAGCCAGTGGGGCAGCTCCACCTGGTTGAGCCGGCCCCAGGCCCGCGACAGCAAGCGGGTCGGCACAGACTTGTAGAGGGCCACCTGCAGGTACAGGGCAGGGAGGTTGAGGCTGGCAGATGGGCTCACAGCCACTCAGCACCTGCCTCCCAGGCCTTCCCACCTCCAGGGAGCCCACCGCACAGGAGAGGATGCATTACTACCCCAACTTGTTTTTGTGATGTGGGGGTTTCTCACTAGGAACCAGACAGAGGGGTTCACCCCCTCAGGCGTTAGGAGGAGGCTGCACCTGATGCTTTCACACAGCACCCAGTCATGACCTTAGTTCTCTCACCCAAAGGTCAACCCCATCTGCCTTTGCTGGTGGGGTGGTTGGCCAGCAGGCTCGCACCACCATGGGGAAGATGGAAAGGAGGCCTAGAGAGTGCCATGCTGCCTTGTCATGGGCCACTCCTGTGTCCCTGACCACAACCACGGAGAGGAGCAGCAGGAGGACCTGGACATGGGGCCCAAACAAGCCCAGAGCATGCCCCTCCGCCTGATGGGAAGCAGAACCACCTGTCCTCTGCACTGGAGGTCAGATGTAGGTGCCCCTGGCCCCACAGGCCCAGCCAACACTAAGGACCTGAAGCCCATCCCCCCCTGGGTCGAGCCAGACAGCCAAACCTCCAGGTCCAGGCCCAGGATCACCGAGTCATCTGCACCTGGGGCTCCTCCCGGGAGAGGGAGAGGAATGGGCCCAGTGGGACCCCTGCAACCAAGCTCTCGGGAGGTGCGGATCGGTGACGGGCTCAGAAAGGGCAGCCTAAACCTCAGTTAATGCTGCCATCTGGGAAGCCTCCTTGGATTGGCTGCCACTTGTCTGAACACACCAAGGCACTGTCTCCCCAAAGATACAAGTACTTTCATTTCAGTCTTAAACACCTCTAGGAGTCTCCCAGAGAATCGCTCTCACCTCCCCCGGCTGCCCCAGCCCACCTGGAGCGAGCAGCGCAGGGCCACCAGTGAGCCCATGGTCTCTGGCTCGAGCAGGAGCCTTGTTTTCTCTTAGCGCGTGACAAGAACAAACTCTCAAGCCCTGGTGACACCCCGGGGCCCGGGAACAGGGTTCCTTCCTGGGGTGCCCACCCAGGAGGTCAAGGGCGACGAGAACAGCTCTCCCATCCTTCCCTGCGGGGTCCAGGCATCCTCAGCCCTCCTCTTGTCTAAATCCCATCCTGAATACAGAAAACTCGGGGAGAGATCCCAGTTTAGGTTAGCTTAGGTGAGGTCAGGAGAGATTCCCCAGTGTAGGTTCTCCCAGAGTCCAGGGCCCAACATGGCACAGTTGAGGCAGGAGACAGGTCAGGCCACGAAGCCCCCAAAGGCACCATCTGGGACAGTGGTGCAGTGGCTAGACCCCCTTAGTCCCCGTGGGCCACCAACCAGTATAGCCTCTCCAAAAGAGGCAGGGGAGCCATGTGGCCAGCGAGGCCCCTCCTCGGGTCTCAGCCCCCGGGGAAGGGGGGCAGACAGCCTGGCCCCGCACACTTACCCTGCTCACAGGCCTCCATCCCACCCTGGTGAGCGGTCTGAGGGCGCCGAAGGGCAGGAGGTAGTAGAGGACGGTGAGGGGCCAGGAGCGCAGTTTCAGGGCGGGTCTGGACATACAGCTCAGCTGTCCCAGCCTCCGCCTCAGGGCCAGCTGGGGGAAGTGCAGCCTGCAGGACACAAGTGCAGGCGCAGACTGTCAGCCTCCGGAGGGCCCCGGCCACCCTGCAGCTCCCCCTCCACAGGCAACTGCACCACCGCCCGCCCGAGTGAGGGGTCTTAAGTACTGGGAGGATGGCACCCCTTGTTCCCAGCAGAGGGAGCGGTGGAGTCCAGTATCCACATGTCCAGCTCAGGCCAAGCCACCATGGGCTGAGTCTTTTGCTCCCAGCCTCCACCCAGGCTTGGTTTCCTTGTCGCCATTTCTTGGGGCACACACAGGCCCCTAGCAGAGAGCCAGCCCCAGCCCTGCTCTGTCCACCTGCTGCCCTTTTAAAAGCAGGCAGGTGGGCCTTGCCCAGGCCCAGAGGATCTGACTCAGCACAGGCTTGGCCTTGGTGAGGCTTCCCCACATCAGATGCGGACCCTGCCACAATCCTTTGCTCCCTCTAGTCAGGAAGCCCCCGCTGCCACACACTCTGGGGATGCCCCAGGCTGGTCTCATCTGCAAAGCGACCGCATCATCTGGGGGGCCCCAGGCTCTCTATCTGTGACGCACTGTTTTCAATGGGGCCGAGCCCTCTGTCTTCTCGGTTTTCAATGAAACAAGAACTAGTCATCCCCGACCATTGTCGAGGCAGGAAAGATGGAGGCCGCCGCCAGCGGGGGCCCTCTTGTGCTGGGATGGCCACGTACGGCGAGCGCCACGCTCCGGAGGGTGGCCTGGGAGCCCCAGGTCACCCGACTCCCCATGGTGGGGGCAGGGGAGGGAGGCCCTCCCGAAGGGCGGCCTCCCTCGCTGCGGAAGTCCGGGGCGGGCGGCGGGCCGGCGCGCAGGTACCTGAAGCGGGCTCTCCGACTCAGGCCCGCCGGGCCGGGCCCCTCCAGCGGCGGGGGCTGGTCCCCGGGCGCGCGGCCGCCGGAGCCGCTGCGGGGCCGCCGCACGTGCACTCGGACCCTCCGGAGGTCGTGGCGGGGCCCGGGGGGCTGGCGCCAGGGCCGGCGGCATCTCACCATTTCGCTGCGCGGAGCTCCGGTCCTCGCCGCGCCTCGGACTGGCACATCGCGGGCGCGGGGCGGCGCCAGGCGCCCGCCTTTGTCTCGCCGCCGCTGCCCTGCCCCCAACCGCTGGCGGCGCAGGTCCGAAGAACACTGCCACAGACAGACGGCGTGGGTCACCACCTGGGCGCCCGGCACACGCTGTCCCTTCCCACGGCGCATGGGCGGAGGGAGGGTCGAGGCGGTGGGGAATCCGAGCCGCGCTCCAGGCGCCTCTGTCCCCCTTCCCGAGTCAGGCAGCGTTGGCCAGTCTGGGCAGGAGGCTGAGCCGCCCTCCCCGAGACCTGACCCATTTTCCATCCAGGTTACCAGGGAGCATCAGAGGGATGAGGTTCGGGAAGCTGGGCACCCACTCGGTGGCCCCTGCCTGCCAGCCTTGGGGGGGGGGCAGGGCACCTGGCCCTGGGTGTTTTCCCCTCCCCGCGCCCCCCCCCATTCCCACATACCTGCTTCTGCCTCTGGTGCCTCGGTGGGAAACCAGCGGAAAGGTTGGGAGGCAGAGGCCGAGGCAAAGCCCAAGCTAGCAGCCCAGGGGCTTACCAGCCTGGCGTCCGGCCAGCACTTTGGCCCCGGTCTGCCTGGCTAGCTGCCTGCCTGGCTATTTACAACTGCACACCCGGCCTCGGGGCTACTAGGGCCCTGGGGGAGGTCCGTAGAGGGGAGAAGAGCAAACACTCCCGTGGAGCTGTTATCTCAGTCCCGAGCAATCTCTGGGCCAGAATGTGGGCTGACTGGAGCCTGCCCGGCAGGCCTCCAATCAAAATGCCACCCAGGAAGTGGGCAGGTGCGGGTCATCATCTTCAGACCTTGGCCCCTAGGTCTCCGGCCACAATGATGAAAAAGACCCCGCGGCGCTGAGGAGAAGTGCTGAATCACAAAGTATGCTGGAGCCTCCAGGCCAGGACACTAGGCCACCCAAGAGGTGGACAGAGGCATGGATTTCTGCCAAAGAAAGTGGCGAGAACTGGTCCAGCCAGGGTCAATCCAGACCCTTCCACCCAAGCTCATCTTCCCAGGCTGAGAGCACCCTCGATTCATGGAGGGGCCATGCCTGATGGCCCCTCACATGAGGCACCAGTAAACTTCCTGCAACAGGGAATTAGTGGCCTGGCTAAGCTCCTGCTAACCTTCCCACTGCAATGTCTTCCTCGACTGAGCACTCCCTCCTCAGTGGGATGCTCCCCACGCAGAAGTTGGAGGATGTGCACAGGGACACAGGCTCACAAGAAGGCAGCGGGGGCTGGGATTGGCGCTGGGCTCAGACTGAGCACAGGAAGATTCAGAAGAAGGCAGGTGGTCCTGGAGCTGGGGGCGGTATGTGGCTCAGAGAGCTGCAGCTCCTGGCATGAAAGGCTTGCTCCAAAGACCTCAGAATGCAGATAAGAGTCCACCGACAGGCCCAGTCTGCCTCGGCGAACCTCCCCATTCCACTCCCCACAGTCCAGTGAGCACCAAAAGTGGCCTAGCAGGCCTCAGCCCTGCTCTCCCTCTGGCTGCCCTGCCAGACAAGCCCTCTACGAAGCCCTCAAGGGGCTGCCTTTCTGGCAAGACCCCAAGTACTGCCCTGAGGGCTCTGCAGCCCTCGCTCTCCCTCCGTCACTTGTCTCCCTTTTGCCAAGATGCCACTCTGAGTCCAGAGGATCAGAGTCCTTCCAAACTATAGTCCTTGGGCAGCAAGGGGTTACCAGGTACCAAGAGGAAAGCCGGAGCTGGGTGGAGGGGCCCCAGGGGCTGAGGTTTTCCAGCTTCCTGCTTCCTTGGCCAGTGGTCTTCAGCCCCCCCCCCTCCCCCCAGGTCCTCCACACCTGTGACAGGCCTGCCCCACACCCTGGCCTGGTCAAAGATCCTGCTAGGTCAGTGGTTCTCAACCTTCCTGATGCCGAGACCCCCCAACCAGAAAATTATTTTCGTTGCTACTTCATAACTGTCATTTTGCTACTGTTAGGAATCAGGCTACCCCTGTGAAAAGGTCATTCGACACCCCCCCAAAGGGGTCCCGACCCCCAGATTGAGAACTGCTGTGCTCAGTGGTGAGTTGGGACCTGGGAGCACTAGACCGTAAAGGCCAGCCACCTGGAACACGAGAGCGAGGGCGCAGTTCTGAGCTGGGGGGTGAGGGGGTGGGGGATGCGATCTGTTCACTGCCACCCTAGCTGTCCCTGGTCCTCTGCTTCCTCATCTGGAAAGGGGATGGGAAGGTTCAGCATGCCTGCCCACCTCCCACCACCCTTCCCTAGTCCCCCAGGCTCAGGTCACAGGGCTCTGATCTCTGCTCAGAAGCCTCAGCCCCCACTTTCCAATAAGCCAGCCCACAGAGAAGATGGACAAACAGAGGCTTTCTCAGACCTGGAGCCCCCGCCTGGGGGGCTGGGGCCACCCTGTCAAGGGAGAGGCTCTGCTCCAACAGGAGTGCAAGCTGTTCAGGGGAGTTCGTACCTCAGCAGCAGCTGCAGTGTCTCCCTGCACCCCTCAGAGGTGGGTGTAAAGACAAGTGCC
This sequence comes from Tenrec ecaudatus, assembly GCF_050624435.1. NCBI lineage: Eukaryota > Metazoa > Chordata > Mammalia > Afrosoricida > Tenrecidae > Tenrec > Tenrec ecaudatus. Next base: position 23,363,861 of record NC_134545.1, on the reverse strand, counting down.
CCCCCCCACTGGAATGGAACATTCCAACTGAAGTCTGCAGCAGTTACAAGTCAGTTGGGGAGGGGGGGGTCGGTGGAGGGCTCAGTCAGGCCAGCCCTTGGAGCTTAGAGTCAGCTTTCAGCCTCAGTGCCCAAGCCAAGGGGAAGGGGGTGGAAGTGGGGGGAGGAGATAGCCTATCTTCATCACCCTGCCAGTCCCCAACCTCACCCCACCCCAAGCCTGAAAGCAGTGCAGCCCCAGGCATCTGAGAAAGTGGAGGTGCCCTCCCTTCCCCAGGGTGGAATCCTCCGGGTGCAGGATCGTCCCTCCCCAAGTCACACTGTGGCCCCAGGCAGCTGTACTCAAGTAGGTCCCCCCCCTGCCCCCCCAGACAAAGGAAACTTTCAACATCCTTGGGGAACATAGGTCATGGGAAAGGGGTTCTCCCGGTTTCTTCTTCCAAAGAAAAGAAACGTGGGTCCTTTGGTGCCAGCCCTCAATGACAAGTCTGGCGACCTCCGGAGTCCCACTATGGCGGAGCAGCTCCCTCCTCTCCCTCAGGAACCCCGGGTCCCACAGCAGCCCGGCCATCACTCCCCTTCTTCCCCAGCGGGCTGCGGAGGATGGAGGAAGTCGGCTCACCCGGCACCCCGTGACCCGCGTGGGGCCGGAGAAGTCCCAAACTTGGTACAAACTGTCTGGATCGCTTCCTTAGGCCCCAGTCTCCTTCCGCACCGTCCCGAGAGTCCAGCACCCCAGGGCTGGAAGGGCCCCCAATGTGGGGCAGGGCAGTGTCTCCCGGAAGCTTTCAGGTCACAGCCTGCAGAGGCGGGACAGGCAGGCGGGGCTCAGTGCCGTCGTCACTGGGGTGGCCTCCGTTATGGAGCCTCCTCTCACCCCGCCCCTCCCTTGGAGGTCCACTTTAAGCGGAGGGGCGGGCTGAGGGCGGAGGGTGTTGCAGAGGTGGGCTGGGCAGCCCCTGGGTGACATCTCCTGGGACTGGGGGCAGGTCTGTCCCCATCAGGCTCACAGGCGGGCAGTTCTGGCTGCTGACCAGGGGACCTGTCTCCAATTACTCTCTAGCTCAGTCCTGGCTGTACCTCTCACCCCTCCTCAAACCACCAGGACGCACCCCGCCCCCCACCCCCCTCCTCTCTTTCAAGCAAGCATCCAGACCCTAATAGACAAAATCTCTTGGCGAAAATATGTCCCAAAAAATCAACTCCACTGCCAGTTCATGTTGTTGTTTGGTGTCAACAGGTAGTTTTGACTCACAGCGTCCACATGCACAACAGGAGAAAACGCAGCCTGGCCCCTGCACTGCCCTCACACTGCTCAGTGTGCGCCCCTTGTTACCGCCTCTGGGTGAGTCCGTCTCGTTGACAGCCCTCTTCTTCACTGGCCCCCTGCGCTCACAGCATGATGTCCTTTGCAAGGACTGGTCTCTCCACCCTCGCTTCGAGGGCTGCTCGGGATAGACTCCATCCCAAACAGGTTGTTCCTCTGGCAGTCCGTGGTACTGCCCAAAGGCCTAGGGAACACCATAATTCAAAGGCCTGGCTTCCTCGGTGGTCTCCTTACTCACTCACTCCAACTCACGGCAACCTCGCACAGTCCAGGGTTTCTGGGACTGTCCATCTTCATGGGAGCAGCTTGCAGGTGGCGGCCCAACACCCACCCACCCAACAGCGGCACGGTACGGAGCAGTGAAAAGGAACAGCCGAACCCCTGGTCTGCGTGAGACCGTGCTGCCTCCATTTGCTCCTCAAGCCATGTACACAGTGCGATGGGTAACCTGGGAGCCTGTCAGATAGCGGGAAGGGCAGGTCGTCCAGGCACAATGGGGTACAGACACAACCCCCCACAAATTCACATCTGGATCCAGCCGAGTACTCTGCAAAGCCTACAGCAGAGCAGGAAGCAGCAGGCTACCTTGTGGATGTCCATGTTACCCACCAAATGCACCACACCTGGAGGGAGTGGGAAGTGGGTCTGGTTCCCCTAATGAGAGGCCTCAGGTACGTGGAGGTTGCTCAGTCTCCCACCTGAGCCAGAGCAAACATCAGTGATTGAGCTGTGTCCAAAGAACATCGCTGAAAAAAAAAAAAAAGAACATCGCTGATACCCTGCTCTCCAAGCAAACGCCATGTGAGGGGAGATTAAAAAGGAACGAAAGCACCAGAAGTTACGGACACAGATCTGAGCAACCACAAACTCCAGAAGCAGTAATGTCCAGAAGACCAGACTGATTTCCCCAAAGCCTGGGCTTCCAAAAAGCACACACGGGCTCTGTGGCTACAGACGAAAGCAAGCCAAGTTAGACAAGGGGAAAGGCCAAGAACTGGGGTTCTCTCCACCTCGACTTTCCATTTGTTGAGCGGCCCCTAGAACTTTCATGTTCTCTCTGCCCGGATGTACCATATCTACAATGTACTTTTTAAATTTCTCTTTACCAATGGACTTGTGGTTCAGAAAACTCATAAAGCAACCCAGTCAGCTGTCTGCCCTAAGAACTAGCCCTCACCACTACCCATACAAGAAATTAACAAATGAATTTCTCGGGGAACCTCGCTGGTAAATTTTACTTCCAGACACAGAATCCTTTCTACCTCACATCCTGGGTGGACTTCCCTAGGTCGGGACCAAAGGTCTTCAGGGCTGTGTCCTGCCAGCTCCCTCCTGAGCAGAGATGTGGTACACTCCCGGTGGGTTGACGCCCTGAGCTGCTAGCAGGGTTCCAGGAGCTCCACATGGATTCTCATTCCCTGGGTTGGTAGAGGCCCCGGAGGGAAGGCAAACGATGGATGGTGTCCCCCAGTCAGCACCAGGAGTCACAGTCAAGGTCATCAGCCTCCTGAAAGTCTGGGCAGGAAGCCTTGAGTGATTGCACAGGCAAGAGTCTGAGGATCTCCCCTCTCGTGTTCAGCAGGTGGCTGTCCCCCCACAGGCCAGCCCTGCGGTCCTGCCTCCATGGCTTCTCTGACGCCTCTGCCCTGTGAGGGCACTGCCCAAGCACCGGGACACAAGCTGCACTGGCAACCATCAGTTCTGGGTTTGTTTGTTTTGTTTTTAATCCTGCATACAATGTTGCTGCAGATAACTTGTTGATACATTCTCAGATGTTCACCCACACATAAATGTTTCAAATTCCCAAAAGAACAAGGTCAGATTTACATGGATATTGATAATAAAAAAGCAGTAACTTTTTAAATTAAAAAAAGGTTTGTTATTCAACCTAAATGAGAAGTTGCGAGAACAACACCCCTAGTGTCTGGCTGGGACTAACCTGTAAAGCGCTTCTGGGAGGAGGGCTCCCAGCAGAAAGATGGCTGCAGGGCCCTGGGGGGACCCTCTATCTCAAAGGTAGCCTTTAAGTTCCCCATAGCCTCAGGCACAGTCCTCCTTTCTTCCATTCCCTGGCCACCGGCCAAGGGAGGCAGCTCCCCCTGAGCCAGCACAAAGCTCTTCTAAGAACAGAGGCAGGAACTGGCGCTGGAGGCTGGAGTCGGGCCTGGGCCCCAGCTCAGCTAAAGCTGCACACTCGCATGTTCTGTTCTGCACCTACGCAGTGAAGCGCGGTCCTGAGCCCTTCTGAAATTTCCCCTAACCTAGAACTAGGCCCAGAGGACCCGGTCCAGCAGCGTGAACAAACACTCCAGGAGCTCATGGGCACCTGCGTAAGCAGAATCTGCTTCCCTGCTAGTTGACTACTCAGCACCTACTGTATACATACATACATATATATAGGCATATGTAAAAATCACTGCCTATCAAGTCAATGCCAACCCACAGGACCCTCTAGGACAGGGCAGAACAGACTGGCCTGGTGGCTTTCTGAAGCTGTAAGCCTTCACGGGAGTAGAGGGGAGGGGCAACTGTGGTTCAGTGGTAGATTCTCACCTGCTTCATGGGAGGGCCCAGATTCCATCCCTAGTCAATGTACCTTGTGAGCTGCAGCGCCGTCTGTTAGGGGACGCCTGTGGATCGCTATGCCGCCAGCAGACTGAGAGAGGGGATGGAAAAGCCTGGAGATCGACTTCTGCGGGCCAGTGAAATAATCGGACAGCCAGGTGGGTTGGTGAGGTCACCTTGAGAAGGCGATGACAATGACAATGGGTGGTCTACCCCCTGCCTTCACAGGACCAGGCAGTACTCAGCCATCATTCTCATTTAACCGCCAACAGTTTTACATGGGAGTTAATGTCAAAGCTACCGACAGTATTCAGGGAGTTCACCAGGCACCCAGCGCACTGCAGACTGTTGCCATGGCACGGAGGGGCGCTCGCCGTACAATGCAGACGCAGGGCCAGTCCCAGGATCCTGTTTATAGAGAGTCTGCCGTGTCCTTGTGCCTCTTCATGAAGTGGAATCGCTCACTGTGTCATTTCGATTCCAAACTGCCTGCGGCTGGAAATCAGGAAGCTGTGCTAACACAGGGAGGGGCAGAGGACACACAACCGCTGCTCTTGGCTCTCAGGCCTCCGTCCACTGCTGCTCCCCACTGGGTCCTCCCCAGCAGCTCCCATGCCAGACAGGCAACAAAACTACATTGCGCGCACACACACACGCAGGGCAAAGCCCCCTGAAGTTTGCAGTATGCTTCCAAACAGCTCCGAGCAGAAGAAAGCATAGGAGATTAAGTAAAAAAGTGTTGGTACAGAATTGGTGAAAGCGTTATTTCACACAAAAATTATCCAAATGTGAAGCTATTTCGTGAAAATCCTCATCTAGGTCGATGCCCTCCTCCAGGCGGGGTTTCCTTTCCTCTAATTCCAGTGTCCGCCGCATCCCAACAGCAGCTTGGGCAGCACTGAGTACCCAAGTCATGCTCCTCTTCAATGGGCTTTGCGCCTAGGGAACCACAAGAAACCTGAAGGGGCAAGGTCAGGGCTGGAGAGTGGATGGGAGAGGTTTCCCGTGGGAATTCCCGTCAGACAGCCCGTGGAGAAGGGGCAGGCGTATTGTTGTCATGGCAAAAAGTCCTCGGGGCCCCTTTCCTGGCCCTGTATTCCCAACGTAGTTTTCCATTTTCTTAAAATTTCTTCAAAATAAGCCCCTGGATCATTCTGTGTCCTATGAGAAAATCTATCCCCCTAAACAGTCACCGTAACATCCGGGGCTGCCCTAACCTCTCGGCCTTGACAGTTCCTGGCCCTACAGATGCCCTCCGGAACCACTGTTCTGACCGGAGCTCTTTGTAATGAAGCGTCCTCGCCAGCTCAAGTCCAGTGTGTTACTGAGGGGCCTGTGTGCTGCCCTCCACTGGTCACAGAGACATGCTTTAACACATTTTATTTGGAACAAACACGTGCACGTATGAACAGGTCGCCGACGAGCAATACCTTTTGACGAATCCTCATATTGCAAGCACAGTATGTTTCGGGGCTTAAAGGAAGTAAGAGCACAATGAAAATTGGAAGACACCTCTGAACCTCACAAAACTTCTAGAAAAAAAATGGGGGAAACCCCAATGGAAGTGTCTACCAAAGGCCACTATCACTCACGAATGAATCTAGCAAGTTCACAAGAACTCTTATAAAGTTCAAATGGGAAAGCAAAACGGAGCAGCCACTTTCAATTCCGTTTCATTGTTACTTACAAAGTAACACATATGCATTAAGCCTAGGACCCTGTCTTTGGACCGATGTCACTTAAATGAGAAAGGAGAGGGGGAAGAACGAGGTGTGGGGGGGCATCCAAAGACTCGCATGCAATGATTCATATTGGCTTTAATCGCAGTAATAAAACACAAAAAACAATTTTTAAAAATTGTAGTATACACTACAACTTGTAATGATGAAATTGGCATACATCTATGCAATAAAGTACTAAGTACTATTCGGCAATAAAGAGGAAGACATTCCCAATAACATGCAGTACATGGATGAGCCTCAAAAATAATGGACTGGGTGAAATACGCCATGTACGATTTATATGAAATTGTTTAAAAGTCTATCATGGAGGATAGCAATCCAGCAACTGCCTGCGATGACAGGTGGCTGGGGGTGGTCCAGGGACCCGAGGGAGCTTTCTGGGGTGATAGACATGCTCTCCTACCTTTTGGGTGGAGTGGATACACAAGTGTCTACATTCACCAAATCCATTGCACTACACTTTAAAAATGAAATCAACTGAGTGACAAACAGGTGTCTGTATGGAGAATTTGGGGGATGGGGCGGGGGGGGGGGAGACAGACCATAAATTCTTTAACGTACTTGCTTCTAGAATAAGATTAGGAAGTGAGGATGTTAGACTTATTATTAAAGTTCACTATTTGAATTTTGACGCTAATGTATCATTTAAAAGAGAAAAAAAAGTGGTTACAAATAAAGCCTAAGCCTAAACCTCAGATTAAGCCTAAATCTTGTCAAAAGCTTGGACAGTATTAACTATGGCTTCCCAGAGATGGTAGGATTATGAGCCATTTTGTTTTCTTCTTCAGGATTTATAGTGTTTTTTATTTTAAAAAAAGATGATGAATACTAAACACTATAAACAGGAAATAACAAAGCTATTTCCACTTTGGGGACCCAGCTGCTTCCGACTTGAGATTTCCGAACACTGGGTGGCACTGTCAGGTCAATGTCCCAATGGCAAGGTCCCGGGTCAAACTTGTTGGCTGCTTAGTGGGAAAAAGGTGAGCTCTCTGCTCCTATAAAGATTCACAGACCACATCAAGGGTCGCCCACCACTTGTCTATCATCAGTGCTGTGCTGTACACGTCAGTACTGTGGTGACGTGTGCTGCTGGGATGCTGGAAGCTATGTCATTCTTATTTCAAATGCCAGCAGGGTCACCCACAGTGAGCAGGTGTCAGCGGAGCTTCCAGACTAAGAAAAGACTATGAAAAGGGAATTGGCTGTCCACTCGAAGGAACTAAGCGCTGTAAACCTTCCCCATAGCTCCAGAATACTGTCAGAGAGAGTGCCAGAAGAGGAGCCCCCAGGCCAGAAAGTACTCGAACGAGGAAGAGCTGCCTTCTAACATCAGTCTACCATAATGACGCAGATGGAATGAAGCCCGGGGAGTACGTTTCAGGATCTTTACTTGCTGATAGGCCGTAACTCAAAACAAGGAACAGCTGCAAAAATCTACTAATAATCAGACCTTGGAACATATGAAGCATGAATCAAGGAAAATTGGAAGTCATAAAAAACTAGACAGAACGGATAAAGATTGATATCCTAGGCTGAACTGAAATGGACTGAAGTTGGTCATCTTCAACCAGAAAATTATATGGTTACAATGCTGAGAATGACACAGCCAAGAGGTATGGCTTTGCATTCATCACCACAAAGAACACTGCTGCCCGTAACAGGATCCTATTTACCAGCATTCAAGGAAAGCCAAGCAACACAATTAGTATCCCAATTTATGCACCAACCACTTACGCTAGTGATGGCGAAATTGAAGAATCCTACTAATGCCTTCAATCTGAAATGGATCAAAGTGCAATCAAGATGCATTGATAATTATTGGTGACTGAAATGCAAAAGTTAGAAACAAAGAGGAAGAAACAGTAGTCAGTAAATAGGGTCGTGGTGGTAGAAACAAAGATCCCTCACCAGAATTTTGTAAGACCAAAGACTTCCTCACCACTAATACCTTCCTTCAACAACTACACACAACAACTGTACAAAAGGAAGCTACACACATGGACTTCTCCAAACAGAATACACAGAAGTCAAATCGATTGTCTGTGGGAAGACAAGAAGCAGAAGCGCAACATCAGCAACTAAAACCAGGCCAGTGGACAGCCCACTGATGGACCATCAATTGCTCATATGCAAGTTCAGGATAAAACTGAAGAAATTTAAAACAAGTCCTAGAGATCTAAAATCTATCGACCTCAAGTCTATCTCACTTGAATTTGAAGAACATCCACAGACTAGGTTTGGTGCATGTAACACTAATGACGGAGCGCCGATACGCTGCGGGGACTCATCAAGAACGTCAGACATGAAGAAAGCAAAAAGTCCTTACAGCGGCAGGAAAGAAATGATCAAAGTGGGTCGCAGCAGAGACCCTGAAACCTGCTCCTAATGGAAGAGCAACTAAGACAAAAGGAAGAAGTAAGGAAGCTAACAGCTGACAGAACATTTCAAAGGGCAGCGGGGAAGACAAGTAAAGTATGATGATGAAATGCGCAAAGACCTGGAGTTAGAAAATAAAAAAGGAAGAATCAATTCTGCATATCTTTAATTGAAAGAACCTAAGAAAACATTCAAACCTCCAATTGTAATGATATACTGAAATGATAAAGGCAAGATATCAAATGATGCAGGAAGCGTCAAAAGAAGATGTAAGGAAAAATTTTTTAAAAAGAAGATGGAAAGACTACACAAAGTCACTGGGCCACATCCGATTACTTCAGGAGGTAGCATATGATTAAGGTCCAATGGACTGAAGGAAATTTAAACAAAAAGCAAACAAAAGAAATTATCAAGAGGACATGGGGGAAAGAGGGCGGGGCGAGAGAGGGGAAACGAGAAGCTGATGGCAGGGGCTCAAGTAGAAATAATATGCTTTGAGAAAGATGACAATGGATGTACAGGTGTGTTTCACACCATGGATATATGGATGGATGGATTGTGACAAGAGCGGTTAGAGCCCCCAATAAAATATATAAAATAAACACTTAAAAAAAAAAGAAACGAAATGTTTAAACAAGCTGATGAAGCTCTGGAAGCCTATGCCAGGTTAATCTGGAAGAATGTTACTTGGCCATGTGACTGGAAGAGATCCATATTTGTACCCATTCCAGAGAAAGGTCACCCAACAGAAAGCAAAAATCATCAAACAACATCATTACTATCACACGGCCTCCCCCTCATTGAAGGGGTTGTGGCTCTGTAAACTGGTTCAGGTCTGGGAATTGATTGAGTGGTCATGACTGTCTATTCTGCTGTTCGCCTGATCTGGCATTCTTCCGCCTGTATAGATCACGTAAATATTTAGTAGGTTTCCCATCTATTTCACTTCCAGGGACACCGTGGCTAAGTAGTCAATGCCATAATTTCGCACGAGACAGGTTGCTTTGATTACTTCAGAAACCTTGCTACCATTTCCACCATGTCTATTTTGATTCAGTGCTGACACCTGCCCTCTACCACCACATGGACCAATCAGCCCCATTGTGGACAAATGTTGGAGTTCGCTTAGGGCAGTGCCCACTGTTAATCCTGGTGCACATAAAATAGCAATTATAGGAGTCTTCAGAGATGCTGGGGCCCACTTCACAAACTTGTTCCCTAAGGTTGTGGTCAAGTGTATGTCCTCAGGACACCCCCTTTTTGGGTCTAAGGGAATATCCTGATAGATCCATTCCAACATACCAATTTCCCTAAGCTTTTAGATGCCTTCTTCTACACTGGACCAAGGTAGGTCAGGTACCTTAAGGTGGTCTAATCTAGGCCATATGGCAGTCCATGCTTCAGTGAACCAACCAAATAAGGAATTACATCTTCTCTTAGCCTCTCTTGCAGAGGTACTGAAAGAAGAGTCTGTGCTTAGGGGTCCCATATCCAGAAACTCAGACTGGTCTAATATTACATTTCTTGCACCAGCATCCCACACCCTCAGTAACTATTCCCAGGGATATTTCCCAGGCTTCTGCTTATATGTATTCGAAAACTCAAGCAGATCTTTGAGCATAGCACGCTTCTTTTTTTAAAAAACGTGTTATTAGGGACTCATACAACTCTTATCTCAATTCATACTTATACATACAGAGCTTCTTCTTGGGTAATCATCTCAACCTCACCTTTAGGAGGTTTCTGAGCCTTAATTTTAGTGACAGGTCTAGAGGAAATAAAGAGTGGTGAGGGTGTTTCCTGGGTGCTCTCAGCAATAGCTTGTAAGGCATCTCCCTCAGGCAATGCTACAGATGCAGCCCCACCTGGTATTCTAGCCTGAACAGTTCAGCTAGCTACTCAGGTGTGGGTTGTTTTATTGATAGTGGATTAATACCTTCAGCTGGGAGGGGTGAATCCATTTACTGGGGTGGGGCAGTTGCCTCTAGGAAAGCTCAATAGCCTCCTCTTCTGGATCATCAGTCCATATGTTCCCATCCCATGTTTCAGGGTCCCAACTTTTCCCGATCAATGCCCTCACTTTGGTATCAGACACTGCTCTAGATCTGCAATTCAGCCACTCACATAATGAGACTCTGGACCTGGTTCTCAGCAATGTCAGCTCTATTTCTAGAGGGGAGAAGGCTCTCCTTTGTAGCACAGATGGAAGCTTTTAAATTTGTTAGTCAGCACCTGAGGTGTCCTTCTGAGGCCCTGAGACCATCCCTCTCCTTAATCACACTTTCCATTGTAAGGAGGACCAGCTAGCCAGCTTCCCTACACTTGTCATCCATACAAAACTGCTGGAAAATATCAAACATACGATCACCCAGAGCCTCTCCTCTAACCAGCACCTCATCTCTCGGTGGTGCTACTGTAGGTACTAGCTCTGCTATTTCACACCATCGATTAGTAAGGGTGGCAGACTCATCCATGCCTTTGGGCACAGAAATAGCATTATTAGTGCTGTTAAGACTAATCAGGCTGGAGAGTCAATTTAAGAAGCCCATATTTATGACTTTATTTCTCTAGAACCACTCTTGGTACCAATTATGTTAGACAGGGTTCTCTAGAGAAACAAAACCAGAATGCTAATAATTATATATATACTTATATTGATAGATAACATAAGAAACAGTTAATCTATAAAGCAGTACAAATGGCTCAGTGCAACTCACTCCCGTGAGGCAGCTGGGAGACACTGGCAGTCCTTCAAGTCTTGAGGGCCGCCGTGTAGTCTTCTGTAGAGCAATTCAGGATATCCGGCCACAGGCAGCAAACAGCAAGGGAGGTAGGTCACCAACAGTCCCCAGCTCAAGAGATGTATATTCTAGTCTTGAAGGAACCTCAAATTACAGTGACACAGTCCACGGGTTAGGTGTCCCACAGGTAGTGTAACTTGCAAACTGAGGCACAGAACAAGCAAGGCAGCCGCACACTGGTCCGATGACCAAAGAGCGAGAGACAAGAAAGGCGAGGATTGCCGAGCCAGTTATCTCTCCACCCTTCAATTAATCCCACATGTGTTCATTGGCCATGCCAGTACAATAAACGTTAACTATCTCAATGGACTACCAACTGAAATGTTTAAACAAGCTGATGAAGCTCTGGAAGCACTCACTGGCCTATGCTAGGTTAATCTGGAAGAGAGTTACTTGGCCAACTGACTAGAAGAGATCCATATTTGTACCCATTCCAGAGAAAGGTCACCCAACAGAAAGCAGAAATTATCGAACAATATCATTAATGTCACACGCAAATAAAGTTTTGCTGAAGATCATCCAACAGTGGTCGCGGCTGTACATGGACAGGGAGCTGCCAGAGGTTCCGGCTGGACTCAGAAGATGTGGAGCAAGGGCAGCATGGCGGCTGTCAGATGGATCTTGGCTGGATCTTTACTTGTGTTTCATTGACTGCGCACAGGCATTTGACTGTGTGGACCGTAACAAACGAGGGATAGCTGTGAGAAGACAGGGACTTCCAGAACATTTCACTGTCCTCAGGCAGATTTCATATATGTGTGCGTAGAACAAGCGAAGTACTTCATGGTTTCCCATCAGGAAAGGTTTGCATCAAGGTTGTAAACTTTTACCATACTCATTCAATCTGTAAGCTGAGCAAATAATTAGAAAAGCCGGGTTATGTGGAGAAGAATGCAGCGTGAGGATCGGAGGAAGGCTTATTAACCACCTGTGATATGCAGATGACACAACCTTGCTTGAGCAAAGTGAGGAAGACTTGCTGAGAAAGATCAAGGACTGCAGCCTTCCGTGTGGACTCAATGTAAAGAAAACCCAAATGCTCACGACTAGACCAATAGGTGACATCATGGTAAGTTAAGTTGTCCAAGATTTTGTCTTGTTTGTATTCTCACGGAAGCAGCAGTCGAGGTAGCAAATGATGCGCTGCATCGAGTGCATGGGGTGCACAAGACCTCTTGAAAGTGCTGGAAAGCAAAGTGGTTACCTGAGGGCTCAGGGGCACCCCGGTCTCTTCCATCGCCGTTTATGAATGTGAAAACGGAACACTAAGAATGGATGCATGCAAATTACGATGCTGGCAAAGAATATGGAAGTATGGCGGACTGGCAAGAGGACAAACAAATGTGTCTCGGAAGAAGTACAGCTAGAATGTTGCTGAGAAGCAAGGGTGACCAGGCTTTGTCTCATGGACTCTGGACCTGTCGTCAGGAAAGACCAGGCCCTGGAAAACCACATCTGGCCCCACCCATGGGGTGACACACAGGCTCAGTTGTGAGGAGGGGTCATGGGACAGGCAGTGTTTCAACACAGGGCTGCTCTGAGTCAGAATTGACTGGATGGCAAATAACAACCCCATGCAAGGTCGCTGTGCATGGGAATCAACTAAATGGCAGTGGGCCTGGTTTTCCTAAAAAAGAAGTAAAATTAGCTCTGCTGAGGCTACATGGTTATAAGTTACAGAACTTGATTAAGGCCCAAAGAGCTGGCACTAGACTTCATTCCTTCTACCAACTGCGTGAAGTTTTTGTCCACCAGAAAAAGAACCTAAGTCTTAGAGCAGGCAACGGTTTTAGGGACATTTTCTTAAATCTGCCAAAATAGAACTCCGGACGTTGAAACAACCTGTCCAGGGTCACACAGGAGAGGGAGTACAGAGCTCAGGTCTCCTTACCCACTGTCCAAAGCTCCCTCCACAATGCCCAGGGCTGCAGCCTCCACCCACCCCACCCCAAGGACCGTGGCCCCCTCAGAGCCAAGAAGCTCCAATGAAGCCCCCGGGGCAAGCTCTGCACAACCTGCGCCCAACTTTCCATGAAGACGCTATGCGTGCCCTGACTTCTCAGCCCCTCTGTTCTCATGGCTTAGTTACAAAAGTACACAGACGGGGTTCCAGAGATTCAAAATACGTAGAGATAGCAAAGTGCCCTCGCTCCCGGGCCGGTAATCACCATCCCTTCCCAGATGTGAGCTCCAGAAAGTTCCCTCTGCACTGAAACGGCTTTGAACAGCGTCTCTATTGCCTTAAACGAGATAATACAGTAAAGCCTGCAAGAACCAGAGCCCACGTAAGGAAAAGCCTATCAGAGAATGGCAACGTAAATATTTCCCACTAAAAGTAACTCTCCCACAGCATCAGCTCCTCGAGGGCAGGGAATGGATTTTGTCTCTCACTTCATCTATCCCCAGCGCCTGAAACAGTGTCGGGCATATTTCACTCCCTCACTCCCTGCCAGGGAATCGATTCCGACTCACAGCGACCCGGTAGGACAGGGTAGAACTGCCCCCTGTGGTTTCTGAGACTCACTCTTTACAGGAGTAGAAAGCCTCATCTTTCTCCTGTGGAGCAGCTGGTGGTTTCAAACTGCTGACCTTGAGGTTAGCAGCCCAATGCATAATCCACTATGCCCCCAGGACTCCAGGCATATGTTACATTCTTAATAAATGTCAAAAAAATGACCATATTCAGTCAAACCCCACCCACCCAACCCCAACCCCAACCCCCCAAAAAAATCAGGGACTAAGGCACAAAGGTTATTTCCACAATACACTGCCACCTGGATAAGGGCTATGCTTTCCACTCTCCCAGCTGCTTCCCCAAAGGTCTGTACTAAGGATACACGCCAGCAATAAACACTGTACCGGATGGGAGCGCTCACTTAGCTCTATGTCTCCATGGCTAGTGGGCTTAGCAGTATGCAGAAGGGACTCTGTGCAGGACACTAAGTCCTGGTGCTACTGCGCCATTTCCTCTGGGTGACGTCACAGGGGAGGGGAGACATGGTGAACAGCTGCAGCAGCGCCATGGCAGAGACTATAACTCTTCCCTGCTGTTTCAGCCTTCAAGCATGCAGTGCTGGAGGTTTCTATGACTATTCCTCCTCAGGAAACCAGGCCACCTGACAAATCATCAGCATGTGCCAAGCCACCTTACAGAGCAGTGAACTAGTCCATCAGCTCCTTCCAGCCAGCATCTTTGTGATTTTCACAATCACTGGGTGGGCTATGCAAATAAGGTACTAGCAGCCCCACCAAGACACTTGGCTGCTAATGTAAATTAAGTGCATGGCACTGGTGTGGGAGTGAGATCGTGCAAACAAAGTGCATGGTCCTCTAATGAAGAGAATGGTCAGCTTTGCTGTCCCTCTAGGCTGAAAGGGAGACACAGGGAGGAGGAAAGGGGCAGGAGCTGTAACACTGGAGACTGTGAGACACTGCAGGCAAGCAGAAATTGGAGCAACAGTGGCAATAAGAAGCCAGGAGCCAGGAGACCCGAGCAAGATGGCCTGCTGAGGCGTGGTGACCCACAGAACAGGGGGCTGAGACACTTGCCCCAAAGGCCTGAGAGCAGGGCCCTGCAGCGGAGGGCAAGCAGAAGCTATCCTGAGCGAGAACCATACCTTGAGTTGTTCCTGTTACTTCTGAGTCCCAAAGTCCTTCCTGCTCCAAAGTCATACCCTGTTACTTCCCAGATAAGCCCGTAATCGTTTGCCTGTAAGTTCTATGTGACCACTGCACTGAAGGATCAGCGGTTGTCAGACTGCAGGAGGTTGCAGAAGGGAGGCAGGTCCGGCCTCGGCCTCTCAGGAATCAGTCCTGGTGTGATGCTTATTTTCCTCCCTGCTTGTAAGGTGGTCAAAAGCCCGGCCTTGCTCCGTTTTTATACCTCTCTTGCGTTCAGTATTTAAGTCCTGGTAGAAAGGAGGTACTTCAATTATATAGCAAGCCTGGTAGCTGGTAGCTCGCCTCAACGTCACACCGCTGCTGCCTCAATTCTTTCCTCGCAACGTCATTTCTTCGCTGTTATTGTGAAAAGGGCATGGAGCTTAATGGCACCCGTCTGCTTTGGGTTCTGCCCTGTCCCCCTCAGTGAGCTGTTAGGATCTTCAGAAAACCGTCATCTAAAAGGGTGGAGGAAGGCTACTTAGAACTGTTCAAACAGAAAGCATTACAACTGAGCTCTAGGGTTTGGGTACAACGGGGTAACCTGATGTTTCTCTGCCACAAAAGAAATTTCTGAGAAAACACAGGAAACGAAGGCTTCCTGTGGGTATGCTGACCAACAGAAGCCTCTAGGACAGCGGTTCTCAACCTTCCTCATGCCGCGACCCTTTCATACAGTTCCTCATGTGGTGGTGACCCCAGCCATAAAGTTATTTTCATTGTTACTTCATAACTGTTATTTTGATACTGTTATGAATCGGACAACCCCTGTGAAAGGTTAATTCAATTCCCCAAAGGGGTCACGACCCACAGGTTGAGAGCCACTGCCCTAGGACAATGGCTACATTGACCTCACGTGTATCTCTGAGAGATCCTGAAAATGCTACTCAATACACACTTGTGCTTAACAAGTAAAACAACGCCGGCCTTGAATGTTATGGTCTTCTACGAAGGATCTACCTAGGATCGAGCAGATCAAAGCAACTCCCAAGAAGAGCGAAGAGCCTTAGAGGTTAGAGCGTTTATGTCAAAGGGGGAAGAACCACTCAGAAGAGCAGGGTGAACATGGTTATGAAAGTTGAAGAATGCGCTCAAGGTCACCCCTAGATTGGGTGAACAAGTGCATGCTCAGTGTGCATCTACTCAACAACAAAGAGGAAATGAAAGTAAAAATGAAAGTTCCTTAGTCTGTAGACAGTTGGACATTCCCTCACAGAAGAGTCACAAGGAAGAGACGAGCCAGTCAGGGCGCAGTATAGCTCATGAGACATACAACTTTCCTCTAGTTCTTTAATGCTTCCTCCCCCACCACCTATCATGACCCTAATTCTAGCTTACAATTCTGGTTAGACTAGAGCACATACCTGGATACAGATAAGATCTGGAAACACAGGGAATCCAGGACAGAGACACCCCTCAGGACCGAAAATGAATAGCAGCGATACTGGGAAGCGATACTGGGACGGTGGGGAAAGATAGGAGGAACTGATCACAATGATTGAGATATAACCTCCCCCCCGCCCGGGGGACAAACAACAGAATAGTGGGTAAAGGGAGATAGCGGTAGTGTAAGGCATGGAAAAAATAATTGATAAATTATTAAGGGTTCATGAATGGAGAGAGGTTGAAGGAGGGAGAGGAAAAAATGAGCTGATACCAAGGGTTCAAGTAGAAAGAAAATGTTTTGAAAATGATGGCAACATATGTACAAAGGTGCTTGACACAATGGATGGATGTATAGATTGTGCTAAGAGCTGTAACAACCCTCAATAAATTTTTTTTTAAATTTTACTTTGTAAAAGATAATCATCCTATTGCCTCAATTCTACCACGAACTGACAGTAGGTGCCAGCCTGCCTTCTCTGCGCTGTGTGACGTCAGATCTCAGGGGCATCCTGACGCTCCATCTACAGGATGATCTGCGCGACACCTCCTGACAAGGACAAGCCTGGACGACGCTAGGCTGAGTGAGCTAAGTCCGTCACACAAGTGGCCTCTTCTATAGAAGAGACCACCCTTGTAAAAAGTCAATAAAAGGTTTCCACACTTAAAGATGTGCAGACAGGCCAAAGAGCAGCCTCAGAGACACACTGATCGAAATCCTTTAGGATAACAATCCCACCAGTGTCTCCACAGCTAGTTGACGACGCTAGATTTACTGAAGGAAATCGAGTGAACTCCTTACACTAGAGTCTATCAGAGGAAAAAAAAGTCAAAAGAGAGCTTTGGATGAAAGCCAAAATGTAGCATGGAATGCCCACAGCCTAGACAGATTATGGGAGGGCTGGAAGGCTCTCAGAGTTGAGTTCCAGGACAATCCCCTCATAGTAGAATGAAAGCTGGCCATAAGTCAATGAGTCCAAGTTCACACAAAACTGAGAGGTCAAGGTCAGGAGATCTTGGTCTCCTGCGTTCTGGCCTATTTCCTCAGCAGAACTGGGTGAATGCTATGACATGGACAGAAAGGCAACCCCAACACACCCTTCCACATTCCTGTGCAGCCTCCCATCTCCCCTGCTCTTCCGTCCAGGTGATTGGATGCCTATCTCGGCTCCTTTGGTATTTCAGTATTTTCCACTTGGTATATTATGAATGAGGAGAAGCCGGTTGACAGTTACACCTTTATACTCCAGTTCAACGCTGACTGAAAGTCCACTCTAAGTCAGCCATCGTGCTGCGCCACAGGCAGCCCCAACGCGAGGGTCAGTCACACGTGGCTCAACCACAGCGCAGAATGCAGTCACCATGTTCGTGTCAGGGGCGGAAGGGGACCCATTTTGAGCAAGAAGAAATTTGATCCAGGAATCTAATTACTTCAATCTGGTTCCTAGTGAGTACTAATCCACATCACAAAAGTCTAACAATTTTAAACCAACCATAGGGTCCGTGGTAGTGGATGGGTCAGACTGGACTGAGAAGGGCAGGAAGAGTCAAGATCCCATCACCAAGAAGAGGCACAGATTCGGATGGTTTCAATGGCAGGAAATGTCCACGGAGAGCTCGTGGGAAGAGAGTCTAGGTCTGGTGCCAGCGGGCCAGCCTGACCCACACCACAGACTCACTGGAGCTCTAGGAAGGCACATTTCACTTTTTCAAACCTCTCAACTCTGGGGCAATTTCAAAAGCAATGCACAGCTATGCTGGACGAGCCCCGAGGTGGCTCCACTTTCTTCCTACCTCCCATTCACCAGCAAGTCTGAGTGGAATTTCCAATCCCAGCTTCTCCAGCTCCTGCTCCCTGTACTTCACATACTGCCGGTACCCTGCATAGCCACCGCCTGTTGCCAACAGAATGGGCCCGGGGCGCAGCAGGTGCAAGGCTCGAGCAGAAAGCGTGTACACTCTTCTGGCATCTGTAATAAAAAACAGGAACATGTTGAGCCTGAGGGGTGGGGCAGGGAAGGCACACAGCGCTGACACAACATGAAGACCAGGAAAAGCTGGTGCATCTCTGGAGACCTTGGCAGAGATGCCAGACCCTGAAGGGCTATGACGAGACAGGTGCAGCCTTCGGAGGCCCTTCGGAGACCTTTTCCCCTCCAAACAGGCACCCTTTCCGTGTTAAAGAGGAAGCTCACATGCCACAGTAGTGCCAATCACACAATTGAAGACAGAACCGAAAGGAGGTTAATAAACAAATCAAAGTTGTCCAGTTTGCTTCCAAAATGGACAGAACTCAGCGCCAGGTACCATTTCCCACCAGGCATCTCGACTTTTGCTTTTCTAATCCAGGTTCAACTAGGATGGAGAATTGTTGTTCCCAAATACAAAAAAAAAGAAAGAAAATCTTACAACACAACAAATGACATAAGACAAAAAGACAACCCAATTTAAAAACAGGCAGCGGATTTAGAGATACAAGTGGCCAGCGAGCACAGGAAAAGTTGCTCAATGTCATTAGTCAGAAGGGAAATTTGAATCAAAACCACTTCACACCCACATGAGAATGGCGACGGATCATAACAAGCATTGACAAGGATGTGGAAAAACTAGAACCCTTGCCATTGCTGTTGGGACTATAAACTGGTCAATCGCTTTGAAAACAGCTAGACAGTCCCCACCAGAAGTTAAACAGTTACCATGATCAGCGATCTGAGCCCAAGAGAAAGGAAAACTATGTCCACACAAAGTCTGCATACAAATATTCAGAGCAGCAGAATTCTAAAATTGGAAGCAACCCTAAGGCCCTTCAACTCATGAAGAGGTAAATAAGATAAGATGGGATTTCACAACCAAAGGAATGATGGACTGAGACATGCTGAGACATGGACCCGGAAAACATTATGTGACGGAAGCCCGTCATAAAAAGCCACAGGCTGCACGGTTCCATCTACACCAAGTGTCCAGAATAAGTCCAGAGACGCAAAGTCGGCTAGTGGCTGGCAGAGTCTAAGAGACTAGGAGAGAAGGATACGGAGAGCGAATACTAATGTGAACATTTTGTCTTAAAAAAAAAAAGTTTTATTAGGGGCTCATACATCTCTTATCACAATCCATACATACATCAATTGTATAAAGCACATCTGTACGTTCATTGCCCTCATCATTTGCAGAGCATTTGCTCTCCACTTAAGCCCTTTGCATCAGGTCCTCTTCTCGCCCCCTCCCCGCTCGCCCCTGCTTCATGAGCCCTTGATAATTTATAAATTATTATTTTGTCCTATCTTGCCCTGTCCAACATCTCCCTTCACCCCCTTTTCTGTTGTCCGTCTCCCAGAGAGGAGGTCATATGTAGATCCTTGTAATTGGTTCCCTCTTTTCAACCCACTCTCCCTCTACCCTCCCAGTATCACCACTCACACCCCTGGTCCTGAAGGTATCATCCGCCCTGGATTCCCTGTGCCTCCAGCTGCTATCTGCACCAGTGTACATCCTCTGCTCTATCCAGACTTGCAAGGTAGAATTTGGATCATGACAGGGGGGCGGGGAAGCATTTAGGAACTAGAGGAAAGCTGTATTCTTCATCGGTGCTACATCGCACCCTGACTGGTCATCTCCCCTAGACCCCTCTGCAAGGGGGATCTCCAGCGGCCGACAAATGGGCTTTGGATCTCCCCTCTGCACTTCCCCCTTCATTCACTATGGTTAAGATTTTTTTTTTTCTGATGATGCCTTATACCTGATCCCTTCGACACCTCATGATCACACAGGCTGGTGTGCTTCTTCCATGCGGGCTTTGTTGCTTCTAAGCTAGATGGCCACTTGTTTATCTTCAAGCCTTTAAGACCTCAGATGCTATCTTTTTTGATAGCCGGGCACCATCAGCTTTCTTCGCCACATTTGTTTATGCACCCGTTTGTCCTCAGCAATCGTATCATGGAGGTGTACACCCAATCATATGATATTTTGTTCTTTGATACCTGATAACTGATTCCTTCAGAATCACATGATCACACAGGCTGGTGTGTTCTTCCATGTGGGCTTTGTTGCTACTGAGCTAGATGGCCACTTGTTGACCTTCAAGCCTTTAAGACCCCAGACGCTAGCTCTTTTGATAGTCAGGCACCATCAGCTTTCTTCACCACATTTGCTTATTCACCTGCTTTGTCTTCAGCGGTTGTGTCGGGAGGGTGAGCATCATAGAATGCCAATTTAATAGAAGAAATTATTCTTGCATTGAGGGAGTACTTGAGTAGAGGTCCAATGTTCTTCCATCACCTTAATACTAAACCTATAAATATAGGCACATAGATCTATTTCCCCAGCCTCATATGTATATATATTTGCATATGTACATGTCTTTGTCTAGACCTCTATAAATGCCCTTTGCCTCCCAGCTCTTTCCTCTATTTCCTTTGACTTTCCTCCTGTCTCACCATCATGCTCTGTCCCCACCTGGGTTCCAGCAATACCTCTGCGTTACATTACCCTTGATCATGCCCTACCAGACCTGCCACACCCACCTCACCACCAAATTGGATCCCTTGTTCCCTTGTCCCTGGGTTTGTTAACACCACTTCCTTACCACCCACCTCCCCTATCCCATTTCCCCCCGGAACTGTTGGTCCCATTGTTTTTCCTCCAGCTTGATCATCCAGTCTATCTTATTTAGACAGACCTGCGGAGATAATAACATGCGCAAAAACAAGACAGAGCAAAACCAAGCAAAAATATACAAGAAAACAACAACAACAAACCACTGACAAAGAACAAAACAAAACACAACAAGAAAGAAAATCTTGTAGTTAATTCAAAGATTGTTTGAATTTTGTCTTAAAAAAATCATTTAGTTGGGGACTCATACAATGCTATCACAATCCATATATACATTGTATCAATTACATTTGTACATTTGTTGCCCTCATCATTCTCAAAACATTTGCTTTCTACTAGAGTCCTTGGTATCAGCTCATTTTCCCCTCCCTCCCCACCCTCCTTCCCTCATGAAACCGTGATAATTTATAAATGATTATTTTGCCATATCTTACTGTCCAATGTCTCCCTTCACCCACTTTTCTGTTGTCCATCCCCAGGGAGGAGGTTATATGTAGATCCTTGTAATCGGTTCCCCCTTTCCAACCTATCCTCCCATTATCGCCACTCTCACCACTGGTCCTTAACAACTCAAAAGCTGATTTACCAATGATCTATGCAAAACTAAAACTACACAGCATATTCTCGGACTGTGCTGTCTTTGATTTCCAGTTTTTTCCCATTGTTGTTTCTCTTCCTCCTGCTCATTTTGCCTTGTGTCGTCTTGTGGCATTGCTCTTGTTGGTGTGGCACTGAGTCTATTTCAACCCAGAAGACAGGGTAGAACTGCTCCCAGTATGAGGCTGTAATCTTATGGGAGAGGACTGTCAGGTGTTTTCTTCCACAGAGATGCTGGTGGGTTGGAATCATCCACCTTTTGGTGAAGCAGAGCTAAACTCGTTACTTAACATTTATTAATTAACAACTAGTAAGAACTAGTGTGCAAGGGCTATATCCTCTCACCATACTTATTCCCTCTGTGTGCTGAGTAAAGAGTCAGGGATTATCTGGAGACGCGGCATCAGGATTGGACTGGAGGAAGGCTTCTCTGTGGTGTGCAGATGACACACCTGCTTTGCTGAAAGGGAGGAGGGCATAAGCACTTGCTGATCCAAATCAAGGATGGCAATCTTCGGTATGGACTACAATTCAATGTAAAGAAGTGTGGTAGTTACATAATCTGGTGTCATTTTGGGACTTGAGAGAATTAAGAGTGAAGGAACGGAGTCTGGCCTGTCACTCAGGTTATAGCCAATGAGGCCTCTGTGTGGGTGTGGCCTTCTCCTGAGGATTCTGGGAACTCCAGTATTTCCTCCTTGGAGGCAGGAGATACTCTTCTCTCTCAGCTCACCCCCTCGGAGACATTGCAGCTGACAAGACACTAGTGCCCTGAGCTGGAGAAGCCACGTGGAGACCCCTGTCAGCGCTGAGATCCTTCCACTGACACTGGCTTCAGAAGACTTCCCACCCACTGGCCTGTGATCTTCCTGCATTTGGTGTCATTGCCTATGTTGGATGAGTCTGAAGAGGACTTTATAGATTGGTATTGGATGTATGGGCTAACATTGGACTTATGGACTTGATCTGGACTGGGCTGAGATGTTTTCTCAATATTCAATTGCTCTTGTACATAAAGCTTGTTTTTGTTTTTTCCCATAAAGCTCTTTCTTACACAAATATGGGTGTCATGAATTTGTTTCTCTGGTCTACTCGGACGAACATAAGTCCAACATCCTCACAAGTGGGCCAGGAGGTCACATCGTGATCAGTGGAGAAAAGCCTGAAGTTGGCAAGGTTTTCCCCTCGCTTGGATCCACAATCAATGCTCACGGAAGCAGCGGTCAAGAGATCAAAAAACGAACTGCAGTGGTGAAGTGGGCTGCACAAGACCTCTTTCAAGTGTCTTTTGCGGAGCGAGGCTGTTACTTTGAGGACTAAGCAATTTTCAATTGCTCCACCTGCCTGTGGGAGTTGGACACTGGATCACAAAGACTGGAGAAGAATGGGTGTGCTAGGATTGTGTGCTGGCACCGAACACGAAAGCACCGTGGACTGCCAAAAGAACCAACACGTGTGCCAAAAGGAGCACAGCCAGAAGGCTCCTTAGAGGCAAGGATGGCGAGACTTCGTCGCATGCACTCTGGACATGTTCTCAGGAGAGGCCAGTCCCAGCTCGGGAAAACCGGAGGGCCGGGAAGAGAGAAGCACCTTCCACAGGATGGCCTGACGCAGAGGCTGCACCCATGGGCTCAGACAAGAGAAGAGCTGTGAGGGTGGCCCCGGTCCGGAGAGGGCCTCATGCGCTCGCCCAGAGGGCTGCTAGGAGTCAGGACAGACTCGACGGCACCCAGCGACGACAGACACAGTGAACAACTAAACATGGTGCTCTGACTCAGAAGGACCTATCCATCAGTCAATGAGAGACACTTGGTGAGGAGAGAACAAGTCCTTTCTGAAGTTACACGTCTCTTCTCACTGCCTTCTCAAAGTCTTACTGGACTCCCCCCCTCCCCTGCAGACTCCTCCCCAGCGGCTTCTTCGCTACGGATGCCGGGTTATGATTCTCTCTGCACCATTCACACTATTCCTACCAGTTTCAGCATGCAGTTCCTAATCAAAAGACGCCCACGTAAGTTCCTATTAATTACTTTACAGTTGATAAGCTTATTGTTTTTATTCTCATTAACCATCTCCTTTTATACCCAACATATTCTAATAGGGAGCTTAAAATAGTTGTGGGCTTTTCCCGCCAAATTGGAGCCTGTGTGGGCTGCTAGGAACAGCACTTCTAGACAGCAAATATGTCTGGAAGGCTCTGCTCCACAGCCATTTGTGCGGCCTATAAATGGGGTCTCTGGAACCAGAGGGAGCACACGGCTCTTCTTAAAATGGAAGATGTTTTTGCCCGAGGACTAAACTGAATCTGTTTAGACACGGGATATGCTTCTGGGTACAAAGCAAAGAATCACAGTGACTCCCGGCAGCAAACCTAAAGGTACCAGAGTCACCTGGGGAAAGGTCCCTCACGCCCATGGAAACAGTGGTGTGCTTTGGGCCAAATTCCATGGCAACCTGCCTGCTAAAGCCATTGGACACAGAATCAGTTGTGATGCAGCAGTCCCATGGCTTTAAACTTACTGAGAAGTAAATAAATAACATTGTGCACTTGTTAAAAAAAAAGAATGCCTCTTGGAATGGCAAAACAGAAAGGATTTTTAGATAATACAGACATTTTTGGTAGGGATTCAGAAAAATCCATAATACACAGTACCGGCGAGGGAGTGGGGCACTGATATCTTCCCCAGCAGTGTGACAACAAGCTGTGGCAACTCTCTTTGAAGAGTGTTTTGGACTAAATAGCAAGTTGTAAAATGCACACAGCCTTTGGCCCAGCAAGTCTAGCTCCACAAATTTATCCTAAAGATGCACCACTAAAGAACGATGTGTAATAAAGTAAGACTAGAAACAAGTTAAACACCTAATACTAAATGGTAGAGCCACGCAAGGGAATAGTACGAGATACTGCATGAGTCGTCTGCTGGGCACTCGAAGCACTTCACAGGCACCACATACATCCTGCTTGCTTCTACCAACAATCCTTTGAGAGAGGAGTTACGTTGATCCCGCTTTACAGAAGAGCCAACTGCGCAGAGGGGTTCATCCATCTCTAGTTCCTACTTACTCGTGTGGAAGGTCCTGAGAGACAGCGTCCTGCAGGATGGTAGAAAATGGCTCACAGCAGTATCTTCCCGGTGAAAGCAGCTGGAATCAAGCACAAATAAACCATTAGAAGGTTTCCTCAAAAATTAAATAAAAACAGTGGGAAAATCTGCAAAACCACAGTATAATATATAGATGAGATTCACAGTATTGTGTCAATGCTATTTTCCTGGCTTTGAATGACTGTACTTGATTATGTTAGAAAATGTCACCGCGATCCTATGGGGCTTGACGTACTGAAGGTAAATGGGTATCAAGCCTGTAACCTGCATTCACATGCTTCATGGAAAACAAAATGTACACACATACTGAAAGAAACAATGACAAAACAAGCACGGTGAACACATGGGGAATTTAAGTAAAGGACTTTGGGGAAATCTGTGTATTATCTTAAAATTTCCTGAAATTCAGAAACAATTTCAAAACAGAATTTGTTTGTGTTCTTTAGGCATAAGATCAGAAAAACCAGCACTCTCCCAAAGCCTTGTGTTTCTATATCCAAGGACGGGTGCACCCAGCCTGGTAAACAGCTACTGACGACCAGATCTAATATCCCATGTGCGCTGAAATTGTTCACATGTTTGCACTGGGGGGACAAATGACTCAAGCAAATGGTGTTGGGGTATTCAAATCTACTTCAGGTACGGCTGCCTCAAATGATTCCGAAGTTTTTGAATTCTCTTCTGAGGTATAATGCCTATTTTGAAGCGTGAACAGATTTCAATGTGCTGAGAGACAAGTATCAATTATTTTCATGGCTTTATGTTGTTAGAAAGTATTATTTCTGACTCAGTTTGCTTCTCTCTCTCTCTCTCTCTCTGCATCTTTACCTAAGGAAATCATATTTATGCCCATGGCAATAACTATTAGCATGTAAATCACCCAAGAGTTTTAAATTAGCAAGAGGCTCATCTTTTCATCGAGAGCACACATCGCACTTTCATTCCTGACTTCTCAATGCTGCCAAGCCCAGGGTTCAGCCTTCTCTACCTGGTTTTTCCCCTAGATGCACCATCAATCTGCTCCCTGGGACACAGAGCCCATACTATGGACAGGGAACTCCACATCCCAATATCCCCACCTAAACACCTCAGACAGAGTTTGTCCACAGTGGAGTTCCTGACCTTCCCCAACTCACTCTCAGCCTGCTCCTCCCTGAGGAGTGAATTCATCAGCTGCTCACCAAACCTCTGGCTTCCCAGCTTCCCTGACTGACCATGAAATACGAAGACTACGAAGGCTCTCCAGGTGTCTGCCTCCAGGCGTCCTGCTCTCTCACTGCTTGATGTGGACAACATGCAGATGCTGGGGAGCCGCAGGTTAAAGACTGCAGGCGTGTGGGTGCCCACACCTCTATTCCATGGGACTCTACGACAACAAACGACAGACTTCCACTATGTGTTAAGTCAGAAAGGCGCTGTGATTAATGAGCCATCTCAGGAAAAGGCCCGGTCATCCGCCCCCCAGCTCAGGCCCATTCATAAACCGTCAGGTCACTGTGATCTGGTACAGTCACCACCATGACCTTTTCCTTGCGCTTCAACCCTATTTGCCACAAAACAGACAGAGTGCTCTTTTCAAGAGAAAATGAAACGGTGACATTTCTCTGGCCTGGAGATGCACCCAGGCCGCATACGGTTTGTCCTTTCTGACTTCCCAGACCTCCTGCTGCCTGCCTCCTCCTCCTCCTCACCCAGTGTCTCTTGCCACTTCCTGCAGAATGACAATTATGGCCCTTCCACACCTCTGCACTTGTCACTGGCACTGTCGAGCACAGGAGCCCTGGTGGCTCAGTGGTTAGGCTCTCAGAAGAGAACGGCCTATGACCTGCTCCCATAAACCTGACAGCCTAGGAAATGGGGGTGGGGGGTGGGGTTGCAGGGTCACATGGGGTCCCTAGGAGTTGAAATGGCTAGAGGGAACCTCACAGTTATGCTGTGACTCCCTCCCTCCCTAAGCTTAGAACCCTGGCCTGTTGTCTCTGAGAGGGCAGGTGCTGAGTAAAAGACTTAGCTAGCCGGTTTCAAAAGCTCAAGTACAGAACTCAAGTAATTTCCACCTGAAACACTAAGAGTGGAGAGGCCCCACTTGCTGGTAAAGGAATATGAACAGGTCTAACCAATGGAACATTTGACCAATAATATTTTACTGTGAAAAAAACCAAACTAGTTGTGAGCATGTAAATAACAAAACATACAAAAGTACGTAGCACAGTGCCCATTAGGATCCATCTACAGCCCATCGTTGTTCATTTTCCAGGTAGTTATCAGGGCCTCCCCTCGTGTGGGCTCATATCGACCCACCTCCTTCCTTTACTAAATTGCAGAGTTCACTGTATGACGCTAAACCAACGCAAACTCACTCCACGGAGTCACTGCTGACTCATAGCAACCCTGTGGGTTTCCGAGACTGTCACTGTTTATGGGAGTAGAAAACCCAGTCTTCTGGGAGTAGAAAGCCCGGTCTTCTTTCCATGGAGCTGATGGTGGCTTCCAACTGCTGACCATGCGGATCGCAGTCCAACGTGTCCCCAGCCCTCCACCAGGGTTCCTTTGAAGTGACTTACGTGAACTTCAAATGTCAAAACATTTCCTATTCTAGATGAGGGAGCTGAAACCTGGAAAAAGGACTGGCTAGGTTCTACCAAATGCCTTCCTGCATGGTGAACTCACTCTGCAGCCTATGAGAAGGGATTAGCGCCCAGGGAAAAACACCCAAGTGGGTCTGTGTGGCTCAATGTCCATCTCTGCATCTGTGTGCCCTTAAAGTAAGTTTCTTAACTAACTGTAAACTTCAGTTTCTACACCTACTTAAAAAAAACTCATTAAATGAAATAATCGTGTAAAACCCTTAGTCTGGGGTCTGTTATATGGTTATGTACTATTAACAATAGTATAGATAGAATTGATATTCTTCTAGCACAGAGGGAGATAGACATATTCATTGTCTATGGCCAATGTCCACTCAGACTGATGCATACTCATATTCATGGTGAAAAAAAAACTTTTTTTTCTTTTAAACTCAACTCACTGCCTTCGAGTCGATGCTAACTCATGGTAACTCCTGTGGGTTTCTGAGACTGCAATGGTCTATGGGAGTAGAGAGCCCAGTCTTTCCCCACTGGAGCTGCTGGTGGTGCTTTTGAACTGCCAACCATGCGGACTGCAGCCCAACATGTAACCACTACACCACCAGGCCTTGACCTGAAAAACATTTTAGCATCACCCCTGGTGGTGTTAAATTCACACCTCGATTTGTAATATTGAAAGATTCTATGGACAAAATATGGAACCATGCAGAAAACATCAAAAGAAGATGGACTAAACCCCTCAGGACCAATAATGAGAGTAGGGATACCAGGAGGGGAAGGGGAAGGTATGGGAAAAAATGGAGAATGAATCACAATTATCTACATATAACCCCCTCCCTGGGGGACGGACAACAGAAAAGTGGGTGAAGGGAGACATTGGTCAATGTAAGACATGAAAAAATAATACCTTATAAATTATCAAGGGTTCATGAGGGAGGGAGAGTGGGGAAGGGAGGGAAAATGAGCTGGTACCAAAGGCTCAAGTAGAAAGAAAATGTTTTCAAAATGTTTTGATGATGGCAACGTATGTACAAATGTGCTTGACACAATATAGGTATGTATGGATTGTGATAAGAGCTGTACAAGCCCCAATAAAATGATTAAAAAAAAACAAAAACAAAAGAAGATGGAAGGAACACAGAGTCAGTGTACCAAAAATAAAGAGTAGACGACCAAGAGCCCATCGTCTTGAAGGGAGAAGCCCAAGCTGCACGGAAGGCATTAGCCAAAAGCAAGGCTCCAGCCAGGAATGGAATCCCAGCTGCAATGTTCCCACAAGCTGGAAAGCACTGGAGGCACTCATTCGTCTATGCCCAGAAATCTGGAAAAGGGGGGAGGGAGCACTAGAACTGATCTTGATTACACAATTCAATATCAAGGCAATTCGAACATCGGGGGTGGGGGCCATGGAGGATGTTCTAAAATGATTGTGATTGATGATTGTACAATTCTTCTTGATATGATTGAACAACTGAATTATTGTATTGTGCAATATGTGGACTAGGTGCCAATAAAATGTTGGAAGAAAAATAAAGGAATCTGGAAGATAGTTCCCCAATGAACTGACAGGAAGAGATCCAATTCTGTTCTCCATTCTGTCCAACAGAATGTGGACATTATGTAACAATATCACTGGTATCACATACAAGTAAAGTTTTGCTGAAGATCATTCAACAATGGTTGCAGCAATACATTGACGGGGAACGGCCAGAAATTCAAGCCGGCTTGAAGAGGATGTGGCACAAGGCACGTCATTGCTGACATTAAGATGAATGTTGGCTAAAAGCCGAGAATTCCAGAATGCCGTTTGTTTGAGTGCACAGGCATTTGACTGTGTGGCTCAAAACAAACTGTGGCGGGCACAGTTAAGAATGGGAATTCCAGAACACTTCACTGTGCGCATGCAGAGCCTCTACATGTGTCAAGAGGCAACCGTGTGAGCAGAACGCAGGAACACTGAGAGGTCTGAGATCAGGAGGGTGTGCATCAAGGAGTATCCTCTCACCGTACGTATTCAAGCTCTATGCTGAGCAAATGACCAGAGAAACTGGACTACACGGGATGGGAGGAGACTTAACCCCCTTTGAGATGCAGATGATGCACCCTTGCCGGCTGAAAGAAAAGGCCGTGTATCCACAACCAATGCTCATGAAAGCAGGAGTCAAGAGATCAAAAGACGGTTCCACTGGACAGATGTGCTGCAGAGGATCTCTGCCAAGTGTTGAAAAGGAGGGATGCCACCAAGGTGGGCCTAACCCAAGCCACAGTCTTTTCAATCATCTCACATCTGTGTGAAAGGGGGACATAAAATAAGGAAGACGGAAGAAGAACTGATGCAGCGGAATTACAGTGCTGGTGAAGAATGCTGACAGACGAACAGACCTATCTGTCTTGGAAGAAGCACAGTCAGAATCCTCTTTGAGAGCAAGGAAAGACTTCATCTCACATACTTTGCACACGCTACCAAGAGAGGACCCTGTGCCTGGTAAAGTGGAGGGGCACCAAGAAAGAGGAAGATCTCCACCTGATGGACTGACACAGTTAATGGTTGTAACAATGGGCTCAGGCACAACCAGGCCTTGTGTCATTCTGATGCACATGGGTCACCATGAGTTAGACCCAAGCTGACAGCATCAACAACTGTCGCCAACATTAACCACGTGATCGACTGCCATCGAGGAGATTCAACGCATGTCAGCCCTACACGGGTGTACATCTTTACACACATTGATCATGCTGTCAGGAGAGACCAGTCCCTCGAGAAGAACAACATGCTTGGTAAAGTGGAGGGGCAGCAAAAGAGAGAAAGTCTCTCACGGAGACAGACTGACACCGTGGCTGCAATCGAGGGCTCAGCATAGCAACAACTGTGAGGACGACACAGGACCGGGCAGTGCGTGGTGCTGCTGTGCACAGGGTCGCTATGAGACAGACACAACGCTGGCCCCTGACAACACAATCTTTCAGGGATCTAACCCCCACGACAATCTTTACAGGAGCAGATCGTCTCAATTCCTCCTTCAGAGTACTCAGTGGGTTTGAACTTCTAACGTGGCCGTTGGCAGTGCCCACAGGGCTCCTTCCTTTTAACTTCGGTCCTTCCTAAAATTGGGAAAGTTCTCCCCTCCGATGTTCAAGAACCTCCTGAAGACCCGACCCCACAACCTACCTCCTATTAGAAGTATCTAGTGAAGTGTTTCTCCCACTTCACTGTCACGTCCCTGAAACACAAGGTCTACTTCAAATATACCTTCCCCCGCCCCCGTACATAAACAGAGTGGTTCACACTCGTGTTCATCACTGCATTATCCCCAATAGCAAAAGGACGGACACAATATATGGATAAATAAGGTATGGCACAGACACACGGTTGGATACTGGGCAATGCTGAAGAGTAATAAAGACTCTTGGAAGCACTTCATAACACGGACGACTAGAAGACAGTAAGAACCCAAACCCACTCACTGCCGTCAAGTCAACGCTGACTCATAGTGGCCCTAGACGACAGGCTAGAACTGCCCCTGTGCATTTCTGAGACTGTAACTCTTTATGGGAGTAGAAAGTCCCGTCATTCATTCTCCTAGTGGCTGGTAGTTTCAACCTGCTGACCTTGCGGTTAGCTGCCCGATGCACAACCACTATCGCATCTGAGCTCCTTACAGAGTACAAGGCTCATATAGAGACCACTACTGTTGAAAGTCAGAGAAAGGTTTACACAAAGAAAGGCTCATTCTTTGACGTTTACCAGAAGTGGGAGGGGCAAGGAAGGGAAATGACATGTTACTTTGGGTGCAGGGAAAGGCGATCCGTACTGGGGATATTACACAAAATGATTAAGGCAAAGTAGTCCCTCGGAGGGTCACAAGAGTTAAAGGCAACAAAAGTAAATAAATGTACAACCTGGGAGTAACAGTAATAACAATAATCTACAAGTGGATACACAGAAAATCAAACTGAACAGGGATGGGAAGGTGAATGGAACAACAGCCACAGATATGGATAGGCTTCACAGAAGATATGCATGTATTTAATTATCTTTTTATCCCAAATATATCCTTTTATCCCTTCCTTCTACCTCCATCTCCTATGGACCCTCGTACTTAGTTTACAACGGCTGAGATGCCATAAATATTTCTTTTCTTTTTTCCTCATAATTATGGGGTTTATTAAGGATGTTAACAAGTTTACCCCTAGTTAGGACCAGTTAACCAGTAAGGATACAGTCATTAGTCCATCTCGATCAGTAGTCAAATTTCTCTCCAGTCCTTAGCTTCTAAGCCAGTGGTTCTCAACCTTCCTAATGCCCCAACCCTTTAATACAGCTCCTCATGTTGTGGTGACCCCCCAACCATAAAATTATTTTTGTTGCTACTTTATTAATGTAATTTTGCTACTGTTATGAATCGCAATGTAAATAATATTGTGTTTTCCGATGATCTTAGGTGACCCCTGTGAAAGGGTCATTCAACTCCCAAAGGGGTCACGACCCACAGGTTGAGAACAGCTGCTATAAGCCATGTGGTCCCCTGGCCTCTGCCTCCAGGTCCAGGAAGCCCACCTGCTGCTCTGCCTCGGTCTCAGTGCTGCTCCTCAGTTCTATTTCCTGGTTTCCTGGTCTTGGCCTCTGATCTCAGCCTGGCTCCTCTGCTCTGTGACAGCCTCTGGTGCGTTAGGTCTCAGAGAACTAGACCGTGCACCACTGGTGGCTCTCCTTCAGATGGTTGTGAGACTTGCCTGTGCTTCTGAGATGGCTCTTATACACAGAGGAGCCATAATATCTCTTAATGGAAGTCTTCGGCAAACACCCACTCCTTGCTTGTCCATACTTGTTCCACCTAACAATCGCCTGGGGTACTTCTGCAAAACACAGTTGCAAGTTTCCCAACCTACACCAATGAATCTGAGTTTGCTGACAGGGCGAGAGCACAACTGAGGAGATCTGTTTTTAATAGATCTCAACTCATAAAAGAACCCTCTTTTATTAAATACCGCCCTAAATTATCACCCTCTCAAACCCAAACCAAACTCACGGCCATCCTGTCAATGCTGACTCATAGTGACCTCCTATGGGTTTCCAAGTCTGTAAATGTTTATGGGATTAGAAAGCCCAGTCTTTCTCCTGGGGAGCTGCTGGTGGTTTCAGACTGCTGACCATGGGGGGTCACAGCCCAACACACAACCACTGTACCACCAGGGCTCCTCAAATGATCACCCTAGATGTTGCAGCCATCTGTCACTCATCAAGCAGTTACTGGCAAACTTTCTTTGAGTCAGGGTTTTATCTACATGTCTCAACAATCAGACATTGCTTTACAATACTTAAAGTCATGGAAGTTTTACCTTTGGGGTTTTTTCATGTCTATCAATTTTGTCCATTTCTTATTTTTAAATTTTCTTAACTCCTATTGTGACTCGAATGAAAGTTTACAAAACAAATTGGCTTTCTCTACAACAATTCATATCTATTCATTCTACTTCCATCCTATCTTTATTTCCATTAGTCTTCTTTCCTATCCCTTTCTGCTGTATGAGCTTTAACTCTTTTCATCTCATATAATTGGGTTGATTGCTCTAAGGAGTGGGTACTTCCTTGTAGGCCTATCTACTTTTTGGGTGAAAGTTGAACAAAAGGGGTGAATTTGGTTCCAGGCTTGAAGGGTAACCAAGGGCCACAGGCATAAGGAGTCCACCAGTCCCCATTTATAGGGTGCTGGTAAAGAATATTGAAAGTCCCATGGATTGCCAAAAGAACCAACTAAAGTGTCTTTAGAAGAAGTACAGCAGAGTGTTCCTTAGAGGCCAGAATGGCGAGACGATGTCTTACATACTTTAGATATGTTATTGGGAGAGACTAGTCCCTGGAAAAGGACATTATGCTTGGTAAAGTAGAGGGACAGAAAAGAGGAAGAAGGCGGAAACAAGATAGGCTGACACAGTGGCTCTAACAATGGACTCCAACAGGGCAACAATTTGGAGCTGGTGCAGGAAAAGATGTTTCATTCTGTTGTACACTGGGTCGCCTTGAGTCAGAACTGGCACCTGACAACAACAACTGTCAGACCATTAGGCAGGCCTGGTCTTTTTTGTGTGATCTTGAGTTTTGTTCTAGATTTTTTCTGCCAATCAATTCAGGACCTCCTCTCGTGATCCCTTACAGAGCAGTGGCAGTGGAAGCCAAGCACCATCCAATTCTCCTGATCTCTGAGTTCTGGGAGTAGGTATCATTTGAATCTACATAACCCTTTGGGAATTTAAGAGCTCGTCTTAATAATCCTCATGCCTCCCCTCCCAGCCACTGCACCTACATCAAGCCTGGGCTACCTACCCTGATACTAAAATGTGACTTTCCCCCATCCCTTCCTTTTTTTTTTTAATGATGGAGGACGCCCCTCCCCTCATCAACATTAAAATATATATATTTTTAGGAATGTCGCTTTTGAGTCTTTCAATTCACACCGCAGGTTCGATGACTCAAACTGACTCGCAGTTCACAACACTGACACCAGAGAGCCTCCTGTCCCAAATCTAATCGGTTTCCAGCAGCCCTGCTGAGAAAGTCACCCTCTCTCTGAATAGTTAAGGTGGGGTCACGGCAATGTTCCTTATTTGCCCAAATCGGTGACCTTTTTATTCCCCTAAATGACGATGATGACAATCACGCCCGGTCACCGGGTTGGCTTTGGTCAGATGACCAGAAAAACCTGACGTGCTGCTGCGCGTCTCTCAAACCCCAGCTCTTTGAAGTGACACCAAGCAGGCGACCTGAGTCACTGCTACCTCTACATTTTAACCCATTTCCCGGGAATCCAAATGCTCCCCACGTATCTCTGGGTCATAATCACCCTCCCGGTTGACAGCCTGAGGGAGAGGGCCTCCGACGAAAGAGATGCCAGGTCAGACACCAAGAAAGAGAGACTACGAACCCACCTGAGCAGGTCTCTCTAGGAGCCTCCGTTTTGCCAACTCCCAAAGCACCGAGTTGGATGGCGAGGCCCCCCGCCTTCCGTCCCTTCCAGATCTGAAAGGTTAAGAAGCTGCGGGTCCCCGGGGCAACCAGGAGGCCCATGCGACAGCAGCCTCACTGAGGTCACCGATCCAAGGCTCCCGCTCGACATTCGAAGAACCTGAAGAGAACGTCGCCAGACTCCCCCGCCCGTGCTCTTCCCACGCGACACGCCACCGTTCCGGGGACACAGCGCCCGAGCAAGGCGTCCGGCCAGGCCAGCACGCGGTGCCGTGCAGCAGCCGGGCCTCGGGCCTCTTCGGGCCCGCACGCACCTCGCCCACCTGGCGAGTTTAGGCCAGGCGCCAAGCAAGCTCGGTTCGCCCGCCGCCGCCGCTCCTCAGCCGGGGGCGACGGTGGGTGGCTCCGTCTCCACTCGCGGAGCCCGAGACAAAGAGCCGACGCCTCTCCCCGACCCCGACCCCGGCCTGCCCTCGCCCGTGGGCTGCCCCGCGCGCCCGTACCTGCTCCGCCACGGCGAGGTGCAGCGCAGAAAACCCCGCCACCCGATGGACGCGGCCATCTTGCCCACTACTACGCCTCCTCCCGGGCGGACACGCCCCCCATTCACACGCCGGGCGTTGTCGCGACGTTCCTCGCCGCGGAGCCCTCGCAACCAATCAGAGGCGAGGATCGGCTGAGGGCGGGGCCATCCTAACCCCGCCCCCAGGATGCTCCTCCCCCCGCGTCTCTCGGGCACCTTGGGCACCGCGGAGACTGGAGAGTGGCTGCGCCGGGCCTGGGCCGCCTGCTGGGTGCCGCTGGGCGCCCGCCGCAGTGCTGCCAGGCCGTTCTTCCTCTGGGAGCATGAGAAACCTAGACCCGAGATCTGAGAATGAAAAATATCGACTGATATTTTTACTAATGGGGCAGTGAGAGTCAATAATTTAACAAGCAGTTTGCTTAAGTAAATAAAAAAAAGATACACTGAAAGGTAGACAAGTTAATACTTATATAAGGACAATAAAAGAGGTACACAAAACTAGGTTAAAATAAAATTTTAAAATATTATGAAAAATATTAAATAACACCTGACAAAAAACAAACAGATATTTCCATATAACTTCTTGATTGGCGTGCTCACTTGTAATATTTGTTACTTTTATCAGCGCATCGACTGGGTGATTTCTCCTTAACCAGCTTTTCACTAGAGTAGGGTCCCTTTAGAGGTAGGCCAAGTTGACAAGTCGTTGTGTTTGCTATATTGGAAACAGGCAACTTCTTTTCTTTGAACCATGTGCTCATCTTTGAAAACCCCCTTTCCATTTCTGCTGAACTGACAGTACTTGTGCTGACAATATTGCTAGCTCTTTGAACACTTGCAGGAGTTACATCACTCACTCATCTCTCGTGAGAAATTGGAGCATAATAAAAGCTGAAATGAACGACAGTACGTCATCCTCTGGGTGTTTGGCACGTTTTCTCTTTATCTTAAATGTTTGTTTGCTGATGTAGCAAATGCAAGGAAATAAAACTGCAGTGTTTCATCAAAAGTGTAACGAGTTTTATGGAATGAATAAATAAATACTACAAGCATAGCTCCATCTAATTTTTTCTACCCATGGACGGAATGAACATTACTACAGATGCTTAGAGTACGCTGTTGCACAGATGAATGATAAACAAGAGTATGGGATGTAAATTTGTAATTTCCACATTGGGTGACTGGGTGGGTTGCCACCCACCTTAGAGGAAACTCTGATTACAAGTGCCATTTTAACAACCAGTTCACCAAACTCAACAATAAATTAAGTATCGGTTCTGCCAAACCGGTGCGAACCAGCTCAATCCCACCACTGGATAGGAGATCTTAGGACCCCCTCAATGCAGGTAGCCTGTGCTAAGTGCTTCCCACCACAGCCAACCAGAGGCAAGGAGTCTTGGATCACCTGAAAAGGCAACAAATCGTCAAACTAGATGCCTAGTGGGCAAGCTAGCTTTTGCAAAGATTCCTGGTGCACGGAGTGAAGGCGGCCCTGTGGCTCTGCCAGTTAGGTATTGGACTACGAACTGCAGATTTAACCTTTTCATACCACCAACTGTTTTGAAAAGAGAGAATGATAGGCGGTCTGCTCCCCTCAAGACTTCTATAACTATATGGTGGTGGTGGTGGTGGGAGGCGCTGTCTAGCTGGTACAACAGAAGGAAGCGCTGCTCAGGCCTACGCCATCATTGCTATATTTGAGCCTACTGTTGCCGCCACTGTGTCGCTCCATCTCACTGAGGTTCATCCCGTTTTTTCCCTGACCAAGTGTGGTAGTTACATAATCTCCGGTCAACTTGAGGATATTATGAGTGAAGGGAATTAAGAGGTAGAGTCTAGCCTGTCAATCAGGTCATAGCCAATGATGCCTCTGTCCGGCTGTGGCCTTCTCTGAGGATTCTGGAAACTTTCTCTCTTGATTGATTCTGTCATCAGAAGAGGCAGGTCTCTCTCCACCCCCTAGCCTGCGATCCTGCATCATTGCATGTGCTGTGTAAGTCTGAAGAGGAATTCATAAGCTAATATTAGACTTAGGGGCTAATAATTAAACTTATGGACTTGATCTGGACTGGGCTGGGATATTTTATTGATGCATAATTACTTCTTGATATAAAGTTCTCTATTGCACATCTATGAGTGTCTCTGGATTTGTTTCTCTAGTCCAGCAGTTCTCAACCTGTGGGTCGTGACCCCTTTGGGGGTCGAATGACCCTTTCACAGGGGTCACCTGATTCATAGCAGTAGCAAAATTGCTATAAGGACAGTTGGAAGGTGAGGAAGGTTGAGAAGCACTGCTTTAGTCAATCCTGTCTAATGCACCAAGCATGAGCTCCTCCTTCAGGCACTGGTGTCACCTGATAACAGTTCCAAAGTATGAGATACAAAGTCTCTCCATCCTCACTTTTTCTTCTTTTTCAAAAATCATTTTATTGGGGGCTCGTACAGCTCTTATCACAATCCATCCATCCATCCATCCATCCATTGTATCAAGCACCTTTGTACACAGGTTTTCATCATCATTTTCAAAACACTTTCTTTCTACTTGAGCCCTTGGCATCAGCTCATTCCCCTACCCCCACCCTCTCTTCTAAGGAGCATTCTGGCTTACTTCTTCCAAGACAGGTTTGTTTGTTCTTATAGCAGCCCAAGATACATTCAATATTCTTTACTAGCACCATAATTCAAGCACAGTGATTCCTGTGCCCCTGTCCTTATTCTTTGTCAAGCTTTCACATGTATATAAGGCCATTTGAAAAGACCATGACTCGGGTCACGCACACCTTAGTCTTCAAAGTGACATCCCTGTTTTTAAATACTTTAAAGAGGATATATAGCAAAGCAATGGATAGAGGTATAAACATAGCAGTGTACATATGTAAATCCATAAAAATAGAGTACTGGCCCATGTACATATATTTATATGGCAATACAGTGAGGTAGGGAATGGACTTTGGGCCTCTGCTCATACCCTTACTCAATACAAGAACACTTTGTTCTAACCAATCGGCAGAATGAGATGTTCACCTTCCCGATACAATTGCTGAAGACAAAATGGGTGCCTAAGCAAATGTGGTGAAGAAGGCAGATGGTGCCCGACTATTAAAAGATATAGCGTCTGGGGTCTTAAAGGATTGAAGTTATGCAAGCAGCAGAGAAGCAACAAGTCCACATGGAAGATAAATGTCTAGAAAAGAATGAGGGCAACATATGTACAAACATGGCTCATTCAATTGATGTATGGATTGTGATAAGAGTTGTACGAGCCTCCCAATAAAATGATTTGAAAAAAATAGAGGAATATATATATATTCAGGCCCAGAGAGGTCAAGCAACATGAACAAGAGCACACAACTACAGAATTTCAACCCAAGTTTTAACTCCATGTTCCAGACACTCTGCCCTTTACCCCTTTCCCTGGAACACGGCTAATTTTTTTCCCAAACCAAAGGGGCGTGGGCCCAGGCTTCCCTCTGCTAAGCTGCTGTGCTTCACAGTTGCTTATGTTCCCCAGTCTTTCAGGAAGCAGCCAGGCTTGCTTAGTGTGCGCCACCAAGGCTTCTTAGCCAGCCCTTACAGGAAGGGTAGCAGGCACATTTGGACTGGAAGAAACCCCTGCTGTGGCTTTCCACGCGTCTGCGAAAATAAGTAAATAACCAGTTTTAGGATCTAACTGGCAGTAGTAACTCAAAATCAGAGTTGGGTATAGCGGTTGGGTGTTTATTTCCAAGTAAAGTGCGGTCAACCTGTGATTTCACTACTTAGAATCTCAGCAATGGCCCCCAGTGGTTTGCATGCCCCCACTGGAGCACAGAGTGTCCAGCAATATGGTTCCTTTGGGCCAGAGCTCAAAGCAATGTCCCTTGACACTGAGGAGGTGAGATTGCTGGGGGATTTAAACCTAAATGGAGAGGAGACAGAGGGTGGGACGGGTGACCCTAGACCGTTCTGTGCTCCCACAAGGCAAGTCTGGCTTAATAATGACCTTTCAAGGGAGAGGAAAACGCTCTCAAACACTGAAAATCAGAGGAGTCGAAACAAAACAAAAAGCTGAGACATGGGACTACTCAACTTTTGAAATAAATTCAGACTCTAACTTTGGGGAGCAATGTGCCACCAGTTGCCCAAAGAGAACTGACACTACCCAGTGCTGGTCTCAAGACCCCTTGCAATTAAAACCTGCCAAGATCCACCTGAGATGATGTTATCAAACAATACTAGGCCCTTCCAGGTTTTCTTATTGCCACTTTGCATCAATTTAAAAGGGGAAAATAAGTGATTACAGAATGAAGTCAATAAGCAAGCATCCTGTGTCAGAGAAAGGAGTTGGAAATATGAAAAAGAAGTAAGTTAAAATAAGCAGATTGGGAGATATCAGCATGGACTTTTGGCATGTACTCTTTATACAGATAATATATAAACAGTCCTCTCTCTGCCTCTCCACCTTCCTCTTGCTGTAACTCTGCCTGCCGTGAGGAGTGGGCCCACAGGGACCACCTGACTCTGAGGGGTTCGGGTACCCTGCTAAGTTCCCATTGTCCTTGTATCTACGAGACTCTGCACACCCAGCCTGCGGTCTCCTGCTTCCTGGTTCACCTTTCTGCATCACCAGCATGTGGTCGTGAGTCTGAACACTAGCGTTGGACTTACAAACTTGAGTTGGACGGGGCTGGGGTATCTTTATGATATATAATTACTTCTTGATACAAAATGTTTTCTTTTTTTTTTTAATTTTAACAATTTATTAGGGGCTCATACAATTCTTATCACAGTTCATACATATACATACATCAATTGTATAAAGCACATCTGTACGGTCTTTGCCCTAATCATTTTTTTCTCCTCTTTTCTTTTTTTTACATTTTATTAGGGACTCATACAGCTCTTATCACCATCCATATATATACATACATCAATTGTATAAAGCACATCCATACATTCCCTGCCTCAATCATTCTCAAGGCATTTGCTCTCCACTTAAGCCCCTTGCATCAGGTCCTCTTTTTTTTTTTCCCTCCCTCCCCTTTCCCCCCTCCCTCATGTGCCCTTGGTAATTTATACCTCGTTATTTTGTCATATCTTGCCCTATCCGGAGTCTCCCTTCCCCCCTTCTCTGCTGTCCCTCTCCCAGGGAAGAGGTCACATGTGGATCCTTGTAATCAGTTCCCCCTTTCCAACCCACTCACCCTCCACTCTCCCAGCATCGTCCCTCACACCCTTGGACCTGAAGGTATCATCCACCCTGTACAAAATGTTTTCTTGTACATAAAAAAATTCGTGTGTGTATGTTTTAGTTTTGTCAATATCTAGAGCTTGGTTTCTAACAACTATTTTCCAATAAAGGACCCAGAGAGCCTAAAAAAAAAATTAGTGATTTCAGGGCAAGGAAAATACAAGATGAGCCTTGAACATATAGTGATATTTCTTAAAAGTTAAACAAGGTGGTGGTGGGGGGATGTTAAAAGAACACCAGAGTTTCTACTAGTCAAATTCAAGGCAATTTGAGTAACCAAATAGTGATAGAAACAGAAAGTAACCCATAGAATGAAATATGAATCCATTAGATCGTGTTAATATAAATAAGAGAAATTTCTTCCTCGTGGTAGAATTCTAACTAACGTAGAAATATTGAGGAAAACTGCTTGGTAAAGATGTCAGTAGTTATTATTTTAGGCAAGAATCACTAATGTTTACTAAAATTAGTGGGCAAACATACTGGCTGGATAGAAACAGGTGGGGACCCTAAGACTATGACCCTTAGTCACCCTTTAGGTCAGGAACTGAACTCACCCCTGTGCTAGAGTAACCAAGAATTTATGGTCAGAGTTCAGGGGTTTAGGAAAGGAGGAAGAATGGGAACACAGGGAGAAAGAGGGATAAGGGATGATACCTTGAGGATTGCCATGGACAAGTTGAAACGCAATGTGTATGAATTGTTGGGATAAAAGTGAGGATCTGTTCGATAAACCTTCCTCTAAGTCACAATAAAAAGTCAAGAAATATTTGTGCGTGAAAGTATTGTGAGAAACAGGATACGTACATAGTCTCAGGGTATCTCCCCACAAGAGACTTATTATTTTCACAGGACAAAATAGTAGCTTTATAGGGGAGGAACTTGGCAGTCGCCTTCTGAAACAAATGATCCAAGTGAACCTCATCAGTCATAATGTCAAGAAGCGTACAGTATCACTTCTGTGATGTTCCTGCCAACAACGCATACCCTAAACCAAATCATGGGGACCATCAGACAAACCCAAAATGAGATACATTTTACAAATCAGCTCATGTGGACTGTTCCAAAGTTTCCGTCATGAAAGGCAAAGACCGACTGAGATTTCAGAAGTCTTCCAAATTCAGGGCCACTCAAGAAACCTAAGAACTAGATTTCAAACAACAACAAAGAGAGTAGGTGAAAAAAAAAAAGAGAGAGTAGGTGCTGAGGCTGCTCGTTATCGCATGACATTTGGTTTCTTCATTTGGGGGCATCGGGTCATGGTTTCATGAGACATCCAGTTAATTGGTTGAATAATACGGTTAGAGCATATGTTCTACTTCCTGGTTTGTTGTAAGTGGCCATGTACAGCCCAACAATTGGCCTCTAGTCTCCTGGACCAACAGGATCAGGAATAAGGAATGGGAATAGAATGTGTGGCTTATTGTCTCACCAAACAGCTACCTCCTTTACTATGAACCCAGAAGAACTAGATGGCCTGGCTACCATTATTGAACATTTTGATGACAACTCTGTAGAAAAATCCCCATCAAAAGGAGGGACATGTAGGACAGAGTTCTAAATTCTAAGAATCCAGAATTTCTGGAGCTATGGAGATTGGACTTCCTTCCTCAAACTATTGTCTTTGAGATAAATCTTTAAATCTCAAAACTTAAAATCTCCTCTTAAAATCAAATAATAATTTAGCATAATTAGCAAAGACTGTCTGTCGGAGCTTACTGATGAGTCGAACAGTCCTGAAAGGGGGAAATGAGGATTAAGGAAAAAACAGAGACAGAAAGTATGGGAGGGCAACAGTGAATACTGAAGCCCCGAGTTTATTCCACATACTCCTTTTATCCATGCAGAAACAACCCCGGGTTATAATTATCTCATTGTTAAGCAAGCACATTTGATACATATTAGCAACTCTATCTTCTGCCAAGCCAGACACCCTTGAGAAAATTAAACAACCTATTTTCCCAGACCTTGCATACTTTCTTGTTCTTAACAATCTGTTCCAAACGTTAAGCCGCAGAAGAAATCAGCAAACACTGACACATAGGTCATGAGAGTTCTCAGCTGTTTCAAGGATGAGTCTTAATGGCCTTCAACACTGTCCATCTTGAGCATTGTGATTTTGAAAGATTTCTCTATATGAGATCTGAAGAAATGGCATGGGGGCCAGGCCTGACCTCCTTTGGGTACACAAGGTAGAGAATCCAATGTCATAGCTGCCCAAAAATGATTCCTGTGAGGTACAGGTCAGACAAGCCTCCATCTTTCTCTCTCCTATTCTGACACCAACTGCCCCTCCCATGGCACTCTGCTTCTACAATGGGTTTGAGAATCTGTTCCAATGGCCATATGGAGCTCGCAGACAATACTCACAATTATGGGGTTCATTAGGGAAGTTAACAGGTTATCACAAGGCAGGATCAGGAAACACTGAGAATACAGTCCTTTTGTCCAAAGCAGTGCCTCTTCTCAGTGATCTTGGTAGGCACATCTCTCTCTGACAGGCACGGTCTTTTGCTGTACAAACCCCTTGCTTGGGCAAATATCACACAGCTCCTTTAACGCTGATAAGTGCCCAAAGAAACCCCACCCTGCAAGCCAGTCTCTTTCCCAAAGACACTCAGCTTTACTAATTCCGTGGGCAGGAATCCCATTGCTCTTTATCGTATTCTCAGGTGCCTCTGATGCCTCTACTGTCTCTGCCACTTCAGGCAGAGATCTCACATGCATGCTGTGTTAGTCAGGGTACTTCAGAGAAACAAATCCACAGAAACTCGTGTGTAAGAGAGAGTTTTATATAAAGCTTAAGTGCACAACAAGAAAACATCCGAACCCAGTGCTGCCCAAGCCCACAAGTCCAACATTAACCCAGATGTCCAATCCACAAAATCCTCCTCCATCTCACACACTATGACACCGACTGCAGGAGGAAAGCGGAATCAGTGAATGTGTCTGCTTCTAAGCACTGGCAGGGGTCTCCACACGGCTGCTCCAGCACCCAGGGCTGCATCAGGGTAGGTCCATGTGGCTTCTCCTCAGGGAGGTCTTGCAGGAAGTGAGCCCTGCCAGCTGAAGCAGGGAACTGGCCAAGGCAGCTACACCCTGGTCTGACCATTACAAAACAAGAGATCTGAGAACGCAAAAGGTGAGGGTCCCCAAGCCATTTACCTCGCTGCCCTTCAATTAACCCCACATGTGTTTATCAGTCAGGTTGGCACAATAAATGAACTCATATCTATTACTGGCTTTTCTTTATTGATCATCAGGGGATTCCTCTCTTCTTGCTTCAGAGATGGATTCCTTTAAAACCAGTGAAATGGCAAACCTGTCCAATCCCCAAGGTAGAGTCCCCTATACCTTATTTGCATGCTCCCACTCCGTACTTTGGTGGGAGTTACAAGACTGTGGATAAAAAAGCCTTAGCCAGTAATTCACTTCCGGATCAAACCAACAACAATTCCAAAGATTAGACAGGATCTTTAGGGAACAATGTGTTTATGTTACTGGGGAGGAACAACTCAGCAAAGAAGGGTACCAATGGTTACACAGTTTGAGGAATGTAATCCATGTCACCGAATTAATTTTACATGCAGAAACTGCTGAGCGGTGGTTGTTATTTGCTGTGGACACTCTCAGCTTTTTTCTTTTTTTTTTTTTAACAATTTATTGGGGCTCATACAACTCTTATCACAGTTCATACATATACATACATCAATTGTATAAAGCACATCTGTATAGTCTTTGCCCTAATCATTTTTTTCTCCTCTTTTCTTTTTTTACATGTTATTAGGGACTCATACAACTCTTATCACAATCCATACATATACATACATCAATTGTATAAAGCACATCCATACATTCCCTGCCCCAATCATTCTCAAAGCATTTGCTCTCCACTTAAGCCCCTTGCATCAGGTCCTCTTTTTTTTCCTCTCCCTCCCCTTTCCCCCCTCCAGCTTTTTTCTTTTTAAAGGAAGAAATTTAACAACTTATTACAGCATTGGGGACAACTGAACACTTCCCTTCATGTCATCCTGCATTGGATCCTGGACCCGAAAACAAACAAACATTAAGGACACAACTGGGAAAAATCTTAGTAAGGGCTTGAGATTAGAGGATACCACTTGTCAATATTAATGTCCTCATTCTGAGAATCCCACAGAGCTACAGGGGCATCCTGCCATCAACTGTCACTCACTGCCATTTAGTCAATTCGGATCCATGAGGTGGAACTGAGCGCCTTTGGGATGAGGTTGGCTCAACTGCCTCGACTCTGGGTACTTAATTCAGATTCACCAGAGTTGGAGCGGAGTGTCTTAATCCAGGTTCACTGGAGCTGGAATTGAGGGTCTTTGTGGACCGGGGTTTCTAGTGGCCTTTGGTCATTTATT